>NC_061807.1:30187870-31387870 GCF_021462225.1 Girardinichthys multiradiatus
GAACTGGATGCATTTCATCATTTCAGGCCATTAAAAATGTGCCAAACAGGCGTAAATCTCACCTAACAGGAAGGTGGATTCATTTTTTTAAATGAAATAATTTTAATATGGGCTGCACGGTGGCACAGTTGGTAGCACTGTTGCCTTGCTGCAAGAAGGTTCTTTCTGCATGGAGTTCGCATGTTCTCCCCGTGCATGCGTGGGTTCTCACCGGGTACTCCAGCTTCCTCCCACAGTCCAAAGACATGCCTGTTAGGTTAATTGGTCACTCTAAATTGCCTTTAGGTGTATGAATGAGTGTGTGCATGGTTGTTTTTGTGTTGCCCTGCGATGGACTGGCGACCTGTCCAGGGTGTACCCTGCCTCTCACCCATAGACTGCTGGAGATAGGCACCAGCTTCCCCGTGACCCACTATGGAATAAGCGGTAGAAAATGACTGACTGACTAATTTTAATATATATATTTTTAATCAATTAAATACGGACAAGTCAAGTTAAAATAAATGTTTTGCAATGAAAACCAATGATTTACATGCTTTGTAAATACACTGATGGACAAAATAAATTGAAAGGATTTGTGTTTAACTTGCGTATCTAACATGAATACATCTAAAGCGTGCCTCTATAGAGCTTCTCCACTTTCAGAAAATTGTAAAACCTTCCTCTGAGCTTTTATTCTCTGCACGGCTGATCTGAGGCCCTTCCATGCTAAACAAGAAAGGTGGTGTGAGGTTCTGGCTGAGTTTTGTATCTCCATTGGCCATCCCAAAAACGTTGTCATATCTATGCTCCACCAGCAGGTGGCAGTAACGTAGGCATCAACTACATCAAGATTTAAAAGAAGATGACTAAAGCTGTGCTTGAAAAAAAGATTTTCCCAGCAATTATTGCTTGTGGTTTCTTTGACACGGTTTCGTCTTTCCTCTCATCAGTCAACTTCGTCAGTTTATATTTGAAGTTTAATGGAAAGCAAATCAGGACAAAGGAAGGATGTTGCGGCTGTCGCTGCGCACTACTAGTCAGCTGACTGAAGGAGGGATCCTACACTTTCCTTGCATACAATTAAAGATGCTTTCTGCTGTGTAAAAACGCGTCCAGGTTATGGAAAAACCAGGCCGTCATGTTACAGAAACAAAAAGAGTACTCCCGCTCTATAAAGAGCAGCATGACAAAAATCTAAATAAATTCATAAAAATGTAAAAGGACTGAACTTATATAGAGCTTTTCCAGTCATACCGACCAGCCAAAGTGATTTACACTAGAGCCACATCCACCCAGTCGCCCTCACTAGCGCACACACATCCATACACCCACACATCGGTAGGCAACTTAGGGTTAAGTGCCTTGCCCTGGGGCACATCGACACCACATACGAGGAAGCTGGAATCGAATCCACAACTTTTAGACTGCAAGACAACTACTCCTCCCACTGAGCCACAGTCGCCCCCAGATGAATGAGATCACAGTATTAGAACCACAATAATTAGTTTTATTATATAATTAATTAGTAGGAATAATTGTTTGGATTTCAAATATGAAATTGTACATTGTACATGTTTTAAATATCTGTAAATATTGTGAAACTATGAAAACAGTTTTTCCCTCCAGATTCTCAGAGCACCAGAATGACATCCAGGTCCAGGACTGTTTGGACCTATGTTAGTTCTGCCTTCAACAATTCATTTTATCACCAGAGTTATACCTACGTCATCTATGTTCAATCAATGTTAACATGGACATAAATATTCGGAATAAAGGACAGATTGGAATAAAAATGAGTCATGTTCTGATCTGATTCAACTCAATCGGAATGAAACTGTATTTTGAACCAGAGGGATGGTTTATGCCGATCCGCAATCTGAACTGCGTCCATGAAGACACTTGTTCCGATTGTCTCATTCTGATTGGGTCAAACTGACCCGACTACGCATGTGTGCCCTATGTCAACGTGACGCGTTTTCGCATTCAGTGGGAAAACCTGGAGGGATGTAGATTTCCTTCTGCTCCTTCATCCTGTAACGCAGGAACATCATGCGTTGTTGAGCCTGTAGCTTAACTATCGAAAGCAATAACACCTCAGCTGCTCTCAGAACCTGGCATGGGTCCATTCTGGGTGCTCAGAACCAACACACTTCTGCGTTTTTGTTTCCAGCACAGGCGGAAATACAACTTCTTCTGTGATTGTTTTAGGGAACTATGACAGCTCTGCCCATATCAAAGTGCATCTATTCTGCTTCTATAAGCGTGGTGCACATAAACGCACATCGAGACCACATTATTTGACATGTGGCCCAAACGCTGTATTCAGATTTATTTATTTTTGTTCAATCTGAACATATTTAAATCCAATCAAGACATTGTGAGCATTCAAACATAGCTAGTGACGAGCTGAAGCACCGCTGGACGTTTGAGGAATCACAAAACAAAAGTTCAAATCTGCAGGCTGCACTGAAACCTCTACACCAAATTTATCTCAGCTCCGCGTCGGACCTTGTTCTTTGTTTGTTAGTGAAAATCTGATGTCATAACCAACACCATCTGGATGAAGCCGTCTGACCACTTTCCTCAAGATCGCAAACGTTGCAAAGCTGAAATAGAAACTAGACACAGCCAGAGGAGCCTGCACTGAAACCTGCAGGGTTTTTCCTGTGGCAGGGCTCTACCTCTCAGCTAACTACTCATGTACTGCTGCCAGGTAGTTATTTCCGGAATCAAGCTGACAAACACATAAACAAAGACCTCAGCGCTGCTTCTGGGGCCTGCAACAGGAAACAGAAAGAAAGGCCAAACCACTGATGGAGTTGCATCAAACAAACTGCTGATCATTTTTTAATCTATTTGAACTTAAGAGCAGAGAAGTGGCTTCTGCAGCCTAATAAAACTAAACCAAATCTCTGGCGTTCAATAAAGGCAAATCTAGACTTTATTAATAAAAAAAAAATCATGTTTCTTTAAAGAAACATTTAAAGAACATTTATTGATGTCAGAAACTAAACATGGAGACATCTATGGTAGCCTTTTGCATTTTTCCTTTCTATAGGCAGTCTTTCATCTCTAGGCTCTAAGAGCACACGTGTTTAGCATGAATCACTCAGTTCATGACCTCATGCAGATCAATTACGAAGTTATTACATATATACAGCCTGTATTACGGCGCATAAAGCGGTTCCAACTGAAGTGCTTGAGCCTTCGACAAACAGCAGAAAAATAAGACCATAAATCTGGATTCGATTCTGAGCAGGGCGGTTTATTTCTTACTGAAGGGTCAGATGAACACTCAGAAATATCAAAAGCCAGTTGCAGGTCATTATGAACAGAAATAATCAAGGCAAAAATAAAAATAAAAAAGATTAAATTGTTTTGTCAACAACTATGTTTTTAACCAACTAAAAGCCAGTTTTATCTCCAAACTGTTTTATTTATTTTAAATATAAAACAGTTAAAAGACACTGTTTCTGTTCTGTTAAATATTTGTAACAAAGTTACCTTCCCTCTCAGTCACGTAACATGTTATATTTCAATAGGTTGCAAGTTTAGTCCAACAGTCCTCTGAACTATAAGAGGAAGAAAACAAGAGTTGATTTTCCATTTACAGCCAAGCTTCCTCCTTACTACATGTTAGACACTATCACAATCTGCAGACTACCAGTAATATACCCACAGATCAAAGCCATTTATTTTATAGTTTAGAGCGTGGAAACAAAGAACAAAACAAAACAAACAAAAAAATTAAAATCAGATTTTAACTGTAAATGAGAAACTAAAACATGAAAATTGTACCCCTATGCCCAGAAAAAAAATTAAATACTTACTGACGCTATAAATCAAACTAAGATAAACCAACATTGTATGATTTTAGATATTCCTATCAATTGATCTGATCTTCTCTGTCATGGAGATCCTTCCAACACTCTGGGGCTTTCAGCATCTCAAACACCGTCACCTGTTTTCAGGTGTAAACTCAGATGGACCGAATGCATTAGTGCCAAGCAACGCGTGGCTCCATGACAGCCAACAAATATTGTACGCCAAACAGTCTGTTGAGACATAAACATTGAGAACCAAACAGAAAGATGTCCGCCTTGATTTCCAGACTCGTGTCCACAATTTTTGACTGCATTCCCCCATCTCTCGTGTTTTTCTCGATTCATCTGCTCGCTTCTATCTAAAACATCCCAGAAGCTGAAGCACAGCTGATACCAAGTATTTACATAAACTCCAAAAAGACACATTTATTATTTCTAACTGTCACACATTAAATAAGACCACATGTGTCTCGCTTCCAGTCAGGTAGGATTACCAAACTCATCTCAATTTGCTAAATGCCACAATAAGCTTTCTGTAAAGTAATAAAGACTTTTACTCCTTTTACCAATCGGAGAAAGCCCAGGTGATGCCATGGCTTTGTAAGGTTCGGAGAGATTCATAACATTTCTCTATTGTTCTTTGACCAGGAATGTGTATTTTTAGTGATAAAAGCAGGTAAATATTACACCTTACTTTGCAAATAACTCAGCGGTTAATAACAATTTATTAAAAAAGAGCAGCAATGCACTTGTATAGGGAGACTAGAGGGCATGCATCCTGAGTGAGAATAGTATTTCTAGTAATTACAGACTGGACTTGTCAAAGCACTGAGAAATAATTTGGGGGGAAAACGCTTCCCAACACAACAGGTTAGTACCCACAGCAGAACACCTACAGGTAATAAGATACAGAGCTGCTGTGAGATTTATATTAAATAAAAATGAAGGGGCCAAATAGCAAATCAGAGTCAGCAGGAAAAAGGAACAGAGGAAAATGGAAAGAGGGAGAAACAGAGTTTGACCTGCACCGGAGCCAGATGATGGGAAAGGAGGTAGAATAATTATAAAGGAGGACAATCAATAAGGTTCCCACAGTGCAACACTGATGTTTCCACTGGCTAATAGATTCCAGACGGCTCTCTTATCTTCTTTCAGCTCACTTCTGAGCATCGCAGCACCTACTGCGCACGTCGAATGATGGAAAGAGGAATTACTGCAGGGGAAAGGTAGGGTGGTGTATGATGTTTGTAGAGGAGGATACAAAGTTTTTATTCTTTTAGATACTTTAGGTAAGGTTTTGAGCATTTGTCAAGTCGATTGATTTAATTACAAGTCTTTATCTCCACCATATTTAAGTGGTTTTATTGGGTAATATGAGAAAACTGAGCATTACGTTAGTCATGGTAGAATATAAAGAGAGATCAAGGCTTGCGTTTGGTTAGCCAGTTCTGTAAAAAACCACAGTCCACACTTCTTTTCGTCTCCGCAAACTGACTTTAGCACACCAAGTCGAAACACAAACACCGAAAAAAAACAGAAGGCGTCCAAACACAGGAAACCACAAAAAGGTAGCGCTGCAAATGTCAGGGCAAGGCGTTCTTGCTGTTGCATCAGCGGTTCTCCAGATAGGCTCACCTCAAGCAACATGCAACAGCAGCTCATTGCAAACTTCGTCAAATCATGTGTCCCCAAGTCTCGGCCATTGTCTCACTGTGCCAGTTGTCAGCATTGAGACAAAAAAAACAAACGCTGCTAGACATTCATTTTAAACTAGACTCAAAGCAGAAGGTGTCGAACTTTTTGCTGCTTCTCCTCCTATTACGTTACCAATTTCACAAACCAAAAGAAGAAAACTGAGATTGTACAGCAGCTTTACAAGATATTTGCTCATCATATTCTAAGAAATATTTATACATACAGTTAGAAACTGTTTAAAAAGACATTTTTCTCCTCACAGATTAGACCACACTGAACCTGAACTTTCCTGTTTTAGGAGGGGTTAGTACAGGTCCTTCTCAAAATATTAGTATATTGTGATAAAGTTCATTATTTTCCATAATGTCATGATGAAAATTTAACATTCATATATTTTAGATTCATTGCACACTAACTGAAATATTTCAGGTCTTTTATTGTCTTAATACGGATGATTTTGGCATACAGCTCATGAAAACCCAAAATTCCTATCTCACAAAATTAGCATATTTCATCCGACCAATAAAAGAAAAGTGTTTTTAATACAAAAAACGTCAACCTTCAAATAATCATGTACAGTTATGCACTCAATACTTGGTCGGGAATCCTTTTGCAGAAATGACTGCTTCAATGCGGCGTGGCATGGAGGCAATCAGCCTGTGGCACTGCTGAGGTCTTATGGAGGCCCAGGATGCTTCGATAGCGGCCTTTAGCTCATCCAGAGTGTTGGGTCTTGAGTCTCTCAACGTTCTCTTCACAATATCCCACAGATTCTCTATGGGGTTCAGGTCAGGAGAGTTGGCAGGCCAATTGAGCACAGTGATACCATGGTCAGTAAACCATTTACCAGTGGTTTAGGCACTGTGAGCAGGTGCCAGGTCGTGCTGAAAAATGAAATCTTCATCTCCATAAAGCTTTTCAGCAGATGGAAGCATGAAGTGCTCCAAAATCTCCTGATAGCTAGCTGCATTGACCCTGCCCTTGATAAAACACAGTGGACCAACACCAGCAGCTGACACGGCACCCCAGACCATCACTGACTGTGGGTACTTGACACTGGACTTAAGGCATTTTGGCATTTCCTTCTCCCCAGTCTTCCTCCAGACTCTGGCACCTTGATTTCCGAATGACATGCAGAATTTGCTTTCATCCGAAAAAAGTACTTTGGACCACTGAGCAACAGTCCAGTGCTGCTTCTCTGTAGCCCAGGTCAGGCGCTTCTGCCGCTGTTTCTGGTTCAAAAGTGGCTTGACCTGGGGAATGCGGCACCTGTAGCCCATTTCCTGCACACGCCTGTGCACGGTGGCTCTGGATGTTTCTACTCCAGACTCAGTCCACTGCTTCCGCAGGTCCCCCAAGGTCTGGAATTGGTCCTTCTCCACAATCTTCCTCAGGGTCCGGTCACCTCTTCTCGTTGTGCAGCGTTTTCTGCCACACTTTTTCCTTCCCACAGACTTCCTACTGAGGTGCCTTGATACAGCACTCTGGGAACAGCCTATTCGTTCAGAAATGTCTTTCTGTGTCTTACCCTCTTGCTTGAGGGTGTCAATAGTGGCCTTCTGGACAGCAGTCAGGTCGGCAGTCTTACCCATGATTGGGATTTTGAGTGATGAACCAGGCTGGGAGTTTTAAAGGCCTCAGGAATCTTTTGCAGGTGTTTAGAGTTAACTCGTTGATTCAGATGATTAGGTTCATAGCTCGTTTAGAGACCCTTTTAATGATATGCTAATTTTGTGAGAGAGGAATTTTGGGTTTTCATGACCTGTATGCCAAAATCATCCGTATTAAGACAATAAAAGACCTGAAATATTTCAGTTAGTGTGCAATGAATCTAAAATATATGAATGTTAAATTTTCATCATGACATTATGGAAAATAATGAACTTTATCCCAATATGCTAATATTTTGAGAAGGACCTATATTACCAAACCTATTTCCATCTGCTGAATACCAGAAGAGATTTTTAGAGACCTTTTCTCCTCACAGAGCTGGTGTACCCAAGTCAGGTTTGTAGGCCGCCTTGCTCTTGCTCTCTCTCTCTCTCACACACACACACACACACACACACACACACGCACACACACACCTTTCGACTCAGCCCAAGATTTTCTATGGGATGGAGATCAGGGTTTTATGATGGCCAGTCCGAAACATTGTTCTTTAGCCACTAATGTGGCGGCAAGTTTAGAGTCATTGACCATTCATAAGAACTTTTTATGGCCAAACTTTAACTTCCTAGCTGAGGTCTTGAGATGTTGCTTCAATATTCCTGAATAAGGTTGTTTTCTTATGATGCCATCTATTTGGTGAAGTGCACCAGTTCCTCCTGCTGCAAATCATCCCACAACATGATGCCTCTACTTCCATACTGTACAGTCGGGCCTTGAGTGCTTCCTTTTTCCTCCCTTTATAGTTTCATTAGAGACACAACACACGCCTCCACAGGTTAAGTGCCGTATCTTGTGTCTCACTCACAAGAAAACACACCAAATATGTTCTGCTGTAGCGCCTGAATGAGAAAAATTTAAAAGTTCATGGCAAAATAAACGTGGTGTAGCTCTGGCGAGTCTGATATAGCTTTAAATTATTAAACAAGGGATAATTTCATGTGTTCCAAATGTTTTCATTCAACGCAAACATTTACAACAAGAAAGCAGCGGGATGGCACATTTACACCTTGAGCAACCTACAGTGATCTGCAGAAAGCATCCAGGAGGCGTACAGCGTTAAATTACAACACAGCGCCATTCTATGCTGTACTTTTTGCAGGTGCATCTCAGTACATTAGAACATTGAACTTCTTAAGGACGCTTAGGACCTTCAGTGCATCTACAACAGCTCTCTGAAGAAACCTGCATAATACGAGCTACAACAACATTTCATTTTCCTTTGGGATTAATAAAGAATTTAGTAGTGAAATGAGAAGACTTTTAGTGTTTTTTTTCAGTTTCCCACAAGATTAGAATATTACATAAGGCCAATAAAAACGGATTTTTAATACAGATATGTCATGTTAGGGCCTACACCGATCATGGGAATGACATCTGATTTGCTAGTAGTCCAGCAGGCGTTCACTGACAACATTAACACAAGGAGGGTAGGCCACTGCTAAGGAAGCAGGTCTGAGTACTGTATCCAAGCATTTTAATGGAAAGTTGAGTGGAAGGAAAAGTGTGGCAGAAAAAGGTGCAAAGGCAACAGGAATAACCACAGACTTGAAAGAATTGTGAAGCAAAGCTCATTCAGGAGTTTGGGGGAGGTTTACAAGGCATGGCTCAGTGCTTCAATACCATCAGAAGTGTCCTAAATTGTCCTACTGAAATAAACGAATTGTTCCTGAACACTGAAGAGGTACACTGTCCTAAAACGGTAATAAATAGGAACGCTATCTTCTCAACTGACCGACCGGCTGAACACTTAAAAGATCAGATTTCTTTCCTTTCCACATTATAGCTAAGCAGTCAATTCACACAATTGCTAACAAGTGAAAATGTAAGCTGAGAAAAAAAGACTCAAAGTTAGTCCATTATATTGTTAGTAAACTATTTAAAAATAGGCTCAGAAGTATTATAATGGAAAATGAGCCAACAGAACAAAAAATAAGATTCATTTAATTTTTTTTATTTGAAATAGATGTTTAATTTAAAAAAGAAATGTATATTTGGGTGCATTTTCCTTGTTATAAGGTGTTATAAAATAATTAAAATAAATCAGTCAATGCTTCCAAATCACTTTATGTTTATTTTTTCTTTGATGGTGGTTTTGTTTGAGAATGCAACTGTGTGTAGGAAGTAAATCAGGCACCATGTAATGAAGGTGTAATACACAGATCGTACTGCTTAAATCTTTAAGATAATCTCTATTTTCACTTCACTAAACACTACAAAGGCCTTGCACTTAGTAAGCATTGGACACAGTGGTAAAAACCCTTTTCCCCACTTGACTCTAGTTGCACTTGACACTTACGTCTATCTCGGTAGCTGCGAGTGTCAGAAGATCGTACGGCGAGGTCAAAAGACTCAAGGTGAAAGTATGACCTCAAGAACCTGCACTACAGATGACATCTCAGTAAAGGGTTTCTCTGAAGCCGATGCTCTTAAGATAATGTTCGGCAACCTGGATTTTCTGAGTGACTAATATCATAAACCTACATGCAGAAAGTAAACACAGCCCTGTGCTCTTTGACTAATTGAGTGAGAGATGAAAGTAAAGTCTGGTCTGAGTTAGAGGAGCCTCAATAACCATCTACAGTAATACTGCAACAGTTGGGAGCTCACTGAACGCTGAAATGTGTATGATACATTTTTCAGCACAAAGTCTTTGCTGAATGACTCAACCTTGCTTTAATGGGCACCTTTTAAATTTTGTAACAATTATGGAAAGAAAACAACAACCAACAACTTCAATGCATCTTATAAGGATTTTTTGCACAATAGACCAGAACAAAGTGGTGCAAAATCAGAAAATTAGGTTTATTGATAAGTTCCAGTGAGAAGTGGTTGCCTTGAAAGGCTTTGAGCATATCACAGAGCGCTGTTCAATTCATCATCCGAATACACAACTGCATACCCACCAAGACATGGCCGAGCACCAAAACAGACAGGTTCACCGATGAGCATTAATCAGAGAAGCAGCCAAGAGGCCCATGGTAACTCTAGAGGAGCTGCAGAGATCCACAGCTCAGGTGGGAGAACCTGGTGCCAGGATAACTAGTGTCGTTTCAATTCCACAAACCTGACCTTCAGGGAGGAGTGGCAAGAAGAAAGCCACTGCTGAGGGAAGTCGTAGGGAGCCCTATTTAAACTTTACTACAAGCCATGTAACACAGCAAACATGCAGAAGAAGAAACTGCTCTGGTCAGATGACACCAACGGTGTCCAGCTTTTTGGCACACATGAAAAAAAAAAAAACATTGCACAAAACGCAACCCACTCCCACGTATAAAAACCATGTTTAATGTTTTTCCACTTCACAATTATTCACTACTTTGTGTTGATTCATCACATAGAAAACAATCAAATTCCAGTGCAGCTTGTGGGTGCAACATGAAAAAACACCTGGATTTATTCTCGTGCTGAGCTCGAGGGAAGCTCGAGGAGCGACAGCGGTGTGTGGAGGAGGAAAATGAAGAATGGGAAGTTGGATTAGGGCCACAAAAAAGGGTGTCTGATTTCTGTGCCTGAAGGGTGATAGCAGATATCAAAGCTCGGCTGAGCAGCAGTACATCTCATTACCAACGCCAATCAGTATCACAGTCACAAATATATGATATCATCTCTGAACAAGTCCTGCTTGCCACCGTGATCAAAGTTAGCAGTTCAGTTTGAAGCGGATATCTCTGTCCTGCTTAGACCACATCAAGCTTAGCAGACTAGGAGCGCATTCATACTGCTGGGTCCAGTCCAGGGAACCGTAAAAGTGAGAAAATTCACACAAGACATTTTCAAACTTTTTTTGTTTTCGGATCTGCGCTCTTACTATACATTTTTCCTTCTTCTACTAAAATGCGCTGCTCTTACGTCTAATTCTATGGCACGCTGTGAACGGCACACATTCACACTGCAAGTGAACCGTTCCAGGGTCCAGATAAACCATGCCAAGACCAGGAGTTGTAACTCTGCAGGATACGGTTCTCCGGTCCGTTTCAGGGTCGGGGATGGGTTCGCACAAATGGGGTTTGTGCTCACAGTCCAACACCGTGCAGGACACTTGGCATTTGCCAGAGAACATCAGGATTGGCAAATTCACCACTGGCGCCCTGTACCCTTCACAGATGAAAGCAGGTTCACACTGAGCACATTGACAGACGTGACAGAGTCTGGAGACACAGTGGAGAGCGATCTGCTGCCTGCAACATCCTTCAGCATGACCGGTTTGGCAGTGGGTCAGTAATGGTGCGGGGTGCCATTTCTTTGGAGGCCCGCACGGCCCTCCATGTGTTCGCCAGAGGTAGCCTGACTGCCATTAGGTACCGAGATGAGATCCTCAGACCCCTTGTGAGACCATATGCTGGTGCGGTTGGTCCTGGGTTCCTCCTAATACAGGACAATGATAGACCTCATGTGGCTGGAGTGTGTCAGCAGTTCCTGCAAGATGAAGACATTGAAGTTATGGACTGGCCCGCCCGTTCCCCAGACCTGAATCCGATTGAGCACATCTGGGACATCATGTCTCGCTCCATCCACCAACATCACATTGCACCACAGACTGTCCAGGAGTTGGTGGATGCTTTAGTCCAGGTCTGGGAGCAGATCCCTCAGGAGACCATCCACCGTCTCATCAGGAGCATGCCCAGGTGTTGTAGGGAGGCCACACACAATACTGAGCCTCATTTTGACTTGTTTTAAGAACATTACATCAAAGTTGGATCAGCCTGTAGTGTGTTTTTCCACTTTAATTTTGTGTCTGACTCCAAATCCAGGCCTCCATTGGTTAATAAATTTGATTTCCATTGATGATTTTTGTTTGATTTTGTTGTCAGCACATTCAACTTTGCACAGAACAAAGTATTCAATGAGAATATTTCATTCATTCAGATCTAGGATGTGTTATTTGAGTGTTCCCTTTATTTTTTTGAGCAGAGTATATATTTCTATTTTAATCCATTATTTTTGAGTGTCCCCTTTTTTTTGTTGAGCAGTATACATAAATATTACAGCGAGCGTAATCTGCACCGCATTTTGAAAGTGGAGCCATACGTTCTTGTCCATTCAATGCTGAAGTCATTTCAGGCATGGAAAATCACCCAACCTTCCACTCCCTCAGTGTCACAATGATGCATTTACGTTCTGAAACATGGTACTGTTTAAATGAACGTGAATAGGTACACGGTAGTACCGACGGAATTTGGTCAATACCTATAAAAGTACCAGATTTAGTACATATCCCTACAGAAGGATACAAAGTAAAACAATAATTAAGCATAAATCAGCAACTGTATGGGCTAGTTTTCATAAACACGGACTACTAGCAGGGAGGGTTAACAAGCCATTATCTTCCAGTGAAAGGACAAGAAACCTACAGCTAGTTACTGACACCTGCCAACAAAAAGACGCTGATTTGAAGGCAGAAACAGAAAACCACAATCACGAACCGGGGTCCCTACGCTTGTGAATAATAGAAAAAGTGTCTTCTGAGGATTTAAACCTCGCCTCAATTACACAGTGTGGCCCAGGCAAAAATCTGTGGCATCTGAAAGGCAAGAACAGGCTGAGGTTCAAACGCTTCCCAGACTCGACAGAGAAAAAAAAACCTAAAATACGTGGAAACAACAAGTCTCACCAAGTAACTGAATGTGCGTGTCAGTGAAAGAAAGTTGGAAACTCAAGCCTACTGCCTGCATTAGTCCTGGCAGTCTATTGAGAAATACCTGCATACTGATGTCACAGCTCCAAACACACACTCTGCTGCACGGCTCTAACACACTGCAAGCATAAACAACAGGCTTTTCCTTTAATACACACTCACTTCCTCTGCTGCAGTGAAGTTTTTTTCTATATAGCCTGCAGCAAGAGTATCACACACATACATTTCTTTCAGGCCCATGTTTGAACATTAAGAAAAAACATGGTCATAGAAAACTGTCATGTTTGAGCGCTATCTGGATGCATGTTTTAAAGCCTGAGTGCAGATGAGAAACCAAAAGGCATAAATAAGGGAGGAGGAGTAGACCGACACTCCCCCCAGACAGCAACAGGGAGATTGCTGGAGTTAGAGGCTTGCTCAGTGCTTGGCACTGCTGGCCTGACATATG
Source organism: Girardinichthys multiradiatus (assembly GCF_021462225.1). NCBI lineage: Eukaryota > Metazoa > Chordata > Actinopteri > Cyprinodontiformes > Goodeidae > Girardinichthys > Girardinichthys multiradiatus. Next base: position 30,201,126 of record NC_061807.1, read on the forward strand.
CCAACAGTTTGTAGCAACCTGCAAGGAGTGAGGAGGGCAGAGCTGCTACAAACCATGCCTGTTAGCAAAGTCATGGCTGAAGATTGGCAAGTGTCAGAGAAGAGGAAGTAGCAAACTTAATATCCTGGAATTGGTGAACTAAAGTTGAACCCTAATCCTACAAACACTAATGTCCACTAGGCTGTGATCTGTGCTCTGCTGCAGGAGTTACTGACTGACCTGAGGATTCTAAGCCATTGAGTTGGGAGCCATCACCTTTTCACATCACTGTTGGACCAATGAATAAGGCAGAATGCTCCAAGATGGAGAGGGGCAATATGTGGACGCTCTGCAGAGTATAGGTGAGAAGTTGGTGAACTGGGTGTGTTTTTGTTAAATTTGAGGAAATTTTTACATTTACAAACTTTTCCTCCCGTCTCTACCTGTTTCAACATGTAACAAGTACGTTGGAACAATTCCCGAAGGGCCTTTAATGAGGATCTGCAATTCTGGCGAAATAACAAGTAGGTCCCTATGAAGTTAATCTTTCCCCCAAATCCATTTTATTTTCTTCCTGCAGTTTTTTTCCAGCTTTAATTTTCTCTGAAGCGTACGTTTTAGAATTTCAAACGTTTAACCGGGAAGTGTCCAATCACACGGGTAACAGATAAAACAACAACAGTTTATTTGATTTTATGAACCGTTTGAAAACAGAAAACCACACCTGCACCGATCAGGCTTTTACCGGTACCAATTTTAAGGTTTTCTTTTAAGTCTGATTTCTTTCCGAGGACTAAAATGCATACAAACTTATTTGTGTAAACATTGTTTTAGGTAAACAACTAAGTACTGAATAGAAAAAAAGATCCTGCAGGTTCCATGACAGAGGTTTTGAACATAAATGAAGATTATTGCGACTTATGTATCAACCACATGTCCTCTACCTTTACCGGATTTTTATGAAATTCAGGGGGGGGGGTGTCAACTGTGGATGCATTTAATAAACCTGGACCACACAATCATTAGGTCAGAGCCAATCAAGAGAAATTTGTTTTATTTTCCATTCTTGGCCAACTGATATATGCTTCAGAATTAGAAACTAACAATTTCTGCTGGTGTCAAGCATAGCTCTTGGAGAAAAAGCAAGGGGGCAAAACTGCAATGGAAAGAGCAGAGTTTTAGAAAAATATTCAACTGGAACAGGCCTAGCAATCATTGCATCCTTAAGGGTCCAGAAGAAGTGTATATTGTTCAACTATTTTTCAAGACAGTCAAAAGTGATTAAATATGGGATCAGAATCCCCATTTTAAATTGAATGCGCAAATACAGTAAGTTGCTGCTGCTGATGATGAGCTGGCTCAAGGTTGAGTTGCTGCAGATGGTGGAGGTCTTGTAGGTGCCCAGAGACGTCCCACCAGGGGCAGAATAAAAGGCAGCAATCAATGGTGGGTGTGTGTGTGTGCAGACGTGGGTGGGTCACATCAGCCGGCACTCAAAAAGCATGCACATACACACTAACTGCTCCATCTGTCTTTGACATGGGAGAGCTTAATGACAGAGGCAGAAAAGCCCAGAAGAGAGAGAGAGAAAAAAAAAAAAAAGGTCTCCTCATCCTTCTTTCCTCCCTTCATTTTCCTCCACTCCACCTCTCCCCCTTCTTGACCACACTCTCCAACATCAACCCTCCATATGGAGCACTCAGGACAGACTTTTTGAAATACTCATCTTGGCCTGGCACACAATCAATAAGACCTCTAGACGCGATCCTACTTGTGCATCAGCTCTACACTTTAATGAGTGTAATCTGGCTGAGAGGCTGGAACACACTGAGCAAGTAGGACCTCTACAGCTTCTGCACATATAACATGCTCTGAAAATAAAGTAATGACATTTCCAGTGTGCGCCGTTTATCCAACCGGCATTTCAATATAAACAGCGCGATTCTTCAATGATTCTTTTATCATTTTAGACTCTTTGTGAACCCCACAATTATGACTGGTTATTTCCTTTATGTACAAGGGTAGCATCATAAGGTGTATGGCAGCAACAATAACATGCTCAAAATGTATGTTCTAAAGAAACACTAAACAATACATTCATGCGGTGCCTCGGAAAAGTACGTATTTGATGCCAATGTATTATTTTAGTATTGGGATTTTGTGTGATAGACCAACACAAAGCAGTGGATAACAATGAGGTGAAACATAAAGCATGCATAGTTTTAAAATGCTCTGACATGTTTTGGGTTGATGTTCTGCAAGAACGTGAAACTACGCCATGGTCTCAAGTCTTCTGCCGCTGCTAACATGTTTTCTTTTATGTTGCCCTGTATTCAGCTCCGTTCATCTTCCCATCAACTCGCACCAGCATCACTGTTCCTGCTGAAGACACGCATGTATGATCCTACCATCACTGGAGTGTTCAGGACGATGGGCAATGTTCGTTTTCCACTACTACCAAAAAGCTCCAATTTTGGTGTCATCAGATCAGAGCACACTCTTCCAGAGGTTCGCCGTCTCCTGCGACGTTTGTAGAAACCGTTAACAGGACTTCTTTTGGCTTTCAATGAAAGCTTTCTTCTTGCACCTCTTCCATAAAGGCCAGATTTGTTTAGTGCACGAATAAAAACTGTCCTGTCAACACACTCTCGCACATGAGCTGTGGATCCCTGCAGCTCCTCCACAGTGACCGTGGGGCTATAGGCTGCTGCTATGATTAATGCTTGTTCTTCATGGTGCCTTTTGTTCACAAATGATCTCTAACAAACGTATAAGGCCTTCACGGAACAGCCAAATTTATACTGAGAGGTGGACTCTGTTAATTAGGCGAGGTTTGAAGGCCTTTTGTTGCACTGCATTTTATTTTCGAGCAAAAGGTACAGGAAGCTATAAACATACGCACATCACAATTTAGAGATTTTCTTTTGTGAAAAAAACATAGATCCTTTTTCCGTTAATGCACCGTGTTTGTTTCTGGGTCTATCAAAAAAAATAAAAAATACATTGCAGTTTATGGTTACAAAGTGACAAAAAGTGAAAAACGTTCAAGGGGTATGAGTGCTGTATTTCCAACAGTAGGAGTTCATGATGCCACCACTTGTCCACTCGGGTGTGATTCAAATCGCCATTGCTGGTCCGCAGGTGTAACAGAATACATCCAAAGAGAGGGTCAGATGGTGTACTTGTTGTTGGTTGGTCGATATTAACTACAGTCTTGCATGTATGCCCTTAGGCTCCAGTCAGTCCTTAGAAAACATGCGACCAATTCTGTCTTAGTGTTACTGACCCAAACTGATTTGCCTTAGCTAAAACAGAAAAACAAATCAACAGTACAATATCCTATGCACACGGAGTTTCTCTTGGGCAAAGTGTTGCAGACAAACCCGAAGGAACCTTGTAGGTACGTGTTGTCTGCAGGGTCAAAAAGGTAGTACAGGAAAACAACACACAGACCACAAAGTTCTGGTTAATGTGCGGCCAGCACTCCTCACCTACATTTCACTATCTCTACCTGCATCTGTAACAGGAAACATATCTCTTCACACCTTTTCTAATTTTGCAACATGACAAAAAAAATAGTCCTTCCTTACAACTTTCTTGCACAATGAGCGTGATTTCAACACAACTTCTACATCCAGTCCTGAGGGGGTCCTGCTTATGTAAGCATCTGTACACCAAGTATAATAAGCTAAATATCCAGTTAACTCAAACAACTGTTCAGCCTCTAAATGACGGCCTAGATCCAAACAGTCTTCTCTCACGTCATACACAATAAAAAAAAGTTGGCAATCATAAAAAAAATATGGTACACACTCTCTGAAAAGGACCAATCAGGATCAGGGCAGAGACAAAAAATACTCTAAATAGGGAGTGTAAAAATTGGCAAATGAAGCACATTTTTAAAAGCACAAGTTTGGGGAGTTTTCTATTTCTGAGCCCTCAAAGATGTTCAAAAGTCAGCTGCAATGATCTTGAAAAGCAGCTTGTGCTGGTCAATGGCCCAAGAGTCAAAAAGGCACTTTCCCGAACATTGTTGTGCAGCAAATTAGGCGAGACATTTAAAAGCGATAATCTTCTCAGCACCATACATTTACCCAGAGATTAGATCATGCAATGCTCAGAGAAAACAAAACAAAGAAAAAAAAAAAAAAACTAGAGGCTGCTTCTCTGACCCTGCAGTTCATGATCTCCATAAAAAGATGCTGAAGCTCGACTGATCAAGTCCGGCTCGTCCTCTCTCTAAACATGGCAGCATGCCTTACACTTCTAACGTTACATCTGAAAAACCTCACAAAAATTTCTGAATGAAGGTCCTTCTGACACACAAGACCAAAGCGGAGATGTTTGCGGAGATGAAGCCCTTTCTTTAGAGAAAACCAAACAACATATTAGCACAAACACTTCATACCAACCGCGATTCCTTGGACATGTTGTGCTGCCCCAGGACCTTGGCACAGAGTTCAACAGGAACTATTCTCTATACTGAAATAATCTAAAATCAAATGAGTCCATCTACATGAGGGTGGTTGAAAATAACAATCATAAGTTAAGTTGCTGCCATATCCCAAAGAAATACAAGATGTAAACTTAAGGAACTGAAACAAAGCTGTAAAGATTGGTCCAAAATTCCCCTAGAAATATGTTACAGACTTACAGAGGTTTAACATTTCAATTTACGACTTTTAAACAAGGCTCTACGGGATGCTACACTAGAGGCTGTCATAATTTTCATATGCTGCTTTTTCATTTCTTTTAAATAAAAATAATATTGCATTTTCTCAGTTATAGTTATTTTTAAAACATTAAAATACTTAAGATTGTTTTTAATATATGACAGATAAAGAAAGAAGCGATGGAGGACACGAGCAAGACAATAAGAACAGACAAGGAAGGAAAGACCTTCTTTCCTCGGTCAATAGAAGTATGGAAAAAAGGAAGAAAGGAATGAAAGAAGAACATGAGAGAAAGAAAAGGAATGAATAACCTGTCAAAGCTAGAATGGAAGGAAAAAGGAAGGACATAAGGGAGGAAGGAAGAACCCAGGAAAGATCAAAAGTAGGAAGGAAGGAAGCCAAGAGGGCAACATAGGGTAGGGAAAAAGGAAGGAAGGGAAAAAGATGTATACTAGGAAGAGATGTGACAAGGAATGACAGAAGAAAGGAAGGACAACAGAACACATGGAAGGAATGATGGAGGGGAGGATGCAACATTTAGACACTGTGGTATAGTGGTATAAGGAATAACCTCTGGAAATATTTTTTCCCGCATACACATGTTTTTCCGTACCTATCCACAACTGGAAAAATAGTGAAATCTGATGTTTTCCAGACTGAGTGGGAACCCTGCTAATTTTAAAACGTAAGGAGAACCAGGCAATGCTGATAAGCAAAACATTTGAACTAAAGAAAACTAATGCCTGTTAACCATATTTACACCCTGAGTAAACTATCTGATGCCGCCGGAAAAAATGCATGTCATAACACGCACTATATGATCTCCTAGAATCAGACACTGTTGATCAAAAGACAGTCGAGTGTGACTATAAATGACATGAAAAGAGACAAGGGAGATCTGAACCTTGAATGAACCCCCCAACCCTCTCGCTCTCTCGGCAGAGCTGATGACTCACTTCTAAACAAGAAACAACCTAGGGGGAAACGAGGACGCGCCATCGACCACAACAGTACTATGGTGGCTCCTGTTAGGCTGTGAAACGCTCTTTAGTGCGGCAGGCATGTAGTGGATCTGCTGACGGTGATATTAACCACACCAGCTGCTTTGAGGATCTACTCAGAGATACGGATACATGTGCAGATGTATGAAGCACTAAGTCAACACCTGCCGTCACTCGCCTCCAGCAGGAGAAGAAGATTTAATGTTTTAAAAAGTTTCAACATTTTACTCAAACAAAATGATGCTCGTGTCAATTGATATTAAAGAGAAAAAGCAATTTTAAGGGCTATATTCATGATAAATGTGGTGGACAGGACTGGATTTTATCTGGCAACATGTTTCAAAGTTAAAAACAAAGACATGCCACAGATACATGATGAATGTTAGAAACTATTATTGTTAAAAAACAGTAATAATAAAAAAAAATAATAATAATAATAACAATAATGGTTTTAGTAAATTGTGGCTAAACTTCTAGCAAAAGATCAGAATGATTTGACATTAACAATCATGGCTGCAAAACCATTACTGTGTGAAACTGCTAAAAAGGTCAAGAGGTTATACTTGATTTAAATACATTTTGAACTTGTTCTAATTTCTAATTTTCTTCTTTAAATAGTTGAGTCATGTTTTCCTTTTTTAATGTAGTCAACACCCTATAACTGGCACCATCTTGTTGAACTCCTATTTTCAGAAAAGCAAAATGATATTTCTTGCATTTATTTCAAACACCTTTATTTTATTGACCTTATATTTGTGGAACAATAACATTAGCAAGCCAGTGTATTAGGTCAATAATTAATTAAGAATATTATATTATTATTATCTAACCATTTTAAAGAAACAGACTAATATTTTTTCACACGCAGCTTGAGAAGCATAAACGATGATCAAACCACTCGGATTTTACAACAGTTTGTCAACATAGAAAACTTAAAAACGTAAATGTCCAAACGCGGGTTTCAATGTAAGAATGCGCTGGGGTGGCTGGAGTTTTCACAAAGTAACAGCATATAGTATAACAAAGGAGACTGCCCCTCCCCCACCAGTTGCTGCACATTGCCAGCCAGCTTGCTTGGAAAAAGCTCGACTAATTAACCAGCTAATATTAGCATGTTGTATTTTCCTTAAAAAGGTATAATATTCAGCGTAATAAGCATGTTTATACAAAATTATGACATTTAATGGGTTTAATTTTATATTTTTGATTAAGGCTATGTAATAAAAATCCAAATATAAATGTTATAAATAACATGATTAGAACTATAATAATCAAGATGTTCGATCATTATGGCTTTAGATGTGTTTTACTCAGTTGTGACCAAAACTGGACAAATCATAATCACAATTTGTCATGGTATTATTATAAAGCTGATGTTTGCCTTTAGGCTCTGTGGCTTGTTTAGATTAAATGCAAACTCTAAAAATGAAACAATTTCCTACACTATTGATTATTCTGCCAACTACCAGGAAAGATTTAACACTGTTGCAGCTCTACGAGACAGCGAGAGCCTAAATTTAGGCGCAGTTTCTGGGCATTTATCAAAGTGACCACCGTCTTGCCCTGCCCTTGCCACAAAGGCACTGGCTGTACTGCAGTCAGAGAGAGGAGGCAAAAAAAAAAAGTATAGGAAACCAAATTCCTGGCAGAACCAGAGAGAGGGAGAGTGACCTTTAGCCCACATGCTGAGAGACGATCCTAAGCAAACCAAATGTTCAGACCACGCTGTGTTTTTGTGTATAAATGCAGTTTAGCAATGAGTATGATGGCTCAGGGCGACTGTCTGGTTTCATGATGGGGAAAGGAGGATGTTGTTCCTGCTGCTTGTTCCTCTTCAAACCACGCTATCCACGTGAGCAGTTTCTGAAATTTTTCCCCACATCCACACAGATTTGATAAAAACACATTTCGATGTATAACTCTACAAACATGTGGCGTGTGATGGCAATGTCTTTTTCACCCCTTTGGAGGAGAAGCTATGCTGGGGACTACTTTGGGTAAACCAGAGAATTCAAAACCAGGTCAATGTTGTTCCATGAGCTCATCTGAAAACCTCACATGCATTCCCCAGCAGCGCTTCAAAAATCTTTCAAACAGCGGACAGCAACATCATGCTGCAGCCACAAGTGCAAGACGATCAACCACAACCTAAACAGCCCTCTCATTAAGTTAAAAAAAGGCATTGTTTGCACGACCACAATCCGACATTTCTACAAAACAGCACACACGTCCACTGCTTCATTGTGATTCTATGCAAAGGCCAAAACCTCCTGACGTCAACAGCCACAGGAATGCCACCAGGCGGATTCTTCAGTCAAAAGTCTCCACCAGCCTCGGTTAAACAAGCAGACAATGCGAAGAAAACATTTTGCAGATAACAGCTTTCCCTTCCTGGAATCTCAGCCTCCTTTCCTTCTGTTCTTTTTTTCCCCCGGCTGCATTTTCATGACACTTGATAACTCTGCTGGTTGCTCTTACTTTTGCAGAGAACGGAGAATCCAGACTTTCTAATCTCCCCTCAGGGCTGCCATCACTTGGCTGGGCTGATGCCAGCAGCGGTCTCGCTGGAAGATGGCTTGCAGATATATCGCAGGCTGAAATATGATTTCAGAGCTAAAAAACTAACAAATGTGCACTGCTACTTTACAGCATATCATTACAGGAAAATAAGCAGCAGTACACACCAAAATAAGATTTGACTAAATTAGCACAAAATCTCATAGCTACATAATTCACAAAGCGCAATGTGTTTTACTGAGATTTTGTGTGATAGTTCAACAAGTAAACTTCATCGGGAAGGAAAACACACATGGTTTGTCCTATTTTTTAGGTATTTAGAAATAAAATGATAAACATTGTGAAAAAAAGTGTGGAGTGCATTTCGCTGCAACTTCAGCTGCGAGTCTTTTGGAGTACGCAGCCAGTCTTTGCATGTCGGGAGGCTGAAACTTTTACCCGTTCTTTGCTCTCCATCCAATCTGTTCATGGTCAGATTGGATGGAGAGTGTTGCTGCAGATTCAGATTTTTATACAAACAAGTCCACCGTAGCTCTTAGTGTACATTTAAAGTAGTGAAGTCGTTCTCCTGCAAGGTGAACATCTGCCTCAGTCAGCCCAGTTTTCTTCCCCTACGCTGTCCTGTCTTTAATTCCATCCATCTTTCCATCAACGCAAAGCAGCTTCTCTGTCGGCGCTGAAGAAAATCTCTCCCACAGCATAATACTGCCACCAATATGTTATACCATTGGGTCAGTGGTTCAGGGTGATGGGCAGTGTTAATTTTCTTCCACATGTAGCATTTTTGTTTGAAGACCAGAAAGCTTGATTTTGGTCTCACGCAACCAGAGAACCTTATTCCACATATTTGCTGTGTTTATGACGAACATCTAACAGAATTTCTTCTGGTCTTCTTCGTGCCACTTTCCATAAAGCCCAGATTGTTGGAGTGCACACTAATAGTCAAATTCTACCACCCGAGCTGGATTTCTCTGCTGCTCCTCCAGAGTTACAACCTTTTGGCCGTTAATACGTCTGTGCCCAGAATATACCTAGAAATGCTGAAAGCCATATGTACTTTTTCTTCCACCACAGAATTGTTTTACTTTGTTTTGGTCTATTACATAAAATCCCAATAAAATACAATAAAATTTGTGGCTGTAACGTAACAAAATGTGGAAAACTTCAAGGTGTATGAATACGTTTGCAAGGAAGTATATTTTGCTAGCTGAGCATTACTAAGATCTACATGATAGGCTGTAATAAAAAAGAGCAAAAACACCCTTAAAAAGTATATTTAATCAGTCTTTTGGCACAGAGCAGGTAGGTTAGTGTCGAGGTTATCAACAGACATTATACAAGGCCACTAACAGCCCCAGGGGCTATAAGCTTTGTTTGTGTAAGGTTTAGCATGTGGTGGCTTACTGCTCTACCCCTCCCCACTTATCTTCTGCAGTAATAGTGGCAGTTGCTCACAACTTGGAGGTGGTGTCATTAGGGGTTTTCCCAGTATGGGAGATCCTGTATATATAGAGCCGTTCTCCAAATGTTTGAACAGGGCCTGTGTTATTGTCTGTCGACATTAAGACGAGAACAAAAGCGTCAGCTCAGTTACAACCCTGACTGAGGATTTAATTGAACTGATGTTATATTCAACAGACGGCGAGCTTTCTCATGCACGTCCTTCTTTTTCAGCTAAAAACTGCGGTCACTGTTTTTTCCTCTTCATGTCAGCCGCTCCAAAATAGGAAGTAGGTAAGAGAAAAGTCGGCTACCAAAGTCAGATGAGGGAGCACCGGCTTGTGTTTTGTGAATGAAATATCCTGAATGCGGAGGGATGACGGGGGGAAAACTGCTGACAGAGTAGAAAGTGCCATCCCCTTGGTGAAACTGCAAAATCACCGTAAAACAGCAAAGGAATGGAGTACGGGGAAGTTCTCTGCGATTATGAGGAAAGTCTGCTGGAAGCTGAATGTAGGAAAGTCAAAGAAGTATTCCAAAACAACTGTCGACGCAGACCTGAATACTTCTGCTGTGCTGACTTGTTCGTTTTCTGTCTAAACCAAGCAGTGAAACAGATGCCAACAGCAACACAGAAAGGACTTGAGACTCTAGAAAACATGATGGCAGGTCTGCTTTTAAAAACCACAAAGTATTTAAATGTTGCCTTAAATTTGTTCCATAACATCCTTACCAAACCCCAACAAAACCTTTTTAGCACAGATGCATAAATGCCCTTGTTCCTGTATTTTTGATCTACTATGCTTCCCCTAACTTGAAACGATTAAATTCGGGGTGCAGCACGTGGCAGTAGCGTTCGCACCCCGTATATGGAGGCCTCGGTTCTCAAAGCAGCCGTCCCGGGTTCAAATCTTGAGCCCGGACACCTATGCTGCACGTCTTCCCCCTGTCTCTACCCAAAACGGTAAGAAAAAGAAACAACAGAATACATCTTTAACCAGAACTGCAAGCAGATATGAAAGGTGTGTTCAAGCCCTCCTTCCCAACTTACTGATGCTCACATCAGTAAGTGTTTAGGGGAGTTAGCTTCTTGTTTTTAACGCCACTTACTGTTCAGTTGACAGTGATCTTTTTAATTGTCCTTTTATTTACCTCCTAAAGAAATATATATACACAAGCTGATAGAACTAATGAGAAGCTATTATAACTGTGTAATGACCAAGTCCGTGTGTGGTATGAGCACTTAGTGCCAATATGTAACATGTAGGTATGAGCAAAACTTTGTGATTTTATAGACAATGTGTGTTAAAAACAATCACACAATTTCACTGCAATTGCAAAAATATATTCCAAGATAAAAGCATCAACTTATATTACAAACTTATATAAACCTTAAGTGTAAGACTAGAGTGTTTTAGTGTGTCAAATGTTTAGATCCATTCGAGGAATATAGCCCAACTATCTCAGCTCATCTGGACAAAACAGCAACTATTTTGTGATTATTACAAAGTTTGTGATTAGATTTAGTTTTCTGTTTACAAGTTATTCCCACTTTGGTCAGTTATTATCATACTTCCCTGAATGATTATACACTGCTCAAAAAAATAAAGGGAACACTTAAACATCACAATATAACTCCAAGTAGATCAAACTTCTGTGAAATCAAACTGTCCACTTAGGAAGCAACACTGATTGACAATCGATTTCACATGTTGTTGTTCAAATGGAAAAGACAACAGGGGGAAATCTTTGGCGATGAGCAAGACACTCAATAAAGGAGTGGTTCTGCAGGTGGGGACCACAGACCACTTCTCAGTACCGATGCTTTCTGGCTGATGTTTTGGTCACTTTTGAATGTTGGTGGTGCTTTCATACTCGTGGTAGCATGAGACGGACTCTACAACCCACACAAGTGGCTCAGGTAGTGCAGCTCATCCAGGATGGCACATCAATGCTGGGAGGCCACACACAATACTGAGCCTCATTTTGACTTGTTTTTAGGACATTACGTCAAAGTTGGATCAGCCAGGCCTCCATTGGTTAATAAATTTGATTTCCATTGATGATTTTTGTGTGATTTTGTTGTCAGCACATTCAATGTTGTAGAGAACAAAGTATTCAATGAGAATATTTCATTCATTCAGATCTAGGATGTGTTATTTGAGTGTTCCCTTTATTTTTTTGAGCAGTGTACAATCTTCTGCAGTTTATAACACCCTCTACAGTTGGATGTTTGGAAAACTGACAGAACTACATCACTATCATGTTTCCACTCAGGGATATCATTCAGTTATCTGTTAGGATGACCTGAGATGTGCCCATTCAAACTTTAAGCAAGCTAGTAATGAGACTTTTCCCATGCATAACTCTCCTACATTTTCAAATTTCTAAAAATGGCAAATTTATGTTTTACTTGTTTTCATCTGTAGAGTAGAAACACACATTTCTAGGCTATTCAAGCCTTAAGGAGAACATTTCATCAGAAGGTTTTGCAGGTTTTTTGGGCAGGGACTGAGCCCAGGTTGCAAGGGAAATTCCCTTTTTTTAGGCTGCAATATGAGATTAATCGGACAAGAAAAATAATGAAAAACAGAGCAGCTATAGCAGGCACCCCTGGATGCATAGAAATGCAGTTGCTTGGACATTAATAAACAGAGCAGTTTCCTACACACAGTAGGAAAGTATAAGTGCAGGTACAAGCTGTACTATGTCAGAATATCTAACTGGGTGCATGCTTAAGCAGATGGCTAAGGAGCAAGAATGAGGAGTGCCAAGCCGGCAACTAACCAACACAAATTACACAAAAATGTGCATTTCTATCCCCCAGGGGCGTCTCCTGGAGCCGTTCCTCCTGAGACAAACAGCTGTAATAGGCAAAGCAGAAAATAAAGACACTGAGTCAACTTGGGTGTGTGTGTGGTGCTTTAACGGGCCCTTTCTCACTTGACCAAACAAGTTGAATCTGAAACCTGAACGAAACTACACGCCTCAGGGAGGAGGGGGGATTTCAGTCATGTGAAGTAACAGATATGTATGAACTCCCAAAACAATGGGCCACTGTATGAACTAAATAAATCCCCCTAAAGTTGTCATGACAAATTTGCTTTGCCTGTGGTTTTTGCTTTTGATTTTTGCACTCGCACAACTCCAAACTCCTACCCGCCTACCACATGCCACACACTTCGAAGATTTTCACAGCTTTGGATGGACAGAGCCAGTACAGCCATGAAAGCTGCAGGATGCTGAGGTGATGCGCAGATCATGTAGCTTCCATCAAGACAGATGTTTACCCGTCCTTCAGTACTGTGGGTAAGGTTGCTGACTGTGTGTGTGTTCACATGAGTGGACGTGAGGTGGTTGCTTTGAGTGGTGGAGTTCTGGGGATTGACTGAGCATGCGTTTTAACTCTCATCTGAGCCTTTGCCACCATAAAGGTCAGCGCTTCGACATCTGCTGCTCTCTCTGAATCTTTCCTTTTATAAAAGGACGCAGGGAAGAGGAGATGACCCCAGGGAATGGATGCGCACACATCAACTTTAATGTGGAGACACTCACACTCACCAGATCAGATCAAAACAACCCCAGAAGCCCCTAAACCACACGCTCACAGTAATAAATACACGTAGACGAGTGTCGCAAAGACACGCTGGGTAGTATTGTTACACCAGAACAGATTCTTGGCTTTTGTCCTGAAAGGCCATTTTTTTGAGGCGGGGGGTTGAGCTAAATGGAATCCCATCCCCGAGGGGCACGGTGAAGGCAGCGCGGTGTTGAAATAAGTGATTCATGCTTTTATCATCTCAGGTGAACAGTGCTGCTCTTTCAACTACACAATCAGTTGCAACAGAAAACAATGTGGGGAAAGGAAAACACAAAGTCAACGCCGTTAATTTTCATTTTTGTCCCTTGCTTGTTATGCACACAGAGGACAGGAGTCCAGCGAGTTTAAAAAGTGGGTATGAGCACAATTTACTCAGACCACCAAAGTATTAAGCCATAAGAAAGATGCTGTTCTGTGCCTCGGCCAGAGATAGATGATACAACGCAAAAGAAAACCAATATATGCCAATTAACCCCCCAACAATTGCCTTATTTATATATTTTAAAATATTGACTTTTGCCTTCAGAAAATAGAGTTTTCGGGCTTCCTATCCCTTTTGTTTTTCTAATGGAATGGACACACAGCTACAGACTTCTTAGTCTTAAATACACTAAAATCTAGCAGTCTGCACAAGTACTAGGCTAATTCTAGCTTGTTAACTCTCCGTTTTGGTGAGAGTTGTTGATAATTCAGCTCGTAACATGCTTCAACGTGGTTCCAGTAAACTGAGTGCAAAAAGCTGTTCTCCTGCTCCATAGTCTTAGCACTTTGCTTTGAACATTATAACATTTAGTGAGCAGAATTTCAGCTGCTCTCTGGACAGCTCTCCTAGACATGGGCTGCTGTCTGAGCATGGAGCAGATACCATCACACAGACAAGCAGCCAAATACAGTCTGTCTGACACTGGAAACATATATGAAAATGGAGAACAACAGACGTCGGGGAAACCCCAGATTTGCTAGACTGACAGAATAATGTGCACTGCAGATATAGCTGCAAGCCGTGCACTTAAAAAGGGTTCTGATTGTGATGTTAAAAAACTGATTGCAGAACACAGGTTGCTAGCCAACGCTAGCAGTCCAAATCCAACAACAGGGGTAGGGGGTTGAGTTTAGTCAGGGACGACACACATCATTTAAGATCGCCTTCATCAGGACTGTGAGCAGATAGGTGGGATCAGAACATCATTACTGTTTATGCTCAACTTTTTCCAAATCAACCCAAAATGTCTCCAGCTCGTGCTGAAGAGGAGTCCCTATGGTGAACACTATATAGAGGACCTTCTAGTGGCAAACCAAACATCATTAAAATGGAATTGTTTTATAAAGTCTGCATTGGTAGTAAAAAAGTAAAAGATAAAACATCAGCGCTGAGTCACAGTTCAGACTCTAACATAACAGACTGACACTTTAAAAATGTATCTGTGTACAATAAAAAAAATTTTTTTTTTAAATCACCTGCAGCTTTTCTACAACATGTACAAGAAGTTGTAATCCCATTATCAGCCCAGTACTGCTGGAGCTCCTCCCCATGTCAGACCAATAACATTCAGTATGAGAGGGCAACAGAGTACTTCTAGGCTGTCTGATGTCTCCAACCGTTGCTGTGAGCAAAGTCTACTATGAGTTCAGGAGGACCCTTATGGCGTTTTAATTTTCTGTTACACCCCTCTCAGCCACGCACACAACCACAACATTTTGTTCTTCCACGCTGACCCCAAGCGCCCCCCACCCCCAACTTCATTCACAGGAAAACACAGTCAAACACATGAATCTGCTGATATCATCTGGACAGGTGGTCAGCCACCCAGACCTGACCTCCCTGCCCCCTTACCAGCCCCCTCCTCTCTCTAAAACCCACCGAACGAAATCAGATCAGCTCTGCTGGAAAGCCCCAAATGAACATGCACGGCAAACTACCCCCTTCCCATCCATCCACACACAGTCACACACACATCTCTAAGCAGGCCTGCAAATGTCTGTCACCCACCAAGCTGTCTATGGAGATTAGTGCCTAAACAGAGCCAAAAAATTGGAAGATATATGACTAATGTGACGGGGGAAAAAAAAATTTGGTGGGCTTTTTTTTTGCCAAAAGTAGCCAATTAGCTCATTTTAACTTGGCCCTGGTTTAAAGTTATGATCTAAAATATAGATTACCTGCTCCATTGCTATAACATGGATTATGATTACAAAATAGGTTCTGCCAGCTCTATAAACCAGAGCTCAAATTAAAAACACATACTTTTGCAGGTGTATTGAGTATATAATATTACCATTATGAGGTCCCTAAGATTTCTGTGATGTGGAAAACAGTGGAACAGTCAATATGTGAATTTATAGCCTACTTTTGACTGCAGTCTCCCACAACCATCATACATCTCATCTCCCAAACAGGGACAGCCACTGCAAAGAAGCCAGCTGAAGTAAGTTCAAGTGTATTTTCATCACACTGTTTCATATTTGTTAGTCTCATTTTGTTTTGCAAATTCTCTTCAATGATCCCAATGACTAATACTAAAATGAACATTAGTGTTTATAAAAACAATCTGTCCACAAAGGTTGAACGTAACTTCAGTGTTTCTGTTACTCAAAAACTCCATGTTGAAAGATGACTTGTATCAGTTTCCTGCCATCCAAATAAGTAGTTGTTTCAGCAGCAGGATTTAAGGGGAGTCGGAACAGTTGCCTTAGACAAACCATTGTTAGTTTTAGCAAAGTAAGAAGCAGACTGCTGCTATAGAGATTTTTTTATGAGTAAAGGGTAAATTAATATTAGTTTTTTCTTGAAATGCACATCCTTATGATGTGTTCAGCAAAGACTTATTTTAGCAATCAAAGCTAACTTATGGAAACTGAATAATTTATGTGGTAAAACAGTCAGGTCGTTGGAAAACTAATATAAAAAAGGCCAGAGCTTTAAATTCTTTAGTCTCCTGTGAAATACATGAAGTACTTATTCCACAAAAACAGTTCAATATGTTTTTAATACGTGAAATGGTGGTGGGAAAATTTGGGAAAACACAACCTTTCTAAAGCACTTAACCTTTCTAAAGGCCTTTGCTTAGATTTCTTTATATAGAATTAACTTGGGATGTTACAAACGTGTTTAAATTTTATTCATGAATCATAATTAAGACACCTGAGATAAAAAAAAACTCCTGTTATATTGTTATTCACACTATAGATGTCTCCAATTACATGCGTTTCAAGAAAAAAAAAAGAGGTGAAAACAGGGGTGTTATGAATTGTAAAATTTTCCCAAAACTGGCCATACATGAGTAATGACTAAAGAAAATTTCTAAAGCATACCCCTTAATGGTTATCATCTATCTAGATGAGGCAGGTGTTACCAGACAGATTTTAATAATGCCAGCAATTTCAACAGTCCTACTGTAAATTGTGTTACGACATTTAGGTCTATTCCTAGCTAAGTCAACGGCTGCTGTTTGTGCTTCCATCACTTCCTGGAGTGTATGTTACTGGCAGAGCCGTTCCCTCAAAATTAGCTTTTTTATTTGCTACGGCGGGTTAATGTTTCAAGAGTCCCTGTTTAAAGTAAACATACCCTGAATATCATTCATTATTTTATTTTTTATTCCTGATCTGGTCGAGGCTTATTATTAAAGCCATGTTTGTAGAATTTATTTATTATTAGTCTATTAAATAAGGTTTTCAAGTAGCTTTACCCAAAGTCAACTGTTTTGGGGAGTGATCGCATGCTCAGATTTTCCAGTGCAAGGTCCAATCAGAAATTGTAAATACTTTATAGCTTATTTTCAGGATTTAACTACAATGCTTCATTTGATAAAGAAAGCAAGCTGAACATAAACGGCTTTTGAAATGCGGTAGCAGTCTAAATTTGTAATTTACATAAATGTCCTTAGTATCATTTTTTTTTTCATGATCATTCATAAATTGTATGTTCAGATATAGAGCTATTTTAGAAAATATAAAAACTGCTCTGATATGGCCCTAAATAACCCTTCGTTTTTGATGTAAACAGTAGTCAGCAGAAAAAACAACAACCCTGACTCACACGGAAAGCTGTGGCATGAATATAGTTATTAAACCAGCATTTTACATGAGAAACTTAACAAGGCATGTTAGCCAGATTTACCCTTAAGCGATGTCTACTTGGGGTATGCAGACATACACCTAGATGTAGTTTTCATTACATCTAGATCGCAGTTAAATGCTACTTTTAGTTGAGAGTTGAGGAGAACTGATTTAAAGTAGGCGTTATTCAATACGTGTTGTAGGTTTGAGCAGAAATATACACAGCTAGTACGCTATGCAAAGCTAACATTATATTAGGGCATAAAAACAAACAAAAATTGATTAAAAAACACTACCAAGAGGATACACAGATCACAAAGCAGCAACGTGTTTCAGCTAGCGTTCATTATCGGACAGCTAGCCAATTCGTAACCGTGCTGCCCGGCTAGCTGCTGACCACGTTTCGAAAACAAATACAAGCGCTGAATATTTGTGTTTCCCCGTTAAAATGTTGCAGAAGGAACGTGGGTTGTTGTGGGTTTCATTGTTTTAAAACACACGCTTTTACCGGCTGTGTTTAGCCCCACGGGCTAGCAAGCCTGCTAACAGCTCTCCGTTGTTTGGCAGAAAAGACCACCGGGCGTGAAGTGACGCTAAGCGGGGGGCTAGCTCACCAAACACCGCGGTAACAACAGTCAGCTCAGTCAAGTACCGATAACTGCTCGAATAGGAGGGAAAACACCCTCACTGAAACACATGTACACTTTCTAAACACCGACTCATCATAAAAACACTTTATAACATCCAACTAAAACGGTGCGGACATAAAACTGAGCTATTTCATCCCTGTAAGTTGTTTTCTGCTTAACTCAGCTCCCCACCGCCAGCCCCGATTCTTCAGACTCACCCTGTCACAACAGGCGCCATCTTCCACAAACTCTCACCAAAACTCCAATACTCGCGATATCCCTTCTCTCTCCGACAGCCCAACAATCCGCCGAGACAACAGAAGCAGACTGGAGGTGTAGGGATGACGGAGACTGAGAGAAAAAGAGGTGGGTGACGAAGACTGAGAAAAAGGGGGAGGGGAGGAGGGAGGCAGCGGATAACAGCAACACACTGAAGAGAGAGAGAGAGCGAAAAGGGCAGAGACGCCACAACAACAGGCGTGGGAAACTTCAGAAGTAACGCGAGATTTGGAAAACTCTCACAATAGGGGAGCACTGAGACAGCGCCGTCTTCACGCGAGACATGCATTGAAGTGGAGTAGTTGTTTATCTTGTGGCGCTGTAATACTATTCCCACGTGTGTACTGGGTAATAAATTACAGCACCGATCGGTTGAAGGAAGAGAACCGCTCCCACGCACATTGTCTTATATGAACCTGGTCCTCTCATGACAGATTGCTATCGTGTTGTTAAAGCCATTGTGATATTATTAGCCCTGATGCGGCACATTCTAAAAAGAAAAACATTGCAATGTTTCATACATTAATTTTTATCATATTAAAAATTCATATACATAAAATTCAAAAGATTTTATCCATTAATAGGACGGGAAAAGGTAGATCAAAACCTGTCTACCTATCACCCTTGGCGGTAATGGCTGCCATCAAGCATTACTGTCAGTCATCCAGGTCTTGACAATCCTAAGAGCTGCAGTAGAAAGCAACTGAACTTTCTTGTTTCTTGATGATGTTTCACCACTCATGCAAAAGGCATTTACAGATCGGTAGAAGACAAAAATGAATTAAAATATTTTGCTTTTCTTATTTTACTAAATGTTAATTTTTTTAGCAATATTTATTTTCTAGCATTTGTTATTATTTTTTTCCTTTTTTAGTCTTCTGCTTTAAAACATAAGTTTTCCCACTTTGTTTTACCAAAAACCTTTCATGTGCTGAATAAAATCCTTCCAACCTGATTTATTTTCTTACTATTTTTTTTTAACGTGTCCTGTCAAGCAGAGTAGCGCTCAGAATTGTTGTCTGAGTGCCAAGAAGAAGCCCAACAGATTTACTTTCACAAGTGGAGCATTACGGCTATTGATATTTGATATTTATAAAATAAATTTTATTAGGAACTGCTTTGGGATTATTTCAGTTGCAATGGACACTTGCAGAAACATATACAACAACAGTATTGTTACCAAAAATGCACAGTGCTAATAAATACAGGATGTACTTAATGGTAACTGTGGCTCAATACAGAGCATCTGTGTATCTGTTAACACCTGAATCTAAACACCTGTGGGTATGAGTGTGAGAGCGCTTGTGTATACAAGGTGTCTCAACAAAAATATGCAATAGTGAGAGAGAGGAGCCACAGACCTGCAACCCTGGACCAAAGACAGACACAGAGGAGATCTGAGTCACAGACATCTAAAGGCCCCCCAGAGCACGGGAACCCCAGGAGGACCACCGCTGGGACTACCGCAACCCGCCCAGAGAAGAGCAAAGGAGAGCTCCAGGGGAACCACCCAGCAGCCACAGCGCAGAATCCCCAAGGAGCAGCAGCAATGAACCCACAGGCCTCGCTGGCAGCCGTCTATGCCAGAGCAGATCTAGCCATGGGCCCAGAGAACAAGAGACCCCGGGGCACGTCACTCCCCAAGCAGAGGCCTGACAGAGCCAGGGGGCCCAAGCCCCAGCAAGCAGCCACCGGGAGTGAGCCGGCACAAACCAAAGCACCCAGCCCCGGATACCGAGAACCGCAAGTACAGCGGGCAGAGACATCACCCACCGGCAGTTAGTGTGGGGGGGAGGAAATAGGCCCCACATTTGATGGGGGGGCCTAAACTGATACCGGAGAGGGCGCAGCACAAGACCCTCCCAACCCCCCAATGTATTCTGATCTCAACCCCATGAGCCCAACCCCCCCTTCACCGGCCTATGCCAGCAGCACCAGCCCGCCCTGCCACCAACTGCAGCACTTCTCTAACTTAGAAAATAAAAACCTTAAAATAACTGCACACCCACTGAGTTGAGAGACATAGAAAACAATGACCATCTGTATATGCAAGTCTTTAGCACAGACAGTAGGTAGAGTCAGATTTCAGGTGAAAATGAAACTAAACTGCTTGTTTTTTATGTAAACATATGAAATTCTAATGGTATTTCCGGGGCTTAATGCAGGTTTTTAAATGTTTTCCTTCTTGAGATTATGTAGAAAACATCCGAGAGCTTCAGCCTCAAATGTTTCAGTAGAATGACACACATGCTTCAATCTACAGTATCATGTCCCTAAAATGAAACACACAAATATAAAATAAAATAAAGAACATTGTGTTTTATAAAAGGTTTCTATAATATCTCAAATGGTGCATTTTCTGTTGTTTGATCTCACACTGTTTTTTATATTTGCATATGTAAATATGTTCTATACATTTTCAACTCTTTCCTCTCATATTTTTTGACAGGTACATATTTTTTCTGTATTTTGCACTAAAAATTAAAAGAGGAAACTAAACTTAAATGAAAACTTGCTTTAGACTGATGTCTCTAAATAAGACTGGAAATTAATTGTGGGATTTCTACACAGCCCATTTACAATTCCCCTGGGTAACATTGCGCTCCCTGTTTAGATTGTGGAAACAATGGTGTGAACACATGTGAAGGAGGCCATACAAGGCAGATTAGTGCATTGCCATCACATTGGAGAGTCCCATGACCACCCTCTACACCAAACCTCCGCTAAAAGTACAAGGGAGCCTATTATTGAGAATAATCATTCTTGGAAATGTGGCATAGATGTTATAAGTCTTCCTCTGAGTGTGTCTGCCTACATTCCCAAAAGTTAGTGCGTTAAATCATCCCCACAACAAACAGGTCAGGCCATTCTTGTTTATCTGGGAGGGGCCGGGAAGCCGTAAACCTTCATGTAGGTCCATGGCCTTCATTTAAATTTGTTTGCTATCTTTGTTCACCTAACATGTGACTTCTGGTTGGAGATTTTTTAGACTTCAAAGAAGAAATAAAGGCCTGTGGGACCACACTGATGGCAAGACGGGGCGTTCATTTGTTGGTTGTGTGACCTGCTTGTTGGTTCAGATGAAAAAGACAAATGAAACAGCTGATATAAACGCTACCTTGTAAAAATGCACCAAACATTTTAAACTTAAGCACAGTAGTTTTTGTTTAAATATGTGGGTTAGAGAATCAGAAAATATTTTAAAATGTTTAGTCATATGCTGAGGCAAGGTTAGGTTTAGGAAAACATATTAGTCAATGGTTTCAATGTGCTATAAGTTAAAAAAGCGAACTGTAATTTTCCACATGCTGTGAAATAAGCTAAACTAGAACGTGAAGGCTTCACTGTATGGAAGGCAAAAATGGGGGCACAATCCTATAAATAAATAAATATAACAATGATACATTGTTTCATTAAATAAATAATTAAATATGAAAATCATCAAAATTTAAGTCTATTACTTCATTAATTGGAGGCATACACAGGTTAATCTGCATACCAAGTTAACTTAAGGTCAATCACCTTTAATTAAGGATTTTCCGATCCAATCCCAAGTATTGGATCAGGGTCCCCAACAAGGCATTTTTCAATGGATTTCTGACTAAACACAGCTTTAAATACTTTTTGTTGCTCTACTGTCTTTGATTTTAGTGGACAACTCCTCACAGAGTCATGTAGCTGTCTTTCATGTGGCCAATTGTTAAAAATCACAGCCTGTTTTCATGTAAAACTGCAGACTTGTGCACAGTCTACACTGCAACAAATATAAGGGTAGTATAAGGGTCTTCTTAAAGGTATTTTTTTTATGGATGGGCAGCCTTAATTTTTTGAAAGTAAGTTGACAGGAAATAGGGTGGAGAGATCAGGGGAAGGGTATGTAGTAAACTTCAATCCCATGACAGCATACTTTGAGGACTAAGGCCTCCGTACATGGGTCGCCGGCTTCTTAACAATCTAAGGAGTTTTTCTCCTTCAAAAATATTTTCAAAGTGAAAGAGATACTGTATTGGCTGTTTCAGTTTTCTTGCTGTCTGGGTCTTGTGACCTGTTTATGCACTCAGATATTCTCAGAGAACTATTCAGGGAGCTGCACAAAAAGCAGCTGAAATACTACGCATGAAAAAGTATGACGTTCAGGTTTATGTTTATGGGGTTTATGAAGCCATTCCCGCCATTCCCTGGTGGAAGCAAAGGCTGGGGACTCGGGGTTAGACTCTTTCATCACCCAGGCTGAGGTCACAGAGACGGTTAAAAAGCTCAACGGTGGCAGGGCTTTGGGGGTGGATGAGATCCGCCCTGAATACCTCAAGTCTCTGGATGTTGTGGGGCTGTCATGGTTGACACACCTCTTCAACATTGTGTGGCGGTCAAGGACAGTGCCTCTGGACTGGCAGAATGGGGGGTGGTCCCCCTTTATAAGAAGGTTGATCGGAGGATGTGTTCCAACTACAGGGGGATCACACTCTTCAGCATCCCCGGTAAGGCCTACTCCAGGGTATTGGAGAGGAGAGTCCGGCCGATAGTCGAACCTCAGCTTCTGGAAGAGCATTGTCGTTTTCGTCCCGGCCGTGGAACACTGGACCAGCTCTATACCCTCTACAGGGTACTCGAGGGTTCATGGGAGTTTGCCCAACCGGTCCAGATGTGTTTTGTGGACCTGGAGAAAGCATTCGACTGTGTCCCTTGTGGTGCCCTGTGGGGTTGCTCCAGGAGTATGGAATCGGGGGCCCTTTATTAAGGGCCTTCCAGTCTCTGTACAAGCGGAGCAGGAGTTTGGTCCACATTACTAAGTCGGACCTGTTCCCAGTGCATGTTGGACTCCGGCAGGGCTGCCCTTTGTCACCGGTCTTGTTCATAACTTTTATGGACAGGATTTCTAGGCGCAGCCAAGGGTCGGAGGGGGTCTGGTTTGGGGACCAGTGGATTTCGTCTCTTCTTTTTGCAGATGATGTGGTCCTGCTGGCCCCCTCTAGCCAAGACCTACAGCATGCACTGGGGCAGTTTGCAGCCGAGTGTGAAGCTGCTGGGATGAAGATCAGCTCCTCCAAGTCCGAGCACATGGTTCTCGGCCGGAAAAGGGTGGAGGGACTATGTCTCTTGGCTGGCATGGGAACGCCTTGGACTGTGAGGAGTTTGCTGGAGGAGGTACTGGTGGACTTTACAAAAAATATGGCGAAGAAAAAACCATATATGAGGAAATATTAATTTTGCATCTCAATACGTCACCTGGGAAGTTACATCTTTGGTGCAAATTGGTTTCAAAGTGGCTTAAAGGCAACAAAGCCAATATTTTGGAGCAACCATCATAAAACCCTGATGTCATTGAACATTTCTGGACAGAGTTGACAAGGTGTGTGAAGAATGCAGCCTTCATGCCTGTCTCAGTTATCCTGGTTATCTGAGGAGGAAATGGCCAAAATGCCATTGTACTATTGTGAGAGGAAATTCACTAAAGAAATTATCTCATTATTTTGGGATTTACCAAATAAAAATACATTTGGTAGTTTTAACTACCACGTTTTTTCTCCTCACTGTCAGTCTGACATTAAATCAGACAGACAGCGAGGAGAAAAAATAGGTTATGTCTTTTTATACAGTGTATGTAGATATCTGGCTAAAACTGTACGTGCAATTATTCCCTAGAATGTGATGAGTAAATGTTCTGTTTAGTAGTTGTATGATTTCAGTTTTTTTTCTGTCCCCTTTTTTATTTTTCTCATAATCAGTGACCTGATATGAGGAGAAGCAGGGGCCAGTTCAACATTTCTGCTTTGATTCAAGTTAAAACTAAATGATGAATAATTTAGGTAATCATAAATACAGTAAAACTGATTTAATCTCAGGCTTAAAATTGACTTAATTTTATGGTGCACTGCAGCCTAGCAACAATAAAATAAGTAATTTCTGAAACAATAGGATTTTACCATATAATGAAAAGCATTCACATGTATTACTTTAATCATATAGTTCATACATCTTTGAGTCTGGGGCTTCTGGTCGTCAGCATCTGTTAGTTTACATTTATTGCATCCTTTTAACTGTATTTTGGTTAGAAGAGTAAAATATGAATCAAGAGCAAAGCTAAAAATGAAAGCGCCACAGTTTCAGGTTGGAATTACATTGTTAGTAGGTTTACGACCTATGAATCTGCACATTTTAAGCCTTTTTTAGATGCAAAACTCATTTTTGCAGCACAATTCTGTCCTGCCAAGAGGGGAGGGAAACAAGAAAAAAAAGGACAGAAAGGAGCTGCAGAGAGCAAGCCTGGAAAGCAGCCCGGGGCGGTGAAAACGCAGAGACGAGGACCTCATCCTGCCCTCAACCACTTTTCCTTTCCACCTCTTTTTTATAGTCGGCAGAGAGCCTCCAGATACACTTAGAGCCGAACAGGGAAGCATAAAGTTTCCCCAAATGTTTTACAGCTAAAAAAAAGGAGCGGCAACACAAGTGCAACTGCTTTTCGATGAAACTGGGAGCAAAATACAAAAGCAGAAGGAGCTGGTCCTGTTTTTATTTTTAGAGAAGATATGCTGGTCATTTTAAAACTGCAAGATGCAAACTCTGACCTTTTTTGGTTCTCGTAGAGCATGACCCAATTAGAAGTCACGCAATTTATCTTTTAAGATTTTTTTCCCCTCTTTATTCTCAATGCCTTGGTTTTGCTATGGTTATCATCTTAGTCAAACTCTGTCTCTCGTTAGAAGTAGAAACTGGTTTTTAGTTTTTTTTTCAGGGGCAGAGCCAACGCAAGCAATCATCTCTAAGCCATAAGCCTCAGGTCTATAAATCCACTCACTTGACTGCTTAAGCTCATGGCTCAGAATGAAGGAAAGATTGAGACAAAAGAAAGAAAAATCCTCTTCCCCATGTGGAAGCGCCTTTCACTGACTGGTACATCACCCCATCTGGCTTGTCTTTGAATAGATTTTAGCCAGTTTGGTTAAACAATGACGTTCCATAGATCCAGTTTATCTTATTAAGTTTTATTTTGGAATGCAGGAAGAAATTGGTTTTATCAGATGATTTGATTGGCGCAGAATTTAAGCAAAGGAGATACCAAACCAATTAAAAGAAGTGCAGTTTGAGTTTCACTGTTGGCAGCTCTTTTGACTCAAAGTCATTTGATACTTACAGAGGGAGGATGAAACTTCCTGAAATGAGCAGAGGCCGAGTCCAGGCGAGACACCGTAACAGGCAGTGGGGTTTGGAGACACTAGGTCAAGTGAAAGCCTGGTGAGCCAACAGGCAAGATGACGAATGTGGACGTAAAGGATGGGCAGAGTCCCCCTGGAAGGAGACGGGAAGTCAAAGTTTGCCACGGCATCCATTTACGGACAGAAAATTTCTCCTTTCAAGTTCGGCAACAATGAAACCTTTTTTTTTAAAGCCATGTTGCGTCAGAGGGGACTCAAAGTGCAATTATTTGATGTGTGAACCTGCGTTCATAGCAGAGAGGGGCGTCCCTGTCTGTCCCTCTGTCCTTCCGTCCGGCATCTGTCTCCCTTCCCTGGCCACAAGGGAAAACCCAGGGGTGAACGAGAGCAGACGGTCTGACAAATGAAGAGGAGTCTGAGAGGGACACACCTTTGCTTTTCAAAGCATCTCGCTCTGATCACATGATTGTCATTTCAATTAGGTCTCAAAGACATCCCAAAACCAAAAAAACAACAGGGTGATAAGTTTGCAGGCTGTCGGGGGAGCTGAAGCTGCCTGTTTTGCAACCTTGCTCTTTTGAAAGGGAGATGAACAGAGGCATGAGGAAAGAGACGTTTCCCTTTTCCTGGACTTCAACGGTTCATGATAAGTTCAAGGTGCCAAAATGCATGGGGAGTGAGAACTGCTCATGCATGCTGTTTGATATAGCCTGAACATGACAGTCTGGTCCCGCAGTGTATCTAAAGCATCTGCATTTAGAAACAGAGTCCTCGGCTCGAGGCTTCAATTAAAGCCTCAATGATCTACAGTTTGTCAGAGACAGTGCCTTGCAAAAGTACTCATAGGCCCCTGAACCTTTCACATTTGTCACATTACAACCACAAACCTGTGTGTTTTATTGGGATGTTATAGCAGAATTACACAAAGTGGTTGCTTAATTGTGAAATCAAAAATAAAAACAATTTCAAAGTGTGGTCTCTGTTTGTATTCAGCCCTCATTACTCTGATGCCCCTAAATGAAAATTCCCTACAACCAGCTGCCTACATAAGTCACTTCATTAGTTAAATACAGTCCATCTGTATATGTATAATTTAACCTCAGTATGGAACATCTGCAATCCTACCAAGACGTGACTGTCCACCTAAAGTAAGAGGCCAGTCAAAGAGAGCATTAATCAGAGAAAAAGGTAAGAGATCCACATCTCATGTGGAAGGATTTGTCAACAGAACAACTATTAGTAATTCACTCCATATATCTGACCTTTATTAAACAGTGGCAAGATGGAAAACCCATAAGACGTACTGTTTTTACTTTGCTACAAGCAATGTACACGGCAATTATGTGGAAGGTGTTCTTGTCATATGAGACCAAAACTATGAAACATGGAGGTGGCAGCATCATGCTCATCAGATTTTATGGAAAGACGAATGGAGCTAGATAAGAGACAATCATGGAGGAGCACCTGTCAGCTGGAGAACAACCCTAAGCATACAGGCAGAGCTTCAATGGACTGATTCAAAGCATATTTAAGTACTAGAATGGCTCAGTCAAAGTCCAAACCTAAATCTGGTTGAAAATCTCCAGCAAAATGGGAAAATTCATGTTCACAGTTGTCTATAACCAACCCAAATTGAGCTTGAGCTGTTTTGCAAAGAAGAATGAGAAAAACTTTACTCTCTAGCTGTGCAAAGCTGGTAGAGACATACTTTAAAAGATTTGCACATGGAATTGCAACAGATGCTTTATTCAGGGTGGCTGAATACCAATGCAGAATATGCTTTTTAGATATTGATTTGCAAAGAATTTTGGAAAACCATGCATCCTTTTTCCTTCCACTTCACAGTCAGGCACTTATTTGTGTTGGTTTATAACATAAGATCCCAATAATTAACATTGAGGCTGGCGGTTGTAAAACATGACAAAATCAAAATGTGAAAATGTTTAAGGGAATATTTTAGTGAGACACTGCAAATGGCCATAGCAGCCTCTCATTTAGTACTGAAGAGCAATTAATCCACAGACTGTATTTCACTACCTTAATTGTACCGTAACACAGTTAAATTATAACTTTCAAGTGTGGCACAATCACAAGGAGTCATAAGTCCGCTAGTGTGATAGTTATTAGCAAAAACAACTAGCACAGATAAATACAAAAATAAAAAGCCAGACCGTGTTCTCTGCAACCCAGGCACTTTTCGACCAATCTTGGTAGGGACTGAGCGCTGCACTTTTCATTCCTGTTTTCACTAGAGAGAAGCGCTTCCATAAAAAGTTATACGAGTCCCAGCCTGGGCTGATTTGGCTTTGTTTCTGCTCGCCAAGCTTTTTAAATTAGCATCTGCCCGGGATATTGTGCTCTGATTCAAAAAGCAGGGCTCAGAAAATATGTCGGATGTGTTATTTTATGGAAAGTTAAAAAAGAAAAGAGAGAAACTGACACCTTGGTCGTCATAAAAATTGTTCCCTGGAAAAAACATGTGACATCTAAAATGAAGATAAGAATCCTGAAGCTGTGGTCTTCAACCAAAAATCCAGCTTTTATGTAATTGAAACATATTATATAACAACATTTTCCCATCACTTAAAATTCTGTTAATGGCTTCTATGGCAGCCCGGGAAGTAAGGATGGCTGATAAGGACTTACGATATTTTGTGGCTTTTACTGTGACAACAATAAAAGTGATGGTAAACAGTATTTAAATATGGTTTGCTGTCTGTTTTTGCCATGGATTGTATGTCAAAGCTCAACAAACACAGATATGGTTCTTAAAAAAACACAAACAAAAAAATTTAACAATGAACAACCTAACGAGTATTGGATACACTATTTCAAAAGCCAAGTTATAGGAAGTAGTGCTGTGTCATCGCTAAACAGCACATAAACCTACATTTAATCACATTTTTTTAAACATTTATATCTAATTCTGGCTGCAAGGTGGCACAGCTGGTAGCACTGTTGCCTTGCAGCAAGAAGGTCCTGGGTTTGAATTCTGACCTGGGGTCTTTATGCATGTTTTCCTCTGGATGCATGGATTCTTTCTGGGTTTTCCTCTCACAGTCCAAAAACAATACTGTTAGGTTATTAGGTCTCTCTAAATTGCACTTAGGTATGAGAGTGAGCACACGCATGGTGTTTGACTCTGTGATGGACTAGAGACCTGTCCAGAGTGTATCAGCCCCTCCAACGACCCAGCAAGGCCAAGTAAAAATTGATATTAATTTCTGCTCTCATGGAACCAACAGTGGAAAAAGGAGTGAAAGTATGTAAGATGTGTAAACATTATCATGAAGAATTTATTGATATAATAAAACAAAACTCTTGACAATTAAAGAAATTCACAAAAGCGATGAATGTTACCATCATTGCCCATCCATACTGGAAGGAGTTTTCTTGTTTGGCTGCTGTTTCATTATGGTATCTGATTTATTGATTACCCCAGTGATAACCCCATAATTCTTTGCATTTGCAGTCAGTATAAATGCATATGACATGTGATCTAGGTAAAAAGAAGAGTTTCCTTTTTGTCATAGATATGTCATAGATATGCAATTTGCATATCTTTTGAGTACCCGGCCTTCTTGGTGTCTCTGTCGGGGGTGCTGGATAGTACCCCTCTCGGGTCTCTGTCATTCTGATGGGAGACTTCAACGCCCACGTGGGAAATGACAGAAACACCTGGAGGGGTGTAATTGGGAGGAATGGCCTCCTTGATCTGAACCCAAGTGGTTTTTCATTATTGGACTTGTGTGCCAGTCACCGATTGTCCATAATGAACACCATGTTCAAGCATAACAGTGTTCATCAGTGCACTTGGCACCAGGACATCCCAGGCAGGAGGTCGATAATTGACTTTGTAGTCGTGTCTTGGACACTCGGGTGAAGAGAGGGGCTGAGCTGTCCACCAATCACCACCTGGTGGTGAGTTTGATCCGCTAGAAGAGAAGGAAGCAAGACAAACTTAGCAGGCCCAAGCGTATAGTGAGGGTCTGCTGGGAACATCTGGCGGAGCCCTCAGCCAGGGATGTACTCAACACCCACGTCTGGGAGAGCTTTGATCAGATTCCAGGGGAGGTCGGAGACAGAGAGCCTGAGTGGACTATGCTCTCCACCTCTATCATCAATGCTGCCGACTGTAGCTGTCGTCATAAGGTCTGCAGTGCCTGTCGCAGCAGCAATCCCCAAAACTGGTGGTGGACACTGGCAGTAAGAGATTCTGTCAAGCTGAAGGCGTCTTATTCACTGTGGTTGGCTGGTGGGACTCCTGGGGTGGTTGACAGGTACCATGACAGGTACCGCAGGCAAAAACTCAGGCCTGGGAGGAGTTTGGTAAGGCCATGGAGAAGGACTACCGGTCGGCCGCGAAGCGATTCTGGCAAACCGTCTGGCGCCACAGGAGAGGGAAGCAGTGCTTCGCCAATACTGTTTAAAGTTGGGGTGGGGAGCTGCTAACCTCGACCAGGGACATTGTTGGGTGGTGGAAGGAGTACTTCGAGGATCATCTCAATCCTACTGTCACGCATTCCCAGGAGGAAGCAGAGATTGGGGACTCAGAGTTGGAACTTCTTCAACAATGTGTGGTGGTCGGGGACATTTTCCCTGGACTGGCAGACAGCGGTAGTTGGTCTCTCTTCACAAGAAGGGGGACCGGAGGGTGTGTTCCAACTACAGGGGGATCACACTCCTCAGCCTCCCTGGTAAGGCCTATCCCAGGGTATTGGAGAGGAGAGTCTGGGTGATAGTGGAACCTCGGCTTCAGGAGGAGCAGTGTGTCTTCTTCCTGGCCGTGCAACACTGGACCAGCTCTATACCCTCTACAGGGCACTAAAGGGTTCATGGGAGTTTGCCCAACTGGTCCACATGTGTTTTGTGGTCCTGTGGTGCTCTGTGGGGGGCACTCCAGGAGTACAGAGTTGGAGTCTTTTAGTATAGGCCATTTGGTTTCTTTACAAGCGGAGCAGGAGTTTGGTCCGCATTGCCAGCACTAAGTCGGACCTGTTCCCGGTGCATGTTGCCCGAGTGTGAAGCAGCAGGGATGAGGATCAGCTCCTTCAAGTCTGAGGCCATGGTTCTCAACCGGAAAAGGGTGGCTTGCCCTCTTCAGGTTGGAGGGGAGTTCCTATTTCAAGTGGAGGAGTTCAAGTCTCTTGGGGTCTTGTTGACGAGAGGAGGAGGAGCTGGGAGGAGCTTGGAGTAGAGCCGCTGCTCCTTCATATCAAGAGGAGTAAGTTGAGGTAACTCGAGCATCTGTATCATATGACTCCTGGCGCCTCCCTCGGGAGGTGTTCAAGGCACGTCCCACCGGGAGGAGGCCCAGGGTATGGCCCAAGACACGCTGGAGGGACTATGTCTCTTGGCTGGCCTGGGAACACCATGGGCTTGCCCCCAGAGGAGCTCAAGGAGGTGTCTGGCAAGAGGGAAGTCTGGGCGCCTCTATTGAGTCTGCTGCCCCCGTGATCCGGTCCCAGATGAAGCAGAAGATGACGATGACAAAGATGGTGACAAATAACAAATAGGATCCAGGACTATGTTTGCTCTGTCGTGGCAGTCAGGATGCTTAGTTAGTTAGATGGAGAAAATTTTAACGTCAAAATATTTAAAGCTTACCAGTAAAATGATTTTAGATCTCAGTTATTCAGTTCACACCAAAACTAATAAAAGCTTTTCTGAAAATATAGTGCTGTGAAAAAGTCCCCTTACAGATTTCTTATTTAGTTTTTCATCTTCTGAGCCTTTTTTCCCACACGTTTCAGATCATCAAATACACTTTAGAGATTCTATTTAAGTATATTTAATGATCCTACAGGTCTGGCATTTGTCAGGTCTGGGTGTAAAACTGATAAGTTAATAATTGGTTATTTTCACATCAAAAATACTGAAAAGGGTTGATATACTGCATCTTATTTTTCTGCCTTTTCTATCCATCAAATCAGCTTGTATTTGTTAGTGTGGTCGGTTGGCACAGTAATTAAGAAATCACGCTGATTTTTCGACTTCAAACTGCAAAGCTGCTTAGTTGGGTGTGATTTCATTCCGAGATCTGAGTTCAAACCTTTAAAACTAAATTCAAAGCAGCTTTATTCTCCTGGTCTGAAATATTTAAGTCCTGTAAATGCACCTCTCCACCATGACCAGGAGGGCAAATTGTTTTTTGATTAGTTCACTAAGGACGTTTCTATCTCCTTCCTTTAAAACATGTCTGGCCTGAGATTCTTTCTTCCTGTCTTTCTGATACTTAAAGAAGACCCGAGTGGAAAAAGGGGGATGTGGCGAATGAGTTGAAAATACTTGCACTCCTTTTATTTACACCTTGGAGCTATTTAGCAAGAGCTGAGTTGGTGATTAGGTCATTTATAAAAGATAATGGCATATAATCAACAGCTTGTTGTTGTCTGGGATATCATCAGAGATCTTCTTCTAACTTAAATTACGCTCATAGAAAATGTTTACTTATGGTCACTTATGGAAAAAATCGATCCACTCATCCATCGCGTTGGACAGTTAAGGCCTGCATATCTGAGTTTGAGAAGAAGATATTTTTAACCGGGAAAAGGTGGAGGAATCATGTTTGGCCATCAGAAAAAAATTATTAGTTTTAACTCTGCAGCATTATCTACTTTTTCTCCAGCACGCTTATAAATTGCAAGGTGAAATATTGTTCTAATCACTTTACTGATTTAGTTTGAAAGCCCACTTGTAACATTTCATTATGCATTCAGCCATCTTACTTCTGTGGAGCTAACTGTACTTGGATGTTTGCTGCTAAAGGATATGGTGCTGTGAATGACATCCACATGTTCCACCTTAGGCAATCTGAGCCGCTGTGTTATTTTGGATTTTTGCTTTTACATGAATCCAACTCATGAATTACAGTGGCTAAAAATTAGATGTATGTAAAGAATCTTTGAACCTCAACAGAATTTGTATAGTTTTTTTTTTTTTTTTTTTTGTCAGACTGTGGCTGAAACATCATCTTCTGAGCCTGGAAGCTGGAGTGTGGTGGTCGATCAGGTCTGAAGCCAGCATGCTTTGTAAAAAGAAGCACGGCCAAAACATTTTCAAAATTCATATCCTTTAGAGACTAATCAGGCATGAGGTCAAAAGATGTCATAACAACTGCTCCTTCCAACTAAAGTAAACCTTTCCACCTTGTGTAAATTCTGTTGGGATATTCACATTCAGTAAACTAATTTAACTTGGCCCGCCTGTCTTTGTCAGATGAGATGTTTGAAGCCATAGTGTGGTGAACTTTGATAGTGGAGGCTACCTCATGAGATTACAACGCAGAATGTCAGTGTTTTGTCTTCATTTTTCTTTAACAAGAGCGAGTGACAGGCTGGATTATATCATGACAAAGAGATTGATGGGTAGTTATTTGTGGGCAGAAAGTGCTTTGGTCCACTTATCCTTAAACCACAAAAGGAATGCATATTTGTTTCTCCAAGAAATTGCTTCGGTAAAATGAAAAATAAAAATCCCTCTAGTGATTAAACCTATATTTAGGCTTTGCTCTCAGTTTTCCTACTTCTTCCGCACTTGTAAAACGTGTTATAATTGTTAATTTATGTAACTTTTTTTTTTTTTTTACAAACTTTTATGCAATGGAATTGCTTTAGGAGATAATGTTCAAACAGACTTACTTTGGCAACCACAGCATATTTGGCTGCTGGGGGTTTAGAGGGAAAAAGCCTCAGCCAAGTGAACCTCTCAAACCTTGACCTTTGCCTCTTTCACGCCCACACACACTCTTTCTCTCATTCACCCTCTGTCTGTCTCAGGCAGGAACACACACGCGCAACTGTGTCCTCGCACAACACGGAAAATTTTGCAACGCTTGCCCCATCAGAAAAAATAAAGATGTAAAACACTTTGACAAGCTAGTGAATCTAAAACAAGCTGATAAGCTGATATAGCTTTAAAAACACACACAGACGCCCACACATGGAGCTCGCAAACACTCACACAAACAATCTCCGGCCAAGTGGCTGCGCCTCTGAGGCCGTGACCCCCTGCACCCCCATCCCCGCTTCTCCTTATGGGCTATCTGTCTGTGGGCCGATGGAGACCAGGGAGGCTGGGGTCCACCAGAGGCAGGAAAAGGACTGATGATTAGGATTTGGGCGGTGAGGAGGAGGTGGAGGGGACGACAGGAGGGTTGAGCATATCCCTGACCCTCTGTCCCATTCCTGGCAGCCAGACCGCCGCTCCAGGAGGGAACAGAGGGGGGCCCTGCATGTGTTTGTGATGTATCCACACCCACAGAGCAGATAGTGGACATCCGCCCTCACTCACACGCACGGCACAGATTGATGGGATATTTAACCCAGGCTTGGCTGCATGGACGGTGGTAGTAATTAAAGCTGTGTAGCGTAGCTTTGAACTAAATTAAGTTAAACGAACAGCTACTGGACAGAATAACATTTACTTTACGCTTTACAGTACAGTGCCTTGAGAGAAATGCTCCTTGAACTTTTGTTCTATTGGAGACACAAACTTCAGTGTAACTTATTGGATGTCATACCTGCTTGTGTTTTGAGTTCTTGAGCTTGTGTTTTTGTTATATTACCTGGTCTGTTAAGGTTAGTGCAGCATAGGACCCCAGAATGCAGACTAGCAGGCAGCAAGACGGTGAATGAATTGATTTAATTAACAAAACTTACTACAAAAGGTGATGGCAAAAACAGACATGGGCAGGCTGGCAAGACAGGCTTGGCATGATCAAAGGACAGACATGAACAGAGACAGTGATCTAACATGATCTGAAATGTTTCCGTGCCGAGTAACTGAACAGGTGTGTATTTATGGAGTGTGAATCAGGTGGAGCAAGGAGACAGATTAGTTGGTGCAGGTGAACCGAATAAAGTTGATTGACAGACAGAACACAACGTGACAGGAGCAAAACACAACTTCAGGATACAAACAAATAGAAATCTAACTAGAAAAACATGAAACTAAAGCATAACCAGGAAAATAATAAACAGAAGAACAATTCAACACCTAAACTATGAGAAACATATGGAAAAACCAAACAACCCCGAATCATAACATGGTCTAGTTTTTTGTTTTCTGTCTCCCTGCACCCTAAGCCCACACCTCTTCTGTGTTTTCCCCTGATTGTCTTGTTACGTTTGTCATTGGTTCCCCCTGCTGTCCAGTTTTATATTTAAGCCCGTTTGTTTCCGTTGTTCCCCACTGGTTCCTTATGTTATGTGTACGTGCGATCTCGTGTGTTGGCTATCCTGTCCGTGCCCTGCAATGGACAATGAATACTCATCTTACCTGGAAACCTTGAGCTTCAGGAGTTCTTCCCTGCATTTTGGTCCATCAAAAACCCAAATTATGACAGAAGGAACCAGCCAACGAGGGGCTGGTTCCTTCTGTCAAGAGGGGTGAGATTCTGGTCAAATTATTTTCTCAGTTGGGGACCTCTCCCAGCTCCCCATGGAGAAGGCTGGAAATAGCTGGCAGCCTCCGAGACTGGCTCGAGGCGAGGAAGAATTTTCTTCCTGATCCTCGGATTTACCACACCATCGAGGCCAAGCGACAAAGGGCCCTGGGAGAAATCGCCACTTCAATTAGGAGCCCTCCTGTCCCCTCCTCCGCTCGCCTCTCCACTGAAGCTGGAGGTGACTTTCCGGCTCATGGTTTAGCTCCTGATCAGCCATTGCCGCTGCTTCCGAATCCTAATCCTGTTCCTGGTCCTGTTCTGGAGGGGCTCATGGATGGACCGCTTCCACACCCCCGATCCTGTTCCTGGTCCTGTTCCAGAGGGGTTCATGGATGGACCGCCTCCACACCCCGATTGTGTTCCTGGTCCTGTTCCGGAGGGGTTCATGGATGGACCACTTCCACACCCCGATCGTGTTCCTGGTCCTGTTCCGGAGGGGTTCATGGATGGACCACTTCCACACCCCGATCGTGTTCCTGGTCCTGTTCCGGAGGGGTTCATGGA
The DNA here is from genome assembly GCF_021462225.1 of Girardinichthys multiradiatus. Lineage (NCBI taxonomy): Eukaryota > Metazoa > Chordata > Actinopteri > Cyprinodontiformes > Goodeidae > Girardinichthys > Girardinichthys multiradiatus. The sequence continues at coordinate 30,236,410 of NC_061807.1, forward strand.
TGGACCACTTCCACACCCCGATCGTGTTCCTGGTCCTGTTCCGGAGGGGTTCATGGATGGACCGCCTCCACACCCCGATCGTGTTCCTGGTCCTGTTCCGGAGGGGTTCATGGATGGACCGCCTCCACACCCCGATCGTGTTCCTGGTCCTGTTCCGGAGGGGTTCATGGATGGACCGCCTCCACACCCCGATCGTGTTCCTGGTCCTGTTCCGGAGGGGTTCATGGATGGACCGCCTCCACACCCGATCGTGTTCCTGGTCCTGTTCCGGAGGGGTTCATGGATGGACCGCCTCAACACCCTGATCCTGTTCCTAGTTCTGTTCCAGAGGGGTCCCAAGCCGAGTCACCCTCACACTCTGTTCCTGTCCGTGAGCGGCTCGTGGATGGACTGCCTCCACTTCCTGCTCCTGTTCCTGGTCCTGTCCTTGAAGGCTCCGAGGACGATCTGCCTCCATCCCTGGTTCTTGTTCCAGAGGAGTTTGTGGAGGACATGTCTCCACTTCCTGTTCCTGTCCCTGAGGAGTACGAGGACGCACCCTCTCAGCATGCTGTGACCTCGGCGGCTCCACCACAGATCTCCTCCGCCTCACTGAAGGGCCCAGCGGTCTCTGCACCGATCGCCTGGGTTCCAGTGGTTTCCGCACCGCGCCTCTGAGCTCCACCGCGGGTTCTCCTGGTCCCGTCGCCGGCCTGCTGATCGCCTGCCCCTACGTCACCGGCCTGCTGGTCGGCGGATCTGCTGGGGACGGCCACCGGTCCGTCCGCCTGAACTCTTGCCCTCCTTCTGAGGCCCCCTCCGCCCACCTTGGTCGGGCTGTTTTGTTTTTGGTTCTTAGAAAAAAAAAAAAACTGTAGTTTTAATACTTATTTGCCAAGAAAAATGCATGATATGATGGATGGATGGATGATATATGGATGGATGGATGGATGGATGGATGGATGGATGGATGGATGGATGGTTATAACACTGGAATTAAATGTAAAACCCAAGGAAAAGGGTTTCTGTGTTTTTGCTTTAGCAGCCAGACACTAATCAATGTTACTGCCTCAGGTCTGAACATGTATTTTCGCCAAAGACCTGAGGGCAGAAATGCTGAATATTTCATAAAATTAAAATAATGCACATAAAGCCTGAGCCTTTTGGATCATTTTTAAAATATGGACAAATGATGTATTATGTCAGATACATTCTACTGGTTGTAATTTAGTAGTTTAGTAGTTTGTTGGACTTGTACGTAGCAGCTGAAAGTATAGAATGAGCACAATGGATTTTGGAAAACCTTGAAGATGGTAGTTTAAATCGGTAACCTTCCACTCTCAGCCCTGCCTCATTAACATCAAGAAGGCTGCTGTCACCCTCTCCTCCTGGCAATGCCATGTCCTGTGATGTGGCCTCAGGGCAGGGGCGTTGGAATCTGTATGTGTGTGGTTGTAGACGGGAGGCAGGAGGGGGATCCTGTTTGTTTGTTTTGCCCTCTAGACGTGTCAGAGGGCAGATTAAAGGATTTAGCTATAGGAGTGGTGGTGGCGCAGGAATGACTTGAACTCCTTGGCCATCCGCATGAATCCATAATGAGGAAGTCAAAGAAACGAAGATTTCTTTCTAAGCTGGAAAGAAGCAATGGGAAGAGATGTAGTCAATACTGAAACTAATAATACACCAAGATCTTTCTTTGTAGTTGTACACATTGAATACATTTGGGTTGGAACCAGAAGATAAATAAATAAGAAAGACATGCATCATGTTTTATTTACAGAAATTTATGTTTTTGAATGAGCTAAAGTATAGGAACAGACAGACTTAAAATAACATCGACTCAAACAAGTATAACAAAGGTAACCTTAGTACAAAAAGCAGTTTTTAGATGATGATTTTACAGATTAAGGGAAAAAAAAAGCTGTTGAAACCACCCTGGACAGCTGTGAAAAAGTAATCGTTTCCCAGGGCTAATAACTGGTTGTGCCACACATCCCTGTCGAGGAACGTTGGCCAACTTTCCTTTACAGATTTTTGTTAATGCAGCCAAATTAGAGGGTTTTTGAGCATGAAGACCTAAAGATTTGTTTAAAGTTACACCACTGAAATCCAGATTTTGATCAGGCCCCTCTAAAACCCTTATTTAGATTTTTTTAAACCATTTAGAGCTAGATTTGCTATTGTTGTTTGGATCATTGTCCTGCTGCATAACCCAAGTATGCGTGAGCTTAAGGTCATCAACTGAAGCATGCACCTTTTGCTTCAAGACGTACTAGTAAAGAGCAGAAACTTCATGGTTCCTTCAATTACAAGTTCAGTAGGTCCTGAAGAAGCACAGCAGCCCCAGACCATCACACTGTCCACAGAATATTTCCCCAAACTTCCAGGGGATCTTAAGATATTTTTGGTAAATGTGAAATTTGTGTTATTTTTGGTCAGCAGGTGTTGACCTTGAAACTCTTAGAGGGAGGCCATTTCTGCTCAGTCTCTTATTCTTGAATCATTAACACTGACCTTAACTGAGTCAAGTGAGATCTGCAATGCTTTAGATGTTCTGAGTTGTGACCTCCTGGGTAATTTGTTGATGCCCTCTTGAAGTAATTTGGGTAGGCTGGCTTCTCCTGTTCCATGTTTTCTTCATTTGAACTCCTTTGAAAGAATACATGAAAAACTGACTTTAATTGAATGAAATGAAGATGGTGCTTATGCTTCGTTTTCACTCTGATATTTTGTGTAATGGTATAACCCAGTGTTTTAATGTTTTGCCATATATTGGTTTAACACTTATGGTGATTTATTTTAATATTAACTAGGATTCATTTTTAGAAAGAAAACAGTAATATAAACTAATGCAATTGATTACTATGAAAAAATATAACTGTTATCGATCTCTTTAAGGACAGTGTCTAAATTTGGCCATTTCTTTTGACACTAAATAGAAAAAAGCTAAAACTAATCCTACTTTTGGTTTTCAGACTGTATATCAGCTTTACCCTTAGAATTCGTGATGTACTAAATTAAGCTCACAAGAGACAGAATAGTAAAACCATCACAAAGCAAATAGAAAAAAAAGTGATTGGTCAAATTAAACAATGCTGTCAGTCAAATGATCCATTACAGCTTATTTATTAAAGTAAAATTTTCTTTGATTTAATATTGGCAGACGAGATTCATTAATATTCTGATTCTATGCTAACTGCACAATTTGCTGGTGTTTTGTATTGTCAGACTGCGTTTGATCAATGAACTACCACAAAACACCGTCAGCAGCCACAGCAGGCTGCCACGCACACATGTGAGTGTGGATGTAAATTTAAGGGGGTTAAGAGGAAAAGAGGTGGAATTGGTTGAGGCACGAGGAGGTGGAGGGGTTGGTGGGTGCATGGGGGCAGGGAATATGCACAAACTACAACATAAAAAAAATAATTGAACGCCAAGCGTCAAATTTAACCGCAGGCTGATGAGACTGAACCCGGGGACTACTGTGGTGTTGTCTCTTTTGTAATGTATATCAAGTTCACCAAGGGCCTTTTTCATCTGACGGGACCATTGTTAAGGAAAGCTCGATGGCGTTCCACTCCCCTCTTGACCCCACCCACCCGACACGGGAGCAGGTTGGCCTGCAATTGTTTTATGGAAATGCGCGCGGGCCTGGCCGGGTGTCTGTCAGGCGAGAATAGAAAGGTGGGGCTGAGGAGGGGAGAGGGGTTTCTGTGTGTGTGAGTGTGTGTGTGTGTGTGGGTGGGATGGCGGGGGTGGATGTGACGCCGACCCCAGCGAACTCTCCTGACCCTGAGCAGATGGCGAGGCAGGGTCTCTCTACTGAGCCAGAATTAATAGCGTGTGCCATGTCACATTGTCTGAGACAGGCCTAACTAAACCCTCCCCCACCGCCCCCCAACTCAGACCCCTCACAGCACCACTTCTTTCCTGATTTTTGGACACCCAGGACTTTCTTATTCCTTCATCTACTTCCATCCTTCCCAATATCTTTTTTCCTTCATTTCTTTATCGTTTTTCAAGCTTCTCCTTAAAATCATTGCCCCCTTGCCCCCCTCCCAACATTTCTATACCTTGCTATTTCCACAGCCCAGCCTCCCCACAGAGTGCTTGCATTTTCATGCACTCGTTTGCTCATTCATTCACTCATTCATTTATTCACATGCATCTCATTCATCCTCCCTTTTTACAGTAACTCATTCACAGGTTTCCCCACTCGCCGAGGCTTTCTTGGAGGACAATTATGGCACCTGCATTTCTAAAGCTCCCCCGCTGAATGCCTGCCATCCTGTTTCCTCACCCGTCTGTTCATGCGATCCTTTACTGCACGCCCGGTCGCTTGTCCGAGCATCTGGCCTCCTTAGCTTGCTCATGTACAGTTCTGGTAGCTCGCCCCAATCGCTTGCTACCATCCAGTCATGCCACATAAATGTGGACAGAAGATCAGTTTTTGTTTGGCTTTTCCAAAGATGCTCTCCCAAAAGCGTGATGGGATGTTGCATTCTTTGGAGTCTTGCTGGTTTTATCAAAGCAGCTTTAGAGTTTTGAATTACTGGTTATTGCAAAAGGATTAAAAAATATATTTAAAGAATAAATTTAAAGAATTTCGACCGGAAAAGGGTGGCATGTTCTCTTCAGGTTGGAGGGGAGTTCCTGCCTCAAGTGGAGAAGTTTAAGTATCTTGGGGTCTTGTTCACGAGTGAGGGAAGAACGTAGCAGGAGATCGACAGACGGATCGGTGCGGCTGCCGCAGTAATGGGGTCACTGTGCCGGTCCGTTGTGGTGAAGAGAGAGCTGAGCTGAAAAGCGAAGCTCTCGATCCACCTCGTTGATGACCCCAGTTTTCTTAAGGTCATCAGGAGGTTGTAATGACTCTAGATACTTACCCATGGTCGAAAACGTATGCAGTGTTGCAAAATTGTGAAAAGCGTGAAGCGATACAGAGACACCCAAGATGGCGGACTCGAAGTGAGGCTGCGACTTCAGTGATGTCAGTGAAAACTCCCCACCGGACCAAAAAGCATGACAACAATCCAATTGATCACTTTTGTGATGTGGTGGATTAGGAGATTCATCATGGTCAGGCAGACGAGAAATCTGCTGCTACTGCATGATGCTTTTGAGTCAATATGGACCAAATCGTCTGGGAATTTTTCTGACACTTTGTGAAACCAGTAACACAAAGAATTAAAGCAGTTCTGAAATCAAAAGGAGGTCCCGCCTGGTACTGGCAAAGCATACCTAATGAAATGGCTGTTGAATGTTTATTACAATGTTGTCTGTTTCCTAATAAATACTTTATTAAGCTCTTCTTGATAAACGTACAGACATACACTGCTCTTTTTCTTGATGGTCACACACTGAAAAGAAAGACAAGGACCTCTGGGTTCAGCATGTTTTTCACTCGTTTTAACACACTGAAAGGCTGAGGATTGACCATTGCTTTCAGAATTGGAAAAAATGCCCATTGCACCACTGATCCATGGTTTATACTAAATGAAACAATAAATCAAGGGAGAATAAATCATAATTACTTAGAAAACCATAAAAATAGGGGTTCTGTTGGTTGCTAATTTGTTGTTTTTAACTATTTAAACTAATAAAAGTTTAAATAGTCTTTACCTTCTTCTTCTTAAAAGACAAATGAACAATGGAGTCCGCCATATACAAGGCAATTTCTTGTTTTAATATTGTGTTGCATGTGTTTACGTCCCTTTGACTGAGTGTCAGGTGCCGTAAATGAGGTTTAGGAGTGTTAAACTGAACGTTAGCGTGAGGAGGAGGTGCTTCCATAAAGGTCGATGTTAAAAGGGTCAAAAGGTCGACATCGGCCTGTGGCATGAACAACAGCTGCTACGTCAGCTGAGAGCCACGAAAGGAAAATCAAAAGAGGAGCCAGCCTCGCTAGTCTAGACACAAAACCAGAAAAACTGGAAATTGTTTTTAAGGCCAGAAAAAAGTCTATTTTAATCAGGCGTCCTTCCGCCTATAAACCAACATTATTACCTTAAAATAAAAACTATTTTTCCCACTTCTTTCCGTTCATTTTAAGCCTCTCACTTTGTGCTCTGTGGGCTACCTCCAACTCCTCTCTTGGGTGGGAATCACCGTCAGGCCAAAAACAGTGAGGTCACCAATGGTGAGCTCATTGGCTGGAACCACACAGGAGCTGCCATCCAAGTGTCAGAGTGAAGTCTGATGGTGGCCTTTTACTGCATCAAGCCTGGGGAAAGGATATGGGACCAGTTGTATGTCAGGTCATTTATCTGTCTCTCTATAGATTAACTTACACATACATAAAAAGGAGGTAATAGTGTGCTTTGTAAAAGTATCCATACCTCTTGAACTTTTTCACATTTTGCTATTGAAGTTTTATCTTATAGTGAGAAGAAATAGAGCACACAGATACATCTAAACAAAATTGGCTACTGTGAAAAAAGTTCAATATTGTTTGTCACTCATTTCAGAAATTGAAACTTGAAGTATTATATAGATTAATTACACAACATGAAATATTTTTATTATTAAGTCTACATGTCTGGTAATTTTGATGATTATGGCTTACAGATAATGACACACAAAATTCAGTGTCTCTGAAAATAAGGATATTACATAAGATCATATTTAAAAAAGGATTTGTAATGTATACATTTTATATAATGGCCATATTATGCTGACTTGACAGATGCCCAGAAGAGTCATTGACATCCTCCACAAGATGCATAAGCCACAAAAGCTCATTGCTAAAGAAGCTGGTTGTTCTGAATCCAAGCATATTAATGCTTAGATATAGACTATAGCATGTAATGAATCTATGTAGAAGTTTCACTTTCTGAAATGAGTGACATAAAATATTAAACCTTTTCATGATATTCACATTTTTTAGATGTACCTGTAGTTGTGGAGTGGAGGGAAAATTATGCATGATTTTCAATAATTTCTACAAATGAAAATCTGAAAAGTATGGCAGAAATCTGTAGTCAGACACTACATACTGTGCGAAACCACCTATTGTTGCAAGTACAGCTGCAGGTCTTTTATGGTATGTTGAAACATCTAAAGACTGACGTTTTTGCCCTGTTTCTTGCCTTCAATTCTCATTTGGGTTTAGGTTTGGATGTTGACTGGGCCATTGTAACACAGGAACATGCTTTGATTCAAACCATTCCATTGTAGCTCTGGCTTTATGTTCAGGGCTGATCACCTGCTACAAGTCGAACCTCCACCCTCGTCTCAAGTCCTTGAAGCCTCTAGCAGGTTTTCTTTCAGGGAGGTCTTGACCGACTGTATTTAGCTTGTTCCATCCCCACACCATGATGCGGCCACCACCATGTTTTACCATAATGATGCTGTCTACAGGGTGTTGTGCAGTTTTAGGTTTCTATCAAACATTTTACACGTAGGCCTAAAACTTACATTTAGATCTGATCAGAGCTTCTTTTACATTTTTCAATTTCAATTCAGTTCAGTGTATTTATATAGCGCCAATTCACAACACATGTCGTCTCAAGGCACTTTACAAAGTCAATTCAATCGAGCCATACAGATTTCAAGCTGGATACATACATTCCAATTGATCCTAATTATCAATTAACAGTGCAGTCCGATTCAGTTTTTTTATTCAAATTGCTTAAAAGTTTTCTAAGGAAACCCAGCAGATTGCATCGAGTCAGTGACTAGCAGCATTTACTCCTCCTGGATGAGCATGTAGCGACAGTGGACAGTCACTGGCGTTGACTTTGCAGCAATCCCTCATACTGAGCATGCATGTAGCGACAGTGGAGAGGAACCCTCCCTTTTAACAGGAAGAAACCTCCAGCAGAGCCAGACTCAGTGTGAGCGGCCATCTGCCACAACCGACTGGGGGATTTGCAGCGTCCCCTACAAGGCTTGTGGAAAACGGCAGTCAACACTTATAGCTTTCTTCCAACAATGTGTTCTTCTTGTTACTATTTGAAGAAGGCCAGATTTGTGGGGTGCACAACTGAGAGATATCCTGTCAATAGATTCTCTTACCTTAGCTGTGGATTTCTGCAGCTCCTCCACAGTTGCCATGGACTTAATGGCTACATCTCTGGTTAATGTTCTGTCACTTTGGGAGGATGACCATATTTTGAAAAGCTTGTAGTTCTGCCATACTTTTTCCATGTTCGGATGTCCAAAGCTTAGAATATTGTTTTTTAGTCTATTCGTGCCTTAAGCTTCTCCACAACTTTCTCCCTGACCCGTGTGCTGCATTCACTAACCAAATTCACAGAACAGCTTGACTTATGCTGAAATGACTCTCTTTACTAATTAGGTGACTTCTGAAGGCAATTAGTTGCACTAGATTTTATTTTGAGGTATCAGAGTAAAGGGAGCTGAGTACAAGTACACACCACACTTCATATTTTTCTTCGAAAACACAAATAACAGCTTGTGTTTGTAATGTAGCAAAATGTGAAAACGTTTAACTGGTGCGAATAGTTTGCAAAGCGCTGTAAGAGAGACTGAAAGTCAGGCACATGTGGAAAAGGTCACATTTCACTCTTTGCATTTTAAGATTTGTCTCGAAGGACTCAGAAAGCAGAGATGACCATGTGGACGACAGCCACACGCTGGTCGCCCCTGATGTGGAAAGTATGACACGGCCGTGCAACATCTGGCAGAGGACTGATAAAGGACAAACCACTCTAAGACCTCTCTCAGATAATTCTTCAGTTCCATGTTGAGGAAAAAGACCTAACATAGGCTCATTTTAGGACATTTTTCACAACCGGTGCACTTAATTACCAATCTACTCCGAAATTTCAGCTCAACTTCTTGTTCATTGTTATGTAAGAATTAGTTATGAAGAATGGTGATACAAATAAAAGTAAAAATAAGAATCTATGGATAAACAAAACTTGAAATGAACAGTGGTAGAAGAAGAACAGTATGAAATATATTCACCTTATTCGTGGTGTGGGATTGATTGTATTTGCAACTTCCAGTTAAATAGCAGATTTTGCATTAAACTGGTTTGCTTTGGAATACAGCCTTATGTAGTGAGCGTCAGCTTAGAGTAACTGGCATCAAGTTTAGCTCAATTTCCCTTTTTGTCAGCTTCAATAATCACGTTAACATCAATACCTGTTGCACTGGTTCACTCAGACAAAGGCTGTGATTTGAATAGGTGCGTTTTGAGCATGCACCCACAGTGAAACGGGATCATTCCTGCAATCACTGGATTGTTTTTCATCAGTCACCGACAGACGAGGGATTCAGAGGAATGTGGCATCTAAATTTTTAAGCAACCACTGAAAAGTTTGCATTTTTGCTCCTTTCGCCTTGTCAACAAAAGCCCATAGAGGAAAAACCTGACCACACATTGTGGTTTGGCTGCAACCAACCACAAGAAAACAAAGTCTGCCTTCTGATAATGATTAACCAGCACTGGTGGAGTGGATCAGGTAGCGTTTTACATTCAGTAATAAAGAGTAACATAGTTAGGTTTTATCACCAGTTATGACATCTCAGTCTTTCCATCCCTGGCTGTATTTTCTCAACACAGCAGAAAAAAGGTGTTTTCCAAACATAGCAATTGAGTTAACGAAGTAGCTAAGCAGTTATGATACTGTACATAATTAGAATTAATTTCCCCAAGTCATCCCTACCTTTAAATAATGGACATGCAACTGTCTTTATGATAGCCTGTTTAAAATGTAAAAGTTTATATTTTCAAATGTTTTAATCTGTATTCGTGGCCTGGTCACAAACATAATTCTCGCAAAACATCATCAATATTGTGTGTATTTTAACATTAATATGTAATATGTAAAATAAAATACCCATTTTTCTGGACAAACTTTGCTCATTGACAACAAAAAAAAAGAAAATCAAGAGATACGTCAAACAAAATCAAGCCCGTGTGAAACCAACTGTTTTAAGATCTGGGAGTTTTCATACTGGAATGACTTGTTTTCATTTTACTTGGGAATATACTTGTCTGAAATGACTTATTACAGACCTATGTCTAAGGTTTTACAAAACATTTAATTACATTTCTTTGCCATTCACATATTAATTCAGGTCACATTTTTATTTTTTAAAAGCGGCATTTTTTTCAAATCTTTTTTACGCGCCTCTAATAAAAACTCCAAAAATAATTAGCCTAAATTAATTAGCTGATTTACCAATTTAAATGTATTTTTATGTATCCTAAACTACTTGTTAATTTATTTTGATGTCCCTGTAGTTATTTATCATTTCTGCTTCTTTTATATTATAATAAAAAAAGCCCTCATTTATTGCATATTTATTCCTTTATAAGATTTCCCATTTTCCTTTGGTATCCATAGCATACCCTATTTCAAATTTGGTTCAATGGACAAATTTGAGCATGAAGCTTTATCGATAATGATAAGAAAGTTTCAGAAGTGCATTGACGTAATCGTTTACAGTGGCGGTTCTTGCATGAATGGTACCCCGGGCGAGCTCCTTGTTCTACCGTCCAACAGTCAATTAAAATGCAAGAAATCATCAAAAGGTTCGGGCAGGGTAAAATGCAGTGCAGTTCAGCACAAAGCATGTAACAAAGTCTCCCCAATGTCAGCAGTGGGCCGCAACTCCCCATTGACAATATTTGAATAAAAGCAATAGAAAACTGACAGATGAGGTAGATTTTTTCAATCAGGTGTTTGTTTGCGCCCATTTTCTAATGCAACCCTGGGCAACTGCTAATATGGTGCTTAACATTTTTATTAGGTCTATCATAAAGGGAGAGGTATTTAAAGACATTATGCACCTTCTGAGTTTATAAGTGGTGTATTTTTTATATTTTTTTCCAAAGCATGTTTGAAAAAAAAAGAAACAGAAGATGAGTTGTGTCTAATATCATTCAGTGTCAACTATATCTTTATTTATGAAGGTACTTCTCAAAAATTAAAAATTTCTTTATACCTGGAGAACAGATTTCACAACAGCTTCAGCTCTAAGAGTTTATTCTGTTTGTCTATAAAAACAAAAACGCTCAGGGTTTGCCTCAGTTTGTCTTACAGCCCTCCTTTCTGCCCGTCAGCCAATCTGTGAGTGTGTCTGCGTGGGTCAGAGAGGGCAGGAAAGCGAAGGAGAAAGAAGAGAGTTTCACCACAGGAGGTCAGTCAGGGCTCTGTGCCAATCAGCTTCACACGCACACACAGAAACACACAGCCTGCGGCACTGTGCCCTCTGCAGTTGGTGCCTGCAGGCAACCTGACCACTCGCTACTCCCACAGACACTCTGAGGAGGACATGGAGAGAGAAGAATGAGGTGGAAAACAGGGGGAAGAAAGAAATGCAGCAGGAAGAAAACACGCAGATAAGTTGGGTAGAGGCTGATAGGGATGGATGCACTGAAACAGAATGACGAAGGAAGCAATGGTGGCAGCAAATGTGTGGAAAAAGCTGAGAACATTATGAACTGGTGTGCTGGGGCAGAGAGCTGCAAAAACAGAGAGTATGAGAGAAGATGGAGGAAGTCATGGAAAAGTAGCGTAAAGAGGAAACAATTTCCTCAGGGATTGTGGAATAGGGACGAGATATAGAAGTGCAGACATGGGAAGTGTTTGTGTCAGAGAGGCAAGCAGGACAAAAGACTGCGAGACAAAGAGGAACAGAAAGGGAGCAAATCGGATTTAGAACTGGTGGTTTTAACATTTACAAAGTATCGTTTAAATTTAACTGACCAAAAGATCAAAGATTGAAAACACAAAAGAAGAGGCAGAGCAGTAGGCTAGTTAAAAAAAGGGTCACTGGTTTGTTTTTACACGTATTTTACATTTTGTGGGTATAGAGCGCTATAAAGAGGATTGGCCTCCTGTCATATTAACTGTTTTTGCTTTGTTGCCACACTAAAATGTTTCAGATCATCAAACAAATTTTAGCATCAGAAATATATAACACAGTTTTTAAATGTTCATTTCACTAATTAAAGGAAAAAAGCTTTCCAAAGAACCCTATCCCTGTGTGAGAAAGTCATTACACCCTCTTCTTAAATGTGAAATCCTCAAATCGATCGCATTTTTTGGTTGCCTACTAAAAGAAAACAATAAGATAGAGATTGGGCAAAAATGGCATCCAACGCCAGGATAACCGGTGAACAATAGTAACAGAAAGGTCCATCTCACTTTGACCAAAAGGATCTTGTTGATTACCAATTCGTCCGGGAAAATATTCTGTGAACTGGCAAGACACAAGTGAAACTTTTTGGAATGATTGCTTTGTGCTACATCTGTGACTGACTGACTGATCATCTCAGGAAAAGAACATCATACCAACATTTAAACGTGGTGATAGAAGTGTGACCATCTAGGGCTGCTGTGCCTCTTCAGGACCTAGAAAACTTGCTGTAAATGAAGGAACCAGGACTTTTGCTCTATATTTGTCCCGGTTACCGTAGGCTGATATTAAAATCTTTTTATCATCAGAAAAATTGAAATGTAACAAGAAAAACAGAACAATGGGGGGAAATATAAGTGATGTATAAAAATGCAGCTGCAAGTTTTCTTGTGTATTTCCTTCAACAACAAGGCTCTGGTAAGACTCTGGACTATTGTTACATGCTATTCTTAATGTGATTGGTTGAGGTAAAGTGCAAATGAGTTGATCACAAGCACCACACACCGAGGTTATACCCACTGGCTGGTAGAAAGACCCCTGACTATGATCAAAGACTGAACAAGTGATCTCAAAACAATACTAAAGTAGGGGAGAGGTGTTTACATTTAACTGTACTGGGAAATTCAGCAAATATTGGGAGATTCCAGGATGAAATTATTCAATTGAAAATCATTTACCAAATTAAAGATTTCACTAAGAAATCTGCAAATGAAACCTGTAAGGAAACTATGTTATCTTTTATTGTGTGAGCTCATCAGACTAAAGCTCCACATTTACCATAGGCTGCGCAGTGACTTCTATAATATCATTTATGAGGGGAAAAAGCATTCAGATCCTCTCTCATACTGTCTTACCCAACTGCTTTTCTATAGGATTTAAGTTTGGGGACTGAGATGGTCTTGGAAGGAGGTCGATGTTTGTCTTTGTTTATTTGGCAAAATATTTTGCTGAACTTAAAGATGGCCAAATTTTATTTTTGTGGCAAAAGCTACCAGATTTCTGTTTACTCTCTCCTGGAATTTCAAAGGCTTCATGATACTAAACATTCTTACAAGGTTCTAAGGGACTCTAGAAGAGAGACAAGCCCGCAGCATTACACATTCTCCACTATGCGTCACAATGGGCATAAGGTGCTTGTTCACATATTAATCTTACTCATCTGACCAAACTGCAGGGTTCCAGTAGAAGTCGCAGTAGATTTCAGCAAACTCCACGTTAAGTTTGTGTTGTAAGGACAGCAAAGATGTTTCTCCCAAACAACTAGTTGACATAGTGTGTAATGGTTGCTATAGAGACTAGGACAAAGATGCCACTCTTTGCAGCAGTTATCTAACAGTGACCTTTGGAGATTTATTTCACCTCCCTTACTGCAGGTGGTGGCAAGATAAATGTTGATCCTCCTCCTGTGTCCAGAAATGAGCCACTGTGCCACATCACATTTATGCCCCAGAGAAACAAGTCATGGATGACTGAATAAAAGTTCCTAGACAATGTGACCATCTTAAAAAAGTAAACGTTTAATTTGAAAATACTTAAATTACATTTGTCTAGATGCCAATAAAGGTAACACCAGTATTTTATTTGAAAATGACTGATTAAATGCATTCACGGATGTGTTTAAAAATTTATTTAGTTTAGGGTTTTTAACACATGGTCCCCATGGACTTACACGGGGAGGGGTGGTGTATTAGTAAAACTCATTTCTGGCCAGACTTAAATGTCTAATTAGTGCACTAATTCGATTTTCGAGCCACACAGATCAATCAATCCCAGCAGCTTTTAATTTCAACTGATATTCACTTGTTAAATAACTGTTGAAACCAGGTTGAATGTTCTCAACATGTGTCAGTTGTCAGTGTGGTGAAATTTAGAGCAGTGACGTGTGGATTCAAATCCTCTGTTGAGGTCACATTCATGTTGTGGTGGTATCATTGTTTCCACCCAACCAGACAAATTACAAACGCTGGTGGTTAACAACTTTAACAGCCACTAAACTTTAGCGACTAAAGTTTCTTCAAGGGGTCTATAAATAAAACATGAGGCAAATTGCAAGCAGTTGATTGCAATCTGCAAGCTCTCCACTAGGTGTCACTAAAACACAGTGTTCAGGATGGTGTTTCTGAAAGCAACATTTATTTTAGCATATAAATTAAAAAATAATCCCAATCAGTATGTGATCGCTGACAGACAGCCCAGTTTGCTGTGCATCAGGATAGATTATCACAACTAAAACCATTGTCAGAACAGAATTGTCAAATTGTGGCTATTGGCCTCAAACATACCTTGTTTAGCCAGACTTTCCCTAACTCCAAAATGTGCTGCTCAAATCTGCACTGCATCCCCTGCAACGACTGTCGACAAATAACAAAGCTGATGAACCAAACACAGTGAAGGCAGCTGGAGGAGAAATTTTATTAAAAGTAAGCTTAAAATGTAGCTGAAAACTTGGATTGCCTGTAACTTTAAACTCTGAATTAAATCAGTCAAGGAGATTTACTATTAACTAGCACCGCATTCCTTTATTTATTTAATGAGGTCACCTGTAAGATTACTCTAAAAATCAGCTTCTCATGCCTCAAAGGTTGGGTTAAAGTAGACACATATTTGTAATCCTCTTCTGCAGTGTCTTACACAATAATGTAGTTTACTGGATAAAGTTCATTTAAGAACGCTACAATTTAGCAAACAGGAGTGAAAACTTGCCTTATATATGTTCAAACCCTAACAAAAGTAATGTGATGACAAGCTTTTGTTTTGCGGTTTCTTTTACGTCTATTTCTGCAGTACAAAAAACGGCAGCAGGACAGGCAAGCATACACAAAGAAAGAAGGTCTGTGTTGGTGCCAGAGTGAGGTGTAAGGTTTCCTGAGACTTGTTTTCCTGACTTAGGCCTCCTGTTAGCCCCCTCATCCATTTCCCCACTTACACACACATTCACCTCGACTCCCCTCAAATCTCTCTACATATCTCTTGAGATAGAGGCATTTTCAGAAAACTGAGCCCAGTTCCCTTGGGCTATTCCCAAACTTGCTCTCTGGTTACACCACCAGGTTCCAGAGTGCAGTTCCTCAGCAATGGACATAGTTTACTTAGGCAGACGCTTCTCTCCTCAAAACTGCTGCACAATCACCCCCAGAGAACTTAATCTGTATTATTGGAAGCCTGCTCCTATCGATCTCTTTCCATCTAAATATTATTAGAAGTAGATATGATAATTAGCTGCAACAAATATGCGAAATAACACCAAGGAAGCACAGCGTGCTCTCGACTTCAGCAGTTTAAATTTTATGTTAATATAAGAAGTGTGCACATGTAGCTGTTTGTCCAAAAATGCATGAATAAAAGCATGAAGTTCAGTGAAGGGTAGAGCTTAGCATGACTGACTATTGGTCAGTGAAAGTTTTAGTTACCGTGAGGATTTCTTATCTAAAACCTTTTAAATGATCTATCGACTTTGTCATAGTGAAGATGTATGACTCCTTACAACATTAATTATGATCATAAATATCCTCTAAATAACACAAATTGATTAATGGGTCTTTTTCAAGCATCTTGGCTCAGCAAATAAATGCTTTTCCTACCATGACCCACACTTTATTGGAATTCAGAGGGTACTTTTCCAGAAGTTTAAAATCAGTTTCCTGAAACTTTCTAGTGAGTTCCATGGCATATTATTTGGTATGTTCCAGGTACCTGGTAAGTTCCATGAAAGTAACCAATAGGTTCTGGGAAAATTTCAGGAGAAGCACCTGAGAACCCCTGAAAAGTACATTTAAGTACTAGAAGGTAGTTGGTAAGTTCAAGTAACTGAGTTACAATAAACTAACCAGTATGTTCTGAGAAAGGTGAGGGAAAGTTAAATTTTTATTGTTTAATTTCAGATTAAATGAAGAGAAAAAAATCAATAATAATTTCAAATTATGTGGCATAAAGGTGCTATTGTTCAAAGTTTCACAAACCCACCGATATAATGGAAGGTGTAATTTATGTATTTTTGTTTGGACCAGTTTTTTTACCCAATTTCATTCAAGTACCTGATCATTTTCAGAGTAATATGTTTTTCACTGTTAAGCTACTCAACACTGAGCTGGGAGCCATTCTGTCACTCCTAACAAAGACATTCGGCACCTTCGTTTTTTCAAGTTTCGTGGCATATGCATGGCCCATATTGCTTTCTGGTCTAGAAATCACAGCAACCGTGGAGCAGTTATTGTAAGTTTTGTCCACACTCTGTTGGGAATAAACTTGTGCCATCAGAAACTGAATTTCAATTGCTCAGACTCAATCTGTTTTTGCATAATTTGAAATTAAATGCATTGGTTTGAAAATGAATTTCACAAACCTGAAACTGAATTTGTTTGCTTTGAATCTGAATTTAATGGTTTGAGACTCAATTTGTTTGCTTTAAAAAAATGCTTTGCATTGTATTGAAAATTCAGTTTGATTCATCTTCAGTTCCATAATTCATTTTCAGTTCCAATATTCTGTTTTTTGTGTCACACATCCAGGTCCTTGAAGCCACTGATTAATCAAACACAGATTTACTGATTTACGGATGTTATTCACTATTGCTGTGTCCAAATTCAGGGGCTGCATCCTTTGAAGGTCGCATCTGTAGGGTGATTACGTCATGGCGAGGCGACGAAGGCTCTCCAACTTTGGAGGCTCCTTCAAATGCAGCCAACAAATGCATCCTTCTTTTCCCCAGGTGTGAAGGATGTGTCCAATGTATCCTTCGTGGCCCCTATCCCATGATTCATTGCGTGTCGAAATAAATTGTTCAACATTGTGCATTCTCTGTGCAAATGACCATTCTTATAAATGGTCATTTGACTTAGTGATTAACATCTGCCAACCTAATGTATGCTGCACTGCTCTAGCTCAAAATGCCGTAAAGGAAGTTTAACCTGATGTGTAACATAAATCGATTAATCTGTGTTTGATTTATCTGTGGCTATCCTAGAGGACCTGGATGTGTGACACAAAAAACTAAATTTTGGAACTGAAATTGAATTTCAGACCTGAAAGTGAAAGTAATCAAATTTAATTTTTAATACAACAAAATACATTTTAAAAACAAATGAAATCAGTTTCAAACCATTGAATTCAGTTTCAATTTAGTGAAATTCGTTTTCAAACTAATCCATTCAATTTCAAATTACCCAATACAGAATTGAGTCTGAGCAATTCAAATTCAGTTTCTGATTGGCCCAGGTTTCTTCCCATAGTTCTGACTCTGTTTCCATTAAACTTTCAATGTAAGCTCTGAAAGTTAAATGCTTGAAAGTGTCAAAGGAAACAAGAGCTAAAACAGTTTTCACCGAATCGTCTGATTAATCAGCCTAGCACTGCCTTAGCCATGCTTTTTATTTTTTGATTTCATTCATTTTGACGCTATTGCCTCAGACTGGTGCACCATAGTTATTACAGAGTTTTTGTATAGAATGCCACAGACCACAGACCATTAGATAATAGTATCTATTAAAAAAAAAAGTAGTGTAGCCAATGCCCCAGGCATATGGCTTAAGGAATGGACCAGTGTTGTGTTGGCACATAGGAGAAAACATAAGGCACTTTTTACAAGCAGTCTGCCATTAACAACAACATTTGACAAATGTGATGATATTTTAGATCCAACAGAGTGAGCCCCAAATATTTATTGGCTGAAATCTTGGCATATAGTAGATGTTCATCTGAACAGTAACAAATCTGTCTCAGGTCTTTGCTGGATTTCTCCTCTGATTGTTATTAGCACAGTCAGCACTAGACTCTGCTGTGTTCAGGTACTTGGGAAAAGCAGCCAAAGTCCAAAGAAAGACTTTGAAAGTCTAAGAGAAAATCAAAAGAACTTCTGATTAAGACCACATTTAAGTATTAAAGGTATGACTTGTTTCTTTGCAGCAGAATATAAAGAATTTAGGGCAGGTTTAAATTTTTTTTACACAGTACTATCACCTCACCTTCTCTCAGCGACTGATTATTTTTTGTCTCCCTGGTGTTTAATGACAAACAGCAAGAATTATCATGTGAGATGAGATCAAAAAAGGGCTAATAAAGGTACCCTTCCCCCACAATACTTTGTCGTATTTGACCCGTTCCACACTGGAAACTGTAGGAAGTAATAGAAGATGGACTTCACTGTGCTGTAAAGATCCAGAAAAGACAAGTACAAGTTGGTTTTCCTTATCCCTCATCTCGCCCAAAGCCAAACCACTCATTCTGATACTCGGCCACTCTCCAAATGATTCATTCAACCATCCAACCACAAAAGAAACACTAAAACAAAGAGCAAACGCAACATACTTAGCTTATACTTTTCCAACCACATGACCCCCCCCCCCCCACACACACACACATACACTGTATTTACTCATTCAGACACAGATCACATACACACATATATTGAATTACACAAAGTCTTGTTCATCATTTTGCCTCCATCCACACAGACACATGCTCTGTCTTTTCCTAAAGCGAGGCCCAAACACAACAGCGATCCACAGCACCGCAGGTCCAGATCCACTTTAAGCCCCAGACTTGGGATGACATCATTCCAGTTTGTCCCCCCGCCCCCCGACTTCCTCCTCTCTCTCTGCAGCCATCCTGCTCTAATAAAGGGCCCCGTTCCAACACAAATCACCCATCCTTGTACTTAATGACAGGGTAGAGCTAAGTGATGCCAGGGGGGCAGGAGAGCTGGGGGTACTCTGGTCTGGGATTCTGCCCGCAGAGGATTCCTCCCTGAAACATGTGGTTTGCCTCTCTCTCTCTTGAATGGAGCTCAGACTGAGGGATGGATGGATGAGCAGACCAGGAAGCGGGCAAAAGAGAGACCACAAAGTAAGCTCGCGGCCCAAAGGAAGAGATCATTTGCAGCTCAGGTGGGATAGGATTGCTCTTTCATCTCAGGGTGGCTTTGTCCAGCACATGGCATTAAACAGTAGAAGCATAACCTTTGGACAAAATATGAGGACGAGGTTTGAATGTGCAACTCAGTCAATTTTGAAAATTCCTACTGACATCAGGGCATATGGGTGCTATTTAATCCTGTGGTTAGGTTTAGGGTTATGCACATGACATGACCAAGGTTTATTTTTGACCCTCGGCTGCACATAAAGGCATTAAATGAAGAAAATAATGAAGTTTTTCAGCAGTTGTGGAGAAATAATCTTTTTCCGAGGTTTTTAGGCAATTCAAGCGGATAAAATAGTAGGATTTCCACTGTCTAAAATAAAGATGATTAATTAACCTGCCCTCTGCACCTCTTTTGAGGGTAGAACGATTCATTTAATTATGTTTTTACAGACAAGTCCAAACTCAAATACAGGTGATTTTTTTAGGAAAACTTTAAAATCAAATCTCATTTGTGGTCTCAACTGATTTGGAAAAAGTTTCAAGTTATTAAAGCAATTTTTTTAAGAGGGGTTGTGTAAGCAGGAGTATACTGAAACATCCAGCCTACAGACAAGAGGATAATTCAGTTCAATTCAGTTTATATATAACCAATTTACAACACATGTCGTCTCAAGGCACTTTACAAAGTCAGTTCAATTGAACCATACAGATTTCAAGACAGGTACATTCCAGTTTATCCTAAACAGTGCAGTCAGATTCAGTTTATTATTCAAATTTGTTAAAAATCACTTCAAAGCTGGGATTATTTTTCTAACACAATTTTTTCCTCCATGCAACTTTTTATCAATATACTTTGATACAGCACTGAGCAGCCAGCTTCTTCCCAAAGATTGTGCAGGGCATAACATAGCCATAACGTGAAATTTCTGCTTTAAAAATATCTACTTTTATTGCTCCTATATATTATTCTACTATTCCGAAATACTGAATTTTGTGCTCACATTAGCTGTTTGCCATAATCAAAAAAATGGTCAAAAATACGGGCCTAAAATATATTTACCGCGTGCAATGAGTTCATATAGGTTTTGCCTTTGACATGAATGAAATAAATACACTTTTCAGTGACATTCTGTTATTTCTTTATACATAAAGTGGTGCCAGAAAGATGTTTTAAAAGTGGTGGGAGCTTCTATAATGCTTCTGTAATTGAGGGTTGTCAGGCAGCCTGATGAGAAGTGTTTGCTAGCCAACTCTGTCAACACAACAGGACCACTCCACTAATTCTTTTCTTTGTTCATTATAAGAGTCTCAAACATAGATACAACTGTGTGTTACTCTTCAGGCAATCACCATCACATTTGATGATCTGCAGAAGGAGTTGTTTTGGACTTGCTATCACATTTATCACTGGCTTTTATTGTGTAATCTGCTAATCTGCGTATAGTTCTTGGAGGTCCTCCGTGCTTTGCAGCGGACCGGAGCAGATACAGTGTAAGTCCAGGGTTACAGTAAATTCGGTAGTGTGTGAAACAACCGGAGGTTAAGCTGAGCAGCATGGAGCAGTATTAGTATCTTTAGAAAAACATTTAAATATGTTGTATGCACATGTAATTTATCTTATTTTAATAATTTCGGACGATTATTATTAATAAATTAACTACCAATATCTAAATGTACTTTTGCAACAAAGAGGTATTCTTACCTTGATCAGTTTAGCAACACCAGCAACAACCTTTTCTTTGGCGATTTTTTCACATCAGATGCACTGAACAGCGTGGCTATGGACTGCATTCAAAATTCTTCATCTGTAAAATATCCTGACCTCTGACAGTTTCTCTTGTGAATTCAGAGGTTTCTTCTTCAAAGCAGTTTGCCGAGAAGTCCTCCAATCACAATTGGCTGTGCTTGTTGGGACCAGCCCATCTGTACCTCCTCAGTTTTCCTGCTCTGATCCAGGCAGCTCTGATCCTCTTCGCTGCAGGAAAGTAGTGCAGACTAGCAGTGGCTGTGGTAGAATTGCTGGAACCACCAGCAATGCACCATTTCACCATTGTTTTTAATCACAACTTGGCTTCTACTTGAACAGTTTATCACTGATGCTCACACAATGAATGACTGGAGACTTCCCCTTTCACATCATTTCAGGGTGACTCTGGACTTGGAACAAAATATGCCCATTGTGTGTCACAATTGTCTTTAATCCTAATATGTCAATTACTGCTCAATTTCTTCAATATTAAGATATTTTTCTTTCAATTTCTGCATTCTGTCACAGGCACTTTAAATACAGACGAGATAAAATGGAAACAGTGGATGAAAAAACATGGCAGACGTTGTGACTCCTGCTCTGTTTAATAATTACACTGTTGTTCAGAGTTGCAGGTTTTAGCTGTGTTGCTTTATTTTAACTCCACGTTGCTTCCTGGTACTAGAGTCGGTCTTCAAAAGACAATCATGGCATAGTAATTAATGTGGCATGGAGCATTAAATGTGATATTAAAAACCAGCTAATTTCTTCCATTTAATGTTGAGCAAAAATCTCAGCTGCTGTTGCTCATCAGCAATGTTAAAACAGTGACGCTAGCTATGGTAAGAACATCAAGAGTCAAGTCCACAACATTGGTTTATATTGTCATAATGGGTTTTCTCAGACTCTGAATAGACAACCACCCGGACCAAGGCAATGTTTTAAACTGTTTATTTACAACAGTCAGTTCGGTAAGGTTGGACTGGAACCTGGAGCAGCTGGCAAAATCCAGATCTCTCTGGAGAGAACAGAGGCTTGTGAAAACTCTGGGTGAAGAAGGAAAGGAAGTTAGGATGTTTCTTAGAGGTTGACTTACATGGTTGAGATCTTGGTAAGGTCAGGGGGGTCATTTGTCTTTTTCCCACGGTGACTTGAGGCTGACAGGATGTGCACAGTTTTGTGAGGAGAGTTGCTGCGTTCCTTTGCTTGGGTTTCCTTTTCTTCCGGGAAGCTCCACAGAGGTTGGAGCGATAACGGAGGGTGGACAGACAGGTCGATGGTTAGGTCGAGGCAGCTCCTGAGAACTGGGTTTGGTGATGGAGGAAGAGTGGAGGCTCAGGGCTGGGGCGTTGAGGCTGGAGTTTCCAAACTCCTCTGAACAAGACACGAGTGAAAACCGGAGACCAGAGAGATTCCCCAGTTTCCTTCAGCAGAAGGTTAATTTGCAAGGTAGGGGAGAAAAACAAAGTGATCAGAGAAAACTGCTTAGACACAGGACTGCAGAGAAGCAGAGGTCTAGCTGTTACCATGCCAAGTAATAAAATGAGCTGACTCCCTCTGGGTTTCCACTCCATAAGAAGCCCAGCTGATTGCTCTCAGATGAGCTACACCTGTGCAGCGGCACCTGCCAGTCACACCCTGCACAGAAAAACCACAGCACACAAACACAGCCTGCATACAGCCTGCACACAAACCACCGTGGATATGACATATATCTGATCTCTTATTTTCCATCACAAAGCATTCTATCAACATTCAAGCAATCTTTTGAGTTTTAGTTGTTTACATGATGGGAATAAGCTTGTTAAGTTACTGTTAGTTTGACTCCTCATGAAATGTTTCACTGATTCTTCAAACTGAGATCGCTCTGACTGCTGCCTGCTCCAGGTAAAATACTGACTACTGATAACGACCCTACACAACCTAACTTAAAAAAAACTACACTTTTAAGGACTATATCAATATAACAACAAGTAATGTCATAGTAGGAAGTCTTGTGTCGTGAAAGGCAGGTCTAAATCTGTCTCGTGTCCTCTGAGATAAAATCCAAGGGAAGTCTCCTGTTTTGTCTCAGTCTCAGTTTCAGCCTCTTTAAGAAAAGCAGAAACCAAGTAGAGAGTAATCTGAGACAAGTCAATCAGATCAAACAGTTCACTAATTAAATCTCAGGTTCTCGAGAACAGCTCGATACTACGCCAGCAGGAGTAATTATGGTTTAGTCTTGAAACACAATCTTAAAACTGGCTCAGGTTCACGGCACCAATAGGAGCACACCACTTTAAATGAGTCAAGATGATATTTTAAATATTGCCGACCTTTAACCACTAAACAGACATATTAATTACTTTTTGAGAGAAAGAAAAATAACAGCAATGGTTTGGCAATGATAAGATCTCTGGTGGTTAAAACCATGAAAATGGTTCCAATATTTAGGGAACAACCCCACAACGAACCTTTGAAGGACTATATATTTTCAATAAAAGAACAGTTGGCCAGGAATAATACAAGCCTTAGAAGAAACCTAACCTGCTTACCTTCATGTAGTTCCTTGGGATAATTCGAAAATTCAAGGTCTACTGGAGCAAATACCTACGCACACTCTTTTATGACACTGAATTGTGCCTCTATATGCCAGTTCACCAGTTTAAGACAGGACAAAGACACCTGTCTTAGTAATAGAGTATTTTACTATCCCTTTGAACCTAGCTTATAAGCTACTAACATTATGTCCAAAGGGCTGTGGTGGGAAACAGTTTCTGACAAGCTAACTCAGTCTGATGATAGGTCCCAAGAAAATTTAAGATTAAAAATTTGGCCTTAGCGTCTCATGTTGGGGGTATGGCATATTCCTGTGTTAAAATGGCCCTGTCAAAGTCCAGTCAAAATGCTCTACCCAACCAGCTTATTTATGCAAAACAGAGCTGCCTTTGCTTAGTTTAATGTGTTTCCTCAAAGTTTTCCACTTTAATCTTGGGACAAGTGAATATGGCAATGCCAGGATAAAAAAAGTGAAATTTATTGTAGCTTCAAGTCAAGTCCTTAGAAATACTCCCAAAACTTGAGTGAAGTTTTGTGTCTTAATGTGAAGTAGGAGTTAGCAACATGCTTTTTCCCATACATTTAATCAAAACATGGTTATGGTATACCCCTCAGGTCATTCATATGAAATCGTAACATCTTTTACAAATATGGAGTCCAAAAACGACTTGTGGGCTTTGCTTGCAAACATTTGAAAGCATTATTTTATTTGTCTGACAGATATGTTAGAAGAAACTTTCATAGCTGTTTTCTTCTTTCCATTAAGGAGAAGACTGAGGCATAGTTATTCCTGTACAACTGAAAAAGATGTCAGCCACTGGTTAAAAATCCAACATCTAAAGTCATTTTCTCATCTTGTTTGTAGGCATTCCTCCATAGTCTGCTCCTGCCAGCACAACTGCTAACTTTAACAACCTGGCAAAGAAAATTTAAACCCAAACAAATACAGTGATCTGAAGCAGACAAGAAAAAGCAACCAAAATGTTGTTTCTGCCATGGTCTGAGTCTGTTATATTTGGGGAATTGGTGTTTGTATGGAGATAGCTCTTTGTTTTGTATTCCCATTTATTTTTTTGTTATTATATTCAGGTTTCATCAAAAGCCATTTTCCCCGGTTTCACAGTCCAACATCTGCTTTGTGTTCCTAATCAGCTTACCTGTGTCCAGTCTCCAATAACAAACAACTCTAAGTGCCCTGTAAGCTGCACGAACACCAGATCTGACCTTTCATGTGCAAGAACTGTTTTGTATTCAGAACACTTGAAAAAATCCTCACTGGACAACAACCACTTACCATTTACAGAAGGTGTCCTGAATCTTCAAGATCGCAATGTTGTTTTATACTCTGAAATGTTATGTTGAAAGAGTTTGAGTGTTTGTGAATACACGTCAATTTATCTGACATGAATGATCGTATTTTGCTCATTTTAAAATTTGGAAAAACCTTTAAGAAGAATCCACAATTATTACACTCTAAATGGTGGTTAAAATATTGAAACCTAAAATCCAAACCTATAAAATCTTTTTGATCAATCAAATGAAAACATCTTGAATAACTGAATGTTAAACTGCTCCAGGCAGGAGATTTATCTATAACAACAGTTTGTTTACATTCTCGGTTTCTCTGAGTCTAAAAAATATGGTAGAAAAAGTAGAAGAACCCATTTTTCTTATTGGCTGTCTCCTCCGATGTAGCTGCATGTTTCCTGAAGAGCCCATATGATTGGCTGATGGGACCCTCCTGATGCCTCCTTCCAGAGGATGCAGAGTTGTGAAATTCACACACAGAAAGAACCAATCAGACACAACAAGAAGCTTTCTCTGGCAGACGTTTTGCTATGTTCGTCTGAAGTCCACACAGAGATTTTTGTTTAGATTTTTCTGCACATTGAGATTATTGGAGTATTATAGCAAACAGAAAGAAGGATGAAATTTATTGTTACTGAAGTTAATGAAACTGTCTGATTTTCTCATGTTCCTGGTATTTCTGCATGACTAACATTTAATTGTAACTCTACGTTTAAGCCTCTTTTAGGCCAAATCACAGTGGTCTAAATGAAGTGTAGCCTCAACATTAAAATTAGGTGTGCTGCTCACTGGGGATGCTGTAGTGGTATGAAGAATTATCTTTCTCCTTGTTGCCTTTGTGTCTCTTTTAACCTAACAAAATTAGACGGTTAATTCTATTAAATCATCCTTCAGCTAGAATGTTTGATGGGTTATGAGACTGATTATGATCCTGATTATCCTGATTAATAAAATAGTTTATTGTATCCTATAAACACCACGGCACCGTCAGCTGTGATCATTTCTCTTTTACTCTTGCAGTATTACCTGGTCTAATTTTTTCTTTTCTCAAAGCTTAAGAATAACTAGAAAATTTCAGAAGAAATTTAGACGGGGCCTGCCTCTTGGTGCGTGCTTCTCGGACCGGAACTTGCTATTTTTTCATTGTCTATGCTATTATCAGCTTAAAATATTACTAGTGACTCAGGAAGACTGAGGCTTTTATTTTGAAATTTTCAGTAAGCCTTATTTTAAATGGGCAACACTGGGTGAGCTCCAACATTAGTGTGAAGCCCAGTCCTGAAATGATCTATTGTTTAAAGTGCAAAGGCTTTTATTTTGTAGAGCATGTTTTGTCTTATTTTGAAAGTCCAGCATGGTTGTACTTTCAGGTCTGGGTTAGTTGCATTGGTTAAATAGAACCCGCTTGCTATTTAAAAATCATTTTCTATGCAGTTGTCAGCTCACAAAATCCATAGTAACTATGGAAGATGTGGGCTTTTATTTTGGAAGTTTCAGTAAGCCTGTTTCAAAGGACCAGCATAGTCCCATTCCCATCACTGGGGGAGCTCCAACAGTAGTGTGAAGCCCACTCCTGCAATTATCTATTGTTTAAAGGCTTTTATTTTGTAGAGCATGTTTTGTCTTATTTTGAAAATCAAGCATGGTTGTCCTTTCAGGTCTGGGTTATTTCTATTAGTTATATAGAACATGCTTGCTATTCAAAAACCATTGTGTATGTTATTATAAGCTTTAAATAATCATTAGTAAGCATAGAGGGTTGATGAAAGAAATTGACCTTTAAAAGAACTATAAAAGAATTTGACTATGAAATCAAATGATAAATCAAAGGATTTCCTCTGCCTTTATCTTCTTGTTTACCATCCTGGATCATGAAATATGCCTAGAGGAAAACTTACAAGCTCATAAAAAAAGAAAAAAAAGTAGTTTATTAAAAAACAAAACTAAATAAATAAAAACTTGTTCTATTCTACAAGACGTTGGAACAGCAGTAAATGCTGTTTAAGTTCCCCACACAACATGGCCGCCATGTAGTTGCCTCCTATGAAGATGGTCAAAGGGTTAGGGGTCGGGTCATGTTTAAGCCATAGAAATGAATGAAAATCAATGAAAGTCAATGCAAAGTCCTCAGAAAGATAGTAATCCATGTGTGTGGGTGTGTGTCTGTGTGTGTGTCTGTGTGTGTGTGTGTGTGTGTGTCTGTGTGTGTGTGTGTGTGTGTGTGTGTGTGTGGGTGTGTGTCCCAGTGTGAGACACAGAGAGGCAGAAAGAAAGACAGAATCACATCCAGACATATACAGTAGGAGATACACAGAGCTATAAATAGAACAGTGAGGAATGAATCAGCCAATCAGCAAAGAGCGTCAGTGTAACTTGACACCTGCTGTTTTTCACTCACGCAGCACCTCACTCTGTGTCTCCCCTGGTCTAGGCTTTATAACATGGAGGCGCATGCTGCCGAACAACTGGCCATAACTCTGAAACCGTAGGGGCGATCGATGTCATTCTTGGACCGTTTTTATCAGAACGGACAGGGGAACGATAATATTCATCCTTTATTTTTGAAAATATAATAATAAAGGCACAACACAAGGTGAAAAGAGAGGGAAAATGGAGAAAAAGACAAAAATGCCTGAAAATGCTCCCGAACAAAGTCTAATATCTCGGAAACCGTACATGGTATTTGAAATTTTTTTAAACTGTGGGCGATAGCTATCCCTCGTCCCCAATCATGGAGATTTTCATAGCTCTATGTCATTCACAGTATAAAATAGGATGATGGAAAGAAATGGTGTCACTCATGGATTACAGGTCAAGCTCTCATTGAAAATACATGGGAGGCCTACAGAATTCCTGTGAGTCTTGGCGATCGAGGGGGTTTTGACAGAAATCTACGAAACCTAGAACAATTTTAAAGTTATTGTGTGAAAGCAGAGGCCCGGCCCTACAAACTGACCAAAAATTGTGACTTTAGAGCGAAATTTGTGGCCGTGAGTGCCAGTTAAAAATCATTTTTCCTGAAAAAATCCCCTCTTTTTACACTCTAGTAACTGCCATCTCCACTGTTAGAGTGTGATTTTGTCGCAAACTTTGTGTCGCTTGAAGTCTAATTTTAGAGAAACCGTAGCAGTTATCAACAAACCGTTTTCACTTCTGAAGAGCGGGCGGATTTTCCTACAAACTGAAAGTCAAACTGTGTTTCTAGGTGAAAGTATGGCGATACAGTAGAGCCTCAAAAACAGTGAATTTTGAGGATTCCTCCGCCCCTGACTCCATTCATTCCTATGGGGATTTTGGGGGGGCGGTTTTTCGTTAATTACGTCGCCATGGTAACTCGAAACGCCAATAAAAGTAATAGCACACCTCCCGGGACCAAGCCGGACGTTTTGATATATATAT
This sequence comes from Girardinichthys multiradiatus, assembly GCF_021462225.1. Taxonomy (NCBI): domain Eukaryota; kingdom Metazoa; phylum Chordata; class Actinopteri; order Cyprinodontiformes; family Goodeidae; genus Girardinichthys; species Girardinichthys multiradiatus. The sequence goes on from NC_061807.1 coordinate 30,264,353, forward strand.
ATATTGTGGGGGTGCACGCTGCGGTTCGGGCCGCATTAATCTGGACGGAAGAAAAATAATAAAGAGTCCAGTTTAGAAGTGAATAGTAATAGGTGCCTCCATGCAATGCATAGGAGGCATTGAATGCATTGCTATGGCAGGCCCCAATTATTAAACCTTTTTTGTTTCTAGGCCCTTTGTAATTCATTCATTCAGTTCATTCATTTGAGCTTCCGTCAACATTTCTCATTGAAAAAAAAAAAAACAACAAGCTCTTCATACGGCTGATGGGACACATTAAACTTCAATGAACAATTGAAATTAATGATGCATGGATCACTGCTTATCGTATTGTTCCAGGATTAGACGAGGTCAGATATTGAAATCCCATCAGGAAGTCTCTGATTGAAACAACCCTTTAGGGAGCCAAATCATAAAACAACCACTCATCTTCACTTTCATTTATTTTACTCTTCTTTCTGAAATATTGAAACCTCTGAAAGCACAAACAGGAAACATTTTCTAAAAGTTGTAATAGTTGCAAATGTGCATATCTCTCTGTGAGAGAATCTATAACAATGAAGTACTTTTTTTTGCTGGCATGCAGGACTAACAGCTGCACACTGAACACCACTCTGGGTCTGGATCATTTTCAGTTATTCTGCTCTGTCTTACAGCTGTCAAAAAGTCACTACACAGTTGTGTCAATTAGTGATTTCCTACAGATTATTAACATAAGATCTTTAGTAATTTCTTGACTATTTGAAGAGGATAAATCCATTAAAAAGAAGCTGTTTGCTACTTAGACATATATTGGTCTATTGGCCACATTTAGAGGTTGCATGCTTGGCTCTGCAGTGCAAAGCCTGTCACTGTTCTGGGCCAGCTCCCTCAGGACGCCCTTAAATCCCTCTACATGGACACACTGCAGTACTGCGCCTCTTCTCCTCCTCCTTCTCCTCGTTTGGTAGGGAAGCAGCCAGAAACAGACAGCCTGTGTTACATCAAGGCATCCAAAATTCCTCGACTTTCCCAGAATTCCCCCTCAGAGCTAAGTCATCTATTCGGTTGTCATCTATGAAGCCCAAATGAAAACCCATGTGGAACAAGCAGGTACTTCTTGTCCCTTCAACCACATGTTGTTTACTCAAAAATGAAGCATGAACTCAAAATACAACTCAGCGTGCACTGCTCTGAACAGTTAGTAAACTAGTTTAATTCAAGGATATGCAGTGACTGGCAAAATTATTCATTCACCTTGAACTTTTCCATGCTTTGTAATGTTACACCCACAAACTTCGATGTATGGGATTGATTGGGACTTAGGCAATAGACCAACATAAAGTATTGCATAATTGTGGACTGGAACTGATACAGGGTTTTCAAAATTCTTTACAAAGGAGAATCTGAAAAGGGTGGCATGTATTTGTATTCAGCCTCTCTTAGTCAATACTTTGCAAAAGTGCTGATCTTTTTCTGGGTTATGTCTCCACCAGCATTGAACAGGTGGAGACTGAAAATTTTCACCCATTTTCCTGCAAAAGAACTCATATTCTTTCCAACTGGATAGAGAGTGTTTCAAGTGTTGCAAATTATTCTCAGTTAAATTTTGGTCTGTACTTTGACTAGGCCATTCTAACATTCACATTTTTTTATCTATACTGTTTCATTGTAGCTCTGGCTGTAAATTTGTGGTCCTTGTCCTGCTGGAAGGTAACCCTTCACCCCAATCTCTAGTCTTCTGCCACCTCTAACAGGTTTTCTTCAAGGATTGTGTTGTAATTACATAGGTCCATTCATCTCCCCATGCTGAAAAAAAGCATCCACATAGCATGATGCTGCCACCATCATGTGTCGCAGTATGGATCTTGTGTTCAGGGTGTTGTGATCATGAATATGAATATATTATTTAATATTAACACTTTCATATTTTATTTAATAATATTTCGGTCTGTTAAGGTTTGTCCTCTGAATACCAGCCCAATAAGGCAATGGTATTAGGACAAAATAGAAAAGAGTGAGACGAGCTCTGACATTATTGAACAGCAAAACTCTGCACACACACAGAATGAATTCACATAATTTCTTAAAATACAAGAATTAATTAACAAAAATAAGTCAACTCAAAGTCAAACATATTTCAATCAACAAAATCTTTACTATGCTAAAACTATCCAACTAAACTACCAAGCAGAATGAAAGAATAAGGAAGACTAATGGGCTATGTACAATATAAACAAGTTGATTAAAGATGGTTGAAAATCATGACCAAAAGAGTGATGCAACATTACCATGCAATGTTTATGTTTGAGAACCAAGGATTATCTTGAAGAATCTGGAAGTGAAGTGAAGTTAGTCTTGGAACTAACTTAGAAAATAATCAGCAAACGTTTAGACAACCATTCACAATGCAAGATCAGATTAAATATTATTTTAATAAAATAATGTTTTAAAGAATGATCTGCTGAATAAAACCAACCTTCTGGATGACCAATTCTCAACGGTGCTAAATTAGCTGCCTTTATTTATTAAAATAATATTTAAGGAAATATTATTTTGAATAAGAACCAAATCTTTGAGAAATGGGCTTAATTGTGTTACTTAGTTATCAAGTTTAGTAAAATAATATTTAGGGAAATATTATTTTACTAGATTGAAAACCAACAACCTTTTTGGGTAAATGATCTTTAGCAGACAACCGCGTGTTCTTAGCTGTTAGCGGTTGGAGCTAACAGAAGAAGCTTATCGCTTATCATCAGAATCAAACACATACCTTTAAAATACCATTAATAAAAGGGTTAAATGCATGAGTGATGATGGCACGTTATGGCCGATCTTCTGTGTTTAAAATCACCCTTTAAATGAAGTTTGTCTTAACTTAAAAAACAAACAAACACAGAACACATAAACTGAGCACGTGGTGTTGAGCAGATAAACTGCTAGCACTAAGATAGCTGAGTTTCAACACAAACAAAACCAAACGTCATAAAACGAAAAATGTTTAGATTATTTTATTCTAAACTACTTCTCTCTGCCCAAAACACAACTTCTTACGTGAACCGTGCTGAGGAAAAGTTGTCTGAGGCGACGAAATTGAAGAAAGCATCCCCAGTGAACAAAGGATTAACTGCGGCTAACCACCGTAGCTGTGGGGAGGGGCGGCTCGCTCTGCCGGGCCAGCCAAACTGCACGTTACTGCTGTAACCACGGTGACGCGGTCCCGTTGTCCTTCTTTCAGACCAGGAAAACTGCTCCACTCGGCGTCGTAGAGACAGGGTCTGCTGGGAACTCTCTGGAACACAGTTTGCTTCTGTTGACCTCAGAGAGAAAGTCAAGCAACGCTTGTACCTTAATTACCCCGTTCATGAATGAATACCGTATACACAAACAGCAATTCATTCCTACTTAACTTAGTGCCTATGATCGCGTGATCGTATAACACTCTTGGATCCAGTTTGAAGAGTTTATGTCTGTTTGCCTGCAAAGAGACATTAGCGCGCTGTGTCCCTCCGTCCAGTTCCTCTAGGGACCTGTGTGGAAGAGGCCAGTTTGTTGCAAAAGCAGGATTTTTATTCGGACAGTGACGTCACGGGAAGTCCGCTGTTATTCCTTGTTTCTGGCTGTGCTGGAAGTAGGTTAATGCGATTTATTTTGAAAGTTCCAGAAACGTTCGTACTGGCCTTTCATTTTGTACCCATGGCTGTGGTCCCAACAAGGGTTATGTGCAATGTTAGGTTTTCTACACACATGACATCCATGTAGACCAGAAAGTTCAGTTTTGGTTTCATCTGACCAGAGCACCTTCTTCCACATGTTTATTGTGTCTTCTACATGGCTTGTGAAAAACTGAAAACAGGACCTCCTATGGCTCTGATTTGTGGAGTGCCATACCAATAGTTGTCATTGCGACAGATTCTCCCTCCTGAGCTGTGAATCTCTGCAGCCCCTCCAGAGCTCCCATAAGTCTCTTAGCTGCTTCTCCGATTAGTGCTCGCTTGCCCGGCCTGGCAGTTCAGATGGACAATCATGTCTTAGCACTGTAGGTTTTGCAGTTGTGCCATTCTCTAAGTGGTGGACTGTGTTTATTAGTTAGATGACTTCTGAAGGGAAGTGGTTGCACTGGATTTTATTCAGGGGTATCAGTGTAAAAGGGACTGAATCACATGCATGTCGTATTTTTCATATTTTGTAAAAAAAAACCAGAGGAGCACACATTACTTCTCATGCACTGCAGAATTATCCCTCACTTTGTTTTTCACATAAAATCCCAATAAAATCCATTAAAGTCTGTTGCTTTAATGTTACAACACGTGAAAAGGTCTAAGGGATATGACTCGTGCAAGGCCCAAACTCTGACTTACTGAATGAATTATCTTTATATGCAAACCAATCATAACAACAGTCCATGAAGCCGAATGAGTACACTATGGCACTTGGAGCCCTGTTGCATGCTGAGCTAAATTATAACGTGACAGAGTATGTCACATTACATCACCTTATTGCACATTTGATCATTTTTACTGCGTAACACGCTACATTATGTTGTGCTCTGAGTATAATTCCTAAACCCTGTCTGGAGGTTTAACAGTTTATTTTGACGGGCTCAGGCTGAAGGGAAGGAAAATGTCCTGCCAGGAAATATGTATGAAAACTAGTCCACTAAGAACAAAAATGATAGTTTAAGAGCTTTCCATATTCTTCTTAAGTGAGTGATGGCTTTGATAGGCTGCAGAGTCATTTAAACAAATGTAAGTGTCAGGAATTAAGGTGGCAGATGAAGTCCACTTCTCCCTCCACTCTTCTTGGCTGTTCCAAGAGCTTTTGAGAAAGAATAGCGTGATCGCTTACAGCTCTGGCTCACGTTGTCGGTAACCCTGCCTAAATCAACAGCCGCCCTGCAGTTCTGGTGCACAAGACGTTTTAAAGATTATAATAGGGCTGTGAAACGGAAACCTGCCATACATCGCTGATTGACGGCCAGTGCTGCACACACGCGCAGCCTGTGATGTTGTATTGGTGTGTGTTTGGGATGGGTGATGATAATGTTTCAGCCAGTGTGTGTGTGTGATGGCTCTAAGTGAAATGTAATTGTGGCTTGCAGAATTTTGGAGAAATAGATTGGTCTATAAGAGAGATTTTCCTCTCCATTAAAAGGGGAAAAAGTCATATGAAAATACAGGAAATATTAGGGCCTTTTTAAAACTTTGAACTCCAACTGATTGCTCAAACGTTTCCTCTTGAGGTCCATGTGTGGATAGCCGCCAGCAGACAGGCTTTTGGCACTCTTTAAACCGTATTTAAAGATTTCCTACTTACCTCGCACAGAAGTGTTGCTTAATCACTCTCAGCGCCTGAGGAATCGTGAAGAAAGAAGGCTTCACTGAGTTTAGCCATGGGTGCATCTGAGCCCTCATTTTCCAACATGTTTTTGTCTTTCTGTGGGAATTTATTATATAACGCTCTACAAGAACTCACATTTGTATTGAAAACAGAACGTAAATAGTCAGATCATTAAGGATATACAGTGTCTTCTAAATGTATAGATACACCTTGAGCCTTTCCACATTTTATCACCTCACAACAGCCTTTTGGTACACCTGGTAGTTTTCTGCACATCTAGAGGCAGAAAGTTTTGCCAATTCTTAGTTGCAACATAGCTTAAGTTCAGTGAGATTGGAGAGCAGTTTTGAACATTAATTTTCAACTCTGACCTCAGATTCTCAATTGTATTTAGGTCAGGACTTTGACTAGGCCATTCTAATTAAGGCAGCTTTGATCTTAACGGTTCTATTGTAGTTCTGGCTGTGGTTGGGGTCGTTATCCAGTAGGAAGGTGTATCTCTGCCGCATTCTTTACAGCCTCTAATAGGTTTTCTGTCAGGGGTGCCCTGTATTTAGCTCTTTCCATCAACTTTGAGCAGCCTCAATGTCCCTGCAAAAGAAAAAAAATCCCCTCAGCATGATGCTGCCACCACCAATTGTGTTATTGGAACATTTTTGTCCCCGTTTTTGTGAACTACTGATTTTAGGTCTAAAACTGGATGAAAAAACCTCATCCCATGTAGAATTATTGGTTTTTCTGCTAACAAATAATGAGTTTGAAACACTGGAGGAGTTTAGATCCAATTAGATCTAATTTTAATCATGTGGAATGACAGGACAAGATAGAGGAATAGCCAATTAGAGTTAATCTTAAAAGTTCAAATAACAATAGTTAATCTGTGTCTGTGTATTGCAATATGTAACATTAAATCCAAAGAAATATTTCACCTAGATGTAAAGAAATGATTTTCCCTAAAGAGATAAGAGGCCCTGAAAATGCTGTTCCACCACAGGAAGTTTTCAGGAACCTGGGTAGTTTTCTGGGGTAGTTTTCATCCCCTTCTGTCTTTCCACTGCAGGAACCAGGGCCAACTCAGACAAAAGCAGGGTGAACTTTTCCCAGAAAACGGTACTGCTAGGGAGATGGAACTTTTTGAATGGATCCTGAACTAAAAAGGGAGCTTTATGATGGACAGCAGGCATGTCTCACTGGTTGATTATTCCCACCATTTTATCTCTGTCTTCTCCCAGTTCATCCTCCTCAGAAGTTCATATTATCTGTAATTTTTTAATTACAAGATAAATAAAACATTTAAACCCAGTCACCGATGCTGAATGTTAGTGTTTTACAGAGTTTTAATTCAAATAAGTTAATAAAAACAGTCAACTTTAGTGTGGAGTGTGAACTTCAGCTAACTAACTCTTTCATCAAAGCCTTTTCAATAGATTTTAGCTATTAAAGGTAGAATATTTTTCTGCCTTCATGTTCTGAGATACAAATTTAAGAGATCACAACTGCCCAGAATTGTTGATAATCCAGATTTTAAATTTGAATGGGCAAAACATGCTGGTGCGTAGGGGTTTGTGTGTGCTTACTGTTCTAAAACTGTACATCTTGCAGGCTTCATTTATTAAAGATCTGTGGATTATAACAAACTTCCTTTGAGTAAGCAGTGATTTCGAATGTAGTTTCAGAGCTTAATTGCTAGGAAATTGTCATAAATTATGTCTTTAGGTAGCCAACTGAAATCCTGATCAGATATCTTCTCTCTGGGAGTCAGGGTTGGTGCAGTCCATTTAAAATTCATTCTAACTACTTTTCCACACGGTTTTGAGCTGCAGTCTGTGGCTGTTAAATGTAACCACTATGAAAAAAATCAAAGAATATTCCCTATTAGTCTGATTTCACCATTTCTAAACACATTCTGGACTCCACAGTTGCACTGGACGGATGATTCGCCACTTCGACCTGTGCTTCTAGATCAAAGTGACACATCTGTAGGAGCACACGCTCAGCTTAATCTACATGATGGCCAGGTTTTCAGACCACTAGTCAAATAGCACACAAAAAAAAAACAAAAAAACTGCCAGGTAGATAAACAGGTTCCATAAAACTCTGGAGAAACCTATGGTGGAAAGGCATCCTTTGACTTCATATTTCAGTAAAATAAATCTACAGTCAAATTCAGTCAGCTAAACCTAAACTGAAATTAAATTACTACAAATGACAAAATTACGACTAAAACCTAATTACATTTTAGTCTGTGTTAAATGTGTTTGTAAAATGATAAAATGTATCCAAGGGGTATCGCTCCAGGCAACATATGAACAAAAAGCACAATGTTTGGAGTTCATTTAAGTTCCACAAGCCTGTTTTAGTCACCTTGTGATACTGGATTCTTCTCAAAAGATCTTTGGCCCATGGACATGTTAACTGAGGGTCTGGCTAACTCCAGGCCATACCATTGGTAGGGCTGGAGTGTGTGGTTGACCTTGCTGGCCTGCTGGGAGGCTGGCCGGTGTCTTTTTTATTTTTTCTCAAAGTTGCTTCAGACAGGAACCGTCTGTTTCCACAGCCGCGCGCCTGCTGAGATCCAAGAATGCGGACAGACCTCCAGTAAACTGTTTTACAAGGTTTACAATGTCTGAAATGTCAAACCTGGACCCTGCTTGGTTTGTGAGAGGAAACCCAATTGTGTTACTTTTTTTTTTGTCACAGTAGAGTTGGGGAATAACCCTGCTATTTTTATTTAATATTAAAGCAACATCCTAGAAAATACTGAATACACTCAAAACATTAACTGTCTGAACTGGTGTGATCAACATTGGTGAGGGGAAAGCAGAGCATGTTTGTAAGCAGGCAAAATCTGTTTTGACTGTGAGGACAGAGATTAAGCGAGAGCATTACAACATCTGAGAGTGAGGATATGAAAACCCTGATCTTAAATAGACAATTTATGCTTTTCATTTTTTAGCAACGACCTCACTGTCCATCGATCCTTTTATTTTCTATTACCTCTTAATCCATCTAGTGTAGCAGGGGGGATGGTGACTATCTCCAGCAGTCCCTAAGTAGTAGGCGAGGTGCAGGTGTCCAGTTCATCACAGGGCAACACAGGCACACAAAAGACAAATACCCCTACTCACACACACTCACACTACAATTATATTTCTCAACTGTGTGAGAAGGATGGAGAACCTAGAAAGAACTCATGAATGCAAGGGGAGAACATACAAATGCTAGTCCCAGGCAGGGATTCAAACCCAGAACCTGGGGATCAAAACCATAAGCAGTGGAAATATATTGTGTAATGCAAAGTTTTAAGAAAATAACTTGCCGTTAAATACAATTATATACTGTAGATTATGGCATTTCATGATATTATTTATCTCCAAAACCTTTCAAAAGCTACAAATGTAACTGCTACATAGCATTTTACCCTTACCAGGAAAAAAAAAATTAAAGAAGCAACAAAAATGTGCAAAATGGGAAGGCCAAATGGCAAAGAGGCAAACTGACCCTGAGCTACATAAACCAGTGTAACTGTAACTAAAAAAAAACTCTCCTGGGTTTTTCCTTCTCCATTTTCCGCACGCAGGTTGGTACTAGCGAGGTATTTTTTTAGCCTTTAATATCTTACAGCTAAAAATAATAGCAGTCCAACATCACCAGATCAAGCGCTGTTTTTAATAAAAAATGATATGCATACATAACAAATTACTAGTAGGTGTACTAGAAGAAAATAAACGTTATGCAGATTCTGTGTAGGTTATTCCTAACTTGAAAGGGGTGAGTTCAGAATAACAGTACCGTAATTTATTCTGTGAACAAGCAGGTGTCCCTTTTTAATTGACGAAGGCAACCAATGTTGTTGGTTATAGTGAATTCCTCTGGAAATCTGAGCAACTGGAAACTAAAGCCAGAACAACAAGGATAAAATATAGAAAACTGCAATCCCGATTTATCGGAAAGTAAATAAAGTGGAGAAGGTCTAGCTGTGAGTACTCTAACAATTAGAAGATGCCTAGGTGAAGCCAAGCTTCTGCAATAAGCTCCCGCAAAGTCACGTCCTCAGGAGGTTACAGTTTACCAAAGAAGACATTAGGTGATCTAAAGAGGAACTGAGCAACACTTTTTGGGGTGATGAATGCAAATGGTTCTTTTTGGCACATAGTATATCAGACAACCCCCGAATACTTAATTTTAAGCCACACCGCACTGTGAAGCACGGTGGCTCATGCATCATGGTATAGGGATGTCTGGACCAGAGATTAGTTTCAACGCATCAAAATATTTGAAAAAGTCTTGTTGCCTTATTTTAATATCTTGTTGCTATAAAACTTAAGGTCTTTTTGGGGGGTGAAAAATTACACATTTAGCACCAAAATTGGTTATTCACGCAAAAGAATTTTGTTATTTGTTTTACCCCTCTTCATTTTACCAAAATGTAATAGTTTTGTGGTAAATCAATGGATATTTTGTATTGTATTTGTTTATCAAATATTTAAAAGTATTACACTGTGCCTTAATAAAGGGTAAATTACCATATCTCTAACAGCATTTTACTTTAATTGTCTTTGATGGCATTTGACTTATTTTCATGATTATTAACTGCCATTTTTAACAATGTATAATGAAGAAAATGCTCGTGAAATGGGTGTTTTAATAAGACAGCAAACCCAAACACACCAGTAAATGAGCAGCATCTTGATTTAAGATCTTGTAGATTAACGTTGTGGAGCAGCCAGCCCCAACCTCTGACCTTAATACAATAGAAAACCTGCTTGAGGACATCAAACAAGCTGTTTCTGAGGCAGAACCAAGAAATGCAGAGGAAGTATGGACCGTAGTCCCATCAACCTGGGCTGGAATACCTGTTCACAGGTCCAGAAGTTTGTCGACTCGCTGGTTATTCAACTAAATATTAGCTTGGTGATTCACTGGAAAAACCTTGTTTCTACAGTAAATTTTCGAGTTTGTAAAGAAAAATGCAAACACTACATAAAATTGTTTTTACTTTCTGAAGAGTGATAACAATTTTATCAATTTTCCTTCATGTTTTGATGAGCAAAAATAATTTGTCATGACCCAAACCTTTCTAAAGCCTCCCTCCTTTCCTTCCCGTCCTCTGGGCTCTCTGCTGACCCTTGTTCCCATGGCAATTAGGAAGAAACCTCAACTAATTAGCTGTTTTTTTTCTTTTTAAACGAGATGCAGAGAGCTCCAAGGACGTGTCCCCACTTCCCAAAGCTTCCTCAAAAGCAGGGAGAGATTTGTGTGATTGGTTAATGGCTGGGGAGTAAAAGAGCTGCGGCGGCGATATTGTTGTGTTCGTGTTGGTTTGAAGTGTGCTGTGACCCTTAACAGTGTTTTATAGACATGGGTGTCCCTCTACATATCCCACTGAATGGGACACGAAGCACATAAATAGGACTAGACAATACATAACTATGAAAAGGCTGTCATCAACTCGAAGGTGCCCCTGCTTTTTAGAGGAAGAGAGATTTAAGGAGTGAGTTCGTGTGTCCATGACTCCAACAGTCATTCATGAAGGAGTGGGGGCCACAAAGCCGAGGGCCCTCGCCACACAGCCTGCCCGTCTCAGCAACGGAGATCGAGTGTGTTTCTATTCTGTGAGGAGGTGACGCGTCCCCAGAAGAATGTGCTTCTCTTCCTCCCGTCGTTTGCTTCAATTTCCCCTCTGGTTGCTTACTTCACTCAAATGGCCGCGGAGATGTCGCTTGAGGAATCTGGAAAACACCAGCGGGGAATGAAAGGAATTTCTGCTTTTCGTTTTCTCCTTAATCAACCCTCCTCCTCTTGCTCGTCGCCCCTCGCTCTCTTTGCTTTGGACGCCTCTGAGCAGCCTCGCTCTTGAGCTTTCTCTTGTATCTGAACACCGTCCAACAATAACAACCTCTCATAAACAAAAGGGCTTGTTGATTGGTGGGGGAGTGGGTTCAGAGTGAGAGTGGCCATCACTGGCAGTCAGGCTCTGCTGGCAAGAACAATTCAGCAATCCCAAAAGTAGAGGCCGCATGGAAGACTGAAGGATTTAAGGGAGGCTTTAAAAACACAGCATCTCTGAAGAACCATAAACACATGCTTGGGATCTTTCTTAATCCATCGTTTCTCCAAAAAGGACTTTGATGGACAAAACTCCTAAAGTGGAAGCTGGTCAATGTCAGGAAACCACAAAAGGGAAGAGGGAAAGGAAAAAGTTTAGAAATTCTCTGCTTTTACCCAACCAGTGGTCTCGTAAAGGGAACCTGGACCATATGGAGTGGGTTTTGAGAGGTCCATCAAAGATGTGCCCTGTCAGTTCAGCCTATAGACAACTACACCAGTCACATGCCAACTTAACCCGAAGTCTCTGACAGAGAAATGATATCGTCTAACTGATGTGTCTAACTTTAGCTCTAGGGTTTCCATTTTAGGGGAAATGATCGTGGACATTACACTTCTGCTGAAGCAATTTTATGAGTCCCACATCATCTAAATCCAAATAAAATGTCAAGAGACTCAAAAGGAGATGTGTAAACAAGCTTTTACATTTTATTATAATTACTTACAGGCTGCATACCAGAGTGAGACTTTTAGAAATACAAAGTTATTTTTCCTCCCTAAAATTAGGCCTTCCGAGGTTCAGTGTCTTTTCGGAACAACTGGCAGGGATGTTGCGCCACCTTGTGGTCAATGAAAGGACAATGGATACATTTTTTTTTTGTCTGTTTATCTTTATTTAAGTAGAAACACATCCAAATAATCTGTAAGTATTTCACTCAGACACACACCAAGCATTCCTCAACAATATTAATCAGCATCAATGTGCAGGACGTCTGCAGGATCAGCTTTATTCATCATTTGTCTGCAGGCTTGAACGGATCAGACCAAATCTTCAGACCTTCAGACAAAAAAAAAAAAAAAAACATCAGTATGTGCAGAAATTTTAAAAAGTACACAACACTTTCTGTTCTTGAATATTAGTTAAGACTGAATCACCTCCTCAGCATGACACCTAGCTCATTTGCAGGAGTATTCATCTGATTCATGTGTGTCCACTCAGGGCAAGATCTAAAACATGCAGTGCAACGACCCTTGAGGACTGACTTTGGACACGATTACTGTAGAAGTAGACTGCATGCTAAGGAGACAATTCAACGATCTTATTCGGGTGTTTTGGACCAGGGACACAACTAAAAGATGCAGGATGAATTTGACACCCCTGGTCTAGATCGTCCAGAGTCCTCGATCCTCCTCTTATGATTTCTTCTCATCAGCTCATCTCACAGGTTCCCTACAGACTGAGATGACCATAGGAGCTTGATTTTGTATCTGGTGATCAATTTATGTGTTGATTTTGTTATATTTTAAACGATTAACCTGCTGAAGGACCAGTTTTCAGTCTTCCAGCAGATTTTTATTTATAATCTGGTATTTCAAAGAGTCCATGACACCATCTGTGTACAGATCAGACAACTGTAAATAAGTTCTGATCAATATTTAACAAGTACCTTCACCCTAATGGTTGTATAACCCAAGATGTCTGCATTTGTGTGCATGAAAACTTGCGCTGTTGGTTCTTTAACTGCAGTTCAGTCCTAATGCTAATGTGTCTGGAAAAAAAACAAAAAACACTTCAAAAAGCAATGTATGGTGAAACTGGGTTCGAAGACGGAGCATTCCTGGTTTGGAGTGAGATTGAACCTGGCAGAGTGAGGAAAAAGGGAAAAAGCTTAATTCTCACTGGGGAACAGTGAGGGTTAGCGACTCACCTGTAAGACAAAAGCACCCAGCACCTTTCTTACCTGCAGGCTGCACGTCTGCCTGGTTGATTCCTGCCCGGTTCACCTTCTGGACTTCTCCTAGCAGAGGACCACAGGATATAGGTTACATTTACCATCAATGTATCCTATTGTGGACAAACTCCAGACCAAGAGTAGAACATTGAAATATGGAAAAAATGTCAGAATATGGAAATCCATTTAAATCATCATCACTAACACTTCTTGTTGACTTTCTTTGTTTCTGTTAATAATTCAGCAGTTTTAGAGGACACCGTAATTACTGAAGGTATTTTTCCAGTAGACTGTACAGGTTTTGTTGTGCTTTGTGGTGAATTAATGGGGAAATTACAGACAAACCAGCGCACGTCAACATTACAACGACTGCTGTAAATTAGCCAACGTCGATCCTGATTGGTTAATACTATTTCAATGGAGAAACAACACTGCGTTTAGCTGTAACTTGAATTAGCCTTCAAACAAAATGATAATTGTTCACAACATTTTATTTCTGGTTACTTACTGTAGTCGTCTTTATGTGTCAGAGGATAGAAAAATATGGGATAAAACGCAGCGGCCACCGCCGTTATAAAGCCTCCAAACACCAGCGCTATTTTTGTGTTTTTAGACATGTTTTTGTTGCATGTGAAACTACGATCTCACCTCCAAAAACTCACTGGGTTTACTTGCATGACTGTTTCCGGTGGGAAAGGTTACAACCGACGCACCGGATGAGACGTCAGAGTTGGCTGCGGCCCATTATTATTATTATTATTATTTATTTGTTGTTGGGTTTTTTTTTTTTTGCCGGCGAGCCAAACGGCGCCTGCGGGAGGCGTGGGTTTGCCCCGCTGTTAAAATTGTACAAGGGACAAAAAGACAGTTTTAACACTAATAAATATTGATAATAAAATAATAATAAAAGTTAAAAAGTAGCAAATTACAAACTGGGCTGAAAACTGAAAGAAGAAAATAAAAAATAAGTAAATAAATAAATAGATAAGATCACTACTGCAGACTCAGTCCAAGCCAAAAGATTATAACATTATGCACGTTTTCGGGGCAAATTATATAAATCTTTAAACTCAGTCCACAAATGACAGTGTGTAGCTTCCGTATTTGGATTAAGTTATGTTATAAATGCCTCCTGCTAGATTTGAATTTGACATTTATTCGTGGCTTATTGCTGTCAGTGGTTAATGATCTATTAAACCACAGATGTCAAACTCCAGTCCTTGAGGGTCGGTGTCCTGCAACTTTTAGATGCGCCTTTGCTTCAGCACACCTGAATCAACTAATTAGGTCATTAGGAGGATTGTGGGGAACTTGAAGAGGAAATTTAGCCATTTGATCTAAGGCGTTGGCTGCTTTTGATTCAGATGTGTTGGACCACGAACTCATCTAAAAACTGCAGGACACCGTCGCTCGAGGACCGGAGTTTCACATCGCCGTAATTAAACCAATGAATTTGCCCTGGCAGGTTGTGTCCTCCCGTTACTAAACTCCTCTTGCGCCGCTTCGTTGACGCCGCTGCCCGCATCGTCCGCCGGATGACAGTAAAGGAGGCGCGCTCCAGTCACATGCCTCTACAAAACAATGATAAGAAAAGGAGGAAGTCTTGGCGAACGCTTGGGAGTTCGTCGCTTAAGCGCCTGTCGCTTTTATGAGCTGACAAAATGGGGTTTTTGTCCCTGATCGTGTTCGTTTGCTGGTGCTGTTCGGGTAAAGCTGCAGGGGAGGATCAGCCCGTTCAAACATTTGTGATTCCTCACAGCCACATGGATGTAGGCTGGGTGTACACCGTCCAGGTTGGTGTGTTCATGTTACAGCCAAATTGTGCTTTTTTGTTTGTTCTAAACGTGTGTGTGTGTGTGTGTGTGTGTGTGTGTGTGTGTGTCCTGCAGGAGAGCATGCACGCCTATGCAGCCAATGTGTACAGCAGCGTCACAGAGGAGCTGTCAAAGGTGAAGGAGCGCAGGTTTATCTCTGTGGAGCAAGAGTTTTTCAGACTGTGGTGGGACTCTGTGGCCTCAGATACTCAGAGGAGACAAGTATGGACACACACACCTATAATCACATGAGTAACAATCTGGACTGACCTGACTTTACCTCTTTATTTATTAAGGCAGGCACGCAGTGACCATTTTCCTCCAGTTCAGTTCTTGCAGTCTAATAAAAAATCAGTTTCCTTTTGTTTGTTAGGATCCCTAATGGTGAAGTAAAAACGCACTGTAACTATACTTAGTACATTGGAAACTAAATGTAAAGAGATAACGGTGGCTTCAGAATACAATTTTTAGGTTTTGGCTCACAACTGGTTAACAAAGCAAATATTTTCTGTGACTGAGAGCAGCAGCGGTTCTTGTATGAATGATGCCCTGGGCAAGGCCATATTTCTGCTCAGCACCTCAACACCTCCTTCCCACACACCGCCAAAAGGACGTATATTCCCCGATAAAGCCTGTTCAGGAGGAAAATCTCTCTAAATTCCCAGTTAGCATTGAATGCAGCACCATAACAGGGCAAACAACCATGCACCAACGTTCATACCTAAGAGAAGAAGAGATCCATTAACCTAATAGTCATGTTTTTGGACTTTGGGAGGAATCCGGAGTACCTGGAGAGAACCCACACTTGCATGGGGAGAGTAAGCAAACTCCATGTAGAAAGAACCCAGGCCTGGATTCAAACCCAGGACCTTCTTGCTGCAGAGCAACCAACTTCAGCACCGTGCAGTCCCTTCAGTCTTCATGTGACTTTCAATTAAGTTACCTCTGAAGCCCACCAATGGTGACGCTTTCCCTTTCCTTTCTAGCTCTGTCATTTTATAAAATATTATGCTCAAAGAAACACATACAGCATCTGTCTTTGGTCAGATAGCCGTCATAGAGGAACTTGCATCAGTGTTTGAAAACGGTTTACAACCTTGTATTTTGGGTGATGTTTCTACATAGTTTTTTCTGATGAATCAGTAAATGTTGCTCTGCAGTTGTATTTAAGCTGATCTTGTGAATTCCCACGTCTAGGTCCGACAGCTTGTAAAAGAAGGTCGGCTGGAGTTCATCATCGGAGGCCAAGTGATGCATGATGAGGCAGTAACGGACCTGGAAGATGAGATCTTGCAGCTGACAGGTAACACACCTCAGCCTCCTGCTCCTCTTAGTCCTCACAGGTTTGCTTCCGAGACTCACGGTTCCTCCTGACTCCGCTGTCTTTTCAGAGGGCCACGGCTTTCTGTACGAAACATTTGGTGTGCGACCACAGTTCTCCTGGCACGTGGATCCATTCGGAGCCTCGGCCACCACGCCGGTGCTGTTCGCCCTGGCCGGGTTTAATGCGCACCTCATCTCACGCATTGACTATGACCTCAAAGACAGCATGCAGAAAAAGAAGGTGCTGCAGGACAGCAGCCGTGCACCCTGAATACAGGAAGGAGCTGATTAAGATTATTGACTCACTGATTATTTTCTGTGACTGCAGAAACTGCAGTTTGTGTGGAGAGGTTCTCCCTCATTAAAAGCCCAGCAGGAGATCTTCACTCACACCATGGACCAGTACAGCTACTGCACTCCATCTCATCTACCATTTTCCAACAGGTATTTTGTGTTCATATTTCATCTTTCTGTGTACCGTTACAGTGCCTTGAAAATAGTTTATACCCTACAGCTTGTCACATTACAACCATAACCTTAAGTAACCTAAAGCAGAGCATAATTGGGAAGGTTTTTTGTTTTTTGTAGTACGCCTCTACAGATTTGCACATCTAAAGACTGAGATTGTTGTCAATGTTTTGCTAAAAAGCCCAGACTCAGCCAGATTGGAATGGAGAGCATCTGTGAACAGAAATGTTTAAATCTTGCCAAAGACTTTTTTTTTCGGCAGCTTATTCAAAATGCAGATTCTCAGAAAAATGTACCAAATGAATTGGTAACAGAGGAGCCTTCTTGGTTCTGGTTATTTAAATAATAAAACCTAATTTACTCCAGTTTAATTCCAGTTTACAAAGATAACGATAAGGGTTGTTTTTCACCTCAGATCTGGTTTCTACTGGAACGGTGTGGCTTTGTTCCCGGACCCCCCTAAAGACGGACTCTACCCCAACATGAGCCTCCCCGTCACCAAGGAGACGGTGCGGCCATACGCTGAGACCATGGTGGAGAACATCAAGCAGAGGGCTGCGTGGTTCAGGACCAACCATGTGCTCTGGCCATGGGTGAGTAATGTAAATTCTCATTTTCAGGACTTTGTCTAGGAAAGTTTTCCCCTGAATGTTTTGTTTTTTTGTTTTTTTTTTTTTGTTTGGACCGTTTTGTGTTTTTAGGGCTGCGACAAACAGTTTTACAACTCATCAGTGCAGTTCAGAAATATGGACCCTTTGATGACGTACATTAACCAGAACAGCAAGGAGCTCGGAGTAACGGTCCAATATGCAACCCTAGGCGAGTACTTCCAGTCAATCCACCAATCAAATCTTACCTGGGACATCCGTGGGAGCGAGGATTTTCTGCCATATTCAACAGGTGGGAAATGTTGGAGTGTGAATTCTAGTTGGATAAACAATGGGAAGTTTGGGCTTCCTTCCTTCCTTCCTTCCTTACTTACTCTTCCTTCAGTTTTTCCTGGGATGCATATGAAAAGCTCTCTGTAGAAATAACTGGCATAAGTTCATTATGAACTTGAGTATGTATTATTTTTAAATTACCATTTAGGACTGCGAACTCTGGAAAGTTGAGTTTGGAAAAGTCTGGAATTTTCAGATAATCCCTGGAGGTTGTGTCTAAGATTCACACATACAGGAAATCTTTTTGCCACATTTCACAGAACCCTACCAAGCGTGGACGGGGTTTTACGCTTCCAGAAATGTCCTGAAGGGAGTGGCAAGACGGGCCAGTTCCAAGCTGCACGCAGCAGAGACTCTCTTCACCCGGTACCAGATCAGCTTCCCAAACGGACCAGTAGCCAAAGACTGGGCTCTGGATAAACTCAGGGCTCTGCGTTGGGCTGTCTCTGAGGTAATCTGTCTTGGGACTGAAACATAATTCAAAAAATGTAATTCAACATAAAGAAATGAATGGGAATCAATACATGCAGTAATTCCCTTCAGGTCCAGCACCATGACGGCATCACCGGCACAGAGTCTCCCAAAGTAGCGGAAATGTACGTGCAGCACCTCATGCAGGCCATGATGGGAGCTGAGGAGCTCCTAGCTGCTCTCTTTCTGCTGCCGCATAACCTGGGTGTCTCTGGCGTTCCCAGCAGAAGCTTCCAGAGAAAAGGTGAGGACTAAAATATTTCACACTTTTTTTAACTCACAATCCCAGGATGATAGTTCCCCAAATAGGCTTTTTATTCATTGTTAGAATATTTAATAACTAAATAGGAAGGGTTTTACACTGGAATAAGACTTTAAAACGGCAAAATAAACGCAACAGCACGAGAATTTATGAATGCAACAAACAGAAAAAAAGCTGAACAAAATTATTACAGTTGCTGTACAAGGTTAGTTTTATAATGCAATATCTTTAATCCACTCAGGGTCAGAGCTTTACATTAGGACTGCAACTAACGATTATTTTGCTAATCGATTTAATCTGTAGACTATTATTTTATTTTTCGATTAATCAATTATCGAACAGCAAAAAGTGCTTAATGGGTGATTTTTTATTTTATTTTATTTTTTTACAGGATTTGTACCAGATGAAGCTAAAACTGCCACTTGAAGAGTTCTGAGTATATTTAAAGACAAAGAAGGCTTTTCATTCTAAATGCAAAATGTAGTTTTATACAATTTTGGCCTAATTTCTGAACTGAGTGGGTTGTTCTTTCAGAAAATGTCATGTTTTAGTGTATATACTCCAGTTAACGATCTGATTACTAAATTAGTTGACAATTATTTCAATAACCGATTAATCCAATTATCTGTTTCAGTCCTTTACACACAGATCTGTACTTCCTTTCACCTTTATCTTGTAAACTGAAGGTTCTAGAATGACTTTTAACTTGACAAGGCCCATTAAGTTCAGATAAGTGACCAAGATCAACTCCAGCAAGTGTTTTTTCTTTTTTTTTTTTTCTTGCAGCATAAAAAGGATAATTTTTTGCAGCACCTGTTAAATTAACTATTCCTCAGAACAATAGAAAAGGCCAAGGAACTCAGTGAAGATCTTGTGTAGATTGGCACAAGTTGGGAAAGTCTCTAACTACGTTAGAAGTTATTCAGATGTTTCACTGATTTTTCTGGAAGAAGATCCAAACTGTGACACTGAGATTAAATGAAATTGGTTGGGATGCTCGCCTGTGGTTTCTAAACCAGAACAGTATTCATCCACCCTTCCCAGCCCTTATGGGTCCCTCCCTGTCGTCTGTCTCCGAACGTTTCCTTTTTGAAGTTATTGTTCCCAGTTTAAGTTATTGATATATGTCCACATTATAGGTGCTGATCAGGCTCTGGAGCAACATGTGATCATTTACAACCCGTTGGCGTGGAACATCACTACTATCGTTAACATCACTGTAACGTTCCAGAGTGCAGCCATCTATGACGATGATGGACAGCCCGTTCCTGCACAGGTCCATCAATGTTTCTTCCTGTCTAAGTTAATTTAGTTTGCCATCATGTACTGATTTCAACCCCATCCTTTTTATCTCTTACCGATTTCCAGATCCAGAGGTCGGCACAGTCCAACGCCACTTACGACCTTTTCTTTGTGGTCCAGCTCGGCGGCCTTCAGCACAGGAAATACTCCGTTCAGTTCTCTGAGGCGCCGTGTTCTGAGAAGTCCAAGTGTGAGCACACGTATGAAGCACAGGGAGTTGTGTTCGAGCGGCGGCGTGTGAAGGACTGGGGGAAAACAGGAAGGTGGCTTCTTCCTGTTCTGAATGACTGTTACAAACTCATGTTTGACCAGGACACCAACCTCCTGCACAGCGCCACCTACCTGTGAGTTTTAAACCTCTGATCTTAAACAAGAAGATGTTCCTCTCCTATTAGATCCAGCAGTATAACATTTATGGGTCATTGTACTGCAGTAAGGCTCAGTGACGACCAATTCTTGGTCCACCAGATTTTTATGTAAAACCTCCTGGCATTTCAAACTGTAGATGATGCCATGCACTCTTAAAGGCCCTGGGAATCTAATAAACGAAAATCTGGCCCTCAGCATGACAGATCCTCCACCGTTCCTAACACTGAACATAATATTAACCTCCCCAGCTATCCTCCTTACCGTGCGTGGTTGCAAGATCACTTGGCTCCTCATCCAACTTAGATGAGGTAGCTATTTTGTTGTAGCCATCAACACATCTCGGCCTCACTTAAAAGGCATGTTCTCTTGTCTTTCCCATTTTGCTTAGCGGCTTACAGAAATGGTATAAATTAATTTAGTATAAATTTAAAAGATGTTTTAGTTTTTACCCCACTAAACAAATAAGCAGTAAAAACCAATCAACTTTGGAAACATGGTCTGTTTCTTCACGCAGAAAGGAACAAAGGCGAATCAGGATGAGACAGGATTTCTGGGAATACGACACCAACGGAGACGTGAAAGCAGGACCCATCTCTGATAACTACATCTTCAGCCCTAACGGCTCGGCTGTTCGGGCCTACAAGGCCGTGGAAATGGAGATTATCCCAGGAAAGGTGCTTACTGAGATCAGGCAGCGGTTCTACAGGTTGGTGATTGGAGTTAGGATCTGACCATGAGGATTTGATCTTCTTTTATGGTTGACCGACTCTGATCTAATGTTTTAGAGAGGATGGTGATAAGGACTACGCCTACTCAATCACCACTCGTGTCCCAGAATATTCAGAGACCGGACTGCCGTGCCACAGACTGGAACAGACCTACTCACTGGGCCCCCTGCGCCTCAACACAGAGGTCGTTCTCAGAACCAGCTCCTCCCTCAAAAACAATAAGACTCTATACTCTGATGACAACGGCTACCAAATGATGAAGAGAATCTACAAGAAATTCACCAACAACACTTTAGCAAGGGTAGGATATTTGACAAACTGTGCATTATTCAGATTTGGTATTTAGGCAAAAATGTTTTTATTTTCCTGTCTGCAGAATTACTTCCCCATGGTCCGAACAGCCTACATCGAGGACGACCTCAGTCGGCTGGTGCTCCTCAGCGACAGAGCTCACGGTGTGTCCAGTCAGGCCGGAGGACAGCTAGAAGTAATAAAGCAAAACACAAACGAACACTTGCTATATGATTTGAGGCACAGGTGCGTTGTTAGAAAGTATTTTTGCTCTCAGGTGATGCTCCATCGCCGTCTTTGGAACAACTTGCCGTGGAACCTCGGGTACAACCTGACGCTGAACGACAGCTCGGCTGTGACGCCCACCCTTTGGATGATGCTGGGGTCTGTGAGTGCCACCTCCAAGCTGTACCAGACGGGGGCGGTAGAGCTGCAGCACAGACCAGTCGTCATGCTAATAGACCACCCAAGTAAGAACCTCCATACAAAAGAGCGCCCAGAGGAGAGGCTGCTGACCTGCAGATACTGATTTGGGTTAAATTTGTCTCTAAAACATGGCTCCCATGCAGTCTTAGAAACTATAGAAAAGCACAGACTTTGATTTTATCATTTTCCAAGTCTGGATAAATATGGAAAAATTACATTTTGTATGAGTAATATTTTGATATTAATAACTTTAAATGAAATGAAGTGCTTTTAATATTGATTAATAATTAGGAAGTGTTTTTATCTTTGGATTTATCTGTGGGTTCCCGTAACCCAAAACTATGTTTTCAAACATCTTAAACAACAAAAAAGGTAAATTTTCACAGTTTTATCGAGTTGACTTGAAGTACTTCAACTGGATCTGGTTTAGATGACTATCAAAGCATTGCTACTTTTTTTCTTTCACAAAAGATAGATGGAGATCACACTCTGTGCTTTAAAGAATCTGCATTTATTGAGGGATGACCCATTTGAGATTTTTAGCAATGTAGATAATAAAGATGACAAAGATTTTAAAATGGTGCTAATCTACATTTGTACCAAAAACAAAAAGTGAAGTATTCCTTTAACATACTTTCAGATCAAAAGCTATCTTTAGCATTGTGGGGTTTCATAAGTTGTAGATAAAGATGCTCAACTACATAGAGTTCTACCACTGTCAAAGTATGAAAATTTGAAATAAAAAATTAGTTTAAACCCTTTTAGGAACTATAATTTAAGAGTATATAAGAACAACATTCAATATCTTTTTTTTTTTTTTCTAGACTTTAATGCCTACAAAAGGCAGCAATATTTATAGCAATAACATGCCTTATGTGCGCGAGTAGTTGCTGTAAATCAGGGCTTTACTCATTTAAAAGACAGACAAAATGATCTGAGATTTTGCGCTGATGTTAGCATCTTACATTAGCACATTTAGCATAGCAAGCATCATCAAAATCACTGTTCTCTAGGAAATGCAAACAGAGACTAACAGGTAAGGATAAAACAGAGCAGCTTTCTTGTACTTCTTTTAGCCTTCATGTTATCTGCTGAAAGTCTTCCCCTCTCTTCCAGCCTGAATGAACCTCAAATAAGTTTTGATTTGTCAATGCTTCCATTCCACCTTTGGGGCTTCCTCTGACTTAATTTTGAACACTAGATACTGAAAATGGCTGTGAGTTTTCTTCTAAGAGGGTTCAAGCTTATCACGGCATGTTCTCTGATCGGAAAAAGATCAGATTATTACATTTCTGACTGGCCAGTCACTGGTCAGGGCTGATCAATCTAAAACCTGCAGTGACCAGATGATTTCTCTGAGCGTCTTCACATAAACAAACCATGTTCTCTTTTGCTTATGCTTTAAAAAGCTTTCATATCTTTTTGCTTAGACAAGACCTGGAAGGATAAAGAACTTAGATTTAACTCTCCAGTGGCTCCAGTCGTTCTACCTCCCAACCTACACCTGCTCAGCCTCAGCATCCCAGGATGGAAGTACAGCTCCAATCACGATCTTCACCTCAGCCACCTACATTCAGGTGCTCTTTCACTGAATAATGCATCTTTTCCTCATAATCAGGGTTTTCTCATACGTTTTTCTCCCGTTTTTTTTGTTTTGTTTGTTTTTTCCATTTCTGTTGGACAATCAAACAGGTAAGGAGGTGCAGTCTGAGCCAGACTATGATCGGGTTCTGTTGAGAATAATGCATCTGTTTGAGGAGGAAGAGGACTCCAAGCTTTCCAAGCCAGTCACAGTAAACTTAAAGGTACTGATGCAAAGCAAAAGTATTCACACCACTTTAACTTGTCAATATTGTGTTACATTACAACAACCAACTTCTATCTATTTTTGTAGGATTTTATTTGAAAGAACAAATAAAAATAGTTTAAGGGGAAACTGATGCATTTTTTCATTCAGTAAATCTGTAATCTGTTGTGGATTGGTAGTTTCCCCACTACTGTGCTCTGTTACCCCAAAATAAAAATCCAGTGCCACCAACTTCCTCCAGAATCTTCCAAGCCTTGAGCCTCTCATGAAGCTTGGTTCAAGCCAGCATCTGAAAAGAGAGTATGACACAGCCTCAAACACAAGGCCATCCACCTCAACCTATAGGCCAAGCAAGGAGAGCATTAATCAACGAAGCAGTCAAGAGTCATGTAGTAACTCCGGAAGAGCTGTAGGGTTCTACAGCTCAGGTGGGAGACTCTGGACAACTATTAGACATGCACTCCACAAATTTGGCCTTTATGGATGAGCTGCTATTGCAACAAAAGATGGTTTTACATAGTTTTTACTTAAAGGTATGTATACAAATGCATCCCACACTTTTCAGAGTTTCATTTATTAAAACTGTAGAAACTCTATGCCATGAGCAGCATTGTGGGTTGATAAAAGGCCTTTTTTCTTTTTTTTATATAAAAAAAAGAAAGTTATTTAATTTTGTCTGACAAATCAAAGCTTTTCTATAGGTTTCAGGTCCCTACATGGTGTTTTCACAGATCTGGACCAGTGTAGCATAATTCATTCCAGGTTAGACCCGTTGTCTACACACTGATTTGGATAATAAGCAAGAGGACAGAGGGGAGGGTCTTGTCCATTGATGCAAGAACAGTCCCTGTCTATCACATAACATCCCAGCTGAATGCATCAAAGTCTGTTGTTGTCCATGCCTAAATGTGAAAAAGCTCAAGTGGTTGGAGTAGTTTTTGCAGAGCACTGTAGTTTAAAATAAGCTTTAATTTTATTTCCACTTGTCGTTTCTCTTGCAATCAGGATGTTTTGAAGGGTTTAGGGGAAGTGAGAGACGTGGAGGAGCGTTCTCTCACAGGAACCTGGAATATCACAAGTCTGCAAAGGTGGAATTGGAAAACTGCAGATACCTCTGGAAAAAGTAAGGAATGCTTCAAACAAGCAAGGAAAGAAATGTTCTGTTTAGTTACTGATATGCATGTTTTTATTTTTTAATTAATTGTTTTTCACCTCTTGTTTTAGAAAATGAACAGTATTGGAAGAGTGAGGATAAAGATTTCACCGTCACCATCTCACCCAAAGAGATCAGGACCTTCTTTGTTCACTTTAGATCCAGCAACTGTTAGACAGGCCCTGCTTCCATCTTCTGTGAAGATCACAGCTCTTTTTGCAAATCATGTTACTTTGCTGCTTAATGATTCAATGCAGTTTTTGCACAATGTGGTGATTTTTTGCTATGATGTGTTGGAGTATGAATTTGTGTCTCAGATTAAAGTGATTATTTTTTTTTTTTTGCCCTTGCTTAAATGTCTCCTTCATATCTTCATACAAACATAAAGCTTGTCTGATTTATGCAGATCACAGGAGAAGTCAAAAATATAAACTGATTACATCCCAGGCCTGATTGCTGCCCCACCTGCAGAATCAAGAAACCACTTAAATAGAACCAGTATGACCACACTTTAGCTCAGTAGGAAGAGTAGTCGTCTTGCAATCAGAAGGTTGTGGGCAAGGCACTTAACCTCAAGTTGCCTACTGATCTGCGTATCGGTGTATGAATGTGTTAGTGAGTGCAATTGGGTGAATGTGGCTCTAGTGTAAAGTGCTTTGAGTGGTCTGTATGACTGGAAAGGTGCTATATAAGTTCAGTCCATTTACCATTTACATTGGGTAGACTAAAAGATCTCAAAAAGCAATACATCATACGCTGACATAAAGAAATTAAAGAAAAGATGCAAAACAAAGTCATTGACATCTCAGTCTGGAAAGGTTACAAAATCATTTCTGAAGCTTTAGGACTCCTGTGAACTACAGTTAGAACTTAGTTTTTAACTTGAAAATCCTCAAATGTGGTTAAATTAAAATAATACTGCTAGTTTGTGCACAGACTTTGTTGAAGTTGTTGGCTGGCACAAGCAGGTTTAAAGGTCACTTGTTTTTTTTATAGAGGGCCAGATTGGTTTGGATATTTTTCACCTCATATTTGGAAACTTTGTTTTGTATTTTCACGTATTATCGTTGTCTAATATTTAACCAATCTGAATAATAAACCAAATCTGACTGCATTGTTTGATAACTGGGATCAATAGGAATGTCTGTACCTGACTTGAAATCTGTATGATGTGATTGAATTTACTTTGACACGCAGGTTTTTAAATGGTGTTCAGGACTGGCCAATGTCAGACGGTCAGTGATTTTGATGTGTGTTTGGAAGCATTTCTTGTTGGAACACCCAACTATGTCCAAGTTTCAACCCTATCCGTTGATTTGATGTAAAGTCCAAGTCCATCTGGACTTAGTGCTTTTACATTATTCCATCCTCCTGTTGTGCAAACAACCATGTGGGCAGCTGCATGTTTTTGTTCAACATTCCAAGTTAACTAGGGGGACACTTTAGGTCAGATTGATACACACTACTCACACACAAGTGATTTAACATTGTTTTCATTTGTTTTATATAAAAAGAGGTAGATATATTCAATTATAATAATTAATACTATACATTTTCTAAAACCAGCTTTTAAACACAAGGGTTTTGGTCTATTAACTGTGCTGTCAGCAGAGATGGGAACACTAGTGCAGTTTGAAGCGGGTTGCAGTTCCTAAGGGTGCCCACTAGGAGTCAGTAAATGCTCATTATCACACTGCTGCCGACAACCAATGAGGTGATGGACAACACCCGGAGAGAGCTTCATATGGGCTTTTATACCAAGCTATAAAAACACAGGCTATGGTTAAACGGTAGAAAATATGTTTTCAACTTTAACAAGCAGAGATTTATAAGGTGATCAACTGCTAGAAGAGGGATGTTTCCCGTGGTTTAGAATAAGATGAGCAGTGCCGGTGTAAGTACTACGTTTTTACGCATCTGATGGCTGCATTTACGGTTATGTTTTCCGTTACCCTCTCTCTTTTTGCCTTATTTGTTGTATGTTTTAAATTAAATATCTTGTTTTCGGTGTAAAAGCAGAGCCTGGAAGATGTGAGGAGGTGTTGCTAAGATACAGGGAGGGTTCTTATTGGTTGCATCTCTCGGGAGCGCTGGAGATCTTATTGTTGTTTTCTTTGTGCATCAGTGCATTTTTCATGGTAATGTGTGTCTGAATAGAAGAAGGAGAGGGAACAAAAGAGGAAGCTGCAGCACTTTTTGAACGACTTGGCTTTACTTGGATCGTTGCAGGTTTGATCAGCAGTTTGTTCAGATATGGATATGAAACA
The DNA here is from genome assembly GCF_021462225.1 of Girardinichthys multiradiatus. Lineage (NCBI taxonomy): Eukaryota > Metazoa > Chordata > Actinopteri > Cyprinodontiformes > Goodeidae > Girardinichthys > Girardinichthys multiradiatus. Next base: position 30,291,075 of record NC_061807.1, read on the forward strand.
GGACATGTGCTGCAAACACACACGTCATGTTTATTCCGCAGGGATTTAAATACTTCCAGCCCTGGCTGAGAGGAAAAGAGGAGCTGCTGCTGACTGTCGTCAATGAGGACCTGGTTAGTTTCATGTCATCACATGAAAAAGCTGTTGTTTTTTTGCTGGTATTTTGTCATCCCCTATTTGGACAGGATGCAATGCAGCTTCCTATTTTTATTTTTATTTTTACCCAGTAAGATGTAACAGAGCTTTGCAAAGTATTTATACCTCAATATTTTTCACATCCAGCTACAACCACAAACCTCAATCTATTTTTATTGGGATTTTATGTGATAGACCAACACTAAGTAGCAGAGTTTTTTTAGAGTGAAAGGAAAATGGTATAAGGTGCATACAATTTGTTTTACTATCATCATCTCAAAAATGTGACATGAATTTGTATTCAGCCCCCTTTACTCGAATGCCTTAAGTTAATCCTAATTAAGGTTGTGGCGTTTTTGATTCTGGTAATTTGGTAAAAAGATTGGGCCATCCTAACACACGATCATGCTTTGATCTAAACCATTTCATTGTAGCTCAGGCTGGATGTTCAGCATCGTTCTGCTGGAAGGTGAACCTCCACTCCAGGCTCAATTCTTTCACAGCCTCCATCATGTTTTCTTCCAGGGTTTCTCTGTATATAGCTACATTTGTCCCTTAATTCTGACCAGCTCTACTGTCCCTGCCAAAGAAAAGCATCCCCACAGCATGGTGCTGCCACCACCATGTTTCACCTTGAGGGTGATTTGTTTAGGCAGATGTCCAGTACTCGTTTTCCATTAAAAACATATTATTTGCATGTGGGCCAAAGAATTACATTTGGTCTCACCTGACCAGAGCACCTTCTTCCACTTGCTGCCGTGCCCACATGACATTAAATGACATGACACAAACTGAACTTGTTATGACTTTCTTTCCACAGGGATTTTCTGCTTGCCACCATTCCATAAAGTAATACTAATAGTCATCCTGTGGATAGATACTTCCACCTGAGCTGTTGATCTCTGCAGTTCCTCCAAAGTAACCCTTTTCCTCACAGTGCATCAACATACTTTTCTGATTTATAGTTTTCAAAATTCTGGAAACCATGTATTATTTTTATTTAGTTTCACACTTATTCACTGCAGGTGCATCTCAATAAATTAGATTATTAAAAAGTTAATTTATTTCAGTAACTTAGTTCTCTAAGTAAAAAATTATACAGATTAATTCCACACAGTATGATGTTTTTTAAGTCTTTATTTCTGTTAATTGTGATAATGTTCCAGTTACAAGACATGACATTTAATTTCTTGGAATATTACATTACACTAACAAAAATATGTTTAATAATGAAATATGGGCTTAATGAAAAGCATGTTTAATACCTGCTTATAGGTTGTTATTTTCATAAGGGGCTTTTAATCCACAAACAAGCCTCGTCGGAATGCATATTCTAATTTACTGAGAGGTACCTGTCCATTGTGTTGGTCTATCACATCCATCGATCCTTTGTTTCCACGCAGGGTCGCGGGGGAGATGGTGCCTGTCTCCAGTGGTCATTGGGCAAGAGGCGGGGTACAACCCAGACAGGTCGCCAGTCCATCGCAGGGCGACACAGACACACACAGGATAAACAACCATACACGTACACACACACACACTCACACCTAAGGCCAAATTAACCAAACAGTCTTGTTTTTGGACTGTGGGAGGATGCTGGAGTACCCAGAGAGAACCCACGCATACATGGGGAGAACATGCAAACTCCATGCATAAAGACTCCAATATTCAGACCTTCTTGCTGCAAGGCCACAATGCTGGTCTATCACATACAGTCCTGATAAAATACATTTGGGTTTGTGGATCTAACATAGCACGATGTGAAAAATATTAACGTGAACAAATACTTTTCCAAGGGACTTTGTGTTTTTTCACGCTCGGGTCCATCTTTACAGGGCTGGCGCTCCCCAGGCTTCCTGGTTTCCAGAGCGTCCTCGTACGCCTCCACCAGTAGCTGCAGCAGCAGCAATGCATCTCCCAGCAGCAGCTCTCCCAGTCTGGACAGCAGGAGCAGCTCGCCCCTGCCTGGGGAGCCTCAGGGTCTACGGGACGTCCAGACGACTAACTCTCATTCCAGGACGCTGACGCACACAGACAGGTGACTGATGTGACTTTGTGTGTGTCTGCTTACAGTAACAAGTAGGTGTTTAGTTTTAGAAGAGGGTCTCTTTTTCCTGTCTGAGGTTATTAATGTCAGATGTAATGCTAAATAGATTTTAAAGTAAGCCACTAAGTAGCTGATCTGTTTTCCTTACTTACAGAGAGCCCAGCAGTGGGGAACATCTTCTCCCGGGGTCTCCCAGCGAAGGAGAGATAGCAGTACCAGTAAGGGCATACTGAAGGAGGACAAGCACCAGTTCCCATTCTGGACAAACTTTAACACCCACGTTTCGCTCTGTTTCTCCTCTGAGATGAACTCATGAACTCAGTCACATGTTTTCCTTCAACAGGAGGTGAACTGCACTCTGTTTCTATTGGCTGGTTACATCAAGTATGGACGCCCGTACGCCTGGATACGCTCCAATCACGAGCGACTGGTCAACATCGGCGGCATGGATTCAATGGTCAAGGACACGCCCATGAAGCTGAAGTCCATCACAGACTGGCAGACAAGAGGTATGGAAACAATGTGTGGAATCCTGCCTGCAGGAGGTTACTGTTTCAGTGTGCAGCTTCAGGAATAATTAGCCCATTTTCACCTGAGGTGAAGCTCTGCAGAGATTGTTTAGTTCAGTTTAGGTATGTGCTTTTTTAAAGCTCCATATGCTTTAAAAAAACCAAAGTTTTGAATGATGTTTAGCAGATAGACATTTCTCTTTGCAGGTATTCGTGTCTGGGACATTGTGAGTGAGCTGGTGTGCCTGTGCACCATTCCCTCTCCTTCCAACCCCTTCGCCCTGGACATGCGCTACATCGAAACCCTTCCCCTGCAGGACCGCTTCCTAGTCACAGGAGCTCTCCTCAGCTTTCTGGAGATGTATCTGGTGTATGGGAATCGGGATGAGCTGCACTATGACAAAGGTGCATTTTCACAATAAAACACAACAATTACAATTAGAGACTGCAGGTGGTGCTGTTTAGCTACCTTAATCAGGACAATCAGTCTGTCTTTGAACAAATATCATCATTTTTACAACTTTTCCATTTCATTTGTGTTTAGTTTAGTTGTATTAATTTCTATGTATGTTCTCACAAGGATAACAGCAGTCCTATATTTTTCCAGCCCAGTTACCACAGTACTTTGTATTAAGGATCTATCCTGTGACAGTTTAAGTTAGGGGTTAGGGTCACTTTTCTTCACATAGTCAGTCCATATTTTATGTGGTTTATGGGGGTGTAAGTGCACTAAAGTAATGTAGCTGTCAAATGGTTATTCCAAGGACGGCGTGTTTCACACCACTCAAACTTTAAAGGTTTGTTCACTGTTAGTTTTCTCACATCAACATGTTTGTGCTTAAAAAATTATTTAAGCTAATGCTACACATAGGGTAACATGCCAGGACGGGTTGTTAAAATTCTCATCATTAATCTGCAGCCAAATGCGCCTTTCTTCATCTGGTTCAGACACAGAGAAGAAAACACGCTGCTAAAGCTAATTGTTGGTAAAATTGCCGCATTTTATGACCACCCAAACTTTATTCTCAGTAACAGTGCCATCTCATAATCCAGGTGCAAAAACTGGTTCCAACAGCGACTTGTTTTTGGTGTGTGAAAAGAAATCCATCCTTCCTACGTTTACTTTCATGTACCTCACCTGCATTTATTGCATAAATTGCCTTGTAATTGTTTTTTTTGTTGTTTTTTTTCAAACAATCTGCTCTGTGATTGTGAGATTTTCACACGGTGCTGTTACAGACACTATGTCATCATCCATGTACCGTGTGGTAATGCCTTTCCGTTTAGAGGGTGTGGCATTAGAGGTCTTTTTGTGTCAGAAAAGTCTAATTTCAATAAGAAGGTCAGTAGTGATATATGTTTCAATGTTTTCAGTTTTCTGACTTTTTCTTAAATATGACATATGCCCAAAAGTATTTTTAAAGTTGTGTTTTTGTTTTTGATTCCATAAATTTCTCTTTTCAGTGGTAGAGGAAGTGAAACCCCTGAGGCGTGTACATTTCCAGTCCCTGCTGGAGCTACAGCGGCAGAGCTCTTCAAGATAAAATCCCCTCGGTGCACCAAATGGGTTTTATTGTGTAATGTTTTTTTTATCCCTAGTTTTTTTTATATAGTTTGCATCTTCCTGTATCAAGCTATCCTGAAGTTTTAAAAAGTTAGTTTCAAAACTGCTAAAATATTCCATCATACAGTTTGTAGGGTTTAAAGATGTTAAAGATACAGAGGAAGTGCAGGAATAACAGGAGTTTTCTGTCAAACATAGGTCTAATGCAGCTAGCCTGTCTGCAGGCTAGCTACCCGAGCTGATAGCCTGACTAACCAGCTAACAGTTGGTTCCATTTGTGTTACTTTATGAGCAAACCAGTTTTGCACAATAAGCAGCTAGAACTGAATTCAATGGGAGTTTATTCTGTACTTTTACTTACTTTTGTTTAAATAAATGATCTATAAAATGTTTGAAAATTAGATCCATTTTGTTTTGCCTGAACCACGTCCTTTGAAACATTTTATTCAAGGTTATCTTATCCCAGCTCGTTTGTAGTTTGATCCAAGTAAAAACCATCTTAATTTGGGTTTTTGCTAGTTATTTTCTCAGTATCTTTTGGTGGGGGTATTCCCAGTCAAGCGTTTGCATTTCATCCGGACTACAGTTGTTTCTGCAGTGGGAAGGAACACGTGTGAAAGACACTTGTTGAAATATTGAGAAAACCACGCTGGGAAATGACTCCCATGGCAGATTACAAATCCCAGGAGCCTTCTCATAGACCTGCCCTGCCACCCCTTAAAACTCTTCAATCTTCCTCATAAACACACAGCTTAAGACAAAGTTTGTTTGCTTTAAGCTAAATATATCTCTTTAAAACTTATGTTTGGAAACAAACATTAGTCAGGGTCGAATCTGGTTTAAGATTTGTTGTACTGAAACTTAAAGATGCATGCATGGACAGACTCGGTATAAAAACTTTTAATATTCAATAAAATACACATTTTTTAGATGTACAGCAACAAAAACAGTACACTGAAGAAAAAAAAATACAGCTTAAAGCAGGCAGAGATACATCTCTTCAGATTTCAGCTGTGCCTTTTGTAGGATTCACTAAATATAAAACCTTAAAATTCACTTAAAACGGTGGCACATCAGTCAAAAAAAAAACAACCTCAAAAAGAGGGTTTCTGAATTAGAAATCATAAAAATGAGAAGATGTTAGGCTACTGGGGTGCCATTTCTCCTCATGTCTCATTTGTAAACCTAACACATAAATCATCGAGAGGAGCAGGTTCTACAAAGCATCTGCTGGACATGCAAAGTCATGAAGAATCTGAGGCCTTTGAGAAGATTCCTGATCTCAGATTTCCCTCAGCTTGGAATGCAGGTGCATTCCTCACCGAGGCGCCACACGGGAACACAATGTCCTCCAATGTTAGGATGCCAAGCTACTGCTGTGGGAGCTTCACAGGCAAATTATTTATGACCGGACAGTTTACCAGTTGTTTGTGTGCAGTTTGTAACTGATGAAGTACATGATTTACAATGACTTAGTGGTGGCACAGTTACCAGACCTGCCTTGCAGTTCATAGAAGCTAAAGTCCTCATAATGAGCTGATAACACTTGGGAAGGTAGGAAGTGTAACTAGAACTAGTAACTAGAACGACCTTTATGACCATTTCCTTCACTTTTGATGTGCCAGCATATCTCTTTGATAGAGAGGCAAACTTGTAAATGCCACCATGGATATAAAGCAAAGAAAAATCATAACCTGTCACAATGGCCTGTTAAATAAACCTTGAAACAGCCCAACAAACCCCTCCAGGTTTGCAGCTGGATCATTCAGCCAGCAGCTACCTCGCTTTCAACATCACACATTCTGGCAGCTCAAAGGTTTGACCCAGTGTAGTCCTCATGCAGCCTGTTGCAAGCCCTCACTCATTTTCATCTTATGTCAATAACACTTCACTTCAAACACTCGTCAGTTATGATAACATCCTTACAAGCAGTCATTATGTGACCAAATACGGATCAGGTTGGAAGCTTGATCCCCTTCGCCTTTCCTAGAGCCTTGTAAGTCAGTCCCTCCTAAACTTGCTTCAATCTTGCAATGCTTCCACCCTTAAAGTTGTCATCAGGTTAACACAGAACCTTCGTAGCAGAGGTTCAGCTCCAGCTGTCGGAGGCCGATCCTCTTCTAGCGATGCCTTTGAGGGGGCTTCGGGATGCAGAGCCCCTTCTCTTCCAGTGAACTGAGGAGGATAAAGCGCCATTAGTGATTTGAGCTTAAATGTCACTTCTAGAGTAAACACTAGAGATGCACCAAGCATTCAGCTGTTAAACTGAATCTACTGATCATCAGGTTACTGGTCCTGGTCAGATGGAAGTTCAAAAGATCCAGTGTTTTTCTAATCAGTAAATGCACTGATTAAGCTACAATGTGAAAACACACATTAAAAGAACGAATCATGAGAAAAGGGAATCTGAAAGTGTGTATTGTATTGTGAAACTATTTAGGGCAACAAACCAAGCAGTTATTGAGGAAGCGAATCTGCTAATTGCTACAGTTTTTGCCACCTCCTCACCTTTTCCCAGACCAGCTGGCAGCGTTGAGCTCCTCGTCTTGGATGGAGTGTTGGAAGATTCCTCCAAACATTTGCCCTTCACCTCTCCCAACGACAGAGACGCCGAGCCGTCCTGCCAGTCGTTCAGCGCCCGCTGGAAGGAGCGCGCCAGGCAGGCCGTCATGTCGCGCGCCCGCTCCGCTCGACTGCACCAAAACACCCGACACTGCAGCTGCTGCCCCTGGTGCTTGCAGATGTACAGGAAGACGTTGGGCCTCCTGGCGTCCGCGGCGCAGTAGGCAATGTCCTGCAGGTACGTCTTGGTCAGCTGGCGCCCCGTGCTCAGCTCCTTGACCTCTACGTATCTTGGCCGCACGACCAGAGCGTGATCTTTGCTCAGCTTCTTCCCGTTCGCAATTCCTTCCATCAGGTGCGAGATGGCCTCCTGGGCCTGCTCTCGGTCAAGGGAGAAGATCTTTGTTGTGCCCAGGTAGTGGACTTTGAACAGAGGGTCGCCGTGGGAGAGTGACTCAGTTCGGTCCCGGCAGAAGCGCCGCCGGAAGGCGGCGGGGGAGTTCTTCAGGGTCTGCATGAGGTTCAAACTGCCAAGGGCCATGGCACCCTTCAGGTTGGGTTTGGACGAAGCTTTGGGGGAGGTGTAACTGCTCGAGTTGAGCTGGTCCTCTTTGAAGCGTTTTCCAATCATCTACCCGTCTTTGATAGACCAAGCGTAGTCGGATCCAGTGTTTTTATCTGGAATTAGGCAGATGGAGAGATTGATGTTGGTGGATTTCATTTCAACAACAGGCAAGACGATAAAACGTGTTACATAATGTGAAACAGAAGCAGGGGAATGAAAATTACATGACCTGCAGCGTCACACTGATTTCCCTGAAGACGGAAAATCCTGCAAGTCAGTACAGCTTGCACTCAAAGGCCACCAAACAGGATTGTTTACAAATGTGATGCGTTCAGAGTCAAATATTCATCACACATAAACAGGGCTCATTAAATATTTACTGACTGGTCGGTTAGGATTCCAAACAAAACCTCCTTGATGGGACTGGAAACAGGCCAAAATAAATGGAAAGTTACTTTAGAACAAAAAATAAATAAAAAAGGTACAAGTTCGTACCTTTGGTTAATATAAACTGGAGAACTTCAGATGCCTGTCAAACTGCAGCGTTATGTAACCACATCTAACCTCCCTTTGTCTCCCAGCAGACCTGCCCGCTCCCCCATTGTCTCCCTTACCCCCCCCCCCAACTTTTTTTGGCCCCTCTTTTAACATCCGAGCTCAGTCCTCAGAAGAGAACCTCAGTGAAAACGACCAACGGATACCAAGGAGGTGACCATTGTTAGTAAAACCCCCTGTGCAGGAAACAGCTTTGCATCCCACCCCCCACCTAAAATATTTCTCCTGCATACAATAGAAATACTTTTGAAACTGCGTAGTCAGAAAAGGAGAGGCAGGTTGACCCACAGCCCAGTATACTGACCCAAAACACATCTGTTGCACAGATAGACCACAAACATGGAAAAAGTACTTGCGCCACTAGTTCTGCATCGAAACAAAGATGCTGAGAGATGGTCTTCGCTTACTGCTGTGCACAGGCATGCAAGTCAACCAGGTAAGTTTATTTATACAGCGCTTTTCAGTGACGAGACACCCAAAGCGCTGTACATACAATTACAATACAATCACAGAGAAAATAAACACAGAAAAACTAATCAAATGATACTACAATCCTTCTAAGAAACTGGTTCACTTGCCATATTTAAAAAAAAAAATAAAAAAAAAAAGACATTGAATCCACTGTTTAAAAGATAAAACTGTCCAGATTTAGACAGGAATCAGAGCCCCAATGTGTGATAAATGTAAACATGCTCCAGCAACCCTCCTGCATATGTTCTTGACATCTCGTAGACTGCAACGCTTCTGGCAGCTCATTCTGTCAACTCTCTAAAAAGTAAAATGAATAAACCATTAGACCACCCCCCCACCCTGTATGTTCATCGCTCCTTTTAAGCATTGTTCCACAGTAGAGGCGTTTCAGTGGATACAACTAATCTTCTAGCCTTTTGTATTCAGCAGGCTGAAACCCCTTGTTTTCCACAGAGGCTTAACAGCGTCCTGCATTGAAAAAGATGAGATTATCTGTCCAAGGGTCTTTGTCTAAGTTATACAGTACTTGGGAACACCTTTTGACATTTATTAGGGGATGAAAACAGACAATAACTGGCAAATAACTGGCATGTGCACCATAATTAGATCAGAATCGGAACAATTAGGCTACTTTTAAGTGGATGCGCCTGGGGGAGGGGGGTTGAGCAGAAAGGTAGTCCCTTAGTCCTTGTGTTCTGTTCTATGCTTTAAGTTAAAAAAAAAAAAAAAGAAGAAGATTTTGATGAAAAATAAATATTACAGTAGAATTTGTGATATGGTCAAATGATTTTAAAAATTCATCATTTTAATTCTATTTGTAAGAGCAGCCGTTTCTTTGCCAAAGCCGAATTAACTGCTGTCGTGTAAGGATATCTAGACAGTCAAAAAGACTCGGTATACCAAGTAAGTCGGGGGGAAAAAAATGCAAAATTAAGATAAAATGACAAATTTTCTATAAGGATTCGGCATGACTCCACTGGCTGCGTTTCACATGTGCATTCAGAGCTGGTTTACACAGTTTCCTAAAAGACAAGACATCCTCCTGCTGAGTAAGCCATTGTTTAACAGCTTACTTTCATTAAAAATGTACAATTAATAGGACAACGCGGTATTCAAACTAACTTTACCTGGGCACCGTTTCACGCAAACGACGTCCTCGTAAGCTTCAGGTGAAGCGCCCCGTCCTGTGATACTTCAAGCAGCTGGAACCTGACAAGAAGCTGCCTTGTTGCTCCAAGGGAAGATTTTAAATGAATAAACCCGCGCTGAGTCTCTTCCATAGATGAGCGTGGATCTCCTCGGTGACGGCGAACAGACGAACTACTGAACGGACCGATCCACGCACCCACGTCTCCTCGTGCTGCTCCGCGCTGACTGAATCGCGGAGCTCGCGGGAGAACCTGTTTTAAAAGATGCAGGCGCGCGCTCGGCACACGTGAACGAGCATCGGAGAAGGAGCCCAGCCTTAGATGTGAGGAGGAAGGAAGAGGTCCGCAGGAGCAGAGAGGTGATGATTTACAGCAGGAGAGGAGTGGGAGTTTACCGAGCACACAGCAATCATTGGCCCTAGTTTGTTTGACTTACTGGCAGTCAAAATTTAACCAGGATTTCTGTTTATTTCTACAGGTGCATCTCAATAAATCAGTCCATCCTCAAAACGTCCATTTCCTACGGTCATTCAACTCAGAAATTAAAACTGCTAGATTACATAGATTCAATGCATACAAAGTGATATATTTCAAAGGTTCATTTCTATCATTAGGCCTCAAACCCTTATGACAACTTTTTTAATTTTAGAACATAGGACCAGTAAAAAGGGATTTTTTTCCCCTATTTTATATTACGTTTTAGCCATGTAATTGTCTGCACATTATTATCAAAGTTCTGACATGCCCGACACCCTACACAAGAAGGGTAAACTACAAAATGGTCTCGGCTGAAGACACCGGCTCTGCTGCAAGCTGCATTCAAGCATATTAATGGAACATTTTGTGGAAGAAAACAGGTATATGAAACAGATGCACAACTATCAAGGATTACTTTACTATTGTGAAACAAAGCACATTCAAGAGTTTGGGAGATTTACAAGGTGTGAACTGCAGATGGAGTCAGAACTTTCACACATAGACCTGTCTAGGACATGAGCTGCACTTGATGTATTACTTGTTTTAAGGCATTCCTGAACCAGAGACAAGGTCAGAAGATTCTTACATGGTCTCAGGGGAAAAGAACTAGACATTTGCTCAGTTGTGGAAATTAATTTTTCACGTTAAGGTAAATTTAACATTTCATTTGGAAATCAAGGTCCCACAGACTGGAGGAAAATTGGAGGAAGCTTTCTACAGTCAATGAGGATTTGGGGAACCATGTACTCTCCTGTTGGTCATTTATAGAGATGCTGATTTCATTTTTTCAGCAGGACCTGGCACCTACCCATACTGCTAAAAGTACCAAGACCTGCTTTGATGGGCTGTGCATATCGCTGTGTTTGATTGACCAGCAAACTGACCTGAACGAAACCCCATATAGAATCAATGGACTATCGTCAAGAGGAAGATACCAAACCCAACAATGCAGATGAGCTGAAGGCAATCATTAAGGGAACCCAGCCTTTCTTAACACCTCAGCAGAACCACAGGATGATCTTCTCCATGCCAAGCTGCACTGATGCAGTAGTATTTAGTTCATATACTGTACTATACATGGACATACTTGTCAGTAGAATGACATTCCTGTGTTAAAAATGTTTTGAGCCTGTAGAGAAACTGATTTGTGGAGGGTGCAAATGTTCTGCCAAGTTAATTGGTGCCATAGTACTACGAGTCTTAAAAACAAGCAATAAATCTTTTAAATAGACTCAGTAACAAACTATGAGACACTGAAGTGAGAATAGCACAGTTGCATGATCACAGTTTTCTCATCAAAATAAATGCTGTTGCATTTTAATTAACTTGCAGACACTGTGATGACACATCAAGAGCAAAGTACAAAGAATTACAGCAATCAAAGTGAGATATGATCACAGTCTCAAAGTCAATTAATTGAGAGTGGGCCCTAACGCTCCCTTTTTATCCAGATTTAAAGGCACAATTAAAAATCACAACAAGTTTCCTTTTAAACTGGTGACTATAAAGTTATAGTTAAGAATTTTTTGAAATGTGGTTCATTTAGGAGGTTATAAGTTGTTAATATTTTACCTGCATAGATACATCTCTTAGCATCTTTTGCTAATGGCTGGCCCTAGAGAGGCCAAAACCAGAATGAACCTCTACTCTCTTTAAACAACTTAGGAAATGTGGATGAGTTTATGCCAATACTATGAAACTTTAAACCATCGTCATGTCCACACTTAAGGGAGGGGTGCCTCAAGGCTCCATTGTAGGCCTCATTCTATTCTTGTTAAGTATGCTTCCTTTCAAGTCCATTTTAAAGAGCATCATATCTTCTTTTCCCTTTTCTTGTAATCATCTTCTGATTTATCTGTTTACCTCAGCTAATTTAGGCCTGGCTGATTTAACTTTGAGATGAAAAAACCTAATGGAGGTGAACTTTTTTAACCTGAGCAAAAACTAAACAGGACCACTGTTTAAAGCTTTGAAGTAGGTAACATCTTAACTGCAGTTCATAACTTGTGTATAAATCCTGATTGTTCTTGGAGGGTAAAGCTAACTGCTAGTTGAAGAGTAGCCAAGACAAATTAGAATATTATTGCCTTAAAATGAGTTCACTCCCAAAAACTTAATAGTTCTTAATCCAAATGCTGTTGTACTTTACAGAAAAAGTCCTACCTAACAGGTTTGACTCGACCATTTAAAGGCTGTCCCACTTTTGCCATTGCATGAATCAAGTTGGGAAAGAGGAAAGCTGTCATCCTCTGAGGTCATCATTCTTCTGTTTAATAAATATTTTGACTGTGATGTGCACTAATTCTTTAAAGAACAACTTGAAAATATGTTCAGGTGTATTTTAAAAATGTGGACTATTTTTCAAACCCAGCTACAGTTTTCACGTTTCATAATGTCAACATCTGCAGAACCTTATTCGGAGGGAACATCTGAAACCTGCTACCTGTCATTAACAGGACATTGCGTCACAGCTCATTTGTAATGGTGATTGCTGGCCTTGTTGGCTCAGCCAAGTGTTTATCCTGGGGGCATTTGAACAGTGGCAGAGGGAAACTTAAATCAGTTCCATGTGTGAATGCCTCTTAACGGGTCTGGTTCTGTGTGGCTGGGGTGTGTCTGGGTTAGGGGAAACAGTAGAGGCCCTGTTTCTTCTGGGATTGGCCTGACAACGGTTAAGTTCTGGACGTCACATTTGCCTCATTGCTAAGCATGGTACACTGCAACTATTATTGGGCCGCTGCTGACATAATGGACCATCTCAGATGGGACCCGCCCTTCATGACAGGCACTGAAAGCAGAGTCTAGCATCCAAAACCTGACAGGGCTGCAGCTGCAGAAAATTCTGTACAGTAGCATGCTGCATCCTAAGAATGCTTGAATTATTTGAGTTTTTCACATATTTTGGATATCATTAAATGTGATAGAGATATAGTGATTCTATGGTCATGTATAACTATATATCAAGGTAGGTTCTAAGTGGATAACCTCATCAGCTTCACATGCGGTTCTGAGTAAATAGCTTACTAAGATAATGATCTGAGGGTCTAACGCCACAGTGGTTTTTAGTTTAGTCACACACTCCTACTAAAATGCAAGGATTTTTAATTTGGAAGAACTAGACTTTGATAAAACATTTCAAATCTTTCACATATAATGTGACATATATTTGATTATATCTAAGAGAAAAAAAATGTTGGAAGAAAAAGTATGAAAAATTAAAAGCTCCAAGATCCTGGTTTTTTGACACACCTTTTGCTTCCTATTCAGCATTCAGTCTCCCATCTAAATCATCAGAAATTTAACTCAACTGTCCAAAAGCATTTTATTTATCTTTTTTAAACTGTATCATTTAGCTACAGCCACATTTTGCAGAGAGCTTTCAAAGGATCAAAGGGATCTCATTGTACAAACGTATCAGACAGGGGAAGGGTACAATAATTTTCCACAGCATTACCTATACATTTAGCACAGTGATCACCAATAAATGCTGATAATATGGGTCCCTGGGGAAATTACAAAAACTGAAAATGTTTCCCAAACAGATAAAAAGGGAAACTGAAACTGGTCAGGGAGGCTGCCAAGAGGCCACACCAAAGGAGCTGCAGGAACACAACATGTAACAACGTGTTCTGAATACAGCTATCTCTTGTAGTCTTCATATGTTGGGATAAAGAAGTAGCTTTTGTTTTTCCCAAAGAAAACTTCCAGACCTGGCTATAATCTTTAAAACCTTATAGGACAATGTGTAATGGGCTGATGAAACCGAACTTGAACTTCTGGGTCATAATTTCTATCATAGATTTTGCACTAAAACACTTCAGCACCAACAGTGAAAGATGGTGATGGCAGCATTGTGCTCAGATGTTACCTTTCTTCACATGAAATCGAGGTTTTCTTTCAAGATGCAAGTTAATTTTGGCCCTTCAGGTGCCCGCTAGAAAGCTTAAGGGAAGAAAAGTTTGAATTTACTGCATCAGGGTAAATCCAAGCATACATCAAAATAAAAAATAAAAATGACTTTATGATAGGCAAACCAAAAGTTTTGGATTGGTCTAACCAACCTTCACAACTAAGTTCGACAGCAAATTTGTCTGTTGACCTGAAGAGGGCTGTGGACAAGGGGTATTTTCACCATCTGATGGATTTGGAGGACGTTTGCAATATTATGAAGTTAATATGTTACATGCTGTTAGATCACAACCAAAGAAAACCTCACGCTGAAACTGAATTAAAAGGTGCTTTAACAAAGTATTAGTTCATGTGTGGAACCAGGTTAATGCAGCTTTTATGTGGTTGTTTTTTTCCTTTGAACGATATTTGTTTTTCAGTTTAATCTACAATAATTTATACAATAAATGTGTATAACGTTGTGATTCCTGGCATTTTAGCACGGATGTGTACACTTAAGAGCCACTGAAATATCTTTCCATTGCTGTTTAAATGCCACTTTGTTAACAAAGTCCTGACCTATTGCTTACCATATAACGTCTTAACACTTTTCCAAGTATTAAACTGAACATGGTGCATGCTTTTTGTCAATAATAAATCAAGAACACCTCCTGAGGTTGGAATTCTGACATGGCAAGTATCCAATATGGCGGCCACATGCCGTAGGTAAAATGGGTGAACATTGTAGATATAGACTACTTATCAACACTCCTGAGATGTTATTTTTAAAATGCTTGACACTAAAAGAGAAATACATTTGACTTGTAATGCTATTAGCCGGTAGCATCACAATTAGCAAATCCCTCTGGTTTTCCAGCTTGCAACCTGAACACGCCATTCTCAGACCCAAGGTGTGACTTTAGACAGATAAAGTTGCTAGTTTGGTGAACATAAGAACGGACAGGGTGTTATCTTGTATTCTCTTTATCCTTCTTTCTCTCCTCCATTCTTTTCTCTTTATCTCCATTCTTCCTTTAGTTTGCAGGATTGTAAACCTCTGTCTTGTTTGTTTACACAGTATCCTGAAAACGAGGATATACCTATTCTATTATTGGAAACATGGCAAACATAAAGTTTAGGGAAATAAAAACCCCTCTACATATTAACCTACATCCATTCATTGTATAAGAGTTTTACAGCCAGTTCTCTTTTTCATAAGCATCCTAAATCAAGTGAAGGGGATCTACTCACGACCTCATTTGCCTTTGGGAGCCATATTTAACCGTCACAGAGTCTCATTTAAGGAAGGGAATATTTACCCAGACTAAAGCTGTGAACCGTTAGCTTTATATAAAAACTGCTGGTGGATCTGCCAGTCACCACACTGCTTAACCAGGTGGTCCAAATATCTTGAACTTTTTATGATAAACTAAAACTGAATAAGGGTGTTTGTTCTAAACCACACGAAAGTTATGGCAATCCAGTATTCTATTAAAATGTCTTATTAATTGCTGAATAAACTGTTTAAAAATATTTGCTGTAGATAATTCTGTCGGCTGTTTTAAGTTAAATATGTTAAAGTTTTAATCTAGAGATAAAACTTTTAATTTGCGCTTCTAAAGGGTTTAACTAAAATAACGAGTAAGATTTTAAGATAGAGTGTCAGTCTAACAGTTACTAGACCAGGTTAGGATTAACTATGAAAAATGACCACAAAACACATGAAGTGACTAGGAATGCAACGAGGTCACGGGACGAGACGTTACACTATACGATGTTCACAAAAACCACACTTTTGCAATATTTTATGAAAAGCTAAAAACCCCGTTTTATTCACAAATTACAACCTGTGATTTTGAGAATCTGCAATCAGTGTAGAATATTCCAGGCAAGGTTTGACTGTGGTCTATTTTTTTGGCATATCTAATTATAAAGTGGACTTTATTAAAAAAAAATCTATAGGAATGCTTTAAGTGTTTTCAGTAATAGGATAAAAGTGCAACTGATGCAACTAAAGAGAGAAGTGGGCTAGAGCTTTTTATCTATACAGTCCTACAGATAAAGTAGTTTTGCTGTAGTCTTAGTTTTGACAAATATTCAGACCTGGGATTAAAAAAGAACAAGAAAAACATATTTACAGCACATCTCATTTTTCTTATTTGGTCTCATTTAACGTTTTTTTGGCTCTAAAGTTTAGGTTATTCATTTTATTAGATAAATGATCTAAAAAGATTACTCTTCAGAAATCTGTTCTATAAGCAATTTGAAAAGAAACTATTTATATAATGTGTCCACACTGACAAGGTGATGGAATTTTGTGTTTTTTGGTCATTTATTTCCTGAAAAGGACACATCTTTGAACTATGGCCTAGTAAGAAGTTGGACGAGGCCTTGGTAATATAAAAACAGGAATGATAACTTCACTCACTGTTCTGTTGCATCACATTTACAACAATAGAAAATACAATGGGAGTATTTTAACTTGTTTTTTCTGCCCATGTATGGTATGACGAGAACCTTGTATGACCTGAAGTCCTGGCTTTATGTTATGCATGACTTTGTCACTTAGCCTCGAGGTATTATGAGGTTTGCTTTGTAATGATGAGTTTAATTGTGTAACTAAAAGAATGCCAGTGAATGTATGATACATGAATATATTTGAAAGTGATTCTGCTCCATTTTGTATCTCCATTTTGTATCAAATTATTGGCATAGATAATCATAAAAATGCTCAAATCTTACCTAGAATTTAATTCAATTGTATATTATCTCATAAAGATTTTACTAAAGACTATATTTCCAGGGGCTGCACGGTGGCGCAGTTGGTAGCACTGTTACCTTGCAGCAAGAAGGTCCTCCCACAGTCCAAAGACATGCCTGTTAGGTTAATTGGTCTCTCTAAATTGCCCTCAGGTCTGAATGAGTGTGTGCATGGTTGTTTGTTTGTTGCCCTGCGATGGACTGGCGACCTGTCCAGGGTGTACCCCGCCTCCCACCCATAGACTGCTGCAGATAGGCACCAGCTTCCCCGTGACTCACTATGGAAGAAGTGGTAGAAAATGACTGACTGACTATGTTTCCAATGATTGTAGTTCAGATACCTGTTTGAACTGGTCAACCCCAATGAAATATGATACAGATTATGATCAAACCAAAAGAAACCTGGCAGTAATCAGCTGCTAGATATTATTTATTGTCACATAATCACATTTCCATAAAGCAACATATGACTAGACTTTAGAAAATGATTTACATCATTGCTTGCCAAAGTTGTTGCAAAAGGCATGTCAGAATTGATGTATGTTCCAACAGAACGAATCCTCCTCGAGGTGAGTATGAACTGATGTACAGTAGGTAAAAACATCCCCAAGGCGTGTGTGAATTGGTGTTTATGCGCAATACCAAATGTTCGCATTTGTGGATTTGAGTTGACGGTCGATGTGAACATCCTCAAGGCACGCGGGAATGGACATAAAGTTGGTTTGAAATGTCCCTAAGGCAGGTATAACCTGATGTACAAGTCTCCTAGATGAATATGAATTATCATATAGTTGTTTAGAAATTTCCCCAAGGACACTATGATCAACACAAAATGTCTCGTGGAAGATGACTATTCTTGTACCAGAAAAATCTGGGTATGAAAAGACTAAAACTGGAAAAGTATAACATGGTGAAGGGTTGAAATAACCAGAAACCCTAAGACTTCTGTTTAGTAAAAATGTAAATGACATTAAAGAGAGATTATGATTGAAATAGGAACAAAATGTCCCCAAAGTGGGTCCAAACTGATGCATGATTGGGACTAAACGTTCCACAGAAAGGTCGGATAGAGGTCTAAACTGCTTAAGCAGGGATTCCCTAATACCTCTGTTTTTCTACATGTTTTTCCCCCCACTTTTAGACAGTAGCTGTTCCAGTGACAGTACCGACTAAATCAGTTTGACATATAAATCTAGAGTTTTTCACTCATACACTCTCTGATCACACCTTTCTGAATAAGTGCAGCAGTCCTTTGGTTTCATTGTAGAAAACATTTTTTTCTGAAGTCTTTTTTGGAGCTTCATTGTATCTACTGGAATAACAGTTAACTTTTCCTGTCATTTAGAGAAATTCAGAGGAATTAGATACAGGGGAAATCAATCAAAAAGATAAAAGTGTCACATTTTATAACCTGGGAATTGAAAAACTACTTTACAAATATTGACTTCATTATCTGAGGATTGTAGGAACTTTACTGGGCTTATATAGTCATTCAAACACTTCCCAGTTTTTTGACTTTGTCCTACTTACCGTAATGCCTTAGAGGAGAGGTGATTTCCTCAGGATGTTTCCACAGTAGCTTATGTGTTATCGTACGCGTGGAGGTTAAAAACACTACGTGCGTAACTCAAGCTGCAGATTTTGCTGGAAATATGCACAATCTGTGCATAGGCCTTTGGCTGTTTGCTGTTAAAAGTCTGTCAACAGAGCAGGCTGTTTGTCTGGTAAACATAACACCTGATCAAAAAGGCCAAATTCTTGCATCAAGGTGTTTAGGCTTTGGAGGTTTTTAGGACACAAGTGAGGAATTATATAATGAAGAAAATTACCGAACATTTATTGAAGTTCTATTGATAATTGCAATATTATTTAGAATAATTTCAATATTTTTTTTCACATAGCAACAGTAAAGTAATCTTTTAGAGACTGAAGGGTATTATATGTTTTCCTCTCAGTCGAAAGTCAGACTGAGCATACAGAATGTCCCTACAAAGGTATACATAAGACTCCAATTCCAATTAGAAACAGTTCATAGGTACTGATAATGAAAAAATTATATACATTTATGTCACTGTTGATAATATCAAACCAAGATATGACATATTTTTCTGACATTTCAGGATTACAACATATCTAAAAAGAAAAAGTAATTGGGAAATGTAGGTCTTCTAATGAGGCAGAATTGTTTATGGCATTTTTAAACAGATGATTTTAATAACTGACTGTAATCATCCATCCATCCAACTTAACCTCATTTCCAGATTCTTCAGGATAATCCTTGGTTCTCAAACATAAATAACGAATTGTAATGTTGCATCACTTTATTGGTCATGGTTTTTAACCATGTTTTTTATTAATAAATTCTTGTATTTTAAGAAATTATATGAATTATTTCCATGTGTGTGCAGAGTTTATGCTGTTCAGTACTGTTAGAGCTTGGGTCATCCCCTTCACTATGGTCCTAATACCACCTCCCTTTTGGGCTGGTATTCACCAGACAACACTTAACAGACCGAATTACTATTTAATAAAATATTAAAATATTAATATTAAATAATATGTTCATAATAATCACAACAAAGTGATTTAAAAAAGATAAAAACAGGAGGTAATGGAAAACAAAAAAACTGCAAAAATGACTAAACAAACCAAAAAGAAACAATGAACTGGCCGACAGTTGTGTTAACAAAGATCAGTCGAAGACACTAAAAGTAGCAGGGATTCTAAAATCCAAATGAAATTAGGAAAACCAAGAACATAAATAATAAAGAGTAAAAAAGATCAGATAAAAATAAACAAAACAGAAATCAAGTAAAATCTACATTTAATCTGAACAAGTGGTGTAAAAATTAATTAGTCATGTCAATAAAGCAATATAAGCACCGTAAACACAGTTGTTTGACATAACACGAAGCGAAAATGGTACAAAACTACAGATATGCACAACTTACTTTGAAACTAGAAAAGCAATCACAGAGCGCTTACATCCGCCAGGGCCACTGCATGTCAGCTGCTGATGGGGTGACGAACCATGTGGGAATTCCAAGTTGTCACACCATAGTCTGGCAATGATAAAGAATCAAAACAAATTCAGGATCCAGATGGTGCTCTGCATCACCACCAAAAACTAATCATCTGTTCCTTGTCCTAATATGCACCTTGTCTGAAAATGTCATCCAAATCCATTAATTGGGTTTTGCTGGAGCGTTAAATACGCAATATTATCATAAGCATCATCATGTGCCATATAAGACAAAGCAGATATGCAATAATGTGTTGGAGGTTTTAGTTATGTAGCTGCAGCACTGTTTTTTCCACTGAAATTAGGAGCATTTTACTGTTTGTCATAACGAACCACAGGTATTGTAAAAAAAAGCCAGCTACTGGTATGAAATGACAAACAAAATGAGCTAAAAAGCAGCCAACTTTAAATTCAAGACCACTTAAAAGGGAAAGTCTGACTCCTTGGAAGGAGAATTTAAAGAACTGATAGATGACTCAAGACTTTTTTACAGCATTGTTTATTCGTACATTTTTGCCTGTTTGCTGGTATGTAAGTCAGTTTCACATATGGGAAGATGCTCAAAGCTAGCTGGAATTTATCCTGTGAAACAAATCAAACGCAGAGCTTATTTACTGTTGAAATATGATAATATGAATAAGGGTAAATATGATAATAATGCATCTTTCATGCCTTGAAATTTAACAGGAAATGTACCTTTCCATAGGCAACAGATCTGGAACCAGAAAGGCAAGCTGGTTAGTTTACAGAACTGTTATCACCTTAGTAGAAATATGAGGCTTATAAATGAACCCTTTTTGTGTGTTTGAGTTTATGAATACTGTAATTTAACCCATGCTGATAGCACAGATTTGATGTTTGCCAGAGGATTACAAAACCCATGCTGAAACCTTACACAACAGCGTTCAAAGTGCACATTGCCATGGAGCTGCGCCAGGACCCAGAACTTCTCTCTTTTCCTTACAGGAATCCTGGTTGTCTATTTATCTTTTCCAGAAAATGTACCTGCAGAGCTATTGTTCATCATTCAGTCTGTCCTGTCTTCATCCATCTCAGTGTGGTTTGGCTCATCCACAAAACAGGACAGGTCCAGACTGCAACGAATAATCAGGACTGCAGAGAGAATAATCAGAGCTGACCTTCCCTCCATCCAGGACTTATACAGGTCTGGGGTCAGAAAAAGAGCTGCTAAAATCTCTGCAGACCCCACACACCCTGCACATAAAATGTTTAGAGTTTTACCTTCAGGCCGCCGCTACAGAGCACTGTTCACTAAAAACAGCCGCCACAGAGACAGTTTCTTCCCCCAGTCTGTTTCTCTGTTGAACATTCAATAAAGTACAGAACAACAGCATACAGATGTTGCAAATGCACCTTTTCTATTAGATATGTGTATATTGTACATTGTAAATATGTATATTCTGTAATGCAAAAACAGAACAAAAGAGCAAAGTGTACCGGAGTCAAATTCCTTGTTTGTATGCACGAACTTGGCAATAAAGCTGATTCTGATTCTGATTGTGATTGTTCAGTTTTCTACAGAGCTTTCCCCTTGGCAGGAGTCTCATGCGGAGCCCTCAACATAGTGACCCGACCTTCAGAGAAATCACATGACAAAAAGCAACATCTGCTGCATGGCTGTGACTACAGCTGCAGATGTCCTAATAAGGCATGTCAATGGGAGCAGAGGGAATGACACCATGTCTGCTTCTCCCTATCTTAACTTGAGGGTTGCATCAGTCTGCAGATGAGCTAATTTCCTTTTTTTTTCACTCCTCTTTTAGGAGCCAGGCAGGAGGAAAGGTCGGTCTTGGGGGAATTCAGGTTTGGCAAAATCTGAGAACAAGTTAACATTCATAAGTTAAATTTGGAACATCAACCTTTGTATTAAAAACCAATCTACTCTGTAAAAACAAAAATCATAAACAAAAAGCAACTGCTTGAGCTGCCAATTATGGATGGAAAGCTAAAAAAATGTCCTAAAAAGGTAAATTTGAAGGATGGAGGGGGAGGAGGAGGCTTTCTGTTGTGTTTTGCCTGTTTTCATTTTCGGACTGCTTTTTAAGGTTGATAAATACATCGCTAACTTCTTTGTTCTCCCCATGCTGCCGGGTTTACGGACCAATCAGAGTACAGACTAAACAGGAAGAGGATGTGGCTTCCTGTAAAGCCCTCAGGAACTTGCATGGAGAGGAGTGTGCCGGTCCCACTTTCTCAGGCAGTTTGAGGAACAATAGCTCTGCCACATCAGAATCAAACCGGGCCAACGTTTCTGAGAAGTTTAAAGAACTTTAAAGATATACAAAATATCACTTTCTTTCCTGACTGTTAAATAAAAAGGAAGCATCCAGTACTTGCGTGGAACTTTTACTGATAATCTTTAATTAGACTCAACATGAAAGCAAATCGTGCGTGAATAAAATGTTTTTAACTCTTTGGTCCAGACCTGGCTGAATAAGGCCAAACTATGCTTTTTGGGATATTTTCAAGCTGGATATGTTTTCCTACATTTGAGAAAATAGCTGTATCTGCATGAAAAACCAAAATCATATAAGAAAATGGGAAGTAACCATGACATGCCAGCTGGTGGTAGGAAGAATAACATCACATGGAACAATGAAGATGCAAAATTATACTACTATAAATATTGCTAGAGGTTGTGTCACAGGGGGGAAGGTCCATGATTTTTAACATTTGCTTTTAAAGATAAACAGCTTCAGCACAAAGCCAAGGTTTAATGAAGATAGGGGTATCTCCATTAAACATAGAAAAAAGTGGTAAAAAGTGGTAAAAATGACTGAGTGTGCTGTTTCCAGATAACTTTAAACCACGTGGGAAAGTTGCTGAAAGATCTTAGTTTTCCCCTCTGGAATCTCTGTTTGCCTGTGGACAAGAGGTGCCAATTCTGAAGGTATTTATATATATAAAAAGTAAATAAAATCAAGCTCTATGAAAACAAAAATTCAGAAAATATAAACAATAACCTGTGTCCCCGTTCTTCCTCATTATTTGATAGACTGCCTACGACTGATAATAAGAAGTGCTGAAAACTGAACTTGGACACCAATTGTCCACAATCAGCTGATCTAGTGTTAGTAGTTAGAGAAAAGTTTAAATTAATTCCATTTAAGGTTTTCTCTGGTTATTGTAATAATATTCTGGAGAGTGTCTGAGAGAGACACTAACTTTCCTAACTTGTTCTTTTAGTTGAGCTAAATAACATTAGCAGGCAGCTGAAGTTAGGTTATGATCTGTAGCTTCTGACAGATCTGTTTGTGTTTTCCACCTAAACCTGCAGTGAACTGATGTTCAAAGAGCTCTAAATGACTTTACCTGCTGAATGATAGTTGGACTATATTTCCTCTGTGAATAGACCAAGAAGAAACCATGACAAGTTGGACATTAAATATTAATTGTCTTCTAAAACTTCATACATACATTTTGCTTTATCTGGAAATAATTTCGACCAGCTTCCATCAGCACCCTAAATGGCCTTGAGAAGCCAGTTTTAGTCGGTGGAGCTCACTCAGGAACATATCAGGCTGTGTTGATGATACTAACAGAACTTGGCTGCAAAGCTTTTTCCAAACTGACCTTTTAAAGCTGGCACAAAGGAAGCCATGCATCCCGAGGTGTGAACGATGCCAGTGTTATGTAATAAGGGTTCTGTTCATGCATCTTAACAGAAGTGAGGCAACTCTGGATATTTAGTTTTGTCATTTTGGAGTCATTTCTGGACATTTTGTCTTTCTCTCATAATACAATCATGGTATGTGTCTACATATTGATATTAATTAATTTTCTGTATAAACCAAACATCTAAAAAATGTGAATATTTCTGTCTGATTTTCAGGCAGATTACATAGACAGTTTTTTATTAATCCAATTGCTTGTTTTTAATTCGTCATATTAAGCAGACAAATAACTGTCTATGTGTATCAAGTTGGATAAAAGTCTAATTAGTAGGTAAATGCTTAGGTACTGAGTTGAGACACAAACGTATGTCTACTGTTTGACAGTAATTTCCCTTACTCCACTAATAAACACACTAAATCTTTTCAGAATCAGAATCAGAATCAGAAAAGCTTTATTGCCAAGTACGTTTTTGGACATACAAGGAATTTGTTTTGGTGTAGTCGGTGCAATACAGTACAAATTAAACAGTATAAACATATCTACAATATAATATAAATATATGTGCACAGTTTTAAGTGAGTGAGAGTAAATGTAGAGCAGTATAGGATGCCAGAGCGGTACAACAGTGCAGATGATCAGTGTGCAAGTAAAGCAGGAGACCAAGCTGAGCGTTAATGTAACACATAGAGTTACAGGTTACAGGTGTCCTGTCAGCAAAAAAGGTGGGGGTGTGGGGGAAAGGGAGAGTGTCAGGGTGGTTTCTGGGCTTTGTTAACAAAGGCTGGTGGCAGATGGGAAAAAACTGTTCTTGTGGCGTCAGGTTTTGGTCCGGATGGACCGCAGCCTCCTGCCAGAGGGGAGAGTTTCAAAGAGTCTGTGACCGGGGTGGGAGGGATCAGCCAGAATCTTCCCTGCCCGCTTCAGGGTCCTGGAGGTGTACAGTTCCTGAAGCGACAGTAGACTGCAGCCAATCAGGGTGGTGGATTGTGGCTGCAGCTGTTGGGGGGTGTCGTGGGGGATGGTTGCAGGACTGTCCCTTTGTCTTTCAAAGCGGCAGTAGAACTCGTTCAGGTCGTTGGCGAGGCGTCGGTCGTTGATGGAGTGGGGGGCTTTCGGCTTGTAGTTGGTGATTTGCTTGAGCCCTTTCCAGACAGACGCAGAGTCGTTGGCTGAGAACTGGTTTTGGAGCTTCTCAGAGTACAGTCGTTCGGCCTCTTTCACTGCCTTGCCAAACTTGTACTTTGCCTCTCTGTATATGTCTTTGTCCCCACTCCTGAAGGCCTCTTCCTTATCCAGTCTTAACCTTCTGAGTTTAGCTGTGAACCAGGGTTTGTCGTTGTTGTAACTCACCCTGGTGCATGATGGTACACAACTGTCCTCACAGAAGCAGATGTAGGAAGTCACAGCCTCTGTGTACTCGTCCAGACTGTTGGTAGTAGTCCTGAACACATCCCAGTCTGTACAGCCTAAACACGCCTGGAGATTCTCCACAGCCTCACTGCTCCACTTCCTTGTCGTCCTCACAACAGGTTTGCAGAGCTTTAGTTTCTGCCTGTATGCAGGAATCAGGTGGACCATGATGTGGTCGGATTGGCCCAGTGCAGCACGTGGGACGGCGTGATGAGCGTCTCTGATGGTGGTGTAACAGTGATCCAGAATGTTGTCCTCTCTGGTCGGACATTTTATAAACTGTCTATATTTGGGGAGTTCGTGGGTCAGATTACCTTTGTTAAAGTCGCCAACGACGATAACTAAGGAATCCGGGTTGGTCCGCTCCACACTCAGTATCTGGTCGGCGAGCATGCGCTGTGCGACCTGCACGTTAGCTTGCGGCGGGATGTAAACACCGACCAGGATGAACGAAGCAAACTCACGGGGGGATGGGATATTTAATCCCATATTCACACATTTTCCGATAAGGCACTGATTGCTTTGTAGGTTGTTTATGTCCAAACCCAGGACAGAAAGACATTTATTCATAGATACTGTAATTTGGTGACAGTTTCATTTTGCAGCAACGTTACTCAACAGTAGGGATGGGTACCTTTCACATTTGAACCAATCGGTACCGATACTCGGTACCTGGAAATCGATACCGGTACTCAACTGTACCGATTTTCTGTGCTTTTGTGTGTGTTTATGTGGTAATTAATGTTTATTCGTTTAATAATAAAATCTCACAATTTTACTGTTTAAAATATTTATTTATTAATATATAAACTTTAATGAATATATCAAAACAATATCCAGCTGTTTGTATTGTAACATCTCAGTTGTTTTAAATATTTCTTCTCCCGTGTTGCTGGCTGCAGACGACGAGTCACTAATGGATGCAGGCGTGCTGACGGTGCCAAATGCAAGAGTTGTAGCAGCAGATCTGAGGCTGATGAAAATTGTCCACTCTCCAGCCTTGAGAAAAGGTGCTTCCTCAGATTAGAAGTATTGTTGCCGCTGGCCTTGCACTTCGAGTCTGAAATATTGCACCGAGCGTAATCTCCATTTTGAAAAGTGGAGCCAAACCTTCGAGCGCACATTGTTTACTGTGCACAACACAGCAGGTTGCCTACTCATCATTGACTCATTTAGACTAACCAATTAACCTAACAGGCATGTCTTTGGACTGTGGGAGGAAGCCAGAGTACCTGGTGAGAACCCACACATGCATGGGGAGAACATGCAAACTCCATGCAGAAAGACCCCCGATCGGAAGATGAACCCAGGACCTTCTTGCTACAAGGCAACAGTGCTACCAACTGCGCCACCGTGCAGCCCGTCTGGAAAAGTATAATCATATATTTCCGACGTGTTGGAGAAACTGTGGAAATGTTTATGCGAATCACTATCATATACACTGCTCAAAAAAATAAAGGGAACACTCAAATAATACATCCTAGATCTGAATGAATGAAGTATTCTCTTTGAATTCTTTGTTCTGTACAAAGTTGAATGTGCTGACAACAAAATCACACACAAATCATCAATGGAAATCAAATTTATTAACCAATGGAGGCCTGGATTTGGAGTCACAAACAAAATTAAAGTGGAAAAACACACTAGAGGCTGATCCAACTTTGATGTAATGTCCTTAAAACAAGTCAAAATGAGGCTCAGTATTTTGTGTGGCCTCCACCTGCCTGTATGACCTCCCTACAACGCCTGGACATGCTCCTGATGAGACGGTGGATGGTCTCCTGAGGGATCTCCTCCCAGACCTGGACTAAAGCATCCACCAACTCCTGGACAGTCTGTGGTGCAACGTGACGTTAGTGGTTGGAGCAAGACATGATGTCCCAGATGTGCTCAATCAGATTCAGGTCTGGGGAACAGGCGGGCCAGTCCATAGCTTCAATGTCTTCATCTTGCAGGAACTGCTGACACACTCCAGCCAACATGAGGTCTAGCATTGTCCTGCATTAGGAGGAACAAAGGGACAACCGCACCAGCATATGGTCTCACAAGGGGTCTGAGGGTTTCATCTCGGTACCTAATGGCAGTCAGGCTACCTCTGGCGAACACATGGAGGGTCAAGCGGCCCTCCAAAGAAATGCCACCACACACCATTACTGACCCACTGCCAAACCGGTCATGCTGAAGGATGTTGCAGGCAGCAGATCACTCTCCACGATGTCTCCAGACTCTGTCACGTCTGTCACATGTGCTCAGTGTGAACTTGCTTTCATCTGTGAAGAGCACAGGACGCCGTTGGCGAATTCGCAAATCCTGATGTTCTCTGGCAAATGCCAAGCGTCCTGCACGGTGTTGGGCTGAGCACAACCCCCATTTGTGGACGTCGGGCCCTCATACCATCCTCAGGGAGTCGGTTTCTAACCGTTTGTGCAGACACATGCACATTTGTGGCCTGCTGGAGGTCATCTTGCAGGGCTCTGGCAGTGCTCCTCCTGTTCCTCCTTGTACAAAAGCGGAGGTAGCGGTCCTGCTGCTGGGTTGTTGCCCTCCTACGGCCTCCTCCACATCTCCTGGTTTACTGGCCTGTCTCCTGGTAGAACCTCCAGGCTCTGGACACTACGCAGACAGACACAGCAAACCTTCTTGCCACAGCTCACATTGATGTGCCATCCTGGATGAGCTGCACTACCTGAGCCACTTGTGTGGGTTGTAGAGTCCGTCTCATGCTACCACGTGTGTGAAAGCACCACCAACATTCAAAAGTGACCAAAACATCAGCCAGAAATCATAGGTACTGAGAAGTGGTCTGTGGTCCCCACCTGTAGAACCACTCCTTTATTGAGTGTGTCTTGCTAATCGCCAAAGATTCCCCCTGTTGTCTATTACATTTGAACAACATCATGTTAAACTGATTGTCATTCAGTGTTGCTTCCTAAGTGGACAGTTTGATTTCACAGAAGTTTGATTTACTTGGAGTTATATTGTGATGTTTAAGTGTTCCCTTTATTTTTTTGAGCATTGTATTTTGGGACTGTGATAATATTAGCACCCACTGTCGGGAATCACACAGAGCAATTCAACACATTTTCAGGAATTACCTGCCTTTGGAAAGTAAAACTTTAATTTTAGGACTCATTGCCGAAGGAATGAGTCCTAAAAATAAAGATAAAGACTAGATTACCATTCTGTTGGTGGCAGGGAAGAAGAAACAATGGCTCTCACAGAAAAGCCCAACTCTGGACATATGGATGGACATCACAATAACTATATACAGGATGGAGAAGAAGACAGCAGAGGTCAATCAAAAGAGGAACCTGTTCACTTGATGCTGGAAAAAATGGATGAACTATATAATACTACACAGATCAGGCCTTGACTTAAAATGTTATTAATCTTAGATATGATGTAACCAACCCTAGATCCGGTCCTCATAAACTAATGTTGATGTGTGTTTTTGTTTTGGCAGATTGAGGTGGATACTCTGTAACCATCAACTTAAAAGATGTACATGAGATGTTGATTGCCAAATGTCAATAAAAAGTAAAAACTGCCACTCTTAGTAAACCAGCATATGATACACTCACTAGGTAATCTTTATATATATGCCCTAGAGACCTTTATTTTTTCTATTTTTCCAACAGTAGGCAGACAGGAAAGAGCAAGGGTCATCGGGTCTGGGACTCGAACCCGGGACGGCCTCTTCGAGGACTGTAGCCTCTATATATCGGTCGTCCACTTAACCCCTACACCACCAGCACCAAACCCACTAGGTAATCTTTCTTGTTTTAAGACCTTTAAAAGAACATGAATGAAACTGTTAGATCAGAGTGATAAAGTTCATGTGATAAATCTACAATGGAAAATTAGATTTATTTATAAAATTCTTTAACACCCTTTTCTCTAATCTTAAGTGATTTTCCTTCTCTGTGTAATCATCCTTTGTTTGTAAATGGGAATCCATTTACTTCCATGTTTCAATCTGCATCGCCTTGTTTTCAGTTCTTGACTGTGTGAAAGAGGAAGTAAAAGTTAAGAATGCTTAATTTATGTACAACATTTCTAGACAAAGAGACACCGATCTTAAGAAAGAGTTGGGACAAAAAAGTCCATGTTGGGGGCAAAATCTTTTCAGGCATTCCAGAGATTGGGAAGTTAGTTCAAAAACAAACAAACTTATCCAAAAGCTGGGTGTGGGGACATGTCCAAAACCCAAAGACCAAAAGAGGGTTGAAAACAATGAGGACTTACACTGGAAGAATAATGGGAAACATGAAGATGGACAAAGATAACAGAAAATAAACCAAAAAAAAAACTAGGAAGAACAGATTGTATTCAGGTCACAGAGGCTAAGCTTAACTTTTACTCTTTGACCTTAAAAAAGCTTCAGTTTGAAGATTTAGGCACTTTTCACACTAATGGGAAATATGATTATGTGACTCCAGTACATCAGAACAACAATAATATACAACTAAATGCTTTGTGCATGAAAATATGAATATTTTGATACATATCTTTTCAAATATGTACCGAAATAACTGGAGAAATACAATGGTTAAGTAAATAAGTACAAAATGTTCTATTTATGGATATGAAATGGATCTGTTTTAGAGAAGAGCTTCAATTTAGGGCCTTTTAGCAAACTGACCCAGAGCCTTATTTTATGCTTCTTGAATGTTTGTTCAGTGCATCCAGGCAAACAAGTGGAAAAGAAGAGTTAATGCTTGACAACAAAACAACACTGATAAGGTTTCTCATACCACCAATATGTGTTTAATCCATTAAAATGGGAGATTCTTCACACTTATTTTAAGAGCAGCTCTCTATAGCGACTCTGCAGAGTTGCGCTAAACGTCTCCTTTGGTTCTTGCCTGATTCATTTGTAAAAGCTCATGTGTGCGGAACATAACCGACTTGATTAGTGGTTTATGTATGACTAGAGCAGGGGTCTTTGAGAGCTGATGTCCTGCAACTTTTAGACGTGTCTCTGCTTCAACATACCTGAATCGAATGATTGGGTCCTTTGCAAGGCTCTGTAAAATTTGATCACATGCTAAGAAGGTAATTCAGCCATTGGAAGAAGGTGTTTCACCAGAGACGGATCTAAAAGCTGCTGGACCTGGCCCTATAGGACTGGAGTATGAGAGTCCTGCACCAGAAGCAGGTTGGAAAGGGGCTCATTTTGACGGCTTTACGACAGAACAGTTTTGTTAAAGAGGGTGACGTTGCTTTGTCTTTTGTACCATCGCAGTTTTGGGGGTTTTGTCTTTTTTTAGATACAAAATGGTTCCATCTTTTGAGGGATTTCTCATATTTGAGAAGTTTTTTGAGCATTTATCTCCATAATTATAACTAAATATGAAATGGTTTCTTTACAGCTACGAAAGGGAAATGGATGAAATAGGGGTAAACATTGTCGGAGGCAAACTGATTTTGAACCATCTACAGCAGACACAAAACCTCAATAAATAAAAAAAAAAGTATCCTTACATCACAAGATGACCCTATTACAGATGTAATACTTCCCCCTACATTACTCATAGACAAGATTGAATAAAAAGACATTGGAATGACGCACCATTTGGACTAAATCTTTTTCTCTTAGATTTGCAGCATTGTTTAAATGTGTGTAGGCTAGTAAAGGTCCTTGCTCTTTCTTACTCACATTCAGCTGACTAATATTCTCTACAGTGTTTCTACTTCTAGCTGCCTCCGAGGCCCCATCTGCGTCTGTAAAAACAGTCAGGGGCGTCTCATGGACGTCATCAACATTACCAGAGAGGCCGCTGATGAAAACGGTGACAACGTTTAGCTTTTTCTGCCTGCATCGTATGAAAGGAAGCGTTAGTCTTAAAGAGACACACCGTCTCTTTCTGGAACTATTAATAGGCACATAGGCTGTATTTTTTTCCAACAGGGAAAGCTGCCCACCAAGCATTTTGAGGCGAGCCCAGAAGAAAAAGGAAAAATTCCCCCTTTCTCTGCTCATTTCCTCCCCACCCTATATTCTGCAGAAAGCCGTGTACTTTGACAAATGGCTCAGAGGGTTTATTTTTAGCTTCAAGCATCCAGAGCCTTCTATTTATACTGTAACTTGTGCCTAGAATCAGCACATTGCAAGGGAAATCAGTGAGGTAGAGGTATTAGTAAGGCAGTTAGTGCACTGGACCAAAGCCAGGTTTAATATACCTGATGGCGTAAACGTTACAACCTGAACGTCTCTGACGTATGTGACCCATCAGTTATTGGGTTACAGCAGATTTTGGAAGTGCCAGCATCTTTTGTAAACTGTCTGCTGAGATTTTACACTTTAACTTGATGATCATACAGGGAAAATGGACATAAAGTATGGTGTTTTCAAGACATAATGTAACCAAAGTTCTTTGGTTGTTCAGCAGTGTGTCAAATCACAGGTTTCATTTAAACCATAACAAAAATATTACCATATACTATATATCAATTGTGTATAACTTATTCACTCATCAAATGTTTGATCAGTAACTTTAATGAAGTATTTTTGAGGTTAAAGCTAAGAGGGAAAGAACAGTTTATTTTTGCTGCCATGTCCTGTGATGCATAATTTTTAAGATGGAAGATGAAGATGGCCTCTTATGGAGGAGAAGCTGCACGAACCTTTGCTGGAGAGGCAGTGAACTGATTAGGTGAGGATACATTATGTGCAATGTGCTTAGAGATGGAAGCAGTGCAATAGAGCCATTAGACCAACGCAGTTTAAACCTGATCTAGGTGACATTACTACACCCCTGCTTTTTAACAGCAAGAAAGAAACAGGCTGCCTTTCTGTTTTTGACAGGCTTCATAACAGTCTCTGAGTAAAGCTGGACAGAGACTTGTGGTGCTGGCAGCTAACATCCTTCCAACCAGGAACCTATATCCTGATGCTGTGGTGAATATCTGAGTTACATCTCAAAGCGGTACTGGAAGTTGTAGAGATTACTGTCACCAGTGGTGTTTTTTCCTAGGTGAGGAGGCTCACTGCTCAGCACGCCACAATCTGGGGGGTGCCCCGAGTACACAAAAACACAGCGTCTGTCAGTTGCACCCTAAACAATAAATTTTTTTTTGTTGCCTATTTGCATGTCTAGTTAATAGGGAATGGGCGCTTAAAATGGCAATTAAAGCGCATCCTGCCTGTTCACCTCTCCATTTATCCATCCATGTATCCAGAGGTCCATCAGTTCACCCATCTATGTATGGGATTGGGGATGGTGGGGGCGCAAAGTACAGCAATTGGTTACCAAGGAGACGTGGGTCAGTGAAGAGACATTGCTGAGCGAGGAATCCCATCGATTTCTCCCGCTCCTTGGTCATCAAGAGATGTCACAAGTGTTGTTTGATTTTGTGAATCTGAAGGTAGGTACTACCTTCCTGATTTTCTCCAGAAAAGAGAAACACAATTTTGTTTCAATATTTAGTTTAGATATGGATTAAACAGAAAATAAATAGCTTGTTACTTGTTAATAAAACATTTTTTAAACAAAAAATAAAAGGAACAAAGCTTCTATGCTAAGATATAAGACAAGCTGTAATAACGCAAGTAAAACCTTTGTGTCAAGGTACCCATACAATAGATTAAATTTATTAAATTAGAATATGCATAACTTCAGACAATGAAAACTGCGTTTCTTTATTTCTATTATGTTTCTGTATTGTGAAAAA
This sequence comes from Girardinichthys multiradiatus, assembly GCF_021462225.1. Taxonomy (NCBI): domain Eukaryota; kingdom Metazoa; phylum Chordata; class Actinopteri; order Cyprinodontiformes; family Goodeidae; genus Girardinichthys; species Girardinichthys multiradiatus. The sequence continues at coordinate 30,323,498 of NC_061807.1, forward strand.
AACAGGTAAAAAGCTAAGCAATTTGTGTTTTACACTTGATATCTAAAGCATTATAGCATAAATAACATGACATATGATTTTTCAAGCAGGCTGCTCTCAGTTCCTCACTGTGGTTCTTCACAGCGCTGCTCTGAGGCCTGTTTGAAAAAGCGTGTAAAATAATGAACTCATCCTTATTTTTGGTTCTGGGGATTCACAGTTTAATGACATATGCACAATGTGCGTCATCATCACTGCCTGTTTCACCTCAGTATAACACCACCAGTGATAAAACATGTTCTAAATTATTTTAACAGCAATACATGCTGAATTAAAAAGCAACATATAAATTAAGAAAAATACAAGGGCAACTGTGTCAAAATGTATCAACTTCTCAAAGTGTTCCACCTTTGATTCTGTACATATTACTAAAAGACAGAAATGCAGATGAATGGTATCTTTAATGAGCATTTGGAATTTGTTTTCTCAAAAATATTTTTGTGATATTACAGAGCATTTGGATCACGTTCTCAAGAAATATCTCAATCATTGTGGATTATTGCAGTTACATTACCTCTGAAAACAAACAGCTTCAGGTCAAAATGCTACATTTGCTAACTATGCTCCCCACAGGCAATAAGTGTTACTCTATCCTCAAAGAGATATAGTAGAGTTATGAGTTAATACCTGCAGCGTAAAACTCTTTTGGCGTCTTCATTCAGTATAAAACTAAATAAGTTGCCCCCACCCTAGATGAAGCTTAGGGCTAATCCAAAAGTGCAGGTCGACCGTCCTCTAGGAGTCCAATCTCAAAGATGTCATAATTAACTTATGCTGATGCTTTCATATGAAGCCTTAAACCATCTTCATGCTTGAATTGAATGGTTATTTACAAAGAAGGTAATAAATGAGAAAATGGTGATAGGTGATAAACACTAGATATGTACAGAATACATAAAACCTTAAACTATATAAATTATATTAAATTGCATTCCTTTTAACCTTGATGATTTTATTGATACTCATTTATTCAAAGCCCTGGCTGATTTAGGTTTAAAGTAGTCTTTTGTTTTTCGTTCTTTGGATTGAAATTAATATTAAAGATTTTTGAGCAGTACAACCAGAGTCCTGGCTTGAATCTGATAGTGAATCTTTGAAGGGAGCTATAGATTAGGGTGACGGCAAGGAGGCCTCAAAGATTTGAAGCTAATCACCAAATAGTCAGTCAGTCATTTTCTACCACTTCCTCCATAGTGAGTCACAGGGAAGCTGGTGCCTGGACAGGTCACCAGTACATCACAGGGCAATACAGACACACACACACACACACAGGACAAACAACTATGCACACTCATTCATGCCTAAGGGCAATTTAGAGAGACCAAATAACCTAACAGTCATGTTTTTGGACTGTGGGAGGAAGCCAGAGTACCTGGGGAGACCCCATGGGGAAGAACATGCAGAAAGACCCCCAGCTGGGAGTTGAACCCAGGACCTTCTTGCTGCAAGGCAACAGTCCTACCAACTGCTCCACCATGCAGCCATCACCAAACATAAATAGTCAAAACAGTTGTGGAGACATGCAAAAAGCTGGTCAACATTTATTATGAAGGGGTTGACTGCTGTACAGCTGCTGATTATTGAAAAGAATATTGAAAATATTTCACATGCCATTGTTTACAAAAAATTTTTTTTAAATGTCAATAAAAACATATAACTCTTTTTTTCTCTAAATTAATATTTGCTTTATGTTGTTTAATTCTCCTTTGAGAGTTGATTGTCTCAACGCCTGATAGATAGATAGATAGATAGATAGATAGATAGATAGATAGATAGATAGATAGATAGATAGATAGATAGATAGATAGATAGATAGATAGATAGATAGATAGATAGATAGATAGATAGATAGATAGATAGATGGATGATAGGATACTTTCTGCGTCAGAAACCTATTGAAGGTTGGTAAGTCCTGCAGCACCACCTAGAGGATCCAGCTGAGAAATGCAGGAAGCAGAGAAAGCAAGGAGTAAGAGGCTAAATTAACCCTCTTTTTACCATCCCTCCAGCGCATCCAGGGTTTGGCGTGTTTTTTTTTGTTTTTTTTTTGCCTTTAAATAATTTAGTCACAGTCAAAAAACACAGAAATAGTCAATAACTCCCTGATGCCAAAAGTTCGACCAGTAGCAGGTGCCCATTGCACATTGTTGTTCTTTATACTACAGCCATAAAAATCTACAGACGAGGCTGAGCGTCTTTTAGTGTGAAAAGGGGGGATGCTTCCTCCAACCACCTCCTTCCAGAAGGAGGTCGCTCTCTGTTTCCTCTCCAGCCTGTTTAGGGCGGTCGAGCCGAGCGGGTCGAAGCTGTGGGGACAAGTCCGGTCTTCCCGGTCAAAGTCCGCCTTGAGCAGCAGCAGAACCGCGGTTCTGTGAAGCACCTCAACCCATCCATCTGCAAACATGGACTTCTCCATCAGAGCCGCAAACGTGGAGGACTGCAAGGACATCGCGCGGATGATCAAGGTAAGCAGGCACGTGCGGACCCGGCCGCGTGTTACTCCGGGTTACGTCACGAGGTGTCTTCGTGAACCAGCCGTCGTTATTGTTCGATTAAAGCCCGTAAATGATGTTATGAAGGTTCCGGATGTATCCAGTTAGTTAGGTTGCCAGCAGACTTTATGTAAGCTCAGAGATCTGGATCTGACCAAGCATGATGTCGTAAAACATGATTTTCCTTCTCAGGAGCTGGCAGAGTACGAGAAGGTGGCTGATCTTGTTAGAGTCACACAGAGAGGTAACACAATGTTGGCAGATTTTTTTTTTACTCTCACACTCATGTTATACTCTCCTGTAATGGACCATCTGGTGCCAGTTTACTGGGCCTTATATTTATGACACCAAAAATGATTTTAATCTGAAAACATAAAAAAAAAAAAAATAATAAAAGAATGTTAAAAATGTGTAATTATCTCCCCAAAAGGTAGATAATACATTAAAATAAAATGAAAATCCAATTGAGGAAGTAAATACCACCCAGATACAGAAGAATCAGAGAATTAGCCATTAAAACATTCATGAACCTGATCGAGCTGTAACACACCTCTAGATGTTCATGAACTATTTCAAATGTAAGAGAGAGAACATCCGTGCAGTCCGTTGCAAAAGTATTCATACCCTTTGAACTGTTTACACGTCATGTTACAAGCAGAAACTTGAGCGTGTCTTATTATCGAGATTTATTGTGATAGACCCACACAAAGGAACGCTTAAAAGCAATATGAACGGAAAATAATACATTTTCAAAATTATTTCCTAATAAAAATTTGAAAATTGTGGCGTGCATTTCTATTTACCTCCCTCCCCAGTAAATTCTCAACGGATAAACCTTTTGCTTTAGTTACAGCTATTTGCTCTATTAGCTTTATAAACCTAGAGAGAAATATTCACCCATTCTTTGTAAAATAGCTCAAGCTCATTCAGATTGAATCTGTGAACATCCGTTTTCTAGCTGTGCCACAGATTCTCATTGTGAATTTAGGTCTTGAGTCCAACTGGGCCATTCTAGCACATGAATGTGCTCTGGCTGTATGTATAGGTTCATTGTCCTGCTGGAAGGTGAACCTCCATCCCAGTCTAAGGTCTTTTGCAGCCTCTTACAGGTTTTCTTCCAGGAATTTACTGTAGCTACATACAGGTCCTTCTCAAAATATTAGCATATTGTGATAAAGTTCATTATTTTCCATAATGTCATGATGAAAATTTAACATTCATATATTTTAGATTCATTGCACACTAACTGAAATATTTCAGGTCTTTTATTATCTTAATACGGATGATTGTGGCATACAGCTCATGAAAACCCAAAATTCCTATCTCACAAAATTAGCATATTTCATCCGACCAATAAAAGAAAAGTGTTTTTAATACAAAAAACGTCAACCTTCAAATAATCATGTACAGTTATGCACTCAATACTTGGTCAGGAATCCTTTTGCAGAAATGACTGCTTCAATGCGGCGTGGCATGGAGGCAATCAGCCTGTGGCACTGCTGAGGTCTTATGGAGGCCCAGGATGCTTCGATAGCGGCCTTTAGCTCATCCAGAGTGTTTGGTCTTGAGTCTCTCAACGTTCTCTTCACAATATCCCACAGATTCTCTATGGGGTTCAGGTCAGGAGAGTTGGCAGGCCAATTGAGCACAGTGATACCATGGTCAGTAAACCATTTACCAGTGGTTTTGGCACTGTGAGCAGGTGCCAGGTCGTGCTGAAAAATGAAATCTTCATCTCCATAAAGCTTTTCAGCAGATGGAAGCATGAAGTGCTCCAAAATCTCCTGATAGCTAGCTGCATTGACCCTGCCCTTGATAAAACACAGTGGACCAACACCAGCAGCTGACACGGCACCCCAGACCATCACTGACTGTGGGTACTTGACACTGGACTTCTGGCATTTTGGCATTTCCTTCTCCCCAGTCTTCCTCCAGACTCTGGCACCTTGATTTCCGAATGACATGCAGAATTTGCTTTCATCCTGAAAAAAGTACTTTGGACCACTGAGCAACAGTCCAGTGCTGCTTCTCTGTAGCCCAGGTCAGGCGCTTCTGCCGCTGTTTCTGGTTCAAAAGTGGCTTGACCTGGGGAATGCGGCACCTGTAGCCCATTTCCTGCACACGCCTGTGCACGGTGGCTCTGGATGTTTCTACTCCAGACTCAGTCCACTGCTTCCGCAGGTCCCCCAAGGTCTGGAATCGGCCCTTCTCCACAATCTTCCTCAGGGTCTGGTCACCTCTTCTCGTTGTGCAGCGTTTTCTGCCACACTTTTTCCTTCCCACTGAGGTGCCTTGATTCAGCACTCTGGGAACAGCCTATTCGTTCAGAAATTTCTTTCTGTGTCTTACCCTCTTGCTTGAGGGTGTCAATAGTGGCCTTCTGGACAGCAGTCAGGTCGGCAGTCTTACCCATGATTGGGGTTTTGAGTGATGAACCAGGCTGGGAGTTTTAAAGGCCTCAGGAATCTTTTGCAGGTGTTTAGAGTTAACTCGTTGATTCAGATGATTAGGTTCATAGCTCGTTTAGAGACCCTTTTAATGATATGCTAATTTTGTGAGATAGGAATTTTGGGTTTTCATGAGCTGTATGCCAAAATCATCCGTATTAAGACAATAAAAGACCTGAAATATTTCAGTTAGTGTGCAATGAATCTAAAATATATGAATGTTAAATTTTCATCATTACATTATGGAAAATAATGAACTTTATCACAATATGCTAATATTTTGAGAAGGACCTGTATATTTTACCACCATCTCTGACCAGCTTTGCAGTCCTTGCTGAAGAGAAGCATCCCCACAGCATGATGCAGCCACCACAATGTTTTAGAGTGGGACTGTTGTGTTTGAGGGTGACACGCAGTGTTAGTTTTTTCAAACCAGAACACCTTCTACCCCTATGTCCCCTACATGACTTGTGGCAAAATTGCAAATGGGTAGTTTTTTTAGTTGTCATATCCTTACCATCCTATTTGGATTGAACAGAGCTCTGTGGGATATTCAAAGAAATGTTGTTTTAATTCTAACTCTGCTTCTCCACAACTTCCTCTCTGACTTGTCTGCTGCTGCTTTTTCTTGGTCTTCGTGATCTTTGTTCGCTAATGTAAAGAGGGCTGACTACAAATACATGCCACACTTTTCAGTTTTTTATACAAAAAGAATAAAAACCATTTTTCATCTTCCTTCCACTTCACAGTTATGTATGAAGTTTCTGATTGGAACGTGAGAAAAAGTGGAAAAGTTTCAGCGGTATAAACACTTTTGTATGGTGTCGTTCCCTTTTTATTGTCCAACAGAACATTCAGGTGTAAGATCGCAGAGAAAGCAGGATTTTACACTCTTCGTGTGTGGAAGCACATTCACAGGTCTCTCACATTTAGGCCTCTTTTGTCAACTATTCTCAGACTTGGAGCAAGACGGCTTTTCCAAGAACCCGTTCTTTCACGGGATCATTGCTGAGGTGCCGGAACAGCACAGAACCAAAGAAGGTGAGAACAACTGGTCGCTAATTGCAGAACTGATATAGTTCTGTCAGGGTGGAGAGGAGGAAGGGAGGTTTGAAGGAGTCCAGAGCCCTCTTAAGTGTCTGGCTCATTAGCAGCTAAATGCAACACAGTGTGTTCTGTTGCCTAATGTAGCAGGATGCTACTGATGTGACCTCTCCCTTTATTCACCTCTTACATAATAAAGTTAATGCACTGTTTCCTCCATGTGCAGTAATAAGCTCATTAGTATATGCTCTGCTACTCAGCTCGACCTTTTCCCATATGGTCACCGCTGACCACCTTCTGCTGGACTCAGATATCTGACTCCATACTCAGGAGGGGCTGAGATAATTCAAGACTCTAACACATTGGTCATAGATACTTTTGCATAAACAGGCAGTTATGGGAAAAAGTAAGTACACCCTCTGTTGATTCTAAGGCTTTAACATATTACGGATCTGGTCTTTTCTCTGTTTGGAAATGTTTAAATTGAACTAAACCACATGTGACAGATTCCACTATGTCATTAAAGTTACATTATGTTTTTGAACAGTGATTAATCCAAAATGGAAATGTTTGTGAAAAGCCAAGTACACCCCCAAAACATTAGATCTGCGCTAAAGGTGAAAGTTTCATTGTGCTCTTTTGGTGATTTGCAGTGTTGTTTTTGTACCAAAAGCACCTTTTGGAATTATAACTGAACAGTTCAAGCTTGGTTTCACCAGTGGACCCATCCTACCTCAAGGTTTTGAGAGATTTTCTGTATATTTTATTTGGATGAATTCATTCTGTCTTAGAACCCTACTCTTCAGTGTAGACATAAGGAGATCATAGGACATTGTTTTCATGTGTAGAACACAACCAGTGGAAACTCCTGCAGTCCTTTAATTGTTGCTGTCGGCTGTGTGGAACCCTCCCGGACCGGTCTTGTCTTGTGTTTTCATCAATGTTGCAGAAACGTCCCGTTCTTGTAATGTTCCTGATGTCCAATATTTTCTTCAGTCATTGGTGACTACCTTCACTGTCTCGTGGCAACATGTGAAGAGTTAAGGCAGTAAAATAATGGTGGCCACACAAAATAAGGACATTTTGGGGACAATTTCGACATTTTCACTCAGAGGTGCACTGACTTTTGTTGCCAGTGGTTTAAACATTAATGATTGTGTGTTGAGTTAGTTTGAGGGGACAGCAAATGTACACTGTAATACAAGCTGTACACGGACTACTTTACATTGTTCAAAGAGCCAGTGTTGCCCGGTATATAAAGATATAATAAAATATTTACAGGAATGTGAGGGGTGTACTCACTTATGTGAGAGGCTGCTGTTGTGACTATGAATCAGAAAATATTATTTAATATTTAATATCAATAATTTAATATTTTATCAAATAATATTTTGGTCTGTTAAGGGTTGTCCTGTGAATACCAGCCCAGTAAGGCGATGGTATTAGGACAAAATAGAAAGGTGTGAGACGAGCTCTGACATTATTGAACAGCATAAACTCTGCACACAAATGGAATGAATTCACAAAATTTCTTAAAATACAAGAATTTATTAACAAAAATAAGTCAACTCAAAGTCAAACATATTTCAATCAACAAACTCTTTACTATGCTAAAACAATCCAACTAAACTACCAAGCAGAATTAAAGAATAATGAAGACTAATGTAAAATATAAACAAGTTTAAAGAGGATTGGAAATTATGACCAAAAGAGTGATGCAACATTACCATACAATGTTTATGTTTGAGAACCAAGGATTATCTTGAAGAAACTGGAAATGAAGTTAAGTTAGTTTTGGAACTAACTTAGAAAATAATCAGCAAACGTTTAGACAACCATTCACAATGCAAGATCAGATTAAATATTATTTTAATAAAATAATGTTTTAAATAATGATCTGCTGAATAAAACCAACCTTCTGGTAAAATATTTAAGGAAGTATTTTGGAAAAGAGCCAAATCTTTCTGGAGAAATTAGGTTTAATGGTGTTTACTTAGTTATCAAATTTAGTAAAATGATGTTAGGGACAAATTATTTACTGGATTGAAAACTAAACCATTCTGGGTAAATATTATTTGGTAGCAAGCACATGTCCTTACCTGTTAGCAGTTGAAGCTAATAAAGGAGGCTAATAGCTTAGCACCAGAATCAAACACACACCTTTAAAAATACCATCAATAAAAGGGTTAAAATGCATAAGTGCGGATGGCACGTTATGATCAATCTTCTGTTTAAAATCACCATTTAAATAAAGTTTGTCTTAACTTTACAAACACAGAACACAACCTGAGCACGTTTGCTGCAGATATTCTGCTAGCACCAAGATAACTGAGTTCAACACAAACAAAACCAAACTTCAGAAAATGAAAACGGTCAGATCATTTTACCTTAAATCTCTCTGCCCAAAACCCTAACCTCGTTTGAAACGTGTTGAGGAGGAGTTGACGATGACGACATTTGAAGAAAGCTCTGAACAAAGTGTTAGCTCCAGAGCAGTGACGGGGGGGGACGCTCTGTCGGGCCAACCAAACTGCACGTTACCGTAACCATGGTGATGCGGCTACGGTTGTCCTTCTTTCAGACAGGGAAAACCGCTTCACTCGGCTTGTAGAGACAGCGTCTCTACTGGGGACTTCTCTGGGACAGTTTGCTTCTGCAGGCCTCAGAGAGAAAGTAAGCAATGCTTATACCTTAATTTACCCCTTTTTATGAATGAATACTGGATTCTTTCAACAGTAATTCATCCGTACTTAACTTAGTGCATATGATCGATGATCGTATGACAACCTTGGATCCAGCTTGAAGAGTTTATGTCTTTGCCAGCAAAGAGACATTAGCGCGCTGCCTCTCCAGCCAGTCTGTCAGTGGAGTCCGGGTGGTAGAGAAAGATGCTTTTAGGGGGTGCTTTTATACAGCCAGTGGCATCATTGGAAGTCCGCTGCTACAAAGACATTCTTGTTATTCTTTGTAGCTGCATGTCTGCGATCTGGCTTTAGCCGGAAGTTGGAAATGTCAGGAAAATCCTAACAGCTGAACCTTATTTCAGTTACAGAATACATGTGACTTTTTATGTGAATAAAAACAAAGCACAACAAAGCTGTCGTTTTAAGCAGGTTTAGGAGAAAGGAAGAAGTGCATAATAGCGCTGATACCAGAGTTTAACTGAGAATGTAAAGAAATCCCTGAACATGTTTTACTGTTTCGCTTTCAGGCCATACGAAAATTGGCTACGCACTTTACTTCTATTCCTATAGCTCCTGGATGGGGAGAGCCATTTATATGGAGGACTTGTATGTGATGCCAGAATTTCGAGGTGAACCGTCTTCATTGCAGATTGTTGCTCTTGTTGTTAATATAACTGTATGCATGCCAAATCTTAAATATGATGTCTGTTCTTTCAGGGAAGGGCATTGGTAAAGCACTTATGAGCAAGGTAGCACAGGTGAGTACCATCAAAGCATTATTAAACATGTCAAACTTCAAAAATGTGACATAAATTGTCAACATTTAGGCTTGTCATGAATGTCTGCTTCCTTCGCCTTTGGTGTCCTGCAGCTCGGTCTGGCTGCTGGATGCCACCAGCTCAACTTTACAGTTCTGGACTGGAACAAGTCATCCCTGGACTTTTACCTCAGTCAAGGCTGCTTTGACATCACGGATAAAATGGGCTACCACTGCATGCGCTGTGAGGGCGAGGCACTGGAGCACCTGGCACAACCTTAATCCAAATATGAGGCTTTTGAAACCTTAAGACCAGTCCAAGCAATGCAGAGTACCACTTTGTGTTCCTTTGTTTAAGCCCTAATGAGAATTGTCAGGCTAGTTTTTAAATAAATGGCTTTTTGCAATTTAGCACCTTTGGTTATTAATTATTTATTCACTGGACATGAAGCCATCTTAAAACATCTGTTAGATTTACCCATGAAAATTATGCAAACAATTTTATCCCTCAACAATATATTTTTAAGGTAGTTTTTAGTATAAAATATTGGTTTTTATCATGCTTTATATGTCCTCTTAAAACCTTGCTATACTTAGAATAATCCATCATAAACCATTATAATAGGTTTGGTGTGAACTCCATGTTACCCAGGAGTGTGGGTGAAAGGTTATATGCACAAAGATCCAGGTGTCTAGATGCAGGGATGACAGTTGCTCAGTCAAGAAAAATGTATCCAAGGAAAATTTATCCTTGCTTGCAAGTACAGTGATGGTAAAAATTAAGTATACGCTTGTTGCTTCCATAGGATTTAATAGTAGAAGTAGCAACAAGGTGCTCCGGATTAGATAAACATGCTCAACTAATCATGAGCAGGTCTGACTACCTGGGTCTTCTCTAGAGATTTTCTAGGTGCTTGAAAACACAAGGCCAAGGTGGAAAGATATCAGCAATGACCTAAGAGAAGTAATTATTGCTGCACATCAATCTGGGAAGGGTCATAAGATCCTTTCCAAATAATCTGATGTCCATCATTGTTGTCCAAGGTGAAAACCTATCCACAAATTTTAGGAATCTTCTCAGGAGTGGGCATCCTCGTTAATTCATCAGATCGTGCAATGCTCAGAGAAATGACCAAAACAACCTAAGAGCGCCATCTCAGACTCTACAGGCCTCAGTTAGGGTGTTAAATGTCACAGTTTGTGACATAACAGTTAGAGAAAGACTAAAGAAATGCACTTTGTTGCCAGGAGAAACCTTTCTCTCCAAACAACATGGTAGCACATCTTAGGTTTTGAAAGTCCCATGTAAATAAACCATAATATTTCAGGAATTATGTCATTCATTGGACGGATAGTAGTCCGGTAGAGATGTCACCAGAACATGTCACCACAAACACCCTGTACCAACTCTCAAGCACGGTGGTGGAGAGGTGATACTTTGGGCTTGTTATGCAGGTGCAGGACCTGAGCACCTTGCAGTCATTTAAAGTGCCTCAACAAGCTACTGACTTATTGGGAGTACTTAGTTTTGCATGACTGTATTGAAGGTGATAGATTTGTTTTGTTTTTTTCCAATGGCTGCAGCTGCCTGACAAGCTAACAGATTTACCATTAGCTAATTAGCCGAGCACAACTTGCTAGCTATGCTAACTTCCTGATGGGGTTTTTATCAGTCGCTATTGTTACATTATCTGGATTCATCAGAATAAATGAAAAATCCCTCTGCTTCCTGTCAACACCAACATTTGCTCACTGATGTAGACTGAGATTATTTTAAAGCAACAATTAATTACTAAAAACGTATTAGTTATTTCAATTGTCAGTTTTCACCTGAAGGGCAAAATATTGCAGCGCTCCTCTTCTCTCCAGCCATCCTTTGAGCCTGCTGAGTTCAGTTTAGCATAAATACTGAACAGCTGCTGTGCTTTCAGATGCACTAATCAACACGGAGACCAAGTGGGAGTTTTTATGGGATTCCATGGGTAAAAGAAAGTCCACATAGAAGGAGATCGCGGATTTGTGTCATTGAACATAGGCACGATTGTTTCTTTATATTGTTGGGGCCTTTTTTGTATTAAAATGTTTAATTTAGTGATTTTGTCTTAATGGTTTTATGCTCTTTTATGCTAGTCAGCAGTGGCTCATGTAACCTGTAGGAATGGTTTAGTTGGTGGTGATTGGAAAAGTACGGTGTCAACTGTCCTGTTAGGACAATAATGAGCCAAATTAACACTACTGTAAATGCCCAAGTCAACAAAAACCTACCTGTTGTAGCTCGTTAAAGCTAGCACTGGTGAACATTTTCTTTTCCACCTCTCACACGGTGGCATCATTTACCCATCCATATTAGAGCTGCACAATGTATCGAATCCCAGTCACCATCGCATTGTCAGTGGGTGCAACGTCACAAACGACAAGAAATACCTGGACACAAGATTTTAAAGGATACAATATTTCTAGTGTCACCAAATCACACTTTACATATCCATAATACATATCCATAATACATGTCTGCAGACTATGAATACACAGGTTTTAAGCTCGAGTTGTCAACTCCCATTTTTCATCATGCATTTGCTATAGTTTAATGTGGTTTTGATGGGTTAAAATCCAAGAGGGTTTCCTATTTTAGACAGTGTGAAGCACAGAGTAAAACAGTTCTGACCCTCCCCCACCTGTTGCTCCACACTGTCAATCAGCAGGCCGTAAAAAGGCTGCTTCACTCTTCCATTGCTCGCAGCAAAAACTTGGCTGCTTGGGAATATTTCCAGCGATAAAAATGTTGTTTAGCCATGATGTCGAAACTAGACCACCCATCACTCTTATTAGGATTAATTATATTTTATGGCGTTCTACTCCTTGTTATTAATCCTGTGGACAACCCTTACTGTGCAAAGTGTGATTAGTGGAGAAAAAAAGCAAAAATGTAATCCTAATTCCTAAATTAGATGCATGTAGATCTTTTATATGTCTAACTTACCTGTTGCAAAACCAGTGACCACAAGAGTCAGTTTCATCTTAAAGCAACTGATGTGTGTGTGGATGTCATTTACTGTTCACTTTGTATTATATGTGCTGGTTTTGTGATGATCTATGCAGCCAGACTCAGGTTACAGCTTTCAGAGAAATGGATGAAGCCCAAATTCAAACCAAAACAACCCATTCAGTGGAATTTGGGGAGGGGGGCATAAAGCTTGAGTTGACTCGTTGCATAACTTTAGATCTGTCATGCTTAAACGAATGTGACATTATTCTGGTCTGCAACATCAGTCTTTCCTGTTTTTTGTACAGTTTAATGAAAACATTTTATGTGTTATTTTCATTGTTTCTGTTCTATCCAAACAACTAAAAACCACCGACCCTTCTTTGCAACTTTTGCATTTGGCCTTTATTTTCATACGGCACATGCAACATCATTCAAAATGGATCCGCTCATAGGAATGCATTTCATGGGCCATCATTCTGCTGCTACACACAGCAAGGCACAAACGTGAAAAGACTGAGGGGGATACGAGAGATTTTAATCCTTTCTCGCCTGCAGCTTCCCATCAGTGTGAACTATTCAAATTTAAATGCCAGCTATTTTAAAATCATGGTTTCTCTCTGATACTGTTGCCGTAAATGACTATTGGAACATTATCACTATTTATTCAGGTTTTAGTCTTCTAGCTTTGTCTTTAAGTAAAACTATGCAGTGTATCTGTTGGTATAAGTAGATGAGACATCAATGTTTGTGTGTTTAGGTGTTCAGAAAGTACCCCATGGTGTGTTGTACCTGGTCCAAATTCCTTGTAAATTTTCTTTACCGCCTGCAGTCATTTTATTGTGTTTGAGTTCATAAATTTTGTTTCTATAATACTTCAAAAGAAGTGTCAGTGGTTACGTGTGTCCAAAGTTGACACTGAAAATACTGATGAAGCACTGTGGGATTTCAGGCTTGATCTGCTGAGTCTGACGGGGCTTTTTTTTGGGGGGGGGGGTTGAGATGCATCCTTTTGTGAAAAAACTGAAATCTATTTTTTTCAGAAGCTATCAAACCGTTATGATTTTGCCATTTGCCTTGTTGTATAAGTTATTACATTCAATTTAGTGGCTGTATGAGAGATGTTGTCGAAAGTATTTAGTGGGTGTATTTAGTGAACGGATCTTGTAATCAGCGTGTGTGTTTTACGTCTCTGCTCAGTTATCAAAGAAATAAAACCTGACATAATGCATCTCAGACTGATGTCTAAGTGTATACATGTTCACTTTGTGTTAGTTTCTTTTTGTGTCTGTGATTTTCTTATTTATGAAACAATATTTCTATCAGGCAAGTCTAGTCAATTAAGATGAATTATATTTTTACAGGGTAAAAGCCACAAGTAAAATGCAGTCACATATAACCTATAGAGGGCATACTAACACCATCAGTTAAACCTAATGTGTTACAGACCTTTAAAGTGCTTGTGACATTTAATTTTTATGATAAGTCCAATTATATTTATGGAAAGGAAACATGAAGAAAATATTTCAAAAAGTAAATTATTGCCGCTGAAATGAACAGCTGTTGAGATATGGTCATAAATTTACTTAAAAAGGCATTTCCAGACTTCTTTGCACTGTTTTATGACGTAGAAGGGGAATGTTTAGGACAACTTGAATTGTCTCAAACAAGGCTGGACTAGGACCCAAGTTTATCTTTAACCCCCCCAACACCACCACCTCCACGACACAGAGGCAGGACGATAATAGAGGTAAAATAAAATGTCCCAAAGCTGACACACCTTCAGACATGCAAACAGTTGTTTTTTGTGATCATGCCAGGAAAAATAGCGTTCTGTCCCTCCATCACACAACGCCAGGAGTTAGCTAATCTCTACTGGGACTTTATCTGGAACAGATGGCTTCGCCCTGTGAGACAAAGATGGCGCTTTTCTGGATCCATTTAGGTAGGTCTGTACGAGTGGACAAAGGAAGTCTTTTTCATGTCCTATTTTCGAAAGGAAAACTGAATTTAGCAATAAATACATACACAAGTCTTAGTGCTAAATAAATGTATAATCAATATGCTTTGAACCCAACAAAGACCACTGCTTTAATTTATTTTACATATTCATATAACACATAATTTACTTTTACATATTCTCTTAGATCCCCCATTCCACCCAAAAACATGTCGTGGCAAAAAAATTGAAATCCTTGAGGTTGTTATTCAATAGCATAGGCGTTTTTTAGTGACACTTTTGCGAAGTAACTTTACATGAATCTGCTACATCTTTAATTTGGAGGTGGTTCTTTTCATTTGTTTGATCTGTTTATTTAAATGAAAAAAAGTCTGATTTATGAGACTACTTTTATCTGTAGTGGTTATGGATTAAAGATTTTTGTGGCAAAATAAGACTTAAAAAACCAAGAGGTTAGACTATCTTTTTCTGATGAAGCCTGCCTGTATCTGCTTTTACTGTTTCTGACACTGATAAACTGTTTATTTCTGAAACATGCCCAAAAAATGTGGAAGTGAGCCAATGCAGGATGAGAAGAAAAACGCAACAAATAAAAGAACAGAAACAGTTTGACTTAAGGGGGAAGAAAATGTGAAGATAATTCACGGTGACTGCACAGGTTTTTCCAATTTCAAAGTGGTTTTACTGATGATCTGATTCTAAAGTATAAAGCGGATATAAAGTTAGGGAAGTAAATAGTGGTTTCTGCTTGTCTTTTTCTCTCAATTACAGCTGAATAGTGACACTTTTTAGGGAGGTATTAATAAAGCAGACATTAAGGCCCTGCAGAAGACAGTGAGGGGAGCTGAAAGAGTCATCGGAGCGTCCCTACCCTCTGACTAAAATATTTTCTGAGATGATACTGGGAGACTCCTCACACCCTTTAACTGAACTTTTTTTGAACTTGCTAATGGTACATTAAGATTAAAAGCAGAACCATGAGAATGCTGCACGGCTTTCTGACTCAAGCTGTTAAAATCCTGAACTGCGGTCACGATTTTATATTTTATTGCACTCATTTTATATCAGGTCAGTTTGTGACTGTGTTTTCTATTGGTACATTTAAATTATTTAGTCATATATTTAGAAAAAGCTATAACAAGTCATGTTGGCAGTTTTCCACAGGGCAACCACTATGTGGAGGAAAAAACAGTAGCATCATGATGTGGGGATTTGTTTTTCTTCAGCAAGGACAGGGGATCTAAATAGAGGAAAAGCCTGGAAGAAAGCTATTTTCTAAAGAGGAATAGCTTAAAAATGTGAGAAATTATGGAAAAGTACAAGGGGTGGTCATACTTTTGCAAGGCACTCTGTTTGGAAATATCTAAAACAGAAGTCCATGTTGGGAATTGCTTTGAAAATTAATTTATTTTGCTTCCAAAGCACCTAAAACATTTAGGTACCTGGATTTGTGGTTTGTGCCCCCTAAATTGGTCTATCTTTTAGTACTTTTATAGTGCAGACTTAATAAAAATCTAATTGAAAACTACACCAAACATAGTACCTTTACAGCCGCCTAGTGGTCACAAACGGTACTGTTGCACACATAATTGGCACACATAGTACAGGGGTTGGACAATGAAACTGAAACACCTGTCATTTTAGTGTGGGAGGTTTCATGGCTAAATTGGACCAGCCTGGTAGCCAGTCTTCATTGCACCAGTAAGAACAGAGTGTGAAGGTTCAATTAGCAGGGTAAGAGCACAGTTTTGCTCAAAATATTGAAATGCACACAACATTATGGGTGACATACCAGAGTTCAAAAGAGGACAAATTGTTGGTGCACGTCTTGCTGGCGCATCTGTGACCAAGACAGCAAGTCTTTGTGATGTATCAAGAGCCACGGTATCCAGGGTAATGTCAGCATACCACCAAGAAGGATGAACCACATCCAACAGGATCAACTCTGGACGCAAGAGGAAGCTGTCTGAAAGGGATGTTCGGGTGCTAACCCGGATTGTATCCAAAAAACATAAAACCACGGCTGCCCGAATCACGGCAGAATTAAATGTGCACCTCAACTCTCCTGTTTCCACCAGAACTGTCCGTTGGGAGCTCCACAGGGTCAATATACACGGCCGGGCTGCTATAGCCAAACCTTTGGTCACTCATGCCAATGCCAAACGCCAGTTTCAATGGTACAAGGAGCGTAAATCTTGGGCTGTGGACAATGTGAAACATGTATTGTTCTCTGATGAGTCCACCTTTACTGTTTTCCCTACATCCGGGAGAGTTACGGTGTGGAGAAGCCCCAAAGAAGCGTACCACCCAGACTGTTGCATGCCCAGAGTGAAGCATGGGGGTGGATCAGTGATGGTTTGGGCTGCCATATCATGGCATTCCCTTGGCCCAATACTTGTGCTAGATGGGCGCATCACTGCCAAGGACTACCGAACCATTCTTGAGGACCATGTGCATCCAATGGTTCAAACATTGTATCCTGAAGGCAGTGCCGTGTATCAGGATGACAATGCACCAATACACACAGCAAGACTGGTGAAAGATTGGTTTGATGAACATGAAAGTGAAGTTGAACATCTCCCATGGCCTGCACAGTCACCAGATCTAAATATTATTGAGCCACTTTGGGGTGTTTTGGAGGAGCGAGTCAGGAAACGTTTTCCTCCACCAGTATCACGTAGAGACCTGGTCACTATCCTGCAAGAAGAATGGCTTAAAATCCCTCTGACCACTGCGCAGGACTTGTATATGTCATTCCCAAGATGAATTGATGCTGTATTGGCCGCAAAAGGAGGCCCTACACCATCCTAATAAATTATTGTGGTCTAAAACCAGGTGTTTCAGTTTCATTGTCCAACCCCTGTATGTCCCTTGATGAAAGTGATTTGACAGGCAGCAGAAGCTCCGGTGCGCCTCCTGTGCTTTTCTTTAAGCGCACACCTTTAGCGGTATGACGCAAACCCCCACAGCAGTGCGTGTGCTCAGTCGGTCTGACAGTCTGTCTAGTAGACTGACCCCCCAGCAAGCGGTTTAAAGGGAACATAAGAGCGCTGAGTCAACGAATCGCAAGCAGAAGGATGCAACAGTTGATGTGAGCATAAATTGCAGAGTTTTTCTTGCGTTTGGAGACGCTCTCCACACAGAGAGAATGGTGGCTGTGATCCATGAGAGGAGAAGGCTCCAGTCTTAGGTTGCTTTAAAAAAACTAAAATAAAAAACTGCATATTTGTGCCTCTACAAGGCAGCGACGGAGCGACCGCTCTCTCTCTCCACAAAAAATGGGACATTTGGAGTAAAACGTATCGAGTGGACTTAATGCTCTGCTGGAATGGAGTTAATGTGTAAATTCTGGATGGTTTGCGGCGGCGAGTGAGCGATCTGCTGTGCGGAGTGCAGCAAACATGCAGCGGCTTCTGCAGAGGAGACGAGTGCGCAAGTTGCGGGTCGTCTGGGCTTCCCTGGCCCTGGTGGCTATGTCTCTGGCCGCCTGCAGCGCGCTGTTTACGGCGTGGACCTGGCGACAGACCCGGGACCTGTCTCAGTCCTTCCAGATCCTGCAGGACCGACTCGAGCAGGTTTGTCACACTTTTAAAAGTAACCAATCAGTGCATGCAGGTTTGCACATTTGCACAGGAATGATATTTAGTCGGCTGCAACTTTGACACAGTTGTGTACGATCTTTCGTGGCTGCGGTTAAGGGAATCTTTGCGGGGGTGCAAATGGCTAAAGGCCATTCAACACATACTCCTGTGTCTTCCTGCTCTGCTCTGTTGCAGGTTTTGTCTGATTTGAACGTGTAGACCTTTCCAGAGCTGGCTGTAACACAAGGCAGGTTTAAAAATGCATGTGCAACACGAGTGTAATTTAACTTTTCTCCTCTGTTTTGCCAGTATTTAACTAACTCTGGAAGCAACAACCGGATTTCTGCAAATACAAAACATAATATAATGAATGTATGCCAAATGACACAAAAATGGGGAGGCCTGCTGACTTGACAGTTGTCCAGCTGGTGCTTAAAGACACCCTCCTCATGTACGGTAAGGCACAAAAGGTCATTGCTAAAATAAACTAAACAACTGGCTGTGTCTAAGCATCTTAATGGAAAGTTGAGTTAAAGGAAAAAGTGTGGTAGAAAAAGGTTCACAAGCAATCAGGGTAATCGCAGCCTTGAGACGATTGCAAACCAAGAGTTCGGAGAAAATTCCCCAGATGGGGATTAACGCTGGACTGCTATTCCCAAGCACACTATTAGAAAGTTGAGTGGAAGGAAAATGTTTGGAAGAAAAAGGCGCTCAACCAACAGAGATAAGTGCAGCCTCGAGATGACTGTGAACCAAAGCCCATTCAAGGATTTGGGGGAGATTCACAAAGTGTGGACTGCAGCTGGGGTCAGCGCTTCAAGAGCCACCACACACAGACGTATCCAAGACATGGGCTACAACTTTCGAATTCCTCAAGTTGAGCCACTCCTGAAACATAGGCAGTATCTGGGGTGTCTTACTTAAGCTAAAATGAATAAAGGATTATACTTTTATTCTGTGTTCTTTTCAGACGCAAACAAATTTTGCTTTTCATCTGGAAATCAAGGTCCCAATAGTCTGGAAGAAGAACAGAAAGCAACATAATCCAAGCTGCTTACTCAAATAAATACATTTTCAATGATATTCTTATTTACTGAGATGCACATGTATAATATACAAATGTTTAAACATGGATAATATAAAAGAAGTATTAAAGTAGCTGTGTAAAGTGATGGTAGTTGGAAGGTCCTCAAATTAGATTCTGTTCAAGGCCTCATACAGTCTTCCAGGCTCTGTTACTGCCCAGTAGTTGCAGCTCAGTTAATGCTGAATCTCTGCTCATTTTTTTATTTCATCCTTTTTTCTCCTACCCCCTAACGTCTTGTTTAATCGCCCTGGTGCCAGTGACGCTCCAGTTTTATCTCAATTTACTGGAAAGCCTCAACTATTTGGCACATGAGCGAGATGCTGCCACTGACTGACTGCACTAAGGGAGGCTTCAGGCGCAAATCAGGCTGCACAATGAAGCGTAGCAAGTGCAAATCATCTAAACACCTCATGCACGGGTCAGCGTGGACTGAAATTTGAGGTACACTTGCAGAAAAAGTAATAAATATAGATTTTCTGTTCTGTTTGCTTTATGCACGTTGCATCACAATTTATTTTCAAAACAGGAGCCAGTACTGGAGCTGATGGTAAATTCTTCTGGTTTCAAGTTCAGAGCATTTACAAAACCACAGAATTTCAGATTAGCGGGGGTGAAATTGACTGTGTAACAAACATGTTTACTAAACCTGCACACACATACACACACATAGATTGGACGCATGGAGTGTTGATGCTGGAGCCCTTCCCCATGGGGTCCCATTGTGTCCATTTGACCGTTTGCCAAATCCTGATGAGAGCCAGCGAGCGAACGTCTGGAGAGTGAAGTGTGACTCTCTGCCTCCATTTCAACAGTAGCAGTAAATTTAAACACTCTCTCCTCCCCTCCAAGCAACTTCTCCACGTCTCTCCCGTGCGCTGTGTGGGCCTCCTTCGAGGCTCCAGTGGGGGCCTCAGTCGAGGATTTAAAAACTGCAGGCTTAAAAAATCATTTCTTCCAGACTTTTGAGGAATGTAAAGGAGTGAAAACACGAGTTACGTGTCGCAATCATTCCTTGAGGAAGTGGCCGCTCTAAAGCAAGCAAGGAAAGGACTAAGGCATTTTTCTGGCCGTAACAGGTCTTAAAGGGACAGTTCGGGATTTTTTAAGTGAGGTTCTGCTGTGAGGTTTTAAGCAGTCAACATCTTACCTGTACTCAGTCTTCTCATAGTACAAATTCCAATTAACTGGGCATGAAGGCTAAAGCCAATGGTAGTTATGTTTGCAACATTTTCAGTTTATGACAAAAGAGCTTGTACTAAGCTTTGATGTGATATCAAGATCTATTGTGAAATGTTAAATATGAAGAGAACTACAGCATTTTACAGAAGTGAACACTGAATTTGTGGGGGCTTGAAAAAAACATGTGCTAAGCTATCAAAGCAAATGACTTTTGGTGTACAGATACTTACATTTTGAATGTGAAATGGACCAAGGCCAAAGCAGTCTGCCACTCTAGGAAGGAACTCCAGTCGCAAAAAGATCACAGTAGTTTATGCTATTTCAACAAAAACATAGTTTGCTTGATCACTAGAAGGTTATTTAGACTGTTGTGTAAATAATAAAAATAACAATAAACAATAAATATTGAATTTTCACCATGTTTTCTATGCACAGACGCCAAATTGGATACTAAACCTGGGTCGGAATTCCAGCCTCAGTTCATCTGGCTGGGAAGATGGAAAATCTGACTTCTGAGTACAAATAAAACTCGTCATTACTGTTTTACAGAAAAGTAGATGAAATATTAATAGCAGTTTAAATCAACACTATCTTATGGATTTTTGTAACTTTTGCCATCAGGTAATCTGAGAGGAGATGCTTTTCATCATCTTTTCTCAGTAGGTGTTTCACCCAGAAAGATCACTGGTGGCACACCGCCTCCTACCTCCATTTCCTGTATAAGTAATCGGGGTAAATAACCAGTCAGTGCAAATGTACAGGCATACAATGGTCTTTGCATTAATCACTTTGAAGTATTTGTGATTGAAGGTCTTTAGGACATTTAAAATCCGCGTTGGTCCGACTTGCTGTTAGCTTCAGCCTCCAAAGCTAACCTGGATTTATACCAAATAAAGATTCTTCATTGTCTTAACTGAACCTCACTTCAAAAATGTTGAAATAAATCTTTCAGACTAAGTGGACATTAGTTGATGGTGTTATTGTTCTATTTTCCCAACAGGTCAACACGCAGAGGAAGGCTATTGTTCAGCTCATTCTGGAGAAGAGGGAGCTGCTGGAGCGAGTGAAGCGAGATGGTAATACAAACCTGCCAGAGCTGCTTTGTCTCAACTTCAACAATCCCCAACTTGAGCTTTTCAGTTGCTTCGATCACCACAGACAGACACAATACACACATACCAGCTGAAGTCTCATGTTTTTTTAGGAAGAGCATTTAACACAAACGCTGGCCAGCCTCGGCCCACATGCCACTTTGGTCGGGTCCTGCGGGCCGCATGAGCTACCGCTGCTAAAAGTTGACACAGGAAAAAGTAGGCAGCTGGATTACCCTCTCAGAAATTACAGGTCTGACCAAAGCGGCCTCGAAGCCCAGAAAACCAGCTGGCGAGGGGGGGAAAGGAGGGAGGGGGTGTCGCTGCACGCTTTTGGTTCAGTGAAATATATTTATTTTCCCCTACTCCCTGAGCTAACGTCCGACACAGCTAGGATTTCATTGTGAAAGCGATGATATTTGATGAGCTATTACTGCGGTATTTATAGCATTTGCTTGCATCACCATCATGGGACTTCTTTTTTTGTCCGATAGTAAACTTTAGGTCAGTTTCGTGTTGGATTCTCTGTCCAAATGTCACAAAACGTTTAAAGAACATTGTGTCTAGCTTAAATTAACTCTATGCATGAAATTATGTAGGCACCGTGCAGAATTTCAATGGATATCAGTGGAGAGGGGTGGGAATATGCCCCAACAGCTTTTTCCAGTTTATGGAAACTTGACCACAGCCGTCCAGCTTTTTTGGAAAGACACTGCTGTAATGTTCTCTCCTTGTGACTGACAGCGCAAGTCAGGAAAGTCTGGCCACCCTGAGGACTTTCTGCTTGCCCACCCCTTGTAAATTCCTAAAATCCATGGGGTCGCCCATCTGAGAGGTAATTTAGCAATGGGGCATAGCATTTCTGAATAATGGCAGCAGTCAGGTGGGTTGGCTGCTCCGTCCTGAAACATAAACTGTGTCTTCCACAGTTCATGCAAGCACTATTCAGGTTGTATCAGTGTTTGAAATCCCCTCAGGCTAAATTGAACCATCAAGGAGCATCAGGAGCAGGCGTTCATAAGCTATGTTGTTTTTTTATGTATCGTATTTATCTGGAAAGGGGGCAGTAGCTGTTGCTACACTCTGCTCTTAATCTACTGTTTTGGGTCACAGAGCAGCCAAAGACCTTTTCGACTCTCTTTTTCCAGTGCTTCATTTTTCTCATTTACTCTTCTAGTCCCTCAGCTGCACCTCTGAATGCCTGTCTTTAATGCTTTCGTATTCACTTTTCCACTGTCCATCTTGTTTTTATTGCCTCCCCCCTTTCCTCACAGCCCTCCAGACACACAAACCCCACGTCCTTCATCCTTTCTCTCTGGTCTCTATCTTCTAGATGACCGCGACCAGCTGGCACTAAGATTAGCCCCCACTGGGCCTAAAATGAAAATAAAAGAGACATACACTTTTTGACTTACAATAACAGTTTGAGGAAATATACTGAAGCACGTGAAAGGAAATCCTTAAGCCCATCTGCTAACTGCGTTAAAACCCGCCAGGCTGAATATAAACGGCAGCAGATTAACCCACCGTATTATTAGTGTGATACAGATGGTAGTGATTGTTTTATCAAAAAAAAAAAAAAAAAAAACCAGCAGAAGTAATTTTCTGTGTTTTTAAAACTCACATTCTGCCTGTCTTTGTGTCTGAAGGGGGCTCGGTGCGAGGGAGAAATGGAAATGGACGGAAAGCAGCGTCTCATTTTGAGAGTAAGTGGCTTGGCAGATCCCTTATAACCGTCTCGCGTAGCATCTGCTGAAGTGGTTTTGAATCAAATACCCCTGTACGATTGCACTCGTAAAATCTTAATTGACTTTCCCCTTTTCTGTCTCCATCATTGTCTCCGACTTTCCGCCAGTAACCAAACTCTCCTCTCAGCAAGGTAGGAGTCGTTAAAATCATTTTTAAGTGTTTCTTCACACTTTGTAGGTTAGTAACACGTCAATAACTTGTTTTGTTTTCAGTCGGAGAAGGTGGCGTGATAAAAGGCTGGGAGGAGAGGATGCTGAACATGAGTAAAGCAGTGAGGTACAACAAGGAGGAAGGTACCTTCACTGTGGAGAAAGCAGGGATCTACTTTCTGTTCTGTCAGGTGAGTTTCAGAAAACCACTGTGCAATAAACTCTAAACAGCAATGATCAATGAAATATAATATGTTAATGTTTCAGCATTCTTTAGCCCACTGCAAAAATATGAAAAAGAATCAATATTTTAATAACTAATTACTAACATTTAAACAATTTGTGATTAATAACGATATTATTATGTTTGTCCAGTCCTATTGGAAAGGCTATGAATGGGACATTGAACACATATTTAATACATTTTGAAGTGACTCCATTTTGTACCCCTAAACAAACCATACCGCACTTTAAGTACTTTGATGAATTATGGAGATAGAAAAAACATAGAAAATACTCAAACTCATGTAAAATGTAAATTAATTGTATGTTGTTTTTTTTTTTCTGAAAACTTCATATTACACCCTATTTCCATTGGCCCTGTTTCTGATCCTCATTTGGAGCTACATTTCCTTACAGTAGAGAACCAGTAGGTCTCAGAAAATTTCTTTAAATTTCTGATTGCCAAAATGGGTACAAGGCGTCCCCAAGCTATGGATTAATTCATAGTTGGTCCATAATGTTCTGTGGCTACTTTTCTTACACCAAATAATTAGGTATGAAAAGACCAAAACTTAAAAAAATGTGAAATGGTGAATGGGCAAAATGAACCAGAAACCTGTTTGTAAACAGGTAAGTTTGTAAATAAAGTCATGTGATGACCCCTAGTCAAGATATACAAAGTTTCTAGAACAGAAAACCTGCAGTTTATGAAGTCACAATACAACTAAACTTTGCCATATTAGGTCAAAACTATTTGACTGAGTTTTCTATGTAGAGCAGCATAATGTATCAAATGTCATCACAATATCAGTGTGTGCAGTTGCAAAAGACTTCTTGGACACAGCATTTGTTTTTCATAGACTAACGCTCTGCGTATTGATATTGGCCAGTTGGATTGGGCAATAACTGCTCTTAATGGCTGCACCTGATATATACGTTTTAGTGGCTGAGGTGCTACAGCTAGCCGAGAGTGGCGGGAACATTGTGCATTAATGCAACTAATCAGACTCATAGAAAACACTCAGTGTTGTATCAGATCTGCCAACTCAGCGTAAAATTGTTACTTCAAAACAGAACAGACGATACATCTACAGCTAGCCAATAGTTATTTACTATAAATGTAAATTCAGATTTCTTATTGTGGCTCATGCAGTTGGTGGGAGCTAGTTTTGGATAATGTACACTGACAACGTAAAAGTGCTAACTTTGCTCATTTTCCCAACAGCACAGTTTTAATTACCAACATTAATTTAATTAGCGAAATGTTTTTTTAACAACCTCCATCTGTCAAGTGTTGTGTTCTGAAAAGTTTATTTAATTTTATGATAAAAGTTTACAATATAAAAAATAATTTAAAAAGTGAAATTGTTGTGATTAATATTACACTATCAGTTCTTTGTATCTGTGCTGACCTCTTTTAATAAGATATTCATCATTCTTTCCCCTTCGTCAGGTGTTGTTCAATGAACAGCAGTCTCCGTATGTGAAGCTGGACGTAGTGACAAATGGCCCCAGGCCCCAGAAGCTGCATTGCATGGAGGGCTACGGGACCACCCCCTCTGCGGGGCCACACTCCTTCCACTTCGTGAAGCCCTGCCAGGTGTCTGGCCTCCTGCAACTGGAGAAAGGCACAAAGCTCCAGGCCAAGACGGGCCCATCCTTCAGTCTCCACCCAGTGGCCAATCAGGTCTTTAGCATCTTTAAAGTCAACTGAAGCTCAGTGCTTATCTGGTCATTGTCGCAAACTATTCTCATGTACACAAATCCAGCTGCAGCTACTGCAGGATGTACTTTTTTTGCATTGAAAATGGATAATATAAGGATTTTTTTTCTACAAGGCCAAACAAAAGGCTACTGCTATTTCCCAGTAATTCCCACATATGTTCATCTGCGAGACAAAGCTGACATTTGTGGAAGAGGAATTTTTCTCTGGACTGCAGCCTGTTTTAGAATTCAGTTTTGGATTAAAATCAAGACCTACATTGAACAAAAAAACCTTGATGAACGTCTGCCTAGAGAACAGATGTGATGGAGGCTGCTCTGTGGATTTAAAGAGCTTCACAGTATAAGAAAATTCATTGGAGGTCTATTATAGCCCCTGTATAATGCAATAAAGTGTGCTTGCACTCTCAGTAAGCTGACAGTTAAGATGTGCAGTGTGCACCTTCCACAGCTGAGAGCACATCTGAACTCTATAAACGCTTTCTCCGGTTGCCATCGACTCTTTGAATGCTGCCTTTGTGTGTGGAAGTGTGCGAATGAAACCTGATGAATCAAAACCTTTGTGCTGATTTTATGGTCTTGACAATGCAAGGTGAATTTACTCTTTTATTCAAATATTTTGTATATAAGTCACTTATTTTACAGAATGTGCCTGAAGTCCTGAGTTGAAAGAAAGGAGTGTGGGGTGGGATTTTTAAATAACGTGGATGTGAATTTCTTCTCTTTTTTTCTAAGGAGAAATTATTGTATAGTTTAAAAGTTAAGGTTCAAGGTATTGCAAGCAAAACATAAAACTGTAAATTCATCTGTATCTGCTTTTTCAGGAGGTTCCTCTTTGATGAGGCAATGGCTATTACTCCCACACGTTTTTTTTAAACTTTTTATTAGTCAAAGCATTGCTAAAAAAGTCTGTGATACAAGTGATGCAACTATGCAAAGTAAAAATATGTTTGGGTAATGAATTTCTGTATAAATTACTGCAAGAAAGGGACATACTACGTTGCCGATTCCACACAGGTTCCTCGAGTTTAACCATTGAAATGTCAAGATTTCTCACAAACCAGAACATGGCAGGATCATTTTTACCTGAATATTGATATTACAGGTTTTAATATTCTTATTATCAAAGTTTTTGCACATATCTAAATGAAATGCATTAGCATGCAATGAAATGCTCTCACAGGCGTAGGCCAGGGCGTTTCCACTAGCATATTTGGACACTATTGCACTTTTTATTAGCTTAAGAGTAATACTTAATCATCTTAATATTTGTATTTCAATCTAAGACTCCACTTACTAGCATATTGGTTGAAGCTCTTTTACTTCACAGACTCCTCTCATAAACCTCTATTTTTTTTAATTAGCCAATCTACGGCAGCCTGAAATCAGTCAGCGTCCAGTAAGTCATTAACAGCACAATTGTAGCATACATGTATAAAGAACTTCAAGCACAGATTTCTATATAAATCAGCTATTAAATCACATTTTCCTTTCAGTTTTTGAGCATGCTAACTCATACATTAGCTCTAAGCATTCGTATTAGCTCAGTGTTGTTACGATCAGTCTAGTACGTGAACCGCTACTTCATGCTTTATGTGCTGGGGTCAGTGGCAGTTTTTGGTATTGGCCACATGGTTTTCCGCCCTGGGAGGCACAGCACAAGGGGGTGCCATGAGGCGAAAAAAGTTGATCTGAGTTGCGTAATAAAAGGTCTTCCCCTGCTTATTAGCATTTCCAGTCACCCAGTTCATGGGAGTATGGGTAAGCAACAAATGAATATCAATAATAGGCATACCCTAACCAATCAGGTGTGTCATACATCTGAACCCTTCTGATGTCACTCAAGGGTTTCAAACATCGAAGGTTATGTTCCCAAATATAGACCATCTTTAAAGTGAATCTGACCATTCCAAGTTTCAGATCTTACACCTTCAGACAAATCAGACCTTTTCTGGATTGTTCTTCAATTTTTTCAGAAATTAGAGATTTATTTCAGAAAATACACAAAAACAGCATGTTTGATGTTTTCTTGGCGCTAGAACCAGCTTAGATTGAAACAAGAATGAAAACAGCTATATATAGACAGGATACATAATAATACATAATAAAAAGTTTAGTTTTTTTCAAAAATGGGTTTGATCAGGGGAGTGGGTTTGTGTTCGGTTGTGTGGGGATCCTTAGAAGGGGCTTGCCCAGGGCACCATTCATGCAAGAATCGCCCCTGGCTTGGAAAGCACAAAATAACTCTTATTTTGTCTTCTGTGAACTTACAGTATAAACAGCAGTAACAGATTTAGTCTTTATACTTTTCCAACTATAAATCGGATTTACAAAATAATTGTAAAATTCTGGTTTTGTGGGCTTAAAAAGAGGATAGCTTTGGAAATGTTGTGAAACTGAACCTTGAATGCAAGATTGCCTTTAATATTGAACACAAAAAATCCAAACATCTTTTTGATTTAACCAGATTGCTTTTCTGTCATTTAAAAAAAAATCTTTTAGTAATGAAGCTTCCTTCTGTGTCTCCTATGCTGCGGCTTTGTGTAATAATCCCTGTTATATTTCAGGGTGTATTTCTAGCCGTGGGATTCAGCACTCCCACTCTTGTTTATAAGAAGTTTTTGTGGCCGGACCACAATGGTTTCTCCTCAGCACTTTACGGCAGCGATTGTTGTGTTCCTAATTGGACTCAAATGTTGCTGTTTTCAAATGGAAATCTTTTCTAAATTTAGATATTAAATCCCTTGTACTTCCTCTTTGCTTTCCTCTTTCCCTTTTTATTGTCTGTGCAACATCCCCCCAACCTTCTCAACATCCATGTGGACATCACATTTGCCTGTCAGCATTCGTCATAACATACACACACGCAGCAGTGGTGATCTAAATTTTCACTTCCTGCATCTGAATCAGAACCACATAGTTGAGGAAAAACATGCCTTGCCCCTCCTCTATCACCTCAGAATCCATTTTTGAAACATTTTTTTGTTATTTGTCTAACACCCTTGAAAGTCTTGTGAATAGATTTGTAAAATAAACAATGGATGCATGCCATGTCTGCGCTCATTCCTAGTGAATGGTGAATGAAAACTCCTTTCTGTTCTCTTTATTTATTTACCTGAAAATTGTACTTGTACTCGTCATCTTCCGCTTTATCCGGGACCGGGTCGCGGGGGCAGCAGACTCAGTAGAGACACCCAGATGTCCCTCTCACCAGACATATCCTCCAGCTCCTCCGGGGGGAGCCCAAGGCGTTCCCAGGCCAGCCGAGAGACATAGTCCCTCCAGCGTGTCCTGGGCCGTCCCCTGGGCCTCCTCCCGGTGGGACGTGCCTGGAACACCTCCCGAGGAAGGCGTCCAGGAGGCATCTGGTATAGATGCCCGAGCCACCTCAACTGTCTCCTCTCGATGTGGAGGAGCAGCGGCTCTACTCCGAGCCCCTCCCGGATGGCCGAGCTCCTCACCCTATCTCTAAGGGAGTGCCCGGCCACCCTACGGAGGATGCTCATTTCAGCCGCTTGTATCCGGGATCTCGTTCTTTCGGTCATGACCCAAAGTTCATGGCCATAGGTGAGGGTAGGAACGTAGACCGACCAGTAAATTGAGAGCTTTGCTTTTCGGCTCAGCTCTCTCTTCACCACAACGGACCGGCACAGCGCCCCCATTACTGCGGCAGCCGCACCGATCCGTCTGTCAATCTCCCGCTCCATTCTTCCCTCACTCGTGAACAAGACCCCGAGATACTTAAACTCCTCCACTTGAGGCAGGAACTCCCCTCCAACCTGAAGAGGACAAGCCACCCTTTTCCTGTCGAGTACCATGGTCTCGGACTAGAAGGAGCATGATCCTCATCCCAGCCGAGTCACACTCAGCTGCAAACCGCCCCAGCTCATGCAGTAGGTCTTGGCTAGAGGGGGCCAGCAGGACCACGTCATCTGCAAAAAGAAGAGACAAAATCCACTGGTCCCCAAACCAGACCCCCTCTGGCTCTTGGCTGCGCCTAGAAATCCTGTCTATAAAAGTTATGAACAGGACCGGTGACAAAGGGCAGCCCTGCCGGAGTCCAACATCCGACTTAGTGCCGGCAATGCAGACCAAACTCCTGCTCCGCTTGTACAGAGACCGGAGGGCCCCTAGTAAAGGGCCTCCGATTCCATACTCCTGGAGCACCCCCCACAGGACATCACGAGGGACACATTCATATGCTTTCTCCGGGTTACCTGAACATTAAAAAAGAAAATCAAGGTTATTGCAGTGGGATAACATCTGAAAGACTTCAATTTAGAAAGATTAGACGATAATTTTCATTTGTCACGGATTAAGGCCATGATAACGTATTTCAAAACTTGTATAAAAAACAATTCAACTGAAAAACAAACCCCTCTATTAGGAGAAAAACGGTTCAACACCTTTGTTGCATAACCCTTAGAACTTTGTTGAAGCATCTTTTGATTCAGTCTGAGCATTCAGTCTTATTTGGTCAGTCATCTTTACACAGTAAAATTTCCCTAATCTTTCTTGCAAAAGATTTTTAAATCTATAAGGTTATGAGGAGATTTTTTTATCACAGCCATGTTCAGGTGATCCAACATATCTTCTGTCGGATTTAGTTCTGGACTCCAGCTCTGCCATGCCAAAATTTTTATTTTTCCCTCAAACAGTCCTTGTTTTGGTGATATGGATATATTCTTGGACTCATATTGATGCTAATAAAAATAAATTCCCTGTGCGTCCTCAGCCTTCTAGCATGACACCTTAATGTTTTGGGCCGACACCATCTGGTATTTGGAACCTGTCAATTTCTCAACATCATTAGTTTGAGTTCATTGGTATTAACACAGCATAGCTATTTATTTTTCCCTATATAATCAGAAATCTTTGATTATTCACATAAAAAATCCTGTTGGTCTCCAACAATTGTGTTAAACAAGTATCATATAACATAACAAATCACAGCCACTTTGCAATGACAAATTGCAGTGTAAACATTATGAAAATAGCTTTAAACCCAGCAAATTCTGTTCTTTCGGCACATTTCCCATAGACCGCTGCTGAAAAAGGCTGTGTGCTAACAGTCTTTAGTCTCAATAAGGATCGGTGAACCCAAGAGAGAAAGGGGTGTGAAGTTTGCTTTATTAAAGATTTCATGAACTATGATTTTATTTAGAATTTAATTATTTTAAGAAAATCAACATGGGACCTAACTACTATATATACTGGTCCTTCTCAAAATATTAGCATATTGTGATAAAGTTCATTATTTTCCATAATGTCATGATGAAAATTTAACATTCATATATTTTAGATTCATTGCACACTAACTGAAATATTTCAGGTCTTTTATTGTCTTAATACGGATGATTTTGGCATACAGCTCATGAAAACCCAAAATTCCTATCTCACAAAATTAGCATATCATTAAAAGGGTCTCTAAATGAGCTATGAACCTAATCATCTGAATCAACGAGTTAACTCTAAACACCTGCAAAAGATTCCTGAGGCCTTTAAAACTCCCAGCCTGGTTCATCACTCAAAACCCCAATCATGGGTAAGACTGCCGACCTGACTGCTGTCCAGAAGGCCACTATTGACACCCTCAAGCAAGAGGGTAAGACACAGAAAGAAATTTCTGAACGAATAGGCTGTTCCCAGAGTGCTGTATCAAGGCACCTCAGTGGGAAGTCTGTGGGAAGGAAAAAGTGTGGCAGAAAACGCTGCACAACGAGAAGAGGTGACCGGACCCTGAGGAAGATTGTGGAGAAGGGCCGATTCCAGACCTTGGGGGACCTGCTGGAAGCAGTGGACTGAGTCTGGAGTAGAAACATCCAGAGCCACCGTGCACAGGTGTGTGCAGGAAATGGGCTACAGGTGCCGCATTCCCCAGGTCAAGCCACTTTTGAACCAGAAACAGCGGCAGAAGCGCCTGACCTGGGCTACAGAGAAGCAGCACTGGACTGTTGCTCAGTGGTCCAAAGTACTTTTTTCGGATGAAAGCAAATTCTGCATGTCATTCAGAAATCAAGGTGCCAGAGTCTGGAGGAAGACTGGGGAGAAGGAAATGCCAAAATGCCAGAAGTCCAGTGTCAAGTACCCACAGTCAGTGATGGTCTGGGGTGCCGTGTCAGCTGCTGGTGTTGGTCCACTGTGTTTTATCAAGGGCAGGTGTCAATGCAGCTAGCTATCAGGAGATTTTGGAGCACTTCATGCTTCCATCTGCTGAAAAGCTTTATGGAGATGAAGATTTCATTTTTCAGCACGACCTGACACCTGCTCACAGTGCCAAAACCACTGGTAAATGGTTTACTGACCATGGTATCACTGCTCAATTGGCCTGCCAACTCTCCTGACCTGAACCCCATAGAGAATCTGTGGGATATTGTGAAGAGAACGTTGAGAGACTCAAGACCCAACACTCTGGATGAGCTAAAGGCCGCTATCGAAGCATCCTGGGCCTTCATAAGACCTCAGCAGTGCCACAGGCTGATTGCCTCCATGCCACGCCGCATTGAAGCAGTCATTTCTGCCAAAGGATTCCCGACCAAGTATTGAGTGCATAACTGTACATGATTATTTGAAGGTTGACATTTTTTGTATTAAAAACACTTTTCTTTTATTGGTCGGATGAAATATGCTAATTTTGTGAGATAGGAATTTTGGGTTTTCATGAGCTGTATGCCAAAATCATCCGTATTAAGACAATAAAAGACCTGAAATATTTCAGTTAGTGTGCAATGAATCTAAAATATATGAATGTTAAATTTTCATCATGACATTATGGAAAATAATGAACTTTATCACAATATGCTAATATTTTGAGAAGGACCTGTATATAATATGTATCAAAGGTCATATTCATGTGACAGATATTCGTAGCTAGCTAACACTAGCTAGCCAGGACAAGCTAGCAAGAGATGGTTCGATAGATTCAAAATAAATACAAACAACTATTTCCATAATTTCATTCAGTTTTATTACAAACAAAATTAGAGAAAATAAGGAGATGTGTCGCCATTGACATGTTTTTTACTGCCACTCATCATTTGATTGGCACCACCACATACACAGTGACACAACATACCCAGAAATCAAGTGAAAATCCTGAAAAGAGGACAACGAAGAGTGGATAAAGAACTAATTTGCTGTTCTTGACTAAACATTTTAGTTTGGGGGTTGATTTATTTTAAAATAATAAAACTTCGTAAAAATCCTAGGGAAAAGTTTTATGGGATAAGTTGATTCAATGATAGGCCATCTTTTCAGTTTTGACTTAAAACAGTCGATACTGACCAGATTTTACAGGTTGACATCAGTTTCGAAATGCATTTTATTGACTTTACATGTGTTCAGCTATGCTTATTAAGGCATTTTTTTTTATGACGCAATACATAAAAGCCCCGTCTGTGATTCTCGGGATAACTATTGTGTACTTCTAATGGAGCTAAAATGTACTACGATGTTGGTAGAAGCATTTCGGGTTACATATGATCTATTTTCTGTAGACGGACGTAATTAAGCCCCAAAACTAAAAAGTAAGCCAGTAAAGTTTACTTTCTTGTATTATATATATATGCATTTCTGAAGTTAGCTCAACTTCTTCGTTTGCGTTCTCTTGCAACAATGGGATAATGGGAACTATGTATTGTGCAGGACACATACTACTGTTTTTTCATGTTTTAGAATTACAAAGAAACGTCTCTTTTGGTAGAAGCTCCTTCTCGAATAGCAACAGTGAGAACAACAGCAACATCAACAACAACAATGCTCATAACTGGGAGAGTAAAAATACAAGAGAACACGAATGAGCTGCTTAAATATGCAAAGTATGTCACAGGATTTTTGTAAAAAGAAATAGAAATAAAAAAATAAAATAAAACCCAGGAAAAACTCCAGTACAGAACGGTAAGAGCAGTGCAGAGGGTGGTCGACAAGCTTTAATAACACTGATTTGCTTATGAAAGGTTATAAACATTCATAGAGGGCTCCTGAAAAATAGTGTCATTATGAGAAACCCCCTTCAAAATACCTCGAAGCTCTGTACATAAACTCAAACCAGGGAAGCAGTTTAGGATGCTGGAAAATACTTTATGTTCAAACAAGTCCTGAATATATTTATAATATCATACCTTTGCACATGAGTTTTATCTAAACATGTACCGTTAAAAAAAAGAGCAAAATAAAGGTAAATAAGAACCAAAGAGCTGGAGCAGTGCTTGGAGCGGCTTAAACTCAGACACCAGAGAATCAGCCTCTCTCTGAGCATTAGAAATAGTATTAAAACGAGTGTAGGCACAGCTTGATAACATTTTTTTTTTTCGTTTCCACAAGACAGCATTGTTGTGATAAGAGCATGCTTCAGGGGATGGAGCGTCGTGGTAGAGATGAGTATAGTTTTACATGCAGCTTTCTGTGGGAGGTTTAGGAGGAAGAGGAATGGGATACAGTCTACTGACAGATCTAGTAGGTTTCTCAGGGTTGGGGTAGGTTTAGCATTTCTTATTTTGTGTGTGTGTGAGTGTGTGTATAGGGGAGGTTTGAAGCATCTCTTGAGGAGGAGGAGACCCAGTTGATGGGGCCATTCATGAGGAGTATAATGGTTTGAGGCAGACATAAAATGATCACAAGAAGTTGGAGGTCAGCTGGACTGTTTGTCAGTGGGAGTGGGTCTACGTGTGCAATTGAAGTTATGTTGGAAGTGTTTGTTTCAAATGAAGAAACTACAATCAACTGTTTGAGTACGTTTGTCTTCAGTCGGTTAGTTGTAACGCTGAGAGCGTGGGTCGGTGATGCTGCTTACTCACTCCTGCAAAAAAAAACAACAAAAACCGTCCCTCTGTAGGGGAGTAACTGAAGTGCCTTTTTAGCAGGAAATGGGTTTCAGGTGCGCGATCGCGAATGTGTATGGATGTGTGTTGTCTAGTCGTCGATACAGATGATCTCTCCGCTGCGCTGCTCCCGTCGGTTCACCAGCAGTTCTGCTTCCCGTTCCTTCTTTACAGACATGGGAGGCCCGTTCAGGACTGCGGGGGGAAACAAAAACGCAAGCTCAGTTCAGTCGGTTCAGTGTCTTTGCTGTCTGCACTTCCACAGGACAGAGGAGGAGAATAAAAAAAATCCATCAAATCAGATGAGGACAAGCACTGTTTCTTTAATTAAGGCATATATATTTTCATTGTATGTTATTCTTTTAAAGACATCAGTGCACGACTCAGCACACAGTATTCATCACTTTAAAGCTCCTTTTTTTGCAGATTTTGATATTGTTTTAAATCAAGCAGCAGACATGTTTTAGCTGAATAGCATGTAGATTTTGAAAACACAGAAAAAAGGTGACTAATTAAATGAGGCTTTTGTGATTAATGTAATTTTCAAAGACTTTCGTCAACAATTTATGCATTTCATTTGATCATCCTTCACAGTGACCTAGGCTCAATGCAAACTGCTACCTTAAATTAAAGAGGTAAGACTTGTGAAAGCAGTTTAATTGATTGTTAAAACATCATGAATGGCACATGGCAAACACTCCAACAATTAGACCTCTAGACGTTGAGAAGATGACTTGCGGTTTGTCAACTGAGCTGCAGAATGGGAAAAAAAAGTGATCAAAGAGACTTTGAACATGACATTGATGGTGCTACCAGACGGTTCTGTCTGAGTATTTCAGAAACTATTGATCTGCTGGGATTTTCATGCATACCAGTCTTTCAGGTTAACGGGGAATGGTCCAAAGAAAGAGAAAATATCAAGTGGGTTGCAGTTGTGTGGATGAAAATGCCTTGTTGATGCTGGACTAGTATGGACAGACTGGTCTAACTGGTACAATTCACACAAGCTAATCAAAATTGGACAGAAATAGATGAAAAAACATTTACCTTGCCCAGTGAGTCTCGATTTGTGGTGGATTGGAAGAGTCATAATTCAGTGTAAAGAACATTAAAGCATGAATTCAAGCATCTTTTCATCTTTTCAGGGTGATACGGTAGAGTGATAGATGACATGGTGGATCGGCAGCTGACAAATGTGCAAGAACTGTGTGATGCTCTAATGTCAATATGGACCAAAATTCTCTAAAGAATGTTTCTAACACCTTGTTGAGGAGGTTCAACATTTTACTAGCAAGATTTTACTGCTACTTTTACTACCTAATAAAGTGGGAAATGAGTGTAAACACCCAAGATTGAAATCAACAACACTAAATTCAAAATTGTTTACATCAGCGTGATCTGCGTTCTAATTGACCTGCAAGGGCACTGACCACACAACCAGACACAGGCATCATTGTCCTGCATGGGCGAGGGAGCATATAAGCTGGAAGAGGCTCCAGTGGGCGTCACTGCTGTTCTCTGATGAAAGTCGATTCTCGTTGAGCAGGAATGATGGCTGCCTACGATGTTGGAGATGTCAAGGAGAGCGCTATACATCAGCCATTGTTGTAACCAGACAAGACTTTATGGTGGAGCTGGTGTTACAGTGTAAGTAGGTCTGTCTGGTCAATACAGAACTGCTCTACACATTGTAAATAGTAAAGTGAGAAGCTCATACTACCTGAAAAACATCATTAATCCAGTGATTGGGCCCCTGCATGAACAACACAGACCTAATTTCATCTTCATGAAAGACAATGCTCCAGCTCATCGAGGTTGCATCATTAGTGAATGGCTGCTGGAGACTGGGGTAACTGGGATGGAGTGACCTGCATTTCTCCAGATCCGAATCCCTGAGAAAACCTATGGGATCAGCAAAGTCGCCATCTAAAGGCTTGTAACTCTGTACCCCAGAACCTCAATGACCAGAGGACCACCCTTCAAGAACAGTGGGATGCAATGCCTCAGCAGACAATAAGTCGACTTGTGAACAGCTTGACATGTCGTTGTCAAGCTGTACTTGATGTTCAAGCGCACGTGAGACGTTACTGAGACACTGGCATTTTTTGTTATGGTATACCCACCACTGTTATTGGCTTTTGTTTCAATAAATTGTTTAAGATGTGAAAATCACCACTGCATGCTTCTACTCAAATACCCTACTTTCATTAAATAATAACGCTGCAGTGTGAACCTTTTATGATTTCCATAAGTTTCACCCAAAATATCCCTAACTTCTGTGTGTAGTGTACATAGACACAGATCACATGCATAATGGGTAAGATGACAGCTAAGAAAATGAAAAAATAAATAAATTTAACAAGGACAAAAGTAACAAAATTAACTGTTCCTAATTGAGGGAATTTAAGTTTTATTTTGAAAATAAATGTCTAGTTTGAAAGTGAACATCTGAGCTGTTGGGGACATGAAAGGAGGAATGATTTTAAACCAGTATACATGCTTGCTAGAAAAAAATGTCAGCAAATCAGGAATAATTATTGAAAAAAACCAGTAATCTGTTCCGAGATGTTTATCAAGGCGCACAGAAATATTTGTAGTTGAGCAAGATGCAAAGATTACATTTTGTAGAACAAGGCTTGTGGTAAACGTGGCCTGAGTTGGAGGTCTTTTTTTTTAACAATTACAATCTTTGCTTTGTTTACTGATGCTAACTCAACCAAGGCATTATGTTTGAAAATACGACAATAAGTGCACTTATACATGCTAACCACATTGTTTTTGCAACAATAAGCAGCATTCCAAGTGTACATTGTTATAGTATTTATTACAAAAACTTGCATATTACAGTACATCAATGTTTCATATAATATATACAGTACAATGTTGGCAATAAGGACAAAACCTAGAAATACATGACTGTTAACTGGAAGAAAGTGAGGCCAGCAATGAGTAAACACATCTTTTTTATGCACATAAGGACACAGAAACACATGGATGATAACTAACATCTTTCTGCACGACAGCACAGCTAGCCAGCAGAGGGTCTGTGTTTCCCACATTGGTGAGTTTTGATGAAAGCGCTCTAGGAGCAAAATGGCAAGTTTAGAGCTTGATTCAAAATAAAATGCGGGAAACGACCAATGGAGGATGGCTCTCACTTACACCATGGGAAAAGTCAATGGGTCGTAGCACCCCCTTGCTGATCAAAGTCGTGATAAGGTTTGTATTGAGCTGAAGATGTTAAATAAGGTGAAACTGTGTGTATGCGAGTGTCTGTACTTCAGTGGGGAGCAGTTGTGGGAAAAAGTATGGCATTTTGCCACCAGAGGCCGAGAGAGGATACAGAGAGAAACAACTGAGTGTGTGTGAATGTGTGTGTGTTTGTGGTTGGAGCAGACAAAATCTGATAAGAGGCCGAAAAAAATCAAGGTAAAGACTGGGTAAAAAAGCAAGAGGTGCACAACAGGAGAAAATACTGCAGAGGCACAGATGTGGAACAAAAAGAACAAGGCAATTCAAATATAGAGCATGACGGAAAAAAACAAATACTTAACTGAGAACAGTAGATCTGTCCAGAAATCAAGAATGCTCAAAAAGTGTTTGAGATTGTCTATCTACAGAAGAGTTGTAGACAGATAATACAATTAATAAAAATGTTAAAATAGAAGTCCTGTTATTTTGCAGAAAAAGCCCCTGAATGTCTTGGCTGGTGGATATAAAAACATTGTGGTCAGCACTAGAAAAAAATAGTATCTAAGAGGTAGCATGTAACTGGAAAACAGAGGACCAAGGATTGATCCCTGTGGTACACCCCAATTCATTTGAGCCACTAGGCTTGTTTTAGAGTGATAGCAACCATTCTGTTTAAGGTGTATGAATGCAATCAATCAGCAATACCAAAACTAGACTTAAGATGATGCAAGAACATGCTCTGATTGACAGTATTGCAGCTGGCATTGAAGATCAGAGGAACCAAAGATTTAATTTTCCCTTTCTCTCCACCCAGCAGTAGGTCAATCAGCCACAAGAAGTGTAATAAAACAAGACAGGAACTTGATAGAAGCAATTAGTTTTCATAAATGACTGCAATTTTGTCATTATCGTGGAGCATAAAACAAAGAATATTCCCTTTGTGACTTAAATTGTCATACAATCACTTTTTGGTCAACATTCCTATGGTCTGCCTGTACATTAGCTTCCCAGTAGCAGCGGATAATGTTTTCTAACCCAAAATTAAGTTGGCAGTGATTTTTGCAGCAAACCTAAGAAAGACCTCACATCAAGTAAGAGAACAGAGCAGCTCTTAAGAGCTCTTAAACTCCAAGCATGGCCATTAGTCATCTCTCCAAGACCTGAAACTCTAAACTGCTCTAATTGGATTATTTAAAGTTCAAAACGGCTGTTAAAAAAAGCCTGGCCTTAGTCTTGGGGGTGTCTCTCCCCTGTAGATGCTGAATACTATCTGATCAAGAAAATGTTGTCTTCTTGGCAGGAAATGCTGTAGATTTGCTTCTATAAAGCCTTGCATGAGTGCATTCTGGGTAAAAGTTTTAATCAGGAATCAGACATGTCTTGCAGTTGTCAACCTATCAGGAATTTTAAAGTGCTATCTTGCTGGTTTCACAATAAATATCCAACTAAAAAGAAAAAAGAACATTTGATGAATCCTTGACTTGAATAGTTTTTACATATGTTTGAATGTATTAAAGTTGAGGGTAAAAGCACACAATCTTTTAAGGACTAAATGTTGATACGCCAGTGTGCGTTAACGCGTCAATGTGCTTTATTTTAACTGGTCCTGGACATGGCACCAAATAAGTTTCAAAACTGTGACATAGTTCAACACTGAAAACAAGAAAGAAAGCGGAAATAATGAATAATTGCTTTGTCTTACTAAAACCATAAACCATAGATTTTTTGTTTGTTTTGTTCATGGCACCCTAGATAGAACATAATGTCTTTAATGTCACTGTACAAGCACAACAAAACTGAGATGATGAATCTATCCAGCTAATAGAAAACAAAATATGATTTTTATCTCAACATGGTTTAATTGAAAAGTTGCTTTTGATTGATGTGTACTATTTTTCAATTAAACTACTTTGTTATAGTTTCTTAATGACTTGTCCCCCTAATTACCTCTTTCCCCAATAAAAAGTTTTTAAGATGCAGTAAACAACAATTGTCACAACATAAATGTAGTACAGGCATGGGGAGCCTGAACGCATGGTACCTAAAAAACTAGCTAACTATTGCAGTCTAGGCAGGTTTTGCAATCTGCATTCAGTGATATTGCGATATTGTGCAGCCCTATGCCAGAATATATTATAAAGATAATAATCTTAGTAATCATAAGGTTGCTATATTTAATCATCCAAATATGCACAGACCCAGTATTTACAATTACTAAGGCAAGTACTCACTACTCTTTACTACTAACCAAATATTTTCTTTTAAAATCATTTGTATTTGTACTTAAGAAGAAATTTAGATGTAGTTTATACCACCACTCTCTGATGCTACAACACAGGTAACTTATTGGCACTAAACCAATTAATGTAAATATGCCTCATATATATTTGTGTTTACAGCTTTTTGTCTTTTCTGCTTTATGATGAAATTTGGCAAAAGTTTGGCTAAATATGTTCAGAGAAAATTAAAAACAATGATAAAATGCATGATGATTTATTAACTCCAAAGTAGTTAATATAAGCCAGGCTATTTTATGTTTTCGTCTCTTGCTGTCATCAAACGTTTTTTCTCATTTTACTTGAAAGCGATTGTTGAAACTATTTTTGACCTTACTTACCTCATAGAGCTAACATGGCTAACTTGTTAGCTAACTTTCCTTGCTAAGACGTCTTAGCTAACAGCAGCGGTTCTGGTTTCTGGTCAACTAAAAAGCAGTAA
Source organism: Girardinichthys multiradiatus (assembly GCF_021462225.1). Classification (NCBI taxonomy): domain Eukaryota; kingdom Metazoa; phylum Chordata; class Actinopteri; order Cyprinodontiformes; family Goodeidae; genus Girardinichthys; species Girardinichthys multiradiatus. The sequence goes on from NC_061807.1 coordinate 30,363,413, forward strand.
TTATTTATTCTTTCCTTTCAAGCTGGTTATGATGTATGATTTATCTGTTTACCCTAAAGTTACAGTTTTGCTTTGTTCATATTTATTTGGCTAAATAGGTTGGGGAAAACAATGATAAAATCCAAGTCAATTGATTGACTGCAGACTCCGTAATGCCAACCAAGCTAATTCACATTTTCCTTTTTTTTTTTACAACGAAAGTAGATTAAAAGAAAGTTTCCAAATTTTCTTTAACACTGCTGTGGAAACACGACTATTAACCATCTTTTTGCCTTATAATCTTGTCTAGTATTTTCAGCAGACAATAGCTCTAACGAGCGAAGGTGCAAAAAGAATTTCTTGATTTTTTTTAAACCTTAAACATTGTTTTAATGTTTAAAGTACAGTTTGGTGTTGCTCGAGTTTATATGGTTGAAAGTGTGAGGAGAGAAAAAAACAATAATATAATCATGTCAATGCATTTGCTCAAGACCAGTTAGCATATAGAAATGTCATTTACATTATCCTCTTTTTTGCACATTTCCAACTTTCCATGTTTCCGGACAGTGATGTGGGATCACTTTTCTAAACGAATTGTTTACATTGTAAAAGTAGTATGGCTAACTTTCTTAGTCAGCATTTTCTAGCTAGCATTGTGAAGTGACAATACTTCTGGTTTCTGGTCCAATATTGACCAGAAGGGAAATATTCTCTTTCTACATTGGTTATGATGTAGAATCTTTAAGTTACAGCTTGGCCTGATTCAGATTTATCTGGCTAAATATGTTAGGAGAAAATTAAAATACAACACAGGTTAATGTAGCAGGACAACAACTGCCAGATATATCACAAGTCAATGTAAGCATGCCTAATTAATTTAACAAAAATCTTGATTTCTTCTTTTCATATTCAGTGTATTCCAGACTTGGTTTCTGGCACTCCACTGATCTACAGTGCAGCGTTATTTCCTTTTACCTTTCTTTTAATGTTTTTTTCAAACTTATCTCATTCACATTTAAGTTAAAATTGGTGCAGAAAATACAGTTTCTTTGGCTAATTGTGTTAAGAGAAAAAAACAAACTGGGAAAGAATCCTTGGCACCATCATTTAGAAATACAAAACAAACTAGATTTTATAAAAATTCCTAAATTACCATACCTAAACGCACACATTTATAAGAATTAAACTGTTGTAAATGTAAATGTATACCATCGACTATGTACTCATTGCAGGCCACACAACCTTTAAAACTAAAGGGAAACATCACCCAGTTGTCATAACATTCACACACCTGATTTAGGTTTTAAGGGATTTAAGGGATACCGCCGTTCTCCTCAAGATAAGATGTTCGACACAGCTTTGCTACACACACACACACACTGGGTTCAGAAAAAGTCATAATGCAGACAGGAGTGTTTTATTTTCTCTGGGATCAAGGGACATTTTTCACCGCGTGGAATCCATCACGCTGATACAATAAAGTAGCTCGAGGAACACAAATGTCTCTTTGAGCTTCAAAGCGATCCTCCCTTTTTCTTTCAGTGACAGATTGCAGTCTTCGTCTATGAGGAAGAGCGGCTCATAAATAGTCCTTTCCGTTGTCATGAGGTCTAAGAACAGGAAATGTAGATACTTCAGCAGAGTGGTATCCTCTGTTAGGAGACAATCTCCTATTAAAAAAAGGTGCAAGAGAAAGTAATATTGTTCCACTTGCATTACAGTACATATTTCATAGGCATTTCATTGGTCCTTCAGGTTGGGTGAAATGCTATTGATTCAGTTAAAAAGGCAACAAATCAGTTTTCCATATCTGTGGCTTCTGGATTTATGCTTGATTGAGCCTAGGAATTCTAAAACAAGATGATCCATGGGATGAAGTGCTTTAAACTTAACAACCTTGGCTCCTTTTGCTTTCTTTTCCTTAACTCTACACAAGATGAACTTGGCCCAGTTTATCTTCCTCTATTTTGAGTTTGGGTTTCATCCTTCTGCATTCAGGAAGCTGAACTAAGTTTTCAGGTTGTTTGAGAGATCCAAAGTGCTGGTATACATTGTGTGTGTGTGTGTGTGTGTGTGTGTGTGTGTGTGTGTGTGTGTAGGTGTGTATGTGTGTGTGTGTGTGTGTGTGTGTGTGAGGAGGACGAGAGGACTGTGGAGGAATGAGGGAGTACAGGGTCAGATTGAGGGAACCGGCTTGTTCACTGAGCCTGCAGATGAAGGATGGGTCCGGAGGGAAATCTTTTGGCTCAAAGGGAAAAACAGAAAGAGAAGTCTCAGGAAATCTGCATGAGAAGATCTAAAAAAATCATTTTTGCTGCATTTTTCTAAAAAACCTGTGATTGCATTAAAATTGCCTCCTTTTTTGTCCTCTTTCATCCCGGTCAGAATTTGTTAAGCTTTTTTTTTCAGCAGCACCCTTCATTTCTCCCTGCTTATCTTTGGTCCACTCTTTAAGAAGTTGGTTGCCTGCTTTCTTTTGTGGGTCAAAGTGCTGCCACTGCTTTTATTTTCCATTTCAAGCCTTTAGTTTTTGTGTTTTGAGATTTTTCTTCGATCTTTATATATACCTCACATTCCAGCAGCGCCTAAGTGCTTTGCTATGAGGTCTTCTTTGGAGCTTTGTCTTATTCGTTCATGTTTTATAATCCAGTTTATTTCAGTTTTGCTACATTCCAGACTTGTCCCCCTCTCCTTCCGTCAGGGCTTTTTTGGTCGGCCGTTGCGCGGCAGGTTCTCCACCGTGTTGCTCAGCCGGTACTTGACGATGATGCTGTGCACGGTGGACTTGGGCATCCGCAGCTCCAGCCCGATAGCTCCCTCTGACTTGCCATCTTTCCAGAGGTCCACCACCCGCTGCCGCTGCATCACGTCGTGCTCCTTGGTCTTCTGGAAAACCCCGGCGGTAGTTGATCCACCAGCGGCTCCCCCGGTGGCCCCAGCAGCAGCAGTGGCAGCTTCTGTGGGGGCAGACAAGCGGCAGACTTGTAGTGGAGGCTCGGTGAGAGGGGGAGCAGGATAATGTCACACTTTACACATCCCCAAAGAGACTTCTCTTTAACTTGCCTCCCTCCTCTGCAGGGAGGTCAGAGGTCAGAGATGGAGCTACTGGGGCTGGTGGGAAGGTGGGGGTATCAGCAGGGCAGGTGCTCCTGTGTGCTCCGCTCTATCACTTTAATTTATATGCTTCTAAAAGACGAAGCTTTGTCTAGAATGTGAGTCCATTAGCAGAGCTGCACAGCTTCCTGATGGCAAAAACAGGTTACCCAAAAATTCAGCTCCAGATGTTGCTGATATACATCGCCTTTCAAAATAATTAATAACCACTGATTTTTTTTTTACTTTTTGTCTCATTATGATTCCAAACTTCAATTTTAATAAGACAAACCAACACAAAGTAATGGTGAGATTGGTGAAAAATTATACACACTTTTTAATATAACCCCACTAAATAAATCAAATCAATAAAACAATCGGTTGCCTTAGGAAGTCGCATTAATAGTTGATACAACTTGTGTGATCAGTTTAATTTATTCTCACCATTAATTAAATGTATTCTCAGGATATACACAGCTGTTCTATGAAGGGTTCAGTGGTTTGCTAGAGAACATAAGTGAACTAAGAGCCTCATGAAGACCAAAGAACACAGAAAACGAGTTATTTGAACATTTCACAGAGGACAGTTTAATTCATTATCTGAAAATGGAAAGGGTTTAGCTAGCTATCTTGGATAGCTGCAAACCTACCAAGATATGGCTGTCCACCAAAACTGACACATGGTAACTCTGGAGGAGCTGCAGAGATCCACAACTCAGGTGAGAGTATCTGCTGGCAAATTACCGATTAGCTGTGCACCTCACAGATGTGGCCTTTTTGGAAGAGTGGCAAGAAATAAATTACTGTTGAAAGAAAGCCACAAGACATCCCATTTGTATTTTGCCATAAAACATCTTGGGTTAAACAACAAACATGTAGAAGATGGTCCTACTGCCCACAGTAAAACATTATGGGGGCAGAATCACGCTGTGGGGATGCAGTTCTTCAACAGGGGCAGGGGAGCTGGACATAGTTGGTGGAAGATAGATGGAGATAAATACAGGGCAAAGCTTCCTCACCTCCAAGCAGGACAACAACCCTAAATGTAAAGCTGGAGCTATAATAGAATGGTTTATATCAAAGGCTACTCATGTGTAAGAATGGCCTAGTCAAAGGCCACACCAAAATCTAGTAGACAATTTTGGGCAAGTCTTGAAAACTGATGTTCGCCAAAACTCTCCATCCGACATGACCGAGTATGAGCTATTTTGAAAAGAAGAATTGGCAAAAACCTCAGTCTCTGGATGTGCAAAGCTGCTAGAGTCAAAAACAAAAAACATTTGCAGCTGTGACTGCAGCAAACGTATTGACTCAATAGGCTGAATACAAACGCACACCACACTTTCAAATATAATCATTTGAAAACCATTTATCATTTGCTTTCCACTTATGGTCTATCACATTAAATCCCAGTAAAAAACACTGTAGCTTGCGACTGTAGTGTGACAGAATATGAAAAGGTTCAAGGGTTATGAATGATTTTGCAATAGTTTTGCAGCCATGTACATGACTTGGAGAAATTGGTGTATTCTTACATTAAGAAAACGCTGCTGAAGCAGTAGATGTGTACCTAAGTATGCGTAATTGTGGAGCTGTTCTGTGTACCCGACTGTGGGACCTTGTTTCAGTAAACTGCCATTAATGTAGGGAGGTTACAAGGTGGCAAACATCTGAGAATTGTTATTTTAACTCTGGTCCACCCCTCCTGTGCCTGCTGGTTTTCCCTCTAGCTGCCTGAATCATAAAAGGTCAGGAAGCAGTACGACCCCAATCAGGACTGTAAATGTGGTCTCATAATCTGCCAAAGATTTTCAGACAGCACGCGGCTCAGCTCGGCTCACCACGGCTCAGCCCAGCTTACGGCCACGAGGGCCCCGGTGAGTCAAAAACCACGAAGAAACAACTATTTCTGAGCGACCAAACACCAGGCCCAGCCCTCGGCCTGTTCACAAGTCACAGCACAACGTTTACACAACCAGGCCTGCTGTGGTTTGCGTCCCACTGAAAATACCTTGGTACAAAGTCAGAATGTTTTCTTGGCACACTCAGACTCAGACGGGCCGAGCATAATGACATTTTCAGCGATAGGCCCCTGGCTCGCTGAAATGCAATGCCTTTGACAGATGTCTTGGTCTGCAATTACAAAAAAAATCAAGATACACCAAATGGGAGGCAGCTCTGAGAGAGAGAGAAAGAGAAAAAGAGAGAGAAAGGGAGAGAGAGATGGGTGTTGTGGTTTCTTTTTGGAGCAAAGCTACTGGGGGAGTATCAGGTTCTACCGGTTATCTCTGCCACATCTCTGCTATCTAAACATTTCCAAACACGAACTCACATGCAGGGCAGAGAGTGCGTCTGGAGAGCACATGCTGTTGCTGAACTAATTATGGGAAACTAAATTCCCAAAGTGACAGTATGCTGTGATAGAACACAGGCAAAAGTGGTGGGATAGGAGCCCAAAACAAAAAGAAATTTTTTTTTACTTTGGTTGTTCAGCAATTTTAATTTGAAAGCGCCTAACTTAGTAACAATCGGACCTTAGAGGAGAAACAAAGCCTGCCTGTCCAGACTGGGCTTTATTATTGCACAATCTGTCATTAGATCCTATAACTGCTGAGCTGAGTGTTGAGGTTTTCAGGCGAGAGATAAAAATGCCTTAATATAACAGTGCAACATGTTTGTGTTTGATTTTGGTAATGTCTATTTCAGGTGTCTATCTGGCAGCCACATCAGAAACTCTGTTGCAGATGTTTTTTTCCAGATATGAACTCCTTTTCCCCCCTTTTTTTTACAACTCAAGCTGCTCAAGGTGATTAAGTGGTACAGATATAAAAACAGTCCTCCTAGAGCAAAGACGTTCTTTATGTTGCTAATTTAAAACCTAAATAATTATATTACACTAAATAAAGGAAATACAAACTCTAAGAGGCCATGGTACTCGACCGGAAAAGGGTGGCTTGTCCTCTTCAGGTTGGTGGAGAGTTCCTGCCTCAAGTGGAGGAGTTTAAGTATCTAGGGGTCTTGTTCACGAGTGAGGGAAGGATGGAACGGGAGATTGACAGACGGATCGGTGCGGCTGCCACAGTAATGGGGTCGCTGTGCCGGTCCGTTGTGGTGAAGAGAGAACTGAGCCGAAAAGCAAAGCTCTCAATTTACTGGTCGGTCTACGTTCCTACCCTCACCTATGGCCATGAACTTTGGGTCATGACCGAAAGAACGAGATCACGGATACAAGCGGCTGAAATGAGCTTCCTCCGTAGGGTGGCCGGGCACTCCCTTAGAGATAGGGTGAGGAGCTCGGCCATCCGGGAGGGGCTCGGAGTAGAGCCACTGCTCCTCCACATCGAGAGGAGCCAGTTGAGGTGGCTCGGGCATCTATACCGGATGCCTCCTGGACGCCTTCCTCGGGAGGTGTTCCAGGCACGTCCCACCGGGAGGAGGCCCAGGGGACGGCCCAGGACACGCTGGAGGGACTTATGTCTCTCGGCTGGCCTGGGAACGCCTTGGGCTCCCCCTGGAGGAACTGGAGGAGGTGTCTGGAGAGAGGGACGTCTGGCGTCTCTGTTGAGTCTGCTGCCCCCGCGACCCGGTCCCGGATAAAGCGGAAGACGACAACGACAACAAACTCTAAGATTTATGGGATTCTCAGGAGGTCTGAACGTGTTGTTTCGATTCTCTTTGCTAAGTGTTTTTCCCACAACAACATAACCATACAAAGACAACATTCCAGAGAAGTTTTCTTTTATAATCGGAGCAGATTTTGGGCCATTTTTATACCTTGTTTTATTGAGCATAAACAGTCCATGTTACCAAGTAATCAAGTCTGGATCTTTATCAGAATTAGCGCTTCTTCAAATCTCACTGCTGCCAAACATTTTACCACTGCGGCTGCAGACTGTGTCAAAGTCACACCAGAAGAACTGTGATGGCGGAGAAAACAGAGGAAATATTCACATTTCTTTAACTTCGTCTTCTTACAGCCACAAACGTCCATGGATTTTATTGGGATTTTATGTAACGGATCAACACAAAGTAATGCATAATTACAAATTGTAAGGAAAATGATACATGGTTTCTAAAATGTTTTACAAATCAAACTGTAAAGTGTGGCGTGCATTTCTATTTGGCCTCCTGAGTCAATACTGTGCAGAAATGCCCTTTTCTGCAGGTCTCCTGGAGTATGTCTACCTGCTTAACACATCTAGAGACTAACATTTTTGTCCATTCTACCTTTCAGCTCAAGCTAAGTCAGATTGGATGGAGAGTGTCTGCTAACGTAATTTTTTACTGATAATTCCTATCATATATTTTAATTGGATTTAGGTCTGGCCCATCTAGACCATTCCATTGTACCTTTGGTTGTAAGTTTAGTGTTGCTGGAAAGTGGACCTCAGTCTTGGTCTTAGGCTGTTTGTAGTCCCTAAAAGGCTGCAAACCAAGGAACACAGCGGACAGGTCTCATGAACATTTAGTTCTCCCTGTCATCTCTGACCTGCTTCCCTGTCCATGCTGAAGAAAAGCATCCCACAGCATGACCCTGACACCACCATGTTTCCCTGTTGGGATGGTGTGCTCGGGGTGATGTGCAGTGTTACATACCGCATTTTGAATGTAAGCTAAAATCTTATTTTAGCTTAAATTCTGAGGCCTTCTGTTATACTGAGATGAAGCTACATGCGGATGAACTATATTTGCCAATCCAGGGAACTTCTGAAAAGAATTGATTGCACTGGATATTATTTAGGTATTCAGAGTAAATGCAGACCACACTGTTTAGATCTCTGTAAAACAAAAACTCAAAAGCATGCATCATTTTATTTCCACCTTACTATAATGTACTACGTAGTGTTATATCACAGACAATCCAAATAAAACACATTAAAGTTTGTGGTGATAACGTGACAAAATGTGGAAAAGTTCCAAGAGGTTTGAAAACTTTAAATTCTAGGTAGTGTTTTTGTTTAAACGTTCCTCCTTTGCAGTCACATCACTTCGGTTTATGTCTCCGTGTTTTTTAGAGCACTAAATCAGTTTCCTGTTGCAACTACAGTCACATTTGCAACCTTATCATGAAGTCAAATGTCAAACAGCATAACCTAAAGAACCCACGTCTGCTGTTGCAGTGGGTTTATGACAAACGCCAGCTCAAACTCTGCGCTGAGATATAATCAGTTCCTTCGCCTGAGGCAGCAACAGTTAGTTCTGCAAAATCCCCCCACGCAAAGACACATAAATCCCTCTTATATCATCAGCTTGCCAAACTGTCACATAGACCACGCCCAGTGGGATTTTCTTAGCTAAATTATCTCCGACTGCTGTAATTATCAGAGTCTCAGAAAAGCAAGCTGTTTTGAAGCGTATCTTATTCGCTCCATCACAAATGTGCGTTTTCCACTTTGGACGAACCAATACCCTGAAAGACTGACCTGATATGAAGGATCCCGGCGGCATCTGGCTGTAGTTGGCTCCTCCCATGTGCAGGGCGCTCGGTGGGGCCGGGGTGAAGGGCGCCCCGTAGTTCTGAGGGGTGGCGTAGGGTCCTGGAGGTATGGGCTGCATGAAGACAGAGAAGGTCAGGTTGTAACATACGATAAAAAGATGTTACGTAAGCTGAAAAGAAATGCTGAATAAGTAGTTGGCAGAATAAAAGGCAGTGTGTTTTCACTGAACACCCTTCATCTGTTGCTTTTCCACTGGTGGCTGGAGCAGGTTTCAGCTTGTAAATGAGACCATGTGTTATAGTGTGTGTGTGTGTGTGTGTGCAGGCCACTGCTGACCGGGGGCGTGTGCGTCTCGGTGCCCTTGCTGGCGAGCCGGCTGAGGATGCTTCTCTCGGACATCTGCAGGCGGGCGGCGATGGGCGGGACTCGGGACAGCGTGGCAGGCAGCCGGGTCACGTCGGCCTTCATGTCGCTGAGCAGCTCCTCAAGCTGGTTTAACACTGCAGTTGCAATAAAAAGCAAAACGTTTCTATTATATAACAGTTTTCATCTGATGCTGTATAGTATTCCAAAATAAAGCGAAATATTGTGCCTTAACCACCCAAACAGTCATTTTGAAAAGAGCTACAATTGTTTTTTTCTCCAAACACTGACTTGCAGCACATTCTTGGTCCTGTATTCATAGGAGATTACAGCTGATTATCTTGATCTCTCTTTCATCGCATCGTTACATGAAATTAATCATTATTCTCAGTTCATATAAAAACAACCAAAAAATACTGGAACATAAACATGAACAGGCTCAGTTGGGAGCCAGTGAGGAAGTTTTTAGAGCTATCACTTAACACTGTGAAAGGTTATCTCAACATGACTGAAGCCTTCCGGAGGCGAAGCCACGTGGTCGGGGCACCAGGAAAGATTGCACAACAGACGGGTTGATCTGTATCTCTTTCATTGTTTGCCTGTCATTATCTGTCTGCCAATTTTTTTTTCTCCTAATCCAGTTGCCAAAATTTACTTGGCCAGGCTTCTCAGTGCCTATTTTACATGGATAATAAAGTCAGTTCCCACCCTGGACTCTTAGAAAGTCTCTGACAATATCCACAGTTCCGGTGAGATGCTTACATGCAGTCACCACCAGCACGAATGTCAGCTTTATTTAGTCTTTTAATGATTTGTTTGAATTGTTGTCTCTCCAGGGTGAAATGATGACACAACATAGAACTGTAATCATAAAAAGAAGAACTGGGTTATGTAAATAGTACGCGCACCAAAACTGCAACAGAGCTAGACTGGTTGGTTTCCTTGTAATGACTTGACTTCAAGGCCTGATCCATAGATTTCCAGAAGGGTTGAAGGTGGACCCATTTCAGAACGGTAATGTTAGACGGCTTTATCAGTTCCCACCCAAGTTATTGTCTGTGCTTAATATCATTTTACTGTTTCAACACCCAGTTCTCGAAGAGTTTCAGCTCTCTTGCTGTTGATTATAGGGAAAGTTGAAGTATAGGAGGTAGTCCTCCTACTTCCTTATTTCACCAGCTTAGTAAGATACACCTATACCATTGGCATTGATACAACCCTCCCCAACATCATGCTGCCACCACCATGGAGCATGATGAAGGCATTCGGCTTGTCGATGAGAGCAGCTGCTAATTTGCGTTCAGCACGAAGGTGTGGATTTTGAAGCCGGGACTTTTTTCTTGGTTGACACACTAATGCTGCGTTCCATTAACCTCGGAAGTCGGAACTGGGATGTCGGAGTTTACGTCATCTCAGAGTTGTAGCATTCCAGTTACCTGCTTGTTTTTGTTCGTATTGCTAGCAACTGTAACAGCACTGTTACAACAATAACAATGATGATAAACACTGTTCTAGGCGGTATTTTGTGCATGTAAACAGCGTTGGAACATCTCGTCTTATAAATACTAAAAAGTAGTACGTGCACGACTGACTAAATGTTACATAAATAATAAAGAACTGCTGGAAACAGTCAAAGTAAGAACGTTTTACTACTATTGGTGTAACACAGGTAATCGACCTTGTGACGAGTTTGGGACATGTTAACTAATTAATATCCTGTGATCTAAACTGTAGCTCTGGCTGTATCTTAAGTGTTGTCCTGCTGGAAGGTGAACCTCCGCTCCCGTCTCAAGCTGAGAGTGGTCCTGGGTTGTCCTTAAACATCCTAATCAATTTCCTTTCATCAGAGGATGACTGTTTGGCTCAGATGGTTTAAACTTTGGCTTTTCTTTACGTGTTTGAACCTGTATTTATAGATATGCCCCGTAGGAATTGGAGAAAATCTACAGTAAATTAAAGCTTCAGCAACAAATTCTTGTTTTCAAGAAGAATTGAAGTTGTTTGTTGTACAACCATTCCACCCTGGACAAAGAAAAAGGTTTTTTGCTTAGATTAAACCCCAGGAAGTGTTGTCGCTGACCTTTGTGCAGAACAGCGTTGGCTGGCTTGTTCCCTGCCAGCGACTCCTTGCTGAGGTGCTGGTGCGACTCTGCCAGGCACTCCACCTCTGCGAAGCGAGCGTTGAGCGCCATGGCCGGGTGGCTCGGGTCCTGGGTCATGTTCAAGTAAGCCGCCCGTCGCAACTGCTCCTCAATCACCAGCGCCTGCTCCAACAACTGCAAGGACGAGGCCAACAAAACAACTGTTTACATATTTAAACACACAGTCCTGGAGCTCAGATAAAACTATATCATAAAACAGGAAAACTGAAATATAAAAACTTATAAAACAAAAAAGATCAAACCTGATAGAGAGACGACAAAAATATATGTTTATATTAGATGAAGGATTTATTGTCTAACTTACGGGTGTGATATTGATTAATGAAGATGTGATATGTAACATTTTACTGATTCTGAAAGTCCCCACGGACCTTGAGGACAAATGAAGATATTAGGTGGCTTTAGAAGGAAAGATATTTTTATTTTTGGTCCCAAAATGTAAAAAAATATCCAATTTACTCAGTGTTTCAGATTTCTGGGAGGAAAATATGTCACTTCTTCCATTCTGAGGAGAAGAATCTCTCTTCCTCTTTTTCTGTCCACCAAATTATGTCAAGACATGTTGATTTCTTTTACAGAAATAGGGTAGGAACAACTTTTTTTTCTGAAATTTCCAACTAACTTTTAAATGAAATCTTCATTGATATTTTGCCAAATGTGCAACATCTAGCCCCAGGAAAAAGTAAGTATATTAATGTAAATCTTGTGAGAAAAAACTCTCTTTTAAATGTGTCTTTTAAACCATCAAACGCAGCCAATAAAATAACAATAAAGACATGTAATGGCTCTAAACTAATTCACAAAAAAGCCTTAGTCTCTGAGACTTTAAACAGAACACAATCCTTCTGGGCCCAGGGTGAAGCCGGGGTTTTTGGAGATGAACTGAGAAGGGATAAATTATGACATGATCTGTTTGTTTGATCAGACTCTCCATATCTTGCTCCGATCTGAATGTCTTGTTAATTCTTAAGTTGTTCTGAACATTGGTACACTTTTAAAGATTTTTTTTTTTTGTGGCACTGGTGGACCTTTAGTTTTTTCTGTTATTTTCTGAAAGTAAGCAGACAGGAAATGGGGTGGGGAGACAGGGAAGACATTCAGCACAGGTTGCCGGGGCCTGGGCTTGAACCCAGGACAGCTCATCTACTCAATGCCAAGTTTGCGGCTTATAGGTCGTTGGGAATCATCTTGCTGAGAACAAATTGGTTCTTTGTGAAAGAAAACACAGTCCATGAAGATCGGTTCTTTTTGTATTAAGAAGTCAGATTTGACATGTTTCAGGTGTGAAAATGGTGGTGTAGGGAGTTAAGCGCACAAACCATATATGGAGGCCTTAGTTCTCGACACGGCTGTCCCGGGTCTGAGTCCCGGGTCTGAGTCCCGGCCCTGGCGACATCTGCCACATGTCTTCCCCTCTCTCTCCATTCCCACTTCCTGTCTATCTACTGTGGAAAAATACAGGCCACTAGGCTGCAAATAAAATCTTAAAAAAAAAAAAAGTGCTGCTTTCCTTCAAATTAATGCCATTTGGTGAGTTATCAATTTTTTGAGCTGGAAATTTGATTAAAAAAAAAACAAATCATACATTTTACACTTTGCTCTAGGTCCTGCAAAGGTTTCTGCTTTGGTACAAGTCCATCTACTTCCATGGTGCATGGAGAGGGACAGGAAGTAAGTATGGGCTGCAGCAATCTTGTAATCAGAATACTAGCCTATTTTATCAAGTTATTTAGTTGTTCTCTCAATACTAAAAAGTGTTGCGGGAGCACTAACCTGTTTTGTTTGTAGACATATTTTTGCTTGAAAACCTTAACATACAACAATGTTTGCAAAAACTCGATCTTAAATTTTAAGTATTTAATGAGATGGATTGTAAATCTTCCATTTTAAAGGGATGTTTTGCTGGAACTTGAACAGTTTTTATATTCTTTCCTTCTTTGCCACATATACTAAAACAGAAGACAAGCTCTCTGGGAAAACAACAACAATAATTATAATATTAATAATAATACAGACAGTTGTAGTGTAGATACAATCCAGAATGGGGATGTCTCTGCTCATGTTCAGCTTTCCACAGTGAAAACCCTCCTTGTTGACATTCCTGTCCTGTAATCTGAAACTCTGTATCCTGAGTGCAACAACCAATCATTACCCAGGCTCTGCGATTCTATCCGGACAACACACGGGTCATTAAAAGATGGAGAAAGCATTTGGCTACAACTGCACAATTGATGGAAATTGCAGTGCTCGGGAATAGGAAGAATTTCTCTATGCTGCAAGAAAAAAAAACAAAAAAACAAGCAAGAAACAAATATGCAGTAACTCTCTCTCAGTCTTTGCAGAACTGCCTAACATTATTAATTTTTGAATACTTTGTACAATTTCTACCGAAGAGAGGCTTCCAGGATCAACATGGACACATCAAAATGATACAATAAAAAAGCCAATTCATTTAGAAATAATGCCCTTGCCCTGATTACTTGGCATACTGTTTAAATATAAATGTGTATACATCAAACAAATATACAAAAATCTGAATCAAACCCAGAAAAATACCCTTCATCTCAAATTTGTCAGTAAATATGCTCTTGTTTACAGGCATTGTATGAGAAATTCAGACTTTAACTGTGAATCAGTTGTGAGTATAGAAAAATCTGGCTATATATAGCAGTGTTGCAATAGAGGGAGTCATGTTACACAACCAATCACAGGTCATGTAATTCAGTGGTAAATTTTATGAGAAATGATCTGTTTTTTTGTGTGTTCATGTGCATTGTTGTCATCAGATTTTAGAAAAGCTTGAATAATTTGGTCAATGGAGATGACGAGAAACAACAGGAGTGGTGGATACAGTAAATGAGGATGTTGAGGGAAGGATCTGAAACATGTGAGCTGCTCAAAAACAGGATGAGAGCTCTTCCAGAAGTGCAGCGGTCAGCAGTACCACACAGTCAATGTGTGGGTCTACGGGCATCTGTCATACGATCACTGAAGACAGTCAGGTGACCGAAGATGCTGGGACATTTGAGGCTTCTGGCATTAGAAACCACGTTTTTTGAAGTGAACAGATCATTTGGATAAATTCGGTGGTATGTCTGTAACATCAATAAGGGATAAAAAAGACCTACCTTAAAACGGCGAGCCAAAAACTTGTTCTTCATCTCCAAGAAGTTTCCTTTGTTTGCCTGTGACTTAAAAGGCTCGTTGACGATAGCGAACGGTGGATCGTTCTGGATGTCCTGCCACCGAGCGTAGCCGTGTCTGGTAAACAGGTCAAGGATCTTTAAACTGTCTGGATCAGAGACATAGTTCCTGTTTTCCTGTCTTCTGGCCAGACTATCGACTACTAGCAATGTAAGCTAGTTACTTTGTATTTCTCAGCATTTTATGGATTCAAACACTATAGCAACAGATTCACTATCAGTCCTATAGCGCATTAGGTGTGCAGCTGATTTATTCAGATACATGTTGACAGAAGTGTAGACGATTCAATTTGTTATCACTACAAAGCAGCCATATTGGATTTCAAGGTTACAGTTGGTGAAAAACGCCTGACTTTGCGAGTGGAAATTTCAACTCCAGGGATTGTTCCAACTTCTATTTCTGACTTAGAATTTAGAGGAAATAACTTACAAATAAGTCAAAGTATAAATCTGTGTGACCAAACTCAAGTTTGTTGAAGTTGCACCTAGCAGCTAGTTAGATTAGCTTGAAGAGAGGATAATGTTAGATCCGGTCCCCACTGAAGAAAACCAAGTCAACCCAGCTGCACCTTCAGATTGTGAAAAATGAAAATCATTCAACTTATTTTATTATCAGATGGTGAAATGAAGGTGTATTTACAGATTTGCTAAATGTATCTGGACTTATCTAGCTGGTTAACTCCTCTGTGCCACTTTTCAGGCTACAAGATAAGCTAATCAAAAGTGAGTTTCAGACTATGGTGGAAGCAAATGATAAATTAATTAAATATAAGAGCTATTCATTAAAGCTCGGTACTGTTATTCATTATTTTTTTATCATATTAAATTTCCCTAATTCGTTTAGCTAAGCGTAAAGCAGATTCTCTTTCTTTCTTTTAGCCTGAAGCGTCTTCCCAGTCAGTTGGTAGTAATATGTTTTATCGAAAAACTGCACGGCCTCAATTCCCCGACTGGAGGGAACAACATGAGCTAAATGGTCTTCTACTGAACATCAGCTTCCAGCAGACACAGATTTCAGTTTAAAAGCCTTAGCTGGCTTGCTGACTTCCTGTAGAGAAAAAAAAAAACATAAATAAACACAACGGGGTCATCGCCTGGGCAACTGCAGTCAAGGATACACTACGATTCCCGCCAGAAGCCAGAAGTCGTGTCGACGATGCCAGATCTCGTTCATCTTACCCGAGGAGATGGCAGCCCGCTCCTCGTTCTGCCAAAGAGTGTGCAGCTCTGCGGAAAGGAGCCAGCAATGAGGTAAAAACAACGAGGCCGCTTTTAGATCGTTTACCTGGCTGACTGAGGCCTGGCTGCAGGTGTTTTCTCACCACACACCCGCAGCTTTTCTGGGTTCGTGATCAAGTTCAGGACAAATTTGGCTCCCTGGTGATATTATTCAGGAGCTCTGAAAGCAAGACTTATGCTTTATTTGTTTATACAAGTGGTGCATTTTATGTTGTTTGGACTACTTCATACCTTTTTTGGTTAACCTATTAAACTATTTCCACAATTAAACCTTTCTCCGTTCTCTTCAAATCAGCTCTTTTTCTTTAAAAAACTGAACGGTGGATGTCTTTTCTTTAAATACTTAAGCATTGAATATAATTGGTAAGTATATTGCAAATAAGCTGCAGTATAAATAATAATTGCAAGGTTATAATTTTTTTTTACAATTCTAAAGCCACTAAAGGTTTTCAGGCTAAATTTGACCTCTTGTGTATCTCTGATCACAATATTTATTTATACATCAGTAACTGGAAGTATGACACTGCATTCTGGTATTTCCCAAGAAATTTCATCCAACTCAGACTCGCTATCTTTCTTTTTAAAGACATTGCCTAGTTCTTTATCCTCTATTTTCATTAAGTGTCATGCGTAAATAGTTTAAATCACACATCCAATGCCTATACACTAAAACAGCAGTGTAGCCCTCCTCTGTAAGTCAAAGTATTCGTACTTATATTGCGTGAAGTGAACGTAACAGGAGCAGCCTGAAGAGTGTCCACTGCAGATCAGCAGCACTAACCTGTGAAGCCGCCGTCTGCGATGTTGAACATGAAGCGCGGCCGCTCAGGCTGAGGCTTCCCATTACCCTTTGTCGTCTCCTCTTTGGCTGCTTTGATCTCTTTTCCAGCATCCTTTTCACCTTTGACCTCTTCTGTCATAAACATAGACAGCTAAATAGACAAAAATGACAAACCTTTACATATTTTGAAGCAGTGTACATTGATGAGCACCTCTCTTAACGTCGGATGCCTCGGTTTTATTCGTGGCTTCTGTTGCTTCTGCTGCGGTTCGCATTTCATGCTGCTTTTCTTTCTCTTTGTCCTCTCCAGACTTCTCTCCCTCTGAAAATACAAACTGTCTTATATGACACAGATCTGTTTTAATTAAGTTTATGCATCGATGGGCATTAAAGTAAACCTTTCTTGCTTGTGTTTTACCTGATTTCTTTTCTGTAACTTGTGCATCGTGTTTTGTCTCCTCCTTCCTCTCCTCTTGTAGTTTCTTTTCTTCCAATGAAGCGGCTGAAGACTCGGTTGATTCCTTCCTGTTGTCCTCCTTGTTGTTGGTCTCTTCTCTGCTGTCAGGTTTCTGACCTGGAGATGCCTTCTGTGATATTTCTTTTGTTGAGGATGAAAGCTACCAGTAAGAATGACAAAATATTTTTATTAGAATTTAAAATCTTAATGTAAGCTTTTGATCTATTTTAAAAGATATTAACAAATCTGAAGAGTTTCATGGTTTTAACAGTACTATACAAAAAAAACACAAACTAAAATGTATTTCATTGGAACTTTATGTCATAGATAAACAGAAAAGGCCATGAATTTGTTTGTTACTATGTAATAAACAGTTTTTGCTGCAATTACAGCTGAATTAACCTCTATTTGGTTGTTCTTCTGCTTTAATTGTGAAAGTGAGAAAGGAAAATAACTGGAATACACAAGAAAAGTACTTTCCTGTAGTTGGATTTTTCTGTGAACCTCATATAAAGTATACAGAATCGTTGGAGTTACAGCTGATATATTTGAGCTGTGTGGTTGGGTTTTGGGGACTTTGTCTCACCTCCTCAGAGTCACCCGACTTGTTGCCATCCACCTCTTTCTGTTTCTCCTTCACTTTCTCCCTTTCCATGGAGGCCTCAGCTCCCCCCTTCTCCTCCTCCTTTTCACCCTCCTTACCATTCTTTTCCAGCCTCTCTGATGGAGCAGGAGTCGCTGTGTGTGGTCAAACAAACAAACATGCACAATAAGTCCAACTCCAGCTTGTTTTCAGGCACCCTTAGTTTGGAGCGCCCCCTGCTGGATCCACAGTACATAATGTTGGTTACCTGGCTTTGAGGTGCATGGTGTGTTGTTAAAGCTGGCGTCAGGTGTGGGAGTTGCGGTCTTTGCGGCAGGAGAGGAGCCCCGAGAGGAGGATTTGTCAATGCCCACCTCAGGTTTGAGCTCTGGAAGGCTCCACCGTCCGTTGATGTGCTCAAACTCCTGGATCTGAACGTAAGACAGCCAAAACTAAGCAAAGTTGAACTAAAACAGCCTGGCACACACACGGTTTATCTAGTACAATTATTCTAAACACACCAACCGCATGCCATGTGGATTTGGCAGCATATTGTTAGCCTCAATTATATGACTTAGGCAATTATGCTATAAGGCTAACGATATCAAAACATTCCCCGCGGCACAGACAGCAGATTAGGATGGCTGCTGGTTTAAACATGTTGGACTGAAAACTGGTTGGAAACTGTTTAAATGAAGTAAAATGAACAAGGAGACTTCCTGGAGGCCTTTGGAAAAAAGTACAGAATTCGTATGATTTTGGTTATGCACCTGCAGCGATTAGTGTTTCCACCAGTTTACATGATGTTTTTTTCTGACTGATGTTTGGTGAGTTTTAAGTAATAGAAAGTTCATCTCAGCACAGGAGTCCGCTTACGGTGTTCTGCTGTTTCTGGGGAAAATTGCTGCACTGGTCGACATTTTTAAGAGCCAATAATACGCTTATTTACATTATTTCAGGTTCAAATTCAAGGATTTATTGGTAATTGTTTTATTGCTTTAATATTTAAGGACACATTACTACCAACTGTTGCACATTGCTACCCAATCTACATTGACCCTTGGTCTGAAACATAACCGTCTTGGTTCACCCAGTCTTTCAGTTTCTGACCTTCTTCTTGACGAGAGACATGACGCCAATGCGCGTCAGGACGAGCTGCCGACACAAGCCCTCCCTCGGGACGCCATCGGCGAATGTCTCGGCCCCGTCAGCGACCGGCTCGCAAAGGTGGCGCATGAAGAGAGACACGTAAGCTCTGGCGAAGAAGAAGAGGCAATAAGTTTATCAAAAACATTCAGTTCAAAAAGGATAAATAGACTTGTTGCTCGCTGTTTTTACTTACTTGAATTCCTTCTCAGTTTTCCCCCTGAGGTCCCTAACAAGCCACTGAGATGAAAAAGCATCCTGAGATGGCATACCCCAACGCATCACCGCATTCAGGAAAGCTTTGCGCTGCCGTGTGTTGAAACCCAGAACCTATGCAGGGAATATGCTGCATTTCATTTTCTTTAGAACTGTAACTGGCAACAGTTGAAAAGCTGAGAAACGCCTGTAGTTACTTTGCAAAAGTCTCTAAATCCTATGTACTTTTAAAGATTTTCTCACAGTCACAATCTTCGCTGTGTTTTATTGAGACTTTATGACATACACCAACATAAAGTTGAGCAAAATTATAAAGTAAAAGAGAAAGCATTCATAGTTTCAACATTGCTTACGTATAAAAATCTGAGAAGTGTGATGTACATTTATATTAAGCCCCGTTTAGCCCTAAATCCAGTGTAGCCTTCAGAAGTCCAACCAACCAAGACATGGCCCTCTACCTGTAAGGCTGGGCAAGTAGAGCATTAATCAGAGAAGCCAAGAGGCCCATGGTAGCTCTAGAGGGGAATCAAAGTGCAATGGAAAACTATTATACATTCTGTAAAAAAACACTGCTCTGTTGCTTTGTTGTTGTGTCATAGATGTAACAAGAATCGTACTTGCAGCTTAATAAGACAATCTTAGTGCATTTATTTTTGTTGTTCTTAACGCGAACGTTTGAGGAAATTTCTCTCATAATGTCGCGCCAAATTGGAAGCCTTATTCATGTTTTCTCCTGGCAAATTAAGCACATGGGTCTTGTGCTGGCAGGAGGGCGATTAAATGCAAATTGTTTCATTTGTGTTTAATTTTCAATTTTCACTGTCCTCTTTTGCCTTTGCAGTACATTTGGGACAAATTACCTTTCGATCTAGACTCCTACTGCTGATGAAGTATATAGAGAACCGTTTCGAAAGTGATACGTGCCGCTCGCGCTGCAGCACTAATGTCCAAGTGACACTGGGACAGGCTGTCAGCGTGGCGCTGGCATGGAGATGACAGTCCTCGTTGCTCTATAACATAGCTGCCATCCAGGCCTCTGGTGGTCTGAATACCCTGGAAACAAAATGCATAGAAAACCCCACCACCTTGGTATGGAAACGTGCATTTAGTGAAAGAATCACAGCATAGGAGCCACAAATACGGGCCTCCTATTGAGAGTCACTGATTTAGATCAACGCTGATTCGTGTGTAGGTAAGTCCAGATCTAAATCTAACTGAGATCTGTGGTAGAACTTGAAATCTGTTCACAGATTCTCTCCATTGAGTCTCACTGAGTTTGAGCTATTTTGCAAAAACTAATTGGCAAACATTTCAGTCTGCAAAGCTGGTTGGGACACAGTCACAAGACCTGCAGTGAAAGGTGGTTCAACAACGTATTGACTAAGGGGCACTGAATACAAATGCACTCCACACTAATCAGATTTGTATTTATAAAACCCAATTATGCGCTACTTTGTGTTGGTCTATCACATAGAATCCCAACAGATTATATTCGTTTAGAGTTGCAACGTGACAGAATCTGACATTTCAAGAGATGTGATGACTTTTCATGGCACTGTATAATCATTTACAGAGATCCTGCAAGCAAATGTTATTTGAAACATACAAAAGGCTTTTCTGAGAAGGTTCAACAACTTGATAACGCTACAATAAACTTTGAGTTGAAACACGAGTGATACAGACTAATTTAATTACACTAGGAAGATTTACATTTCTTGGAGATTTAAGAAATGTGCAGCTAACATTAAAACGTTTAATATCAATTATAAAATAATCAGACAGCCGGTTTAGATAAATTTCCAAAATATTCACAATCAAACAACCTAAAGTTTAAGACCCGTTCAAATGGTGTACGGACCTCAAGGTTGCCTCCCACTCTGGCCAGAAGAGGAGGCAGAGGTTTATCCTTCTCATTCCTCAGCTGACGACGTGATTGCCTCCGACCTGTGCATGAGAGCAGCCAACAGAAACCGTGTAACAAGTCACAGGGGAATATTAGCTGAGAGGGATGAGAGATCATCAGGATAAAGCTACGGATTCACCCTGAGATTTATTGTCAGTAGATGTCAAGGAATAAAGAAAACCACTTGTGATATGCTTGAAGCCATTTCTTCCATATCTCTCTTGTAGGAGGTGGATGGTGGTTGGTATTCTTGGCAGTCTAACTCATGCAGTTCTGCCAGAAAACCGTAATAACTAAATCAAAGTCAAACTGTAATTCAACACAGACCTCTATCTTTCATGAGCAGTTGATATGGTTTTGACATGTCTTCTTCTATATTTCTTTCTTCTTTTTTTATATCTCTCCTCACCTTCTGGACGATCGTCAAAGTCCTCATCTTCCTCCTCAGAGCCCACGGAGTATTCGGACTGGTTATCTGAAATGTCAGCATGCCACTCTGAAACAGCACATGGTGCTTTGTCAATAGGCCAGGCCCATTTTCTTCCACTGTACAAATAATGCCTTAAACCCAAGACTTCCCAAGTAAATCACTAAGACAGTAACAAGATTTCTTTCCTAAACACAAGTCTGATATAGTTCCTACAGCATCAGTGATGTGTAACAACTGAGAGAACTTTACTAAGCTTATCTTAGCCTGCCTAGGTCCAGTGGCGGTCATTACCTTGGTCTTCCTGGGCGGCGTCGTTGTAGTTCACAGGCTTGCGGTTCCTCTTCCCTTTACCTAGTTTGCTGGCCAGGTCCTCCTGCTGCTGCTCGTAGTGATGCCGCAGCAGTTTCTCCCAGTAATCCGGGTCCACGTTCTCCTCCTGTTTGATGATCTCTCGCTCAATCTCCTCAATCTGTTAGTCAGGGTGGCACACAGATTGAAAAAGACTAATTATGTGGACTAATTAAAAAATCATATTATGTGCAGGAGAAATTTGGCTCTATTTAGTACAATGACTAAAAATGATCCGAGCTGAGAGGAAAAACCCCAAATTCTGTACTATTTTGTATCAAGGCTCCGTTCACACCGGACAAAAACCACAGCTCTACCACACGAATAAAGAGCTCGGCATGGCCAAGGAGGAGGCTTCTGGGGTGCTGAAAGAGAGCAGTGCACATTGTGGCTTACCAAATGTCATGTAAGGGACAAAGCAAGTGTTGAAGAGCATGCTCTGGTCAGTTGAGACCACACCTGACCTTTTTCAACCACATATGGTATTTGTGGCAGAAAACTAACACCACACATCCTTGTGAACACAGGGGAGGGATAAACTTGACTAATGCACTCTTAACATCATCTGCTGGTTTAGACTTTTAACTGCAAAAGATAAGAATAGACTGCAGAATATTATTAAATTATGTCCACAAATTGCTGGGATAAACCTGAGGGACCTCACTTACCTGTACAAGACTAGGTGAACTCTAAAAGCAAAATACATATTGGTTGACCTTTTTAGTAATGACTTCCAGTTGCTACTATATGGATGCAGGGATCTTCCTCCAAGGTGTAAGACAAATAGATTTGTAAAAAACCTTTAATCCTGGAGTCACAAAAGTTCTTAATGATCTTTAAAAATGTGTTTTTTTATATGTGTAATGTATGTATGGTATGTCAGGCCGACTGTGTTGGGAACATATGGAGCAATCAGATTCTAATATAATATATGGAGCTTCATTATTCCAGGGCTTCAAATGTAAAAAGGAGGATTTAAAATTGGATGGAACAATAAGACCAAGAAGAGAAGCAAGTAATTGAGACATACAAGCTCTACTTTCAACTTTCATCAAAACCCCCACTGGAGCATTTTGGACAAGCTCCATGCTTTTTAGTTCTTTGTTTGTTTTTGGACATTCTGATAATAAAGAATGACTATAATCCACATTTGAACAAACATAGCCTTGCCAGGTACTCCTTCTGGGCCAGCAGCCCAGAAGGAGTACCTGGCAAGGCGCTCAGAGCGTCTGCCTAACACCCTACCCTCATCTTCACTAGAATCTTCAGCCTCTCCCTGGCACAGGCAGTACTGAATGATTACCTCCCTGTGGCCCTCACACCATTAATCATGAAGTGCTTCAAGGGACTGGTTCTTCGGCACATCAAAGACTTTCTCCCTCCCACTTTGGACCCCCACAACTTTGCTTACTGTGCAAAAAATAGATCCACAGAGGACGTCATAGGTATAGCTCTCCACTCTTACAATCATCCCGGACATTCTCAGTGCCAAACTGGACGCCTTGGGCCTCCCCTGAATAAAGACTTTTTAAACAACCAGCCACACACCGTGAGACTTGGACCCCATCTCTCCTCCATATGCACACTGAGTACCTGCTCCCCACATGGCTGTGTGCTGAGCCCCCTCCTTTACTGTGTCTACACTCATGACTGCAGTCTGGCCCACAGGAAAAACCTCATTGTCAAATTCGCTGATGACACCACAGTGGTTGACGCAGCCTACAGAGAGGAGGTCCTAAAGCTGCCAGCCTTGAGTACAGACAACCTGTCTATGAACACCTTGAAAGCCAAGGAGCTAATTATGGACTTCAGGAGGTGGGAAACTGACCCAGCATCCCTCTACATCAACGGTGAGCGTGTAAAGAGCTTCCACACTTCCAGGTTTCTTGGTGTCCTCATCTCTGTCGATTTCCAAAGGACAGACCACATCAAGGTGGTCATTAGGAAGGCTCAGCAGCGGCTACGCTTCCTGAGGATTCTCAGGAAGAACAACCTGGACTCCAATCTACTGCTGACCTATAACGCTCGTGCATTCAGAGCCAGCTGAGATACTGCTTTACAGTATGGTACGGCGGCTGCACTGACACAGACCAACCTCTGGAGTTTTAAACATGGCGAACACAGCGTTTTGATTGGCTGCTGGTCTCAATGAGCCTGCCTGTAGTTCCTAATGAAAGCGTCTCTTTCCTCTGTTCCAGCAGCAAGCCGGTTCTAGGTTCAGTGATGCATTAAACCTGCACTGGTGGAAAAGGCCCCTCAGTGTCCTGGTACCAATTTAAAACAACACAGTCTTTATCTTTGATATGTTATGTCATATTTTTTGTATTGTTGTTTTCTACTGATTAGAAGATCACTGCATTTTCTTACCACTTTACACACATTCTCAATTTCCCGAATTGTTGTTTCCAGTAAGTTTGCAATATGATTCCTGATATCGAGATAAAAACGCTAAATGATACAAAAGGATAAACTTGACTGCATTTAGTTCTCTGGAAAGAAAGGGATTGCTTTCAGATTTATCTTCTGCAGCAGAGCAGCTTCCCTGAAGTGTATACAGTTCCTGGGCCGACGACCAAATAAATTAAAATGTTTATTTTGGAGGATTTTATTGTGTATTCTCATTCCAGTCAGTTCTTTGTCTCTCCATCTTTCTGAGTGATAAAACTGTAGAAGAAACTCTAAACCAAAACTTCCATTATTTGTGACATATGAGTGCAAACAGAAAGAGTTTTTACTTTAACATCCAATATACAAAGTATATAACACTGCATTCCTCGACTTTCTGTCCGGCCAGGAAACGATCCTGTCAGTACAGATCCATCGGTATGACTTTATGTCATCCCTGCCTCCATCTCACCTTGTCCTCCTCTCGGACCATGTACTGAGCAACCTTAAAGGAGCTCAGGTACTCATTCATGTTCTGTACGTCTGTGTCATCTGTGGCGTCCTGGCTGCGATCCAGCAGCCTCTCGATGGCAGTGCTGTCGTAGTGAATGACGCTGCCCTCATCCTCTACTTTGTCTCCAGAGTTGTTCTTCATACCTGACAGAGGCAGAGTTATAAATGCAAATAAAGAGACTCTTTTCACAAGCCTGTCAATGTAGATGACTTTCATTCAGCAGAGGAAGCTTGCTCTCTTTTATTTCACCTAAACTTTCATCACAAACTGTGTCATTTTGTCACCTTCTCCTTCATCCTTGAAGAGCTCCTCTGTCCCAAACTTGAGGATATCATCCAGCTCCTGCTTCGTCATGGAGCCGGCCTTGGATCCCAGACCTGGCCGGACCACCAGGTGGGTCAGCATCATCTTCCTCTTGGCCACCTGGGTGATGCGTTCCTCCACGCTGGCTCGCGTTACGAAACGGTAGATCATCACCTTGTTGGCTTGCCCGATGCGATGGGCTCTACTGAATGCCTTCACAGAAAGATGCAATTCAGTTAAGATGCAAATAGGGTCGATACTGCAAAGCTTTACCTTCGAGCTGTACTGCACCTGTATGTCATTGTGAGGGTTCCAGTCAGAGTCAAAGATGATGACGGTGTCGGCCGTGGCCAGGTTTATGCCCAAACCTCCCGCTCTGGTGGAGAGCAAGAAGCAAAACTGACAAGCTCCAGGAGCTGCAAGTGTGAGAGACAGAGAACGCAAACAAATGTGGAATGAGTTCATCTAACCGTTAGAGCACATGCTTGTGTTTGAGCTTAAATATTAGCATAACTGGAGCTAAATCCCCCAGAAAAAAAACGAAAGCAAAGACATTAACATTCGTGTCGTAGCTTGTCATTGGGCTGTCACAGGAATGACGGTACACCAAGTTTTGTCTAGTCTTGTTAATGAGACACATGGTGCATATTTGTTTTTTATTAGTGTGTAAATACAGTAAAATCCATTATAGTCTCATAACGATCTCTCAAGCTGTAAGTGGAGGATAAATACAGAATGTGCTGATTGGGTGCATTAGGCACCAACTGATCTGGATGCTGGAGGTATTAAAGTTGGCCCTTGTTTTGTTTGACTTTTGACAGCGAGATCTGTGTGAGATGGGAAATGATGCCGCTTTAATGAAAGAAGACCATAACAGGAGTCTCCATGCCCAGAGAAACCGTGAAAACATGAAATCACCGCTCCTTGATAACGTTTATTATGTGCTTTTGTTTTCTCATGAAAAAATAGATATTATCAACTTCATTATAAAGTGTAATAAAATCAATTTTATCTCTCCTCAAAAAGCATCATTTATATTAAATATTTACAACAGCTTTATTTAATTTCTATGCCTAGTTTATCATATCTTTATGTTTGTGTTTCAACATTAAAACAGCCAAGCAGACCAAATCTACTCTACTTATTGTTATTTATTTATTTTGCAAGTGATGTGAATATCATCGAGGCTGAAACGATACTTTATGAGTTGAGCGCCACTACTAAACATTTCCAGGGAATTCCTCAAAATATGTGATCTGATGGTTTTTATTGTGAAAAAAAGCTTCAATATGGTTTCAAATTCTAACTTTCCTTTCCTTTGTTAGGACATGAGAGTTGAAACCCAAAATAGCAACAGAGTAACTTCTGTGACCTAGTTAACACATAATTTAGTTCATAATTTGTTAAACCTTTACTCTATTGGATCAAAACATAATGAACGACAATGAAGTTAGAATGTGATTCGCAGCTTTAATAAAGGGCTATTCCCCTTTTCTTTTTAAAGAATCCATACTGCATTTGATCATCTCTAGTTCAAAGTCTAATAAACTAATGAAGCCAGGACTAGATCATTCTTTATTGAACAGATGTTTATTAAAACACAGCCTTTACTTGGTTTTTGAACAAAAAAAAACATTGTGATTTCAATGTTTTTTGCCATTAGAACCACCTTAGATAAGGCCCTGCTTGAAAAGTGCAGAACTCAAAGAAGTCAAAGCTGACCTGAACTAGACACTGATTGCAGATTCTTAATAAACAGATTGTGATGAAAACTACTTTTAAACCTTATGTGTGAAAGCAAAACTAGTGATGTTTTTGTTGTCAGTCAGTCATTTTCTACCGCTTATTCCATAGTGGGTCGCGGGGGAGCTGGTGCCTATCTCCAGGAGTCTATGGGCGAGAGGCGGGGTTCACCCTGGACAGGTCGCCAGTCCATCGCAGGGCAACACACAAACAACCACACACACACTCATTCATACACCTAAGGTCAATTTAGAGTGACCAATTAACCTAACAGGCATGTCTTTGGACAGTGGGAGGAAGCCGGAGTACCCGGTGAGAACCCACGCATGCACGGGGAGAACATGCAAAATCCATGCAGAAAGACCCCGGGCCGGGAATCGAACCCAGGACCTTCTTGCTGCTTCTTGTTGTTTTCAAGATATTGTTAAAATCCCATCTTGTTTCGTTCCTGAACCTAACATCGTGCATCTTCTCGTGAGCTGAATGTTTCATTTCATCCCTCCTATCATATGATAATGACACTCCAGTCTTACCGTTGAATCTGTCGATGGCCTCCTGTCTCAGTGCGCCTGTGATGCCTCCATCAATTCTCTCATACTTGTAACCCTCATAGTCCAGAAAATCTTCTAATAAATCCAGCATTTTAGTCATCTGAGAAAAATTATACAGAGAAAATCTTTGATCGCTGATGCATCCACACACCTGAAATCACAGTTTACTGCTGAAACTTTGGAGGGGGTTCACAAGGTGCTCAGAACACATGCATATGGTTACTGCCCATTTGTTCCTCCATGTTTATCCATTGTCTGTTTGTGTGTTACCTGAGAGAAGACCAGCACACGGTGCCCCTGTTCTTTCAGCTTTCTCAACATCTTCTGCAGCAGCATCAGTTTCCCAGAGGCCTTTGTGAGGGCCGATCCTTCATACGCTCCACTGGGTGTTTTCTGGGCTTCCTACAAAGACACGTTTGAAGCAACAGCGTTAATACTGGGGGACTTATTTGAACTGACCCGCTGGATTTATGAGAAACGGTTACAGGTGTGTCTTTATAGTGGTGTTTAGGGAGGGGTACCAAATTTGGTACTTTTTTAGGTACCGACCGAATTCCGTCTGTACTAGCGAGTACCTATTCCTGTAGAATCAAACTGTACCATGTTTCGGTACCTAAACGCATCATTGTGACACCGAGGGAGTGGAATGGTGGGCGATTTTTCATGCAGAACATGAACACAGCATTGCACGCAGAAGAGCATAATGACATCAGTAGCCGCTGTTACCGTCAACAAAACATGGCTGACAGAAAGCTCCTGAAAGTATGGGTCCACTTTTTAAAATGGAGATTCCCCTCGCTGCAACATTTATGACACGAATTGCAAGAAATTTCTAAAACAACTTCGATGTTACAACACAAACAGCAGGATGTTGTTTTCATATATCTGAGAAATAAATGTTAAGTTGAACATTTTTGAGATTTTACTATTAATGGAATTAACATTTATTACCACATAAACACAGACAAAAGTACAGAAAATTGGTACAGCTGAGGACCGACCCGGGAATCAGTATCGGTCAATGTCAAGATTTTTCATTGGTTATAAATGTGTTTCAGAAAACATGACATCATGCCACACTGAACATGTCACGGCCTTGTTTAGAAAGAAGCACTACCACATCTTACCACAAGATGTCCCTGTCCTGCAATTTTAGGTTTATAAAAGTTATTTAATGACCCAAGTTGGGTATTTTATATAACAAACTTTGTCTTTCTAGGTTTTAGAAAGGATAAACAGTTTTCATTTTGCATAAATGTTTCTCCTTATGTTTGTGTATCTATGTATCTGCTCTCACCATGGAGGCGACAGGGAAGAGGTACGGGTGGTTGCAGCACTTCTTCAGGTCCATCATGATGTTGAGCAGAGACACCTGGTTTCCTCCACCTTTCGAGTTCAAAGCCTCGAAGTTCTTGGTCAGAATCAGCTTGTAGTACTTCCTGTATTTAAAAGCATAATGATAAGGCCATTAGATTTGAAAAATTAATCATGCAAAAAATAATAATAATACTAAACCAACGGCAAATGCTGGGTCCTTTTGTGATTCTTTTAAACAGAAAAAAGCAGGCAAAAAAAAATTAACCATCCCATTTAGTGAGGAGGACTCTGGGTATGTTCAGCAAGACAGGATTTACTTCCTCTTAAATTCACTTTATATTTAAAAACATGTCAGAAACCTTTATCCAATTTGAATTAAACAATCCCCTAGAGGCTATTTGTCAAACAAAAGCTTTTATTAAGTCCAAAACCGTATTTTTCTTCATATGAATGTACTGTTTCTTTTAAAGAGTCTAGCCTTAACTTCATGAAAAAAAAAAAAAACTGGTTAACATCTTATAATGTAAACTCAGAAAAAGAAATGTTAAAACCTGAGTCACATGATGTGATGGTGTGTGAGTACCAGGTGATATTTAATGGTGTTAATTCAACTATCAGGCATAGCAAAGCACGTATAGCAAACTAGTAACAATGACACCCTATAGCAAGGACACAGAATAAATGACACAAATGTCTTGCCATAAGAGCACAACTACATGACCACTGGGCATGCCACACTCCATCACTCATTCTTCAGTGAGCACTGGTAAATAAAAACAAGCAGATGGGTCTTCAATGTATTTTCAGCCATTTTTGCATTGGTTTGGTTTAGAGTGTGTTATATTGTAGCTTGATGCTCATTTTCCGTTGTGGCATTTAACAAAAAGCAACAAAAACACATGTGCACCCTCTTCTGAATGATTAATGATCACCTGGGACTTATATATTCTTTCTCTGACTGCTTGTACCTGCGAGTAACTTCAGTACTGGGAAAGTTTGGTAACGAATACATGCACTGTTACACCCCTTGTACTTAATTGTTAAACTTCTCATTTGTCTGGAACCTACTTCTGCATGGGGCTCAGCTCCACTCTGACAATCAGCTCAGTCTTAGCGGGCATGTTCTTGAAGACGTCGGCCTTGAGCCTCCGCAGCATGTGAGGCCCCAGGAGGTCGTGGAGCTTCTTGATCTGGTCCTCTTTGGAGATGTCGGCGAACTCTTCCAGGAAGCCCTCAAGGTTGCTACACGGCGAAAAAGACTCAACATGAAAAACAGTCATTCTTATCTTTCTTTGACGACGGTACAGGGAAAATATTTATTTAATAAAAGAAGTCGTACTTAAAACGATTGGGCGTGAGGAAGTTGAGCAGGTGAAACAACTCCTCGAGGTTGTTCTGTAGAGGAGTTCCTGTCAGCAGCAACTTATAGTCGATTTTGTAGTCGTTTAGACGCCTAAAAAACTAAAAATACACAAACATAACTGAGCTCTACAGTTAGTGTTACTGCAGAAAGACAAAGTTAGCCTCTTATCTTTTTTACCAAAAGAAATCCTTCAGGAAGGCACTAATAAACACTTCTTTAGGAAAGATCTTTTCTATCAGACATCTGGTTTGTTACAGACATATGATGTGCATTAACAGTGACAAAGAGAGGAACGGTACCTTGGACTGGTTGTTCTTAAGGCGGTGAGCCTCATCCACCACCAGACACGCCCAGTAGATGGACTTGAGCGCCGTCTGATCGATGGTCACCAACTCATAGGAGGTCAGAAGGACATGAAATTTAATCGGAGCCTCGCGCTGCAGGAAGGGAAACAACAGAAGAAGACTGAATGGATGGCTTTGTGAAGAAAGTTGCCATTGTTAACAGCCATCAGCACCTTCTTACCCTCAGTTTGAAGGTCTTCTTTCCTCCTTTGATAGAGTCATCGAATGTGAACTCATTCTCCCTGATGATAGCTCGGCTGTCTTTGTCTCCTGTGTACGTCAACACGTAAAAATCGGGCGCCCACATCTCAAACTCCCTCTCCCAGTTTATAATGGTGGAGAGGGGCGCACTAACCAGGAAAGGACCCTTAGTGTGGCCCTGAGAAAAACAAAAAACACAGGGATGAACGTGATGGTGTCGGTGCCCTACAGAATCCGTCATGTGATAAAGCAGAAATCATCCCAGTACCTCTTTGAACAGGGAATAGAGAAAGACGATTGTCTGGATGGTTTTGCCCAGGCCCATTTCATCTGCCAGGATGGTGTCGGTGCCCTGAGCCCAGGAGAACCGCAGCCAGTTGAGTCCCTCCAGCTGGTAGAGGTGCAAGGTGCCGCCTGTCGCTGTGACAAAGTCGGGCTGCTCCTCATATTTTATTGTTGGCTGGAGCAACAACAGCCAATAAAACAGTGAGATACAATGATACACCATTACACATCTGTCAAAATTCATTATGTTTCAATTAGCCATGGCTCCTCTTAATATTATGATCATTTTACAGGAGCTCGCTAAACTGTGGGGTTGAAGCCAATTAAAAGCTGAAGAAGGGTCAATAAAAAGTACTCTGACCAGGTACCTGGCTTCTTCAAGATGTTTAAAAGTGTCCCTATTGCCTCCTGAACACCTCTTTGTCCTATAAGCAAACTGGAAAGAATCAAGTTTATCCTGTGCCAGGTCCAACAGTACCTTCTTTATTAATTTCTCAAAAACTTTCAGAACCAGGGATGAAGTCATTGGCCTGAAAACATCTGCAAGCTGAATAGCACAGATTTGAAGAACACGTCCTCCAATACCATCAGGTCCAGGACTTTTCATTTCTTTGACCCCACAAAGGAATTTCAACACAGTCATTTGGTACTTGATTAAAATCAGGATTGTTAAAACAGACAGTAGGACCTCCACTTTGTGTTGATCCATGTTCCCCTGTTTGAAGCAGACATTCCTCTGAATAGTAAATCCCTAACTAAATTTAGTTATCCAGGGGTTTTTGTTAAAATGAAGAGTGATGGATTTTTTTGGGGGGATAATTATTCTTTACAAAAAGAGATATAAGCAGACAAGGTTCCCATCAGATGTAAATCCATGCAGGTATTCTTGAAGCCATTCCAGCCTGTGCAGGAGAAGCAGACTTGTAGAGACTAACTACACTCCTCTGACCACGCAGGACCCAATCTTTGCTCTGAATGCGTTCTCTACAGGACTGATTTGTAAGTAGAAGCGAGATAAACAACACTGTGCTCTGACAGACTCAGTGGAGCTCTATGAAGAGATTTGTATGTCCCCTAAATTGTTCCAAAACAGAGATCCAAGCACTTGGAATGTCGAGCCAGACAGGATGTATATTAATAAAAACCGCTGAGGATAATTGGTTGGCTTACACTGATTAAAATCACTAACACAAGAGCATCTAGTGCAACCCCCTGCAGCTGTTGAACTGACTTCGTCAATGTTTTGGTTACCATGTCAACGTTCGATTTTGGGATGAATAAAAGACACAGAAGAATTTGGGTAAATTCCCTTGACAGATAAGACGGGTGAAGAAAACGGAAAGAAACTTGATGTCCGGAGTACACAGCCATCACCACCACCGTATTACGCCAGTCGTGATTCACATACAGACACGGTCCTCCACCAGGTGACTTACTGGTCACTGCCGGGTCCCTGTCCAGGTCCTAGGGAGTTCCAAAACCATCAATTTCCATATTAGAGTCCAAGTTGTATTGCTAGAGCCAAGTTTTGGTGAACGCCAGTTAAGAGATGCTTTTATATTCCACTGGGAACTTAATCTTTGCCTAAAGTTCATCCACTTTGTTAAGGAAGGACTGAACAGTAGGCATGACAGTTTGGAGAGGAATCCTCCGATGGCCCAGCCTCTGGAGTCACTGTCGCACAACTCCACGTCTATATTTCCTCGCTGTTGCTCCTGACCTCCTTCAGCTCCATGCCCCGGGAACCGGCGGCCAGAGTCTCCGCTGGAATGACCAGAAAAGAATCCACGGTGCCAATTCCTGAGCCGCGTCGCGACAGGAGAAATTCTCGACTGTACTGCAAAAACTCACCATGACATAAAAACTGACATCTGAACATCAGCAGAAAAAGAGGGCCATCAAACTCAGGTGGGTCTTCATGTCTCCACAGTTCAGGTTAGTTCAGACACCAAAGAAACCCAACAGAATCAGGATGAGCAGGATTAAAACAAAAAACAAGAGTTAAAAAGAAAGAAACAAAATGACGAACAGACATCATTGAAAGACGCTCACTCGCACATACTGCTGTGTGTTGCCATGACAATGGCGCTCTCAATTTTCACTTTAAATAATAAAATACCAACGGTCAGAATGAATCAATTATTTCTTCAGTGGGAAGGCTTTAAATATGAGGTATGCAGAAGGAAGGAAGGAAGGAAGGAAGGGAGGGAGGAAGGAAGGAAGGAAGGAAGGACACAATATTTATAGAATGGGATAAAAAATAGTGTAAAAATACAAATATTTGTCTTACTCTATAATTCTCCTGGAGAATACCGAAATCTGTGTCCATATTTTTCTAAACTTGAACCCTGTGAACTGAATACTGAATAGTCAGAGTAGTTGATCCACATAAAATCATAATCATAAAAAAAAACACAGTTCAAAGAGTGTCTTGTACTACAAACGAAGCAGAACAATAACATATTAAAATAAAATTTAGATTTAAAAAAAAAACTGAAAAACACTCGAGGCCTGATTCACTAAAGGTCTGCGTGAATAAAAACGAGTGCAAACTTTATACCGCGAGTAAAGCTGACCTACTAACCTGGTGCACTGAGGATTGCATCTGTCAAATGAGCAGAATAGCAGGAGCAATCTATTTAGCATGTTTGTGGTGAGGAGGAGGCACAGGTACAATGACAGATCACGGAGAGAGAGAACCTTCTGTGCACATGTCAACATATTTGGACTGTCGGTAATAAAAATAGTAGAGATATCATCTACCCAACAATGCCATTTTTGAGGGCTGTTTTACAGCCAGTCACAAATAGAACCCATGCAATATCACCTATGGAAAAACTTGCAGATTATAGTTGTCTACTGCATGTTCCACAACATATTAATGGTATGAATGCGGGGAAAAAGACGTCTGATGGGACAAATTAATGCACCAGGACTGCAGAGTCGGGCCATTCTGGTTCAAAGCCATCTGAGGTTTGCATTTTATTTATAAAAAAAAAAAAGGAAAGCATCACTGAACTTAAATAGTGAATACACTCATATAAATGCCCATCAAATATCAAAACACTCCTGAGGGGAATAAATGGCAGAGAGGGTCATTTTTATTTTTAATTATTGATGAATGAAGAAAAAAAAATCAGGCTCCAGCAGAAAGGGCGCTTTTCTCATCCGGGGCAAAAGGGCAGGTGCTTGAGCACCACTAGGGATCTATCTGTGACCGAGCCTGAATGTGTCCAAACTCTCCATGGTGACAGCTAGTAGTACACTCAAAATCCTCATTTAAACAGGCCTGTTCGCACCACTTTTCCTCCTGTTATCAATTACGCACGGAGTCCTACTAGATCACCTTCAATACACCCAATAATAGCACGTTCGGTGCAATTTAGCGCTCTTTTTTTGAAATCCTAGTAGATCAGGACCTCAGCACACAGCCACCTCTTAGGATACTGCAGCCACTGTTCACCTACATCTGTGAGTGGAGAGGGAGGAGACTCCTCTTCACCATCTTCCTCGCTGCTTGCCATCTTCCTGGGTTTGTCAGGGTCTTCTTTCATGATGTTGTCCCTGTTAGACGAAAACAAAGGTATTAGTAGGGCTTTGTTAGTGTTAAAAAATGTTTTAACTTCCAAGGAGAGACCTAATTCTAATAAAAACAATGTGCGACATGGGGAGAAGTTAACATTGAATGTTTGTTAGTCCCTTATTATAAGAAGCTTTTCCCTTTTGAGATCAGCTTTGGTGTATTTTCTTATAGCAAAACCAGTGTGTGTTCTGCATGATTGTGCAGTCCTACCTGTGTCTCCAGTAGTTGGCCTTGTGGAGTTCAAAGTCAGGTACATCCATGTCATCTCTCTCCCAGGTACACTGGTCGTAGGTCAGATCTTTCCACTTTACAAGGTAGTGGTACATCCCCTTTTTATCCACACTGACAGAGGGACATGTGTAGGACAGTGATCAGCATCTCACACAGCTGTCTCACACATTCTCAGAGGTGCAATCACCCAAACCTGTGGTTTATGATGCGATGAATCATCATCCACTCGGACTTTATGCCGTATTTGTAGTATTTTTCCTCCAGCAGGGCATACTGGGGATCTTTTGCCCGTCTCTTCTCGCTCTTACCCACTCCATTCTCGTCCTCTGCGCCTGAGCCGTAATCCAGGCTGGGGGGCTCGTCCATGTCTGTCTTCCTCTGGTAGTTTCTGTACATCACTGAGTGGAAGATCTCCAGCTGAAGGATGGAAGTTAATAAGAAGCTAGATTTGGTATTTGTTTAAAGTGCTCTTGCTCAATACTTTTAATTCAATTTCTGAAGGTCTTTTAAATATTTTCATTTAAATCCAGTGACTTTTATTGGGCATATTGCAAAAGTAGTCAAGCTCTTTGAACCAAAAATTCAATGCATAAATATGTTTGGCCCCAACCTGCACCTCAATTTTAATTCCTTATAAACACTTTGGCTTTGTGGATGGGAAAACTCTGCAGTCAGCAAGCAGTGGGGTCTCACATCCCAGCCGCAATCTCAATTTTAATGCACTTTAGACATACACCTCTGCATTCACACATGCAAACACTGGGGGGCGGAGGGGCTGGGCTCAGAGGTCAAGGTGTGGGCCTACTTTGACCCCAGCGCTTGTGCTGCGGGACTGGAGTTGTGGGGATGGCCTGAGACCAGCCAACAAACAACAACCCCCTTGGTGGCATGTTGTTGCCTCAGTGCCCCATGTCCCACACTGTGCCTTTTTGGCCTTGGGGCTGGTGCTTCTGTGCTTCACTGACTGCCTGCCTCTGTGCGAGGCGAATGGTTGCCATGGCAAGGGGTGATGCCTTGTGTGTGTCTGCCTGGGGCTGTGGCGGCCTTCCAGAGCCGAGTCCAACTGACCTTTGCTGCTCCTGGGTGCTGTGTGTTGTAGGCCACTCTAACAACTGAGCCCCTCCAGGTGATAAAGTCGTACACATACATCCACTCAACAAACACACTAATTTCTACACATATGTTCACGCACCCTCCACACACGCGCCGACACAAATAATCCAAATTTTTGAAGGTCATACAAACACAGGGCGCTATTACGTCAATGTGACCTGATTCCTTTCATGCTGGATCCAATCTTTATTTCACAAATTTAATTTAAGAGTCCATCTTAAGATATCACAACAGGACAGAAAAAAAAGAAAGTGTAGCGCAACAACCAACTACCTTCAGAAATGCTGTTCAGTAAATATAGCAAACCTTTTCAATCTATCACCTGACAAAACTGAGATTACCAAGACATGACCGTCCACCTAAAGTGACTGGATGGGCAAGGAGAGCAGATAGGAGAAGAGGTCAATGGTAACTGGAGCAGCTGCAGAGATCCACAGCTCAAGTGGGGGAAAACTGTGAACAGGACAACTATTAGTCCTCAAAGTAAGCCACGATTAAAAGAAAGTCACAATCCTTCCTATTTGCAGTTTTTCACAAGCCATGAAGAGGACACAGCAAACATGTGGAAGAAGCTGCGCCGGTCATAGAAGCCAGAACTGAACTTTCTGGAGCGGCAATGGTGGTGTAGGGGTTAAGCGCGCGACCAGGTGCAGAGGCTATAGTCCTCGGTGCGGCTGTCCCGGGTTTGGGTCCCGGACCCGGTGACCTAATGTCTCCCCCTCTCTTTGCCCATCTTTACTATCAAAAAATCAAAAATAAAGGCCTCTGGTGCTGCAAAAAAAACAAAAAACATACAAAAAAACAGAACTTTCTGGCCTATTCACAACCCTGTGAGTTGGGAAAATCCAGCACTGCCGATTACTCTGAACACAACATCCCTATTCACATTAGGGATGTTCATTTTTGAGGCAGATAAGTGAAAGCTGATCCAAGTAGCTTGGCAGATGGATGGAGATAAAAACAAGGCAATCTTAGGAAAAAATCTGTTGGAGACTGCATAAGACTTTACACTGGAGCAGAGGTTGCCCTGCTTGAACTTGCTTCAAGATGTTGAAGGCCAGAGTCCAACAACTTTTAAATATGTCTCTGCTTCAACACATTTAGTGCCCCTTTTCCACTTTCTCGTTTTATGCGGCGCAGCTCCGCTCCACTCGGTCTCTCTCTACTCGGTAAGGTACTAGTTGTGTTTCCATTGATCCACTGACAGCTCGAGCCCCGCCTCCAGCCGTTAGTGTACTGCGCTGTGGCTTTATCTGTGATCAGCTGGTTTAGGATGCTATACAGTGACCCGCCTGCATGCAATTCAGAAAGCTGATGTGTCCTTTTTCTTTTCTTTCACCCTTAAGATTTTGAATTTTTAAATGGTAAAATTATATTTCAAATTTGACCCGCTCCAGCAAATGTTGTCGTTAAAATTATTCAATTCAATTCAGTGTATTTATGTTGCGCCAATTCACAACACGTGTCATGTCAATGCACTTTACAAAGTCAATTCAATCGAATCACACAGATTTCAGGTCAGATACATATATTCCATTTAATTCTAACTATCAAAAAGTGCAGTCAGATTCAGTTTATTATTCAGATTGGTTAAAAGTTTTTCTATCTGGGGAAACCCAGCAGATTGCATCGAGTTTTTGACCAGCAGCATTCACTCCTCCTGGATGAGCATTAATTAAT
This sequence comes from Girardinichthys multiradiatus, assembly GCF_021462225.1. Lineage (NCBI taxonomy): Eukaryota > Metazoa > Chordata > Actinopteri > Cyprinodontiformes > Goodeidae > Girardinichthys > Girardinichthys multiradiatus. The sequence continues at coordinate 30,400,367 of NC_061807.1, forward strand.
CGCTGTTGAGTTTTATTAACTTTTCCCAGCACTACCTCAGTGAAAACCTTCTCATTTCTACTGGTCCCACGGACAATCACTCAACAGCAATCTGTTCACGTCACATGTAGACCCCACTCAGCCCCGGTCGTACCTGCTCAGGAGCAGGGACCAAAAGAGTAGGTACCGGTAAGGAAAAAAACAGTAATGGAAACCATCGAAGAGTGGAGCTGAGTAGGGCCAAATGGAGCCAGTGGAAAAGGGGCATATATATACCCTCACCGCATGCTGAGGAGGCATTTCAGACATTTGATTCAGCTGCAATGGACCTGGGGCAGATCGAAAAGTTATAGGACAACAGTACTGATTTTTAAGACCTCTGGTTTAGTTTAAAACATGAAAACAAATGATAAAATGTCCCAGTCAAAGTTCAAACCTAAATCTATCTAAGGGTATGTAGAGAAAGATTTGTAACTAAAACTGCAGCCAATGATGGTCCTACAAAATATTGACCCGGGAAGTTATCGGAAATGTATATACTTTTCAAAGTTTTATTGATCTTAATGTTTGAAAACTATGTATCCTTTTCTTTCCACTTCATAATTATGAACTGCTTTGTATTGGTTTATCACATAAAATCCAAAGAAAATACATTAATGTTTGTGGCTACAACATAAAAAAACAGTGAATGGGTGTGAATACTTTTACAAAACACTGTATTTCTAAGTTCATCAGAGACTAACTGCTTCATCTTTGGGTTTGTATGTTATTTCGTGTCATATTATACATTTTGTAGACTAAAAACCAGTTGATACACGATACAAAGTGTTATTACTGCTCTAACCTGCAGCTCGGTGATCCAGGTGCAGTGCCAGTACGATTGGTTGGTTAGCTTCACAAAAAACTCCCTTTCTGCTCTGCCCTTCATGGGCGGTGGTGGAGGTGCATCAGGAGGAGCGTCGGGAGGCAGCGGGACAGGAATGGGAGGAGGCGGGTCGCCCCATCTCCAGTGGAGGATCTTCTGGACCCTTCCTTTGATTGGCGGGCACTGCAGCAGGGATACATGCACAAATCAGATGTAAATGGAGCTTTTCCCCAAAATTCCTCAGATTTGCGGAGCTGATGAATCTATAAAAACATGCGATGCGTTTCCTGCAACGTGAACTGACCATGCATCGTGGACAAAGCCACTCCCCGTTGGGGATCTCCGGCAGTGGAGGGTTCAGACAGTGAATGTGGTAGGAGGATGTGCATGTGTCGCAGCACAACAGTTCGCCGCCGTCCTTACACACCCGACAGAATTCCATGTGGTCATCCTCTTCCTCCTCTGCGCCGGCGGGGACCCCTATGCTGACCTCTGATATCACTCTGTCTTCGCTGTCCTCCTCAAAATCCTCAAAGTCCTCATCTTTTGCCTCCCACTGGATTCCCTCTTTTTCCTGCATGAACAACAAAGAAGATCATGGAAAGGTAGTTGAGCTCATTTATATCTCTTTACTTGAACTTGGTAGCGGAACATGAGAGAGAGCCTCAGTAGGTCCAGACCCTTGGGCTAAAGAAAAGTGCAAAGTGAACCTAGGCAGTAGATGAGATGTATTGTTCCCTTTAGCGTGAATGTAACTGGGACATGAGATGTCAGAAAGCTGGACCCAGGAGACCTTCACTGGAGCCTCTGAGACGCTGTAAGGAGTTTATGAAAAATAGATCAATGGCCCATGTCAAACCACCCTGGAAGCCCAGCATATTAAAAAGGGTTTCCTGGGTCATGTAGTCCCTGCCTCCTGCAACACATTTCCTTGATCCAGTGTCTCAGAGTAAAATAAAACGTTACAGTAAATGCATGCGAATGGTTATCTCTATGGCCTTATGGATCCAGGCTGTAAAACTGGGTTGTCTGAGTCCAACATTACCTGCTCTGTGTTTTCAGCAAACTTATCAGGTTTGTGATACACGTCGTTTCAAGTAGGTTTTTTGTCTATACAAAGCAGCTTGATTAGGATTCAACAGAATGAAAAAGATGCCACCACCACTTCTATACATAAGGTGTGTTTCAACTAATTCTGGGCTTCAGGCTGTGAAAAACACTGACTAGGTTTTATGACGTAATGCAAATACCCAGAAACATCTGGATGTTTCCTGTCGTCTCTGGCATAAAACTAACACCGTGAATGTTAACTGGTCGGACCACAGGTTGGTCTGAGGGGCGCATGGCACGCCTGGTAAAGATGCATAAAAAGCCTCAAAATACAAGTATCTTTTATTGCTGCAGCGCAATCTCACACTAGAAATTACAACCATTAATTAAGGTACTTTTATGTAGAGGGGAAAGAAATCCCACATTAAGAAATAATTGTTTTTAAATCCTCCCTGTCACACAATAAAACAATTTAACTGTGGGATTTTTAAAACAGTCTACTTTATTTGTTGAAGCTGTTCAGAGGGTCTACGACTTGTATTAGTAATCCAGGATTTTTTTTGTTTCCATGTGGTATAAATATGACGTGACACAGAGGCCTATTACTTCTAGCCACTTTTCAAAATGGGAAAGACAAGAGAACATGTCATCAATATGAAACAATATTTCATACAGCAGGAAATGGCTACAAAAGGATAACTATGCACCTAAAAGTACCCATATAGCTACAGTCAGAGCAGTAAATTAAATGTTTAAAACATCTGAAACTATGACAAAGACAACTGGACAAGGACCCATGTTCATCTTGCCACTGAATGCAACAAGAAGGTTGGTAGGGGAGGTAAAACAAATCTCCAAAGCCTTTCCGTTACAGAACTGCAGCCAATTTTATGGTGTGAGATTATGTTACTGCAAAAGATGTCTTTTTTGCTCTTTTTGTTACATTTCTAAGATGTAGCTTAGAGGTGAATAAAGATCCCAAGCAGAATCACGAATAGAGAAAAAGAACAGGCGATCCTCTGTTCAAGTTGCACTCACACAATGCGGGCAGCTCCACTTGCCCTCGGGAGCCTTATCCAGTTCAGGCTCGAGGCACACGAGGTGATACGCTCGAGGACAGGTGTCACACAGGATGATCTCTCCGCCCTGCTGACACACCTCACAGTAGTCCTGGTGATCCGTCTCATAGCCGTCACCTTCCTCCTCACCTGGAACTGGAAACAGGACCGCAAACCATATTCAAATTTACAAAATCCCTTAACACATACCTGGAAAATGTTGTAATAAATCTAGATCTAGAAACCAAAGATAATTATATTATCATCTAGAAATATAAAAAAGTTATGGTGTACCTACACAGAATCTGTGTCTTTAAATATGTTAATATTTGGACGTCATTTTCAATTTTAACCGATTCTTCCCAAATAGTCTTGGAAATAGATGCATAAAAGAAGCCCAAGGAATGCAGAACGCATCAGGAGAAACCCTTTTAAATCTAACCCACCACGAGTTATAAACGTGTCATCTTCTCAATCAGCGCCAGCACAACGAGGATTTAATAAGTATTAGACGTGAGCCAAAAAATAAAACAAAAGGGCTTTGTTTAACGGAAACATTTGAAGTAACCACTGAGAAAACCGTCTACAAATTAGCAGGCAATTAGAAAAGAAACATAGAAAAATGTTAGCAGACAGCCGAATAAAGTACCCACTGAAGGTCTAACCAGGTCAGTGAATATTAGCCTGTTTTTCTGACAGAAATAATTTAGAACTAGGGAAAAAAAGTAGCAGAAAGCACTTTTATCCCAAAATCCAGGTGGAAAACATCAGTCTCGGACCCAGTCTTCATACCAGGCTCCAACAGGTGTCCTGGTAGATCTGAAGGTGTCCGAACAGCGCACAAATAAATACAAGGTAAACACAGGTGTCAACAAACTCCAGATGTATTGCGGGCACCTCACTTTCAACCATCTTCAAAGGTGGCCTAGGACAACTGTGTTTGTCCCTGAACGCAATCCATTCTGGGTCACATTAAAGGACCACCCACCAACAAAATGCGTTGCCCCTGAAGTCACAGCGTTACCATGACACTTCTTAGTTATTACAATTTTTTTTTTAAACTTCTACAATGGACAAATTCCCCCAATATGTGGAATGTCCTGTCACTTATGAAGCGTTTGTAACTGAAACAACTCCACAAAAATGCAACTTCGATGAATCTCAGCTGTGTTACTGTCTGAATGACAACATTATCCAAGTGACTGAATGTATCCATGATGTTATAGAAACATCTGGACGCTTGTTTATGTCCTTTTAACAGATCAGCTACGTCACAGTGCTTAGTCTACGTCGTAGCTACGTCACAGAGACGAAGCTACGTGTTTATTTACATCAAGCAAACATATCTGATAAATATAGTGCTTAATATGCAGAATAGTATACCTTTATATCTCTGCTTTTTATAGAGTAACACAAGTTTAACCAGCTGGTATTAGCTGATATGGTAGTCAGGCCACTGCTTGTGTAGCTAGCCTGTGGTCAGCTGCTTGTATCTTGCCAACTACAGTTTTAAAAGTTTAGCTTATTGTCTTGTAACACAACATGGATCGGATTGGTTAGAAAGGTTCCTAGCTGGAACTTTCTGCAAAGAATCGTCTCATTTATACAAAGATTAGCTCCATAGGGGAAAAAACACTGATGTACAGAGGAACCCTGAGAAAAGCGTAGACATAGAGACTGCTGAACTATAATATTAAATTTCTGGATGCATAAAATCCTTCAAAACCCATGGTAATTATGTGGTATTCGTTTAACAAGCAGGCTAGTCCTTACTTTTCTTCTTCTTCTTGGCCGGGCGTCCCCGCTTGTTCTTTTTCACTCGGCCGGAGCTGTCGGAGCGAACGGAGGAGCTGTGAACGCTGGAGTCCTCCTGCTCAGACTCATCCTCATCCATGTCATCGCTCTGACGAAGCCGGAGAAATCATCGGACAAGTAAGCGAAAGAAGAAAAAGAGGGCAAGCGCTCCAGCAGTAAAAGAAGGAAGGCAATATATCTCCATCGGTTCAGCAGAATGTAAACATTGTACTCACAGAGCAGCTCTTCTTCCTCTTCCCAGCTATAGGTAATAGCTTAATACGGATGGGGGCCATCTTTTTAGCCTTAGCTATGGCTTTCTTCTTGTCAGGCACTCGAGGACTTTTACTGCGCTTTTTATATCCTGGACCTGCGCAGACAATTAGATCACATGCAATGTAAACTGAAAATGTAGTGATCGACCACTGTGTGTACAGTGTCAACAACAAAGTGGTAATAAATGTAACACAGCACAGTGTTTCAACAGAAACTGGATCAATTCTCTACTTTTAATGATCACACACAACAAGAACAACACCAAAAGTCCTACAGAAGATGTAAAGCTACCACTGACCTTTGCCCTCTTTCGTCTTGGCCTTTCTAATGGGCGGAGGCTGAGGTGGTAGCTCAGGGGAGGCGGTCGCTGCAGAGACCTGCTCGGCTACAGCGATGGCGGCGGCGGCAGCGGCCGCTGCGACGGCAGCGGCATTGCCTTTAAAAGGGTTGTTGGAGCTGAACTCCCTCCACTTTGCCCCCAGGATGGTCATCATCTTTGACATGGGGATCTTCGGGTTCTTCTTGGCTATCATTGGCCTGGGAGCAATCGAGAGAAACACAATCATCAAGATGCAGGAACTCAAACCCTATTCTCTATTCTGTGGCTTTATGCTGTTTTAGCAGGCTCAATTTTGGCTCAGTGAAATCAAGACAACGAAATCCCAAATACCACAAGAATCCCCAGCATAAACATGGTGCTGTAGCTTGTTTATGTTGTCATCTTGAGGCTCGGGCTGCTATTCACACAATGTCAGTAATGCTGCTTCACAAATTCAACAAGCTAACCTGATACAACAGGAAGACAGGAGCAGTTAACAGACGCCAGACCAACCTGCACTCATGTTTGCTGCTGCTATTTTTTTTCAATAGGCAATCAACTCTTTAAACACGTCTGTACTGATGGAAAGATCAGAAAAGCTTGGTATTATTGAATGTATCTCCACAGCACAAAGAAACGGAAGCATTTCTACTACGCCTGCCATGTGAGCAGGACATAAAACTTACAGGATCCAGGAGTTTCTCTGAGGAGGACAAGAAGTCTATAAGACTACAAGAACAACCTTTTTTTGGCCACATATTGAGCAGTAATGCTTTGTATAAGATTACACATGTTAATATCACTGCTTGCTGCAAAGTCAGAGCTGTTATTGTTGGTTAATTTATTCCAAACTGCATGGACAGAGAGTAAAGCAACAGCCCGGTGGTCACAGAGCTGTAAAGAGTCTCCTGCAGATGTAATTAAACGAGACACAGAGAGACAGCAATTAGAACAAGTATTTTTAAAACTTACTGTGGCTAAATAGTGTCTTTTTTGGTGTTGTTTTTCAATTTCTTTAGCTTAAAATGTCTTTACATAATTTTGAGTCCTTATAAGCAGACTACTGTTTCTTGCAGCCATTTTAGGTTTGCTGGTGTTTCTGTGTTTAATCTATTTTAATAAGTGACCCATTAGGGCATGAGAAAACAAATGTTCCAGGGACAGACATAGCCCCCTAGTTAAGTTAGGACAATATTTATTGAATGGAATTTCACATATACATTTGTTTTTTCCGTGCTATGAATAGGGTTAAGCTGGAAAGCATTAGAACAGGTGAGCTATGCCTTTACTACCAGAATTATACCCAGCCCTGCACACTGATGCATTGCATATGTAAAAGATACAAGAATTAGCAAAGGAATTTGAGTTTGTACTAGAGCTAACAACAGCTAATCTGCCTTATTTTCAGGCTTATTGAAGTTTAAAACTGCTACTTTTCTAATGTCCTGATGTAGCTAGCTGTGCTGCACTGCAAAAGCTAGCTTCAACATAAAGAGCAATGACAAGTCAATGCTGATTCAGATTACAACTGAAGCACTTTAAAATACATTTATAGATTGTAAAGGTTGGAGTGAGACATGTTGAGGTTTGACCCTTTTAACTGTTCAACAAACATAACTGAGAAAGCGGACTGAGTATAACTTAATCACAGCACTGTAGCTGGTCTTGATGTCATCCAAGCTCTGGGTTAATCCTAGGCAAGGAGACAAGAATCCATACCTCATAAACTGGCTGAAGGCTTTATAGTTTGTCAGCTCCCTGTAGTCGTCCTCTGTGAAGGTATGATCAACATCCTCCAGGCCCCACTCCTTTGCCAGCTGGGCAGACGTCTTCTGCTCTATCGGTTGCTGAGAAGAAACCAACAATCGGAGAAAAAATTATTTCTGATTTCTTCCAAGGCAATTTATCTATGCAAGAGAGACAAATCAGTATGTTTACCTTTGTTGTTTCCTCCTGGCTACTGTCTCGGTCCCCGTCGTCCTTTTTTTTTTTCCTGGTTTTCTTCTCCTTCCTTTCTTTGTGTTTCTTCTTTTTCTTTTTCTCACCAGAGCCATAGTCACTGACCACACTGTCCGAGTTCTCACCATAGTCTCTTTCTCTGTCTGAGTTTCGCTCTACATCGCTGTCCTGAGCGGTAGATGGGAAATTTTCAAAAAGTTTAAATAGGACATTAAACAGTGACAAGTTCCACACACATAACCGATTAAACTTACGATCTTCTTGCGTTTCTTTGTTTTGACCGGTTTTCTCTCTTTCTCTTTCTTCTTTGTGTCCTTCTTTTTCTTGGGCCGGCCTTTCTTCTTGCACGGGACCTCCCTGTCTGATATCTCTGGGTCGTCGTCTAGGTTCAGGAGAGCGGAAAAAGGAATCACGGCTATCAGACTGAGCTGAATAATCTTGTCAAAACGCTTCCCAATAAACCAGCTAATCCCTGCTCAACACGATTACTCCCAACAAGACTGAATGATATACCCAAAGAGGTCTCAGTGACCTCTGACCTTATCTGAACAGTGACACTTGCTGAGTTAGTCCAACAGAGGAGCTCCGAGACGTTCAGACAGCTGGTATCGGATGCTACAAGCCAGGGATTACTGGTTTATGGCATTGCAGTTAGTGATAATCACCTATACAGTGCCTTGCAAACGTACTGTCAGGTTATAACCACAAAACTGAATGTATGTTTTTCGGATCTATTTGACAGAACATAAAGTAGTGCATGATTGTAAAGTGGTAGAAAAATGATACGTGGTTTTTCAAATTTGTTTACAAATACAAATCTGAAAAGGGTGCCGTGTATTTATCATCCACATGCCATGTAGAAGACACAGCAAATATGTGGAACAGGATGCTGTGGTTCGATAAGATCAATACTGAACCTTTTGGTCTACATGCAAAATGCTCGTGTAAGGTGACCAGCATGGCAAATCCCCCTGAACACGTCATCACCACTGGGAAACAAAGTGGTGGCAGCATCGTGTTGTGGGGATGCTTTTCTTGAGCAAGGACAAGGGAGATGGTCATACTTGATGGGTGAATGGATGGTGCTAAATACAGGGAAATCTTGGGAAAGAATCTGTTGAAGGCTTCAAAAGTCCTGAGAATGGGTGAAGGTTCACCTTCCAGGAGTGCAATGACCATAATGATCTAAATCAAAGCATATCCATGTGAATAACCCAAAGTGTAGATCTAAATCCAAAAGAGGATCTGTGGCAAGACTGGCTTGAGGTTCAGACACTCCCTGACGGAATTTGGGCAATTTTTCTAAGAATGGGAAAAGAGTCAGTCTCTATATGTATGAAAGCTGGTAGAAACACAACCCTGAAGACCTGTAATTGGTGATTATTTAAGTACATATGCAATACGCTGTGTTGGTCTGTCACATAAAATCCTATAAAATATATTGAAGTTTGTGCTTCTGTAAGTGACTGTTTTGTGTCTTTTATTTATATTCATAAGATTTGATTAGTAACAAGAGAATCTGCCACTCAAGAGTTTGCAATTTAACCTGCAACCTGACCTGAGTTTTTGCAGGGAGGAGAGAGACAGACAAGCAGGTGAAGATAGCTACCTCTGTTTAAATCAAGAAAGCAACAAAGCGTTAAAGCGCAGCCAAAATACGGGCTGTTTGATAAGCTATGTTTCTGTCAGATTTTATTGTCTGTGCGCCTTTGTTAGTGCGCAGCAGCAGCAACGACAGCCACCCTCCTCCTCCTCTTTACTCCCAAGCCTACGCGCTTCCCGCCTAGACGTGCAGCAGTGCGGTCCGCCGAAGAAACGCCGGGGGCGGCCGCTGCGCGCACGCAGGGCTCGGTGATTCAGAGAGGCCCACCGGTGCAGTGAACTTAAACGACTCCAGCAATTCCCAAAGGAGATGTGGTGGTGGAGGGGGGAAAGGAGACCACCGCTGTGCCCGCTAAGAGAGGTCGTGAGCGGGTTAAAGTCCTCGACATTGACACTCTTTTATCTGTCTGGCACGGTTCAGCAGCGATAAAGACAAAGCAATGGAGGACCGCACCGTTATGTTCATTCATGAAATTAGAACCACCTTAGCTAGCCCAAACGGCTACATTTCTTTTAACCTCCACTAACATTTTAATTAAAAAAAATAATTAGATAATTTCCACCAAAAGTTTGACAATTACCTGACGTTAATAATTCATTTGAGGCAAACGCTTCGTTTTTTTCTTTGCCGTTAGAGGGTGGCCAACCGACCGTTAGTTCAAAGTGCAAGTTCACGGTCAGGCGAAACTTCCAGAATTATCACATTCAGCGAGTTAATCACAGAAGCTACAGCTACACTGCCATTAAATCAAACGTCTAATAAAGCCGTTATTCAGCGGAGTTAAACAGAATGGGACAGCCGGAGCAGGCATTAACGGGGGACCGGTGTGGCTCAGTTTCTGCCTCATTTGACTGCACTGCGAAACCAGCTCCTCGGGTATCAAATACACAGCCTCCGGCGGGGGAGTCCATGTTTGTTTCGTGTTTTTGTTTTATCTCCTCCACCGGTGTGCAGCTTTCCTACACCTTCGGGGCAACCTTATTACATTACCCTCCGGTAGCCCGGCGTCTTCATTTGCATGTGTCCACCTGTCATGTCAGCGAGCTGCTGTCATAGAAAAGTGGTGGGGTGGAATTTAACAGCAACTTTCTGGAGGATGGATCTGTGAGCTTGATGTGGCGAGTTTGGTTAAACTTCGTTAGGAGGTGAAGAGGAGGAAGTGGAGGGAGCGAGACTGAGTTTTGATTTCCCTTCTTTATATTTAACTGCAAATATGGCACCCAGTTGACATTTAGGTGCTGCAAACTATTTAGTGTTGCGTTTTTTTGTGTGTGCGCGCGCACCCGAGCTACTCTACTGTACAGTCCTGGACATGAATAGAGATGGCTCAGATAACGGTGGCTACTTCTGAAAATAAAAAAAAAACTATCTACAGCCATTCAAGTGAGTTTTATTATTTCGTGTGAGTTTTTTCGCGCGCCCTAACCCCGAACTGTCCGCCTGTTTTTTTCTCCCCCTTCTTCTTCTTCTTCTTCTATTTTTCTTTTTTAGCAGCTAGTCTATCGTACCTGGCGCGGCTGGTGGTGTTGCAGTTTCCAGAGGCGCCGCCGGCGAGTTTATGTCGCTTGCGTTCTCGTCCAGCTCCCCGTCGTCCTCGTCGTCTTCATCAAAATCTCCTCCCTCGGAATTAACCACCATGCCCTCGTCTTCCTCGCAGGAGCGGAGAGGAGAGGACATTATTATATTCCTGCTGTCATTGGCGGCTCCGTCCTTGTGTTCAGTGTTTAAAAAAAATAAATAAAACAAAAACAACGAAGCTGTAATTCTTGCAGCGGATGGAGTGTTATTTATTTGATATTCAAATCGGCACGGGAGAAAAGTAGGGGGGCGTTTTAGGAATATTTTACACTAAGGCAGAGCAACAAAGATGGCCGCCCTCTTATATTTATTTTTTAACAACCCCCCCAATAAGAAAAAAAAATCCCCTTACATAAAAAATGGCTGACTATATTATTTCAGAACGCACCCCCTCCCTCTTTCTCTATCTCGCTCTCTCTCTGTCTCTCTCCCTCTACGCGCCCCCTCCCTCCTTAAAAACGTACACATTGTTACAAGAAAAAAGGGGTGTGTGACTGCATGTAAGTTATATTGTCACTTGTTTGTTTCTTCTCGGTCTGCCCCCTCTTCCCAATGTTCTCCCTTTCTTTCTCTCCCCCTTTTCTCTCTCTGTCCAAATCCAGATCAGTCACGAATCCGGATCTGTCAGTGCCAAGATCACACACTGTCTGCATTGCAGAGCCCGGCACAAATAAATCAAATATGTTCTCCTGATCCCCCCTCCCCTACCACCGCTGGATATAATAAAATATATTTTGGAGCAGCGGTGTTGGTGCGTGTGCGCGCTCACGACTCTATGAGTGAGTGCTGGGGAGGGATCCAGAAAGAGAGAAAGGAGAGGGAGGGTTGGGAAAAATCTGCCGCAGCCATGCCCAGACTTACATCAGATTGTATTGCTTAAAAATTAACTACTTGTGGTGGGGATTGAAGTGTTTAGGTGGAATGCAAAACTATGTTTTCACCCTGACACAGGGCCACAGTGAGCATGGCTTAGCGCTAAAATGTGAGTGAAAGTCATGCAGAGGTTTGAGACAGGCACAGACATGGTTTCTGAGCTGTAAATCTGAGCTCTCATTACCAGCAGGATGTGTCAGCTGGATGGCAGTAAGGCCATGGGAATCCCTCCCCAGACAGCCTGCTGCTGCTGCTGCTGAGGGCACTTTTGGTTTTTGTCTACATTTTTATTTTTGATTGCCTTTATACACTCAAACACATTCATAATGAAAAAAAAAAACAACTTATCTGGATGTTAAATACTTCTTGAACGTTTTACAGTTTGATACACCACAACCATATGTTTTAGTTGGATTTCAGGAGATAGACCAACAAAAATGATTGCATTATTTTGAAGTTTGATGAAAACCATACATGATTGTCTTACAAAAAAATTATTTTTGCTAAGAAATATCTGAAAAGTGTGGCGTGCATTTCTATTCAACCCATCTAAGTCAATAATTTGTAGAACCACCTCCAGCTGCAATTACAGCTGCATGTCTGGAAACTGAAAATGTTGTCGATTCTTGTGGCTATAAACATATATTTCCAAGGGTTGCCACATATTCTCAGTAGGATTTTGGTTCTGGACTTTGACTGGGCCATTCTAACATGAATATTTTTCATCTAAGCCATTCCCTTGTAGCTGTGGCTGCAGTCTTAGGGTCGATGTTCTGCTGGAAGGTTAACCTTTACCCTAATCTCAAATCTCCTGCAGCCTCTACCTGCTTTTTTTCCTGGTTTGTCCTGTCTTTAGCTTCATTCATCTTCTCATTAAACTCTAAGCTTCTCTGTCCCTTCAGAAGAAAAGCATCCCTTCAGCATGATGCTGCCACCACTATGTGTCACAGCCCCTCTAGAGTTACAATGGGTCTCTTGGCTGCTTCTCTGGTTAACACTCTCCATTTCCAGCCAGAAAAGCAAAGCTGAGACGGTGACCCCATTTATGACCTTTCTGTCATCCTTCACTCCTCTTCCCAGGCCAGCTGCTGTGGCTCCAACCCCCTGAAGACAACCTGCTTATTTTCACCTCCTCTGCTGCAACAGGTGTCTGCGCTGCAAATGAGAGAGGAGGAATTTGTCGGTGCTCCATCCAACCCCAACATCTGCCAAGACAGCGAGAATTATTGCATGGCAAGAGACACTAGGAGAGCAGCGTATGTGTGACGAGGAAGAGCACGAGTGTGTGTCTGGAGCCCTCACTCCGCCTCACACACTGAGGCCCTGGCCACTGACGTGTCAGCGAGTGCCAGACTGAAAGGCTGGCGAGACGACCTCACTTAACGTGCAGCTTGTACACCCTCACCCTCATTATCTGCAGTCATAACTGTGCATGTGTCTCACTATGTGACTCCAAAATGAAAAGGGAGGTGAAACCAGCCAGAAAGCTGAATGCCGCGGGTTCCCCCCTGACAGGTTTTGGACTGCTGTGCCGAGACTACCGAGCGGCCTCCCTTCTCCTCCAACACCTCCCGCGTCCGTTTGGCAGGAAGATGTGTCAGGGATGAAAAAGAGAGAGAGAGGCTCCCCTGGGTGCTGCGCTCCAGCTAACCCAGATTTTATGCAGTGTGACACACAGAGGAAGACACCGGCTTCTGTACTCTGCTTAGAGCTGGCTGTCTGAACCCAGGCAGCCCTGCGAGCAGATAAAGCTTAAATAACAGCCAGGGAAAGCATGGAGAGCAAGTTAGAGTGGGAATCGGGAGAAGAGTCTAATACTGCCTGAATTGCTTTTGGTGAGGCAACTCAAAGTTCACTTTTCAATTCTAGCCAGTTCATTGGTTTGAGTCTTCTTCTCATTGAGACTTGAGCAGCTTTAGAAGAAATTAACTCTGTGCTTTATTTAATTGCTTTTAGTGCATTTCCACTCTCATTTCTACAATAGCGAGGGGCCAGTAGAAGATCATAGACTGTGAGAACTTTGAAAATGTTCTATGTTTTAGTAATTGTTTATTACTTTATTCAAAGTCAGAAGTTTACATACACTTCCTTAGAATTTGGCAGTATTGTGTTTTAAACTGTTTGACTTGGGTTAAGCATTTCTGGAATTTAGGCCCAGTCCTCCTGTCAGAACTGGTGCAACTGGGTCAGGTTTGTAGGCCACCTTGCTAGTACCTACCATCCTAGACCCACCCGCATATTTTCTATGTTGCTGAGATCAGGGCATTGTGAAGGGCTCTCCAAAACATTGTTTTTAAGCCACTTTGCAACTAATTTGGCTTTATGGTTAGGGTCGTTTGTGTTTGGAAGAGCCATTTGTGCCCATGCTTTAACTTCCTGGTTAATGTTTTGAGATGCTGCATCATTTCCACCCAATGTCCATCTGTTTTGTGCATCAGTCCCTCTTGTGACAAATCACCACATAAAATGATGCTGCCAATCCAGTACTTCACAGTTTGGGAGGATGTTCTGAGGCTTGCAAGCTTCCCCGATTTTCCACCATATGTAATGATATTATAGTCAAACACTGGATTTTTTTGTGTCATCAGGCTACATGACATGCTCCAAAGATTAAGGTCTTTGTCTATGAGTGGATTGCAAACTGCAGTTTGGCTTTTAATGTTGCTTCTGGACTAAAGTCTTCATCCTCTCTGAGTGGCCTTTCAGCCCACGCTGTTAACTGACTAATTTCATTGTGCATAATAACACTGTATTATCAGCTTCACCCAGCATCTTAATGTTGTATTTTCTTTTTTTCTTCTGGAGTTGATACATTTCACACCAAAATACATTCATCTCTGTGACACAGCACCCATCTCCTTCCTGAACGGTATGATGGCTGGATGAAAAAAGCAGATTGTTTAAGTGGGTGTTGCTGATTTGAAATACATCGGCAGATGTGCCTCCATTGGATTCAAATATTGTGAATTAACCTCTCAGAAGCTTACAAAGCCATGACATCATCATCATCTGGGGGTTCCTAATTTGTTTCAAGGGACAATAGTGTACTTATTGAATGTAAACTTGTGACTTTGCAACTGGAGATATTTATGGCTTCAAAACAATCCACCTCTCTTGCACTGCTGATTAGCAATTTGAATTAGTGCAAGAAATTGAAAAATACTATTATTTTGTAGACCTAAATATACATAAGAGCAATAATTTAGCTGTAAGGTCTACAGAAACAATGCATGTAGATGTCCTGTCCTCATTCACCGTGTGCCTGACAAGCAAAACACACTAACATTAAGTAAAATAAACAAAATGAATACAACAATATACTGAAAACATTTCAGAAAACAGCACATCTACACAACCAGAAAAGCAAAAGACTGAAACAGAAATACAAATTTAAGGAAAAATAATAAGAAAATTAAAACACAGAAACACATGTTTTTTTACTGACTTGATTTAATAAAGCACAGGCAAGTCTTGCTGTCTGAACAGCTGATTTTTGAAAAAGAAAAATTGGCTGATGTCAGTTTGAACATTGGGAATATTTCTCTGAAACAAACTATAAATTAAACATGAAAACTATCATCATAACTCACATAAGCTATACTATGATAATTAAATTGTACCCTTCTGAATTTTTTAGCATGTGCAAAGGCAGAATAAAACTGCAGTAACCAGACTTTCTTACAGTGAGGACTTCTAGTCTTTAATGCTTCAAAAAAGACACCCTTCTTGTAGGACTTTTACTTGAACTGGACTGTTTTTATATTGTTGGTGTTTTTATCCCCTCTATACACCACACTGAAAAACTACAGAAAAACATGTCAAGTGTTTAAAAAACAAACCTGGGAAGGGAAATCCACTGCACAGGTGCCTTGTGTTTGTTGCATTAGTACGCCCCCTAGAGGAAATGAAATCAGAACTTTTCATTAATGTTTATTTCAGTTTTTGTTTTTCTTAAAGAAATCTAAGAGACGTACTTATGTGAATAAATCTATATTCCGGATTTATGTAAATGAAATCTAATAAAATATTAGGCATATTCATGAGCTTTATTCCTAATTAGAATTAAATCTTCTGTACTGGCATGAACATGGCATATGAAAAAAATTTAAATTACTGAATCCTAACCAAATCTATTTTTCATCAAAATGGAGGATCAGACTTCAGTGTCAACCGTATACAGCTGATGACTGTATCCACTTGTAATTAATACCTGTGTATACAAATATAACTAATAATCACAGTCAATGACTGTTCTGTTCAGCTCAGTTGTTTCTCATGTCTAAATGGGAGTGATGGATTTGTTTGACTTCTCTGTGTATAAATCCTA
Organism: Girardinichthys multiradiatus; assembly: GCF_021462225.1. Taxonomy (NCBI): domain Eukaryota; kingdom Metazoa; phylum Chordata; class Actinopteri; order Cyprinodontiformes; family Goodeidae; genus Girardinichthys; species Girardinichthys multiradiatus. Next base: position 30,416,048 of record NC_061807.1, read on the forward strand.
GAGAAAATCTCTGTTGTTGTTTCAGCTGGCAGCTCTCCTGATGGAGCTTCATTTCCTATAAAAATATATATTTTAAGGCTTTATTCCCTGTCGCATTGTTCCATCCATCCATCCATCCATCCATCCATCCGTCCATCCATCCATCCATCCATCCGTCCATCCATCCATCCATCCATCCGTCCGTCCATCCATCCGTCCATCCGTCCGTCCATCCATCCATCCATCCGTCCGTCAATCCATCCATCCATCCGTCCATCCGTCCATCCGTCCGTCCATCCATCCATCCATCCGTCAATCCATCCATCCATCCGTCCATCCATCCATCCGTCCATCCATCCATCCATCCATCCGTCCGTCCGTACATCCGTCCGTCCATCCATCCATCCATCCGTCCGTCAATCCATCCATCCATCCATCCGTCCGTCAATCCATCCATCCATCCATCCATCCATCCATCCATCCGTCCGTCCGTCCGTACATCCGTCCGTCCATCCATCCATCCATCCATCCGTACATCCATCCATCCATCCGTCCATCCATCCGTACATCCGTCCATCCATCCATCCATCCATCCGTCCATCCGTCCATCCATCCATCCGTACATCCGTCCATCCATCCATCCGTCCATCCATCCATCCATCCATCCGTCCATCCATCCATCCATCCATCCGTCCATCCATCCGTCCATCCATCCATCCATCCGTCCATCCATCCATCCATCCATCCATCCGTCCGTCCATCCATCCGTCCATCCGTCCGTACATCCGTCCATCCATCCATCCATCCATCCGTCCATCCATCCATCCATCCATCCGTACATCCGTCCATCCATCCATCCATCCGTCCATCCATCCGTCCATCCATCCATCCATCCATCCATCCGTCCATCCATCCGTACATCCGTCCATCCATCCATCCATCCATCCGTCCATCCATCCATCCATCCATCCGTACATCCGTCCATCCATCCATCCGTCCATCCATCCATCCATCCATCCGTCCATCCATCCGTCCATCCATCCATCCATCCATCCATCCGTCCATCCATCCATCCATCCATCCGTCCGTCCATCCATCCATCCATCCGTCCATCCATCCATCCATCCGTCCGTCCATCCGTCCGTCCATCCATCCATCCATCCGTCCATCCATCCATCCGTCCGTCCATCCATCCATCCATCCGTCCGTCCATCCATCCGTCCATCCATCCGTCCGTCCATCCATCCATCGATCCATCCATCCGTCCATCCATCCGTCCATCCATCCATCCGTCCGTCCATCCATCCATCCATCCGTCCGTCCATCCATCCATCCATCCATCCGTCCGTCCGTCCATCCGTCCATCCATCCATCCGTCTTATCCAATTGTCTAAAAACCTCAATTGTGAACTTTAATTTGAAAATACGTAAAACAAACACCAGTTGATTTCCGGTTTCGCTTGTCCGTCAGCGGAACTGCTCCCTGAGCAAGAGCAGGAGGAAAGACGACCACAATGATTGAAGAAAATGGTCCTTCTGCACATGTAGGTATTTCTCTAATGTTTTTTTGTATTAATCGGTTTGTTAACTTTAAGCCCAATGCGAATAACAGAATAATATTTGTACATATTTTTCAAGAGTAAACAAATGTATCTTAGTGAGGACTTTATGTGGTGCTAAACGCTAGCTTGCGGCTACCAGATTAGCTCTTACATCTGATGTGTTTTCTGTTAGTCTCTTGTTTTTAGGTTGACTGAAACCGTTCAGCAGCGGAATATACCAAGTACTACATGTCATAACGATTTAATTTAATTGTCATAAGTATTCTTGATAGTGAGCTGTTGCTGAATGGAAACAGTTCTGAGTTTGATTCAATTTTGCTAATGATTACATTTGTTTATTTCAGAAATATGAATGACAATTTCTGCAACTGTGATGGAAAAAAAGAAAATCTGTATCTCATAATTATGAGACAACTGAGCCATAATTGTGAGAAATTATGTGTCTCTATTACATGATGCAAAGTCAGGAGAAACTCATTATGAAATACTGTCATAATTATGATATACTATCTCATTACATATAATTTAATAATTATCCTTTACTATCTTATGATACATTATAGCATCTGATAATAATTAGCGAGCCAAGTCAAAATATGATATATCATTGTGATAGTCATAATTGTACTATACCTATAGATCTTATTTTTATGAGATAGGAACAGATATTTCTGACTTATGAGACATGTCATAATAATATTCTATGTAATTCTTCTGAAATACTGTTATAACTATGAGAGATTATTATGAGATGCATTTTCTGTGAAGTTGGATCTTATTGTTATGAGATACCATGTCATGCATACAGCCTCTTAATTATGACATAGCTAAGTCATATTAAGTAATAATTATGAGATACAAATAATTTTTTTCATCACAGTGGAGGATCAACTGAATCAGTGTGGTCTGATTTCCTTTGTATTCTCTCATCCAGGAGCAGTCTGAATTGTCCTCCTCATCCCAGGCCAGACAGAAGCTTGAGGGGCTCCTGAACAAGAACATGAGGATCCGCATGACAGACGGACGAACCCTGGTGGGGCTCTTCCTCTGCACAGACCGGGACTGCAATGTGATCCTTGGCTCGGCTCAGGAGTTCCTCAAATCCTCAGGTAGGAATGGAGAAAATCCAAGTCTTCATGAGATCAAACCTGCCATTTAAATCCGATTAACCTGCAGTAAAGTTTAGCTGTGCGAGTTGGATTTTTAGCCATATTTTGCTGAAAGATTTGAAAGGATAAAAATAACCCCCTTCAACTGTGCATGTACGGTTGGTTTTTTTTTCTGGGTCACTTTTAACAGAGGATAAGCAGGCTTATACAATGGATGGATGGAAGTTTGGCACAAAAACAACAAATGTCAGTTTTAAACTTATGATCAAGTTAATGTTTTCCTCTGTAAAACTTGAATAACCAAACATCAAATGTTTGTGCAGCTCTAACCGTTTTCCTGCTTTGAGGGAACTAAATCCCGGTCTTTACATGCATTGTCTGAACTGGGTTTCTGGCTTTCTGCCCTCAGACACGTTCTCCCAGGGTGAACCCAGAGTCCTGGGCCTGGCCATGATCCCCGGTCACCACGTTGTATCCATCGAGGTGGAGGCTGACAGCCTGGAGGACGCAGAGGGGTTCGGAGCTAACCACTGACAAAGAAACGCTGTCACGTTTTGTGTTTTTTATCCCGAAATTCATCAGACGATTTTCTGTCGAGGACTGTGTTCGGACAAGAAGATGGAGCGTGTTGTTGGAGGACTTGGAACTTTCTTTGCTGCTGATACAGAACCTCTGTGCCAGCGCTGTGGATTTATCTATTCCCTCTTTGAATGAAAGAAAAGTCCATCAGCAGCAACTGTGGAAGTTGCCTCATTGGGCTGAGTGCATTTATGACAAGTTTTGTGCAAATATGTGGATGCAAGTCTACTTTGTTAGTGTTTTAAAATAAATTGATCTATTTGACCCTTTTGGTTTTAATCCTGAAATGCCACTTTATTATGCTTTGCAAAACATTGTGTGGAACAAGTGGAAAAAAATGCTTAAAGACTAATATTTAGTTGTATAACCACTGCTTCATATGTGTAGAATCGACCCACTTCTGGCACCTGTGAGCATATATTCCAGCCCAGGACGATTAGACGATTGCCTCAGAAACAGCATGTTTGAAGTTTCCGGTTGGATTAAGGTCCTTGGATTGGGTTGAATGCCCCAAAACGTTAATCTTGTTGGTGGGGAACAAAGATGCAGCCTAGAGGCTATTAAAACGGGCATTCCAAAGACACATTTTCTTGCATAGAAAGCAACATGACCTCTTGAATTATTTTGTTTTATTCAAACTGATGTGTGATCCCTGGTATGTGATAAATACAGTATGAGGAACATTCCCATTTCATGATGCCTGAACCACCGTGCTTCACAGTGCTCTTTGGCTTTCAAGTTTCTGGGCTAAACTGCAGCCTTCAGCCCCAAAAATAATCTTGCGTTTGTCGGTTCATAAAATATTTTTCAATTTCTCTAACTTTTTCCTTACCTATTAGTAAGTTATTTGCCATTTAGAAATACGAGTTCCACCAAAAACAGTGACTGATCTTGTTGGACGGCTACTGTTTTAAACACATTCCTGGGGAATATGTGGGCTTAGTTCAGGCGAGGAGGACGAATGAGCTCAGTCTGGGTGGTTTTTGTTCTTTAATACACTTCAGCTTGTCCACTGAGTCAGTTTGGCAGAAGAAGAAGAAGAGATGCCACAACCAGAAACCCTAAAAAGAAAATCTGTCCCTCATCTTCATAAAACACAATGACTCCGTCACATTTTGGTTCACAAAATAAGCAGTTACAGCCACTCCGTCTTCAGGATGTTGGTAACAAAATAACTTAAGTTTGTGCAAAAAGAAAAACAAACTCAAAAACTAAAATCCTATTTAGTACTTGTGCAACATTAGAGCCTTAATAAGAAGCTAATCTTGCAACAATTTAAACTCAGGTTTTAGATAAATATTATCCAAATATTCTAGTCATGAAGCGCACTGAAATTCAAGCTTCAGCTTTAGCCGAGAAGTTACTATTCAGGCTCTCGGTTAGCCACTGAAGATGCGTTGTTTAAAGAGAGTCTTATAAAAGGCTTAAAAAAAAAAAAACCATCAGTAACATTTCAGGAGAGGAGAGGCTATGGAGTGTTTTCCCCAAACCAAAACATTTAAAACCTAAAATAAAAAGGCAAATACAGAAATACTCGATTGAGTCAGGTACGGTTTTCATTCTGTTTTTGCTGCCGTTATACAGGGCTGGGCATCGTTTGAATTTAAACGATTCTCGATTCCGGTTCTTTCAGGAGGAACGGTCACAGACGTTTACATGGTTTGAAAGAGCTAGCGAACTATTTAACTTTTATTTCTGGATAAAATCTGGTGGACTAAGAATTTAAACTATTACGAATTTCTCTCTTCAATTGCAGGTTGTCTATGAGAAAATGCACGGGCTAATGCTAGCTGGGTATTTAGATTTAAGGTAACCCACAGTTTTGGGTGGAGTATAATTTGTTGGCTGCCTCCGTGTTCATATGAGACTTATTTTATTGCTATTTTACCTGATTCTGACTGCAGTGAGGTGCTAGGCCCAGACGAGGCAGTCCAAAGGTGCCCCCCTCTTTTGCACGATATAATCGTGTCATTTCTTTTAATAAAGCTGGGCCACACCTTCTATCGCCGCCGCACACTGTCCATGACTGGGCACACACTGTTCTTCTTTGCTGGTGTTGGCTTCTTCTGGTCTGTGGACTGGGAATCGAAACGAAGAATCGGACTTTAAAACTAGAATGCCTCCAGGAGAATCGGAAAAATAGTCCCGGTTCCAATGTTACCAGGTGAGAAATTGTAGGATTATCGTACTAGAGACATAAAATTATCGTACACTCGTCATAACCAAAGTAACAAGTCTGTTGATGTGTTGAATGGCGTCTAATAGACACTCGTAGCTTTGTGACGTCAGTACGGAAAGGATTTATCAACAGCTGCAGCCCCACAGTGCCGGGCTCTCCTTCTTCTTCTTTTCCTTTCCTCAATCATGGGCGGGCCTAGTGGACTATTCAGCCAATCATGGCCGTTGTTCTGAGGCCAACGCATCACGTCACACGTAGGTCACATTCAGAAAAGCACGATTGGCTGGAATTTCCAGCATTTGTTTCCGAATCCGGACACAGATGCCTTCAAGGTTCACAAAAAAACTCCGACAGATTTTGGCGATAGGCTGATGACGACTGATTACAACCACACATTCACGGAATGGTCAAATTATCGTACATTTGGCCTTTTTTACGAATATTGATCGTACATCGTACAGAGCAAAATTATCGTACAAATACGATAATTATCGTACACCTGGCAACACTGCCCGGTTCCAATTGATTCTCGATGCCCAACCCTACTGCCGTATACAAGCACCATTTTCAAACAAATACATTATCCTCACTGAAGAACCTCTAGAAACCAATTTTAGTTTAAAGCAAAATCAAACTGATAGAAGATTCAAAGGATTCCAGTGTGCTTCACCATTAATCCAACAAAATGCTGTTGATTTCATCAACCATAAAGTCTTGATTCTCAAGTGTAGAGTTGCTTCAGCACAGTATAGAACATTGACTGAAATTAGCAGGGCTGTGGTTCCTTTGAAGAATACTGCAAGAATAAAAAGCGGCACATTGACTTTCTTCCTCCATTAAAAGCTTCAAGATTGGCACAAAGAAAGAAAAAATAGGAGCAGAAACATCCACAGTTTTCATCCAGCACCTTTCAGTTCCCCAAAGAAGAATCAAGGTGTTAAAAAAAAAATCCTTCACTTTCCACCACTTTCCTCAACCACCATTTAACAGGAGCCACAGAACCTGTGGTTCCTTTCTAAAAAAAAAAACACATTTATGTCACTAAAATAAACAGCGTCCAGGCTGATGTACAAATCCTGTGGAAGATCTGGCACACATCTGTCTGAAGATGCTTTATTAAGTCCCGCTCTCTAGTTGTACTCGAACTTGAAGTGGAAGTTGCCGCCAGACTCGAAAGGGTTAAAGTGGAACGGCCAGGCCCTCTGTCCACCGCCTCCGCCCTGCTGGCTCTCTGGGTCCAGAGGATCCTCGCCTGCATCGAACTTCTGCCTCATTTCTAGAAGGTTGGTGGGAAAGATAGAGGAACACAGTTAGGAAGACTTTGAAGTTCAAGAAATTAGAAGTAACTCCCAAGAAAAATAAACATGACTTTCAGGTTTTTTTCCAAATCATCTGAAAAGTGGCGTGCATTTGCATAACATCACCCTGAGTCGACACTTTTCTGCTGCAATTACAGTTGCAAGACTTATGGGATATATCTCTGCGAGCTTTATGCATCTATAGACTTATATATTCTGCCCGTCTTACTTTGCAAAAAAGCTCAAGTTCAGTGAGACTGGACGGAGAATTTTAAAATAATGCAAGAGCTCCTGAAGCTGTGATAGGTTCTGTAACAAACATCTAACTCACAATAATAAAGACAGCTGGATGCACTGGATTTCATTTAGATCTCAGAATAAGGGAGCATTAAATGTACGGCATGTTGTTTTTAAAATATTTATATATAAAAAAAACTGAAAACTATGTGTAGTTTTCCTTACACTTTCAAAGTCCTTTTGTTTTTTTAAAAAAATAAAATAAATGCCTCATGAATCACAACCTGTGCACCAACACCATCATGTTGGAGCAGTGATTCAGAGCTCCAGCCATTACACAAACCCTGAGAAACCACGGCTTTCCATTTTCATGTTTCTGCTCTTCTGATCTCTAAAATGTTGCAGAGTTAGAGGTCCTCACTGTAGTCCTCCTGGTTACACTAAACTTACCATGGTGGATATGTAGGCTAGATACACAGAACAGGAAGCTCACTGTAAACGGTGTATTTTGTTGAAAACAGCTGCTACACAAAGTTGTGCGCAGTATTCAAAGAAAACTGGATGAGTCTGATTGTTTCTGCATCTTCTTAATCTCGTTTCGTCCTCCCCCCCCCCGACTGCAAGTGTTCAGTGTGTAAAACCAGCTCCTGACCTGGGTCGGTGAGGACTTCTTTAGCTGATGCGATATCAATAAACTTCTTCTCCGCCTCTTTCTTGTCTGCTTCGGACTGGAAGTTGTCAGGGTGCCACTGCTGTGCCAACTTCCTATACGCCTTGATTATCTCCTGCTTATTAGCATTCCTGAGGACAGGAAGGACAGATGTTTTTTTTTGTGGTTTTTTTCAAGAAGCTGAACAGAGTTGGATAACACTGTGCATAATGGATGCGAATGGACACATCACCTGCTAACTCCAAGGATCTTGTAGTAGTCTCTCTTGCGAGAGATTTTGAGCATCTTCTGTGCTCGTTCGAGGCCCTCTCTGATGGTATTGCTGTCGCTGTCGAACTCTCTCGCCTCCTGGTAGTCTTCAACAGCTAAAGTTCCAAAGAAAGGATACATTTGAGGGAAAAAAGTACATCCAATGAAGCTATAATCTGTTTCACACCACAAACAGCATGAGCAGAAATCATCCTGCTAGCATAAAAATGCATGGTCGAAGAAATTATCCCTAAAGAATCAGTTGTGTTTGCGGCTCCTTTCAGTGTGGTTGAGTGATCAGATCTCTGGCAAACTCTTATAAACTCCATTTTCTTGCAGTGGTGGCGTTTTCCTATTTCCTGTGCCTGTCAGAACTTGACATTCATTTCCAGGGATCTCATTAGTTTGAGCTTTTAGTGATGCATTTGAATGATCTAATCAGAATTATTCCAGTTTCTTCTTAATGTTTGGGTTCCCTGAAACCTGTTAAAGGTATTAATCCAAATATTAGTGGGGTGTATGTATATATTTGAGCTTGTGTGGAATAAAGAAAGTTGTTTATTGAATCATTGGGTGTATGACTGGAACTTTATGTTCCTCAGGCTTCTTTTTGTTTAAACAGTTAATATGAAGTCAAATGAACCCAGTTCTGCTGATGTCTCTGCAGTACTTCAGGCATTCAGTCTTGTTACCTTTCTCGTAGTCCTGGTTGAGGATGTAGGCCTCTGCTCGGTCTCGGAGGATGTTTGCATTGCGAGGTTCTCTCTGGTGGGCCTCTGAACAGATATCTATGGCCTCAGTAGCCAACTGAAGCTACAATAGCATGACGAATAACATGTCTTAGAGGAGAACTTAGGACCAAACCCAGATAAAAGTGACCGTCACTTAGTTGCGGTCTTAAATTAGCCGACCCGATTTCTTCCTCACCTTGACAAGACAGAAGCAGATCCTTTCTTTGGCCAGGTTAGTGTAGAACTGGATGTTTGGCTCCGTCATCATTGCCGATTCAAATTTTCCAATAGCTTCCTGATGCCTGAATGTGGAGAGATGGTTAACAAGAGCTGACGTTGGTTCCTTAACCTGTCTGATTCCATCTTACAACTATGTGCATTTGACCTGATCATCTGGTAGCTGTTGATAGAACCAATTACTGCACAGCAGAATTTTGGTCCTCTTGGCAAATGGTTAAAAATAGGTTGATCCAACATGTCAAGCAGTTTAAAATGTAAACATCTGCTCTTCAGGTTGTTTCTCAGTTTAACAACACAGGTGGAGCTTGTTGCTGTAAGTCTGACACCGAGTGAGCGGTCGCCTCAGAGATCCTTTATTTGGAGGCATTTTCTTGCTGTAACACATAAAAATAGAGGAGCGCGACTTTTGATGTCAGAAATGAAAATATTCCAGGGAGCGGAGTTTCTGTTGATGACCCAGGTTCAGATAAAGGAAAGTAACCCCAGATCATCATGCCTCCACCACCGTGTTTCACTGTGGGTATGGTGTTCTTCAGGTGTCGCTCAGTGTTACAGTCTTTGATTGCTGTGGTGTCAATGAAGGCTTTTCCATGAATTACTGAGAATGTCAAATATTTTTCAACATGGCACTTTTGTAAAAGTGTCAATAAAATCAGAGAAATTATTCTTTTCTAAAAGATGCCAGTTTCATTTGCAGTTTGTTTGAACTTTACACTGAAATTTCACACAAACTAAAACTAAAGGTGCCAGAATATGAATAAATTTGTCATTCTCTGTAACCTCTCTGTTAACTCTGGCTTAAGCTAAATAATACAACTGAGCAAATGTGAAGAAAACTCCTCCTAGGATGGTCGAACTTTATTTGAGGTTCACGAGATTTGCTATAATCGATGCAAACTAAAGAAATCTGACACAGAATGAAAGGTTCTTCGACAAAGTTTTAGTTTAAGGGCTACGCACTTTTCTCAATTTGTCAATGTTTATTTTTTTTGTTAAAGTACACAGGATATATAAAATTTATTGTATAAAAAGTTCCGAAAGGATTTATCATAATTTCATGTTTTTTACGTCACATAAAAAAGGGAAAACGTTCCAATTCTCATGCAGAGAATTGGAACGTGTTTGTTCTGTCGAGCTATGTGCTGCACCATGACAGCTTTAGCCAATGTTTGCTCAAACTAAGCGTTTTCCCAAACACGTCCCGTTTTGTTTTAGTAGCGCATTGTTTCTGTCTGCTCTCCCTTGTCTTTGGCGCCGCAGCAGAAACGAGTCTAGAGGACGCTGCTCTAAATGTAGAGATGCTTATAAAAGCTGAGGAGGGAGCAAACATGTCCGACTGGCAGCTTGCACGAAACATGAGAAACAGGCCAAGTCTGTAGCTTGTTGTGTAATCATTTGTAATGTAAAATTTGAAAATTCTGGACATTTATAAAAAGATTAACCCCCAACTGTTGGACGTTAATCATCAACAAATGACGAATCAAAAAAGCTCCTGAAATTGACTTCTGATCTTCTGAGGGCGGTATGGAGCGATTTCACAACTTTTTTAACATGTCGACTAAAATCCATCTGCTGCATTTTAAAAATCAACCCTCTGCCCTCAAATAAAGACTGGAGTCTCCTCCAGTAAATCCAGACTCTTCAAAGCATTGTAAAAATTGGTGTAATTGTTCCATTTTGTAAAAGAAAATAAAAAAGTAAACCAAAATCCAGAAATGTAGCAGTTGAAGTGTTTTGCTTGGCGGTTTTCCCAGACCGAGCTTAAGAGCCACAGATTTAAAGTTGTCTAGAGCCCAAAGGAGGAGTGAAATATCCCTGTTATTCCTGAAATAGCGTATATTAGCCAGAACCCAAAATACTGAAGAGAAAATGTTAAATAAAACTGCAAAGTGGCCAATCAAAGATAAACATATCATCAAAATATACATCAATATGAAAATCGCCTACATTTATTATCTATTATTAGATTTTTGTCCTTTGGGGAAAGGAAGAAGGAAAAGGTCTAGAAAAAAAAACATTTTTCCATACTAAATTTTTCTTTTCCCACACTTATCCAGACCTGAAAACCTAAAGCAATTTCCAGACTTTAATAAACTTGAATGAAAGAACAGATCTAGGTCTTAAAAATGTGGAGCTCCAACTTTAGAAACTCCATACGGGTTAATAATGTTCCATACATGTTTTAAAGAAATCATCAAGGGGCACTGACCTCCCCTGTTGGATCGACTCTTCTGCAGAATCAAGCAGCTTGCTGAGTTTCTTCACCTGCTTGTAGTGGATGAAACAATCTTTGTCGTCCTGGTCGAGCTTCAGACACTCCCTGATGTGGCTGTCGGGAAACAAAGCAGCAGATGGGAGTGAAGGAACGGCAAGGCCAAACAAATCTGCAGGTCCAAAGAAGGAAATCGCTCCATTTGCATAGGAGACAGCGCGGCGCTCACTTGAGGGACTCATGGTGCTCTCCGAGGCTGTAGTGCAGCAGGCTGAGCTTCAGGAAGGCTGCGCGGTTGTCGTTGCTTAGCCTGGCAGCAGGCGTGAGATCCTGGATGGCTTTCTGTGGATCCCCCATTCGGATGTAACAATCGGCACGAAGCTCCCTCGACTTCGGATCCCAGGGAGAGATCTGAGACAGAAACAGACATTCGCAAATGTAACCCAACAGAAAAAAAAAAAAAACAACAAGATTCCCAACAGCTGAAGGACTTTAAATCCTAATTGTTCAAAACATGAATGTGTTGGTGGAACTACTGCTGCGTTATATAGATAAACCAAACTGAATCGTTTCCACATAGAATATAACAAGGTTTGATTATTAGGAGACAAAATGATGCGATTCACATTCTAACCTACCTCAATAACCTTCTCCAGCGCGTTGATGGTACCACTGTAGTCACCTTGGTGGTATGCAGCCTGGGCTTCCTCCTGCAGGTCCTCCAGCTCGCTCGCTCTCATCAGCTGCTCCTGAGCTTCTCTGTGGTCTGCAGAACGCTGCAGCTGGGAAAGAAACAACAACCAGATGCTATTGCATTACCTACAGTGTCACAGCAGAAGAACATGAAAAAGGTGCAACATTTTGGCTCATTCGTGGTACCGCTGTTCATTTATATCTAGATTCTTGGTCAGAAGCATTAAAACCCAGATACTGATGGGTAAAACGTTTAAATTAAAGCTTGGGCACGCCACTGGTTTAAGTTAGAGTTTTTCCCCCCAGAGAAATCAGATTTTTATCTAAAAAAAAAAAAAAACGATAAAAAAAAAAAAAAAAAAAAAGGAAAACGTCTGAAAACTTTATCTTAAAAATAAAACGAAGAAATGCTCTTTTGTACTTTACAAATTTGTGTTTAACCCCGATTCTTGAAAATAAACAAACCAGCAGCTTAAAACATACCACCATGTTAAAGTCCTCTCTGGCTTCCTGCGTGTTGCCCTGCTTCAGCAGGATGTTCCCTCTCTGCAGCCGGGCCTGGAACAGAAGTGGGATGGTATGAGAAGAACTGAGTAACAGCATTTTTAAAGGCTTTGTTGGGGTCAGCGCAGGGCTTACTGGCAGGAAGTCAGGCTTCAGCTCGATGGCCCGTGTCAAATCGGGCAGAGCGGACTTGGATCTTCCCATGGCCAGGAACACGGCAGCTCGTTTATAGTAGGTCAGGTAATTCTTGGAGTCTCCCTCTGGAAAATGTCAGTGAAACTTAATCTTTGCCTTTAGAGCAGGGTCAAACATGAGACTTGCAAACTATGCTTGATTCGACAAATAGACAAGATTCAAGCCTGTATAGATCATTTTCAAAACAAAACACCACGCACAACAGAGCAGACAGAGAGCCTAAATGTGAGAGAGTTTGCATGCTCTGCGTGTGTGTGATCTTACCCACGGCTGAGTGGTAGTGGGACAAGGCTTCAGCGAGCTGACCAGCCGCCAGAAGTTTGCGGCCCATCTCCAAGTGGTGCTCGATCTCGGCGTGAGTCGCCCCCAGGACACCTGGAACACAAAGCTGAGCTGGAATCACGCTGGAACTACAACCAGTCAAAGGAGGGGACAAAATCGTTCAAAGACAGTCTGTGGTGTAGCTTAATCCCTTGGCTTGGGAGGATTTTCACCTGCTCTCACACTACTCTGATGACAACATTACACCTGCTGGGCATTAATGAATTTTTAGGAACTCAAACTAATCATTTCCAGGTACAAATGCAAATATTGTAACTGAAACTAACATTTTCAGATTTTATTGCAAAGAGAAAAAAAAAAAAAAGGTTAAATTACATTAAAAAGTAAGATGCATTTATTTTAAAGCAGTCTAGATGTTCCTGCCAGTTCTTAATCAGCTGTTTTGGTGTTAATTACATTAACAACTGGTGCACTGAAGGGGCAACAATTAAACAACCCCAAGAACAGGGCTGGTATTGCAGGTGGAGGCCACAGACATTTTTCCCTCCTAATTTTTTTGACTGCTTCCAGTAGTTTTGCATTTGACCAGGGTCAGTGTAATTACTGGTAGTATTATGCGATATCTGGACCCTACAGAGGTTGCACAGGCAGTCCCACCTCCACTAGGATGGTGCATCAATACATGGCAGTGCCTGAAGGTTTGCAGCGTCCCCAACACAGCCTCAAGAGCATTGAAGGGATTCCAGGAGAGTTACTTTAGGAGAGCTGGACAGGAGCCGTTGGAGGTCCCTAACCCATCAGCAGGACCGGTATCTGCTCCTTTGTTCAAGGAGGGACAGGATGAGTGCTTGATTATTACACTAATAATCAGTTATGACATAAAGGAAGTAAAAGGAAATACAAGATTAGCTCAATTTATGCAATGAAACATATGTTCCAAACCGTGATCTGGTTGTTATTAAACTAAAATAAAGGGGACATAATGAGAGTTCTTAGTTATGATGCATATGATCAATAAGAGAAAAAAAAAAACTTAATTTTCTCGCATTTGACCTGCTGATCACTGATCAGAGCCGATCAAGGGAAAATTGGTGATCTCTGGCTGATTGGTGCATCTGTGGAAAATCGGTATGGCCAGTCAAAGCCTGATCGGTGCATTTTATTTTAACGTGACATAATTTTGTTAAAAACAGCATTGGCCAAAGATCTGCAGGGTAAGAATGTCTTTATTTGTGTTTAAGTTTAGTTAAAGTACGTTTTTGGATTATTTTAATATAGTGTTTTGAGGAAAGTTGTGCTTCTGTCTGTCTTGTGTCATAGCTCTTGTGTTATGTGTAAACCCTCGTTTCCATTTCCTTGTGTTTTTTAAACGTTTGGTGTCGTTTTAATGTTATATTGTGCTCTGTGTGCGGCCACTACACACAAGAATCTCCTTAAAGGTTTCCTTTAATGCAATAAAATATAAACGTCATAGGGTAAATTATTATTAATAGCTACATGACGCTGTGGTTTCGTCTTCTAGTGTAAGGATAGAACATCCCCGTGTTTCAGAGAGGTAAACTTTGGAAACTCGACCCTGCAATGTGCCAATAAGTCCGCAACCTGAATAACTGTCCTGTGTCTGTGAAGGTTTTGTCCCTCCTGTTTGTAGCTCTAAAAGCGGTCTTACCGTCCAGCTGGATGTCCAAGAGGACAGAGAGCAGAGACAGGGAGCACAGCAGCCCGCTGGCTCCTCCTGCCCGCCGACACCACTCCATGTCTGGGTCCGCTCACACCGGGACACCGAAACAGACGGATCTCTCGGCTCAGCTTGGGCTCAAACTGCTGCTTTGTTTCATTGAGAACGGCTGGACCCGTTCGGACAGACCGAGGAACAGTTCCGACGGTGTATTTACGGTCCCGGTCCCACAGTCCTCCGGGCGGAACTGAGAGGAGTAACTCCAAAGTTCCTGAGCCGAAGCAGAGGTTTGGCAGCTGCTCCAAGCGAAAACTATAAGACTTTATCGCAAGTAAATTAGCTTCTTCTGACCAGATGAGGGTGAAATCAAAGCACCGACAATCTGTGTAATTTGGTCAGCGATACATTTCAGTCTGTTCTTAGCCTTCCTTTCCCTCTGTGGCCTACATTTTTCTGATTGGTCCACATGGCTCACATCCGGGTTCTTCTGTAGACGTGGACTGCTCTAATTGGACGGACTATTTTAACATTGGTGGCACTCCTAGTCTGTATGAAGTCTCTGCCAGAGGCGAGATATGGTAGTCGCCCCGCAAAGCTGTGGGTCTGCCACACAGTGAACGGAATGATGGCCCTTTTCCAAGGCCCAGTTTCTTTACAGGTGCATCTGGATAAATTCGAACAAAGTCCATGCAATTCAATTCAAAAAGTGAAACATATCTATTTAATAGATTCATTTGTTATTTGTTGGTTTAAAAGATTCAGGCTTACAGCTGATAAAAAAACCATTAAACAAAGGATTTCTAATAAAGAAATGTCAATGCCATGTACAGTACATGAAATACTGCATCAATATATGGGGGCAACAAACCTGTGGTTCTGCTCAGGTGTTAAAGAAGCCCAGGTTGTGTCTGCACTGTTGGCTTTGGTATCTTGCATCATCTTGTTGACAATACTCCATAGATTCTCTGTGACATTTGGGTCGGATGAGTTTGCTGGCCAATCCAGCACAGTGATTCCACGACATTAAAGCAAATATTGCTACATTTGGCAGTGTGGGCAGGTACCAAGGAAACCAGCATCTCCATCAAGCTTGTCAGCAGAGGTAAGCATGAGGTACTCTGAACTTTCCTGGCTGATGGCTTGCTGACTTGATAAAAATAGTAGACCAACACCAGCAGATGGCGTGGCTCCCCAAATCATCACTGACTCTGGAAACTTCACACCAGGCCTCCCACAGCTTGGATTCTGTGCCTCTCCATTCTTCCTCCAGGGACCTTTACTCCAAATTCAAATGGAAAATTCACTTTAATCTGAAAAGGTGACTTTGAACCACTTAGCAACAATCCAGTCCTTTTTCTCCTTCAACTAGATTAGACACTTCTGACGTCTATGCTTCAGAAGTGGCTTAAAACAAGGAATGTGACAGTTGTAGCCCAAGTCCTGAATACAGGTCCTTCTCAAAATATTAGCATATTGTGATAAAGTTCATTATTTTCCATAATGTCATGATGAAAATTTAACATTCATATATTTAGATTCATTGCACACTAACTGAGATATTTCAGGTCTTTTATTGTCTTAATACGGATGATTTTGGCATACAGCTCATGAAAACCCAAAATTCCTATCTCACAAAATTAGCATATCATTAAAAGGGTCTCTAAACGAGCTATGAACCTAATCATCTGAATCAACGAGTTAACTCTAAACACCTGCAAAAGATTCCTGAGGCCTTTAAAACTCCCAGCCTGGTTCATCACTCAAAACCCCAATCATGGGTAAGACTGCCGACCTGACTGCTGTCCAGAAGGCCACTATTGACACCCTCAAGCAAGAGGGTAAGACACAGAAAGACATTTCTGAACGAATAGGCTGTTCCCAGAGTGCTGTATCAAGGCAACTCAGTGGGAAGTCTGTGGGAAGGAAAAAGTGTAGCAGAAAATGCTGCACAACGAGAAGAGGTGACCGGACCCTGAGGAAGATTGTGGAGAAGGGCCGATTCCAGACCTTGGGGGACCTGCGGAAGCAGTGGACTGAGTCTGGAGTAGAAACATTCAGAGCCACCGTGCACAGGCGTGTGCAGGAAATGGGCTACAGGTGCCGCATTCCCCTGGTCAAGCCACTTTTGAACCAGAAACAGCGGCAGAAGCGCCTGACCTGGGCTACAGAGAAGCAGGACTGGACTGTTGCTCAGTGGTCCAAAGTACTTTTTTCGGATGAAAGCAAATTCTGCATGTCATTCAGAAATCAAGGTGCCAGAGTCTGGAGGAAGACTGGGGAGAAGGAAATGCCTTCATGCCTCCATGCCACGCCGCATTGAAGCAGTCATTTCTGCCAAAGGATTCCTGACCAAGTATTGAGTGCATAACTGTACATGATTATTTGAAGGTTGACGTTTTTTGTATTAAAAACACTTTTCTTTTATTGGTCGGATGAAATATGCTAATTTTGTGAGATAGGAATTTTGGGTTTTCATGAGCTGTATGCCAAAATCATCCATATTAAGACAATAAAAGACCTGAAATATTTCAGTTAGTGTGCAATGAATCTAAAATATATGAATGTTAAATTTTCATCATGACATTATGGAAAATAATTAACTTTATCACAATATGCTAATATTTTAAGAAGGACCTGTATGTCTGTGGTGGTCGTTTTCATACCCTTTCCACAACACGTTTTCCTTCCACTCAACTTTCTATTAATGTTTATATACAACACTCTGAACAGCCAGCCTCTTTAGAAATAACCTTTTGTTGTTACCCTCCTATGGTGGGTGTCAATCACTGTGTCCTGGACAACTGTCTCCTCTTTTCAATAGTCTAACTTGTGTCTGAAGGACTTGTGATAGTGTTAAGTGATGCCATTGTATACCTCTTCATATCATTCAAATAATGTCAATGCCAGATTTTTTGAAGCAAATTTAAAACATGAAAATAAATATAATTTAACAGATTAAACCATAGGTGATAAAATATTACATGTCTATAAAACCCTTTGAACACTCAATATGTATTAACTCATAAGACTAATTTGTCTTATGTCTAATGTCTGTGGAAATAATTAAAAAAATGATTAGTATCACAACATTTTGCGATTACAGAATACAATGTCAAACTACAATATTTAATGTTGCACTTTTTATTGTGTTTAGTAATAAAAACAAAATGACAATTAAAACAATCTGTTCCCCATTTTCTCTTAATGGTACTTTACAAAACTGTACAAAACAACACAAATAAAATCTTAATCTTCTCTCTTTTGGCCTCACAAATGTCCGTCCTTGTTCATGCAAATCAAAGTATGATTTAATGTTTTAGTAAGTGCCCTCATCTTGTTTTCATCATTGAAATATGAACAGAGTCACTGAAAGGAGTCAGTCTGTGTGGTGGAAAAGCAGAGTAGCTTTATACAATGTCTACAGTATCAGTCTCTTCAATTGGAATTGGGATTATATACATTACAGCGGTGCTCAGTTGCTGCCCACAGTAAACAACTGGAGCACTATCGGCGTGTCCACAGCCATGGACAAATAGCTCAGCGTAAAGTGTAAAAAAAAGAACAGTTTATATACATGAATAAAACCTGAGTTGATGAAAACGTCAGAGAAATCAGACGTAAGCGTTTCGTCCATAAGTGCTGGTTGCAGCGCTTCTGCTTGGTGGAGCTCCAGAGTACACTGTTCCCCTGCTTTGATAAGGCAATGGGCTGCAAAAAACACAGTGGATTGTTGAAAGTAATGCATTCAGAGTAAGTCCTCAAAGCAATACATGTGCACACTTTTCTTGTTTTCTGATGGCACAAACTGCCGCGTCAAAGGTTTTTCATTCAGTTTTAATGCATCAAACTGTTAGTAAAAAAGTTGGTCTCCTCTGGGTCTTAAAATAAAGGTAATTACAAACACAAATATGAACAATTTCATTGTAATTTATCAGAAAGTAATCCAAAAAAAAACAAGCTTCAGATGTCAAATAGATGGCTTCACATTTAGCTCTAGAATAGTTTGGTAAACAGTGAAGTTCATAAACAGCTAATGTCCCATGTCATCACCCTTCCACCACTGTGCTTGATAGTTGGTATAAGGCTGATGTGCTTAAAGGCCAAACTTCTCAACTGTACTTTCAGATGCAATTATTCAAACCTAAGTTGTGCTGTCCTATTCTTTTTAGAGAGAAGAGACATTCTTCTGGCCTTTTATCTTTTGCTGATGATTATTTTATCAACTGCTTTGCAATAGCTGAACCTGCTTGCTACTGTCTCTTTTGAATCCCTATCAAACTTTTAGTTTGTATTTCTGTTGTAGTTGCATTTAGACACGTATTTCATATGTTGCATACATGCCTGCTTGTCTATCTTTAGCAGACCACTAGATGGCGCCAATCTCTTACAATTTGAAATTTAACAAGCTGAAATATCTTTTACTAGTTTTCATCTAAGCTGGGGGTCAGCAATCTGCTGACCTTGAGCTACGTGTGGCTCTTTAGTCACCCCACAGAAGCTCGTATTAAGTTTGACCAAGAATTATAAAGATTTTTTTTAAATGTTAAGCCTAAAGGAAATGTTAGATTTAGCAGTTCCTCTGTCCTATTTGACTATACCTGTGTAAAATGTTTACGACAGAATAACACTAATGGTCAAAAGATACAAATAATATTTTTTGATTAGTCCTTTCATGTCACTCTACAGAAAACTATGTGATTTTTTTCTTTAGGGTGGCTACATATTTTCCAATAATATGCAAAGGTACTCAAGTGACCTTGTTCAAGTCAAAGACATTCATTTATTCTAATAGTGAACAAACTATAATTAATAATATATTCTTAAAACTAGATTAGTCATCTTTTTCTAATCATCTATTTCCGAAGGGCCAAGCAGGTTTTGTGGCTTTAGAAATTTTATTTAGTAAGAAAAAGGTCAAAAATGGCTCTTTGGACTGAAAGGTTGCTGACCCCTGACTTCTTCCTGGTATTTCAGCAGTGTTTACAGCAGTCCTAATTGAATCTCGTTGTTGTGTTTGTTAAAACCTGACCTCAAAACGCCAAGGACAGCCCTTTTAGGAGAGTTTATAATGTGTTGGCCAGTTTATCTCATTCAAAACATGCTTCTCCATACATACTATTTCAAAGCAGCTAAGCTTTGAAAATTAATCAACAACACATCTGTCAATGGCCCAGTCAAACTGTAACTGTATATTCAAGAGACAGTTTTTTTCAGCAATCTACATTGCACTGAATTTTAAACAGAACATGGACTGGAACTCACTATTTCTCCTGTCTGCCTACTTTGCAGGAGAAGGTGAGGCAGATTCCTCCAGCGATGGCGAGCACAGCCGAGCACCAGCCGATGTAAAGTGCTTCCCCTATTTCATACCTGAGATAGGGAGGCAGACAGTCAGACTACACAAGGCTTAAAGCTCAGTTATCCAACCTTTAAACACCTCTACTGCAGCACCTTACCTGATCCCCGGATAGAAGGGGTCAAAGAAGTCCTGGGTAATATTGAAGGCATACCATGACACAGAGACCATTGTGCAAAGACCTTTTGATAGAAATAAAAATGTCAGGGAGCTGCCAGACAGTTAAATCTGGTACTTTAAGGAAACCAGTGAAAACTTTATGGAGAAATGATTTAAATTCTGATCCTGATTTTATATCCTTTTAAATCCTTTATCTCTACTTTTTATAGAGCAGTGCATCAGCAAGTCATAATTATAAGCAGCTTCCTTGACAGACATTCTTGAATACATTTTTTCTTTCTTGGAGGTTTTGTTACCTTGCAGGATAAAAAACACCCCTGAGGTCCCTGCAATCCTCCCTTTGAGAACATAGTTTTCTCCCCCTGCTTTTGAACACTGGATTCCTATCAGGGACCCTACCAGGCCAAAGGTCCCCAACACTATAGAGGCAATCATCAGGGCACGGGAAGCCTGGATGTAACCTGGAGGAAGAAACCAGTAAAAAAAGAGAAAATGTCCTGATGTCATCTCAGAATCAGAATCAGAATCAGAAAAGCTTTATTGCCAAGTACGTTTTTGGACATACAAGGAATTTGTTTTGGCGTAGTCGGTGCAATACAGTACACAGTATCTGTGGCTACAAAGGCAGGTTTATAGTCTCTTTAAACCTATAAAGTCTGATGGTTAAATGAAAACTTTAACCATCAAGTTAAAATGATAAATTCTTATCATTTAACCTCAACATCCCATTACGTAAATCCTTTTTTATAGATACTCAAAAGTAAACTGATAATTTGAGTAAATATGGACAAACACAATACAGTAATAAAGTCTACTGTTGCATCTTTTTAGTAGATTTTTTTTTTAGGACATACCATTCAAAGCAAGCAGCGATGGAAACTCCCTGCAGTTGTGGACTCCAGTTGAATCCGTCGCGCAGGACATCCACAAGTTTTCGTAGATGGTGGAGGTTGTGATGACATTCCCATCCACAGTGGATACCTTCCAGTAACGATTCGGCAGCGTGACCCCAACCATCACCCATCCGACAAACCCCAGTATCAAAGCCACTACTTCCACTATTGGATCCATGATTGCTTCCTCAGTTCAACTCTCAAATAATAAAAAAAGATAGAATACCCAGATCCCAGTTGTTTTTTTTGGTTGTTGTAGTTTTTATTGAGGAAAAATTAGCTCCAAAAGAAAGACCCTCCTTTGAGTTGACGACAGTCTCTGTGAGAAGTGTCTGGATCCTCAGATATGTATAATCATTTATATGACTGGGTGTTTCTCCTCCCCCTACCCTCTGTCTCACTCTCTCGCTCTGTCCCACACACACACACACACACACACACACACACACACACACACACACACACACACAAACACACACACACACACACAATCTGTGTTTTTATTTTACGTCCTTGAAACTGAACAGGTGTTTATCAGCTCACTCTTGAGGTCCAATGGTCATCAGTGGTCTTAAAGTTTTTTTGTGTACGCCTCAAAATATGTTTATTTATCATATTTAGGCAATATTTTGTGCTATATATGTTGATTTTTAATGACATGGTCAGATTAATGAACATTTGTTGCAGGGAATCTGATTGTTTAGTACAACCTGAATAAACAATCAAAGATCATCAGCAAAAGTTGATACTCTAAAGGGTTGTCTTCATGTAGCAGCCTAAATGTTATGTCTTTATATGTCTAAACACACATTTCTTGATGAGATGAGGTTAAATATGTTTCTAGGCTGGTTTTATTGTTTCGATTTGAATATCTGTAGGCCAAGGGACAGGAAGAAACATTCACTGAGTGTCATGACTAGCTTTTTGGAACAATGTCAACACCTAAGTGGAATAAACGGAAGGCTCAACATGGAGCTGTTCAGAGACCAAAGTTCACAACAATCCAGTTTATCTCATAGTTTCTCTGTTTGTTGGACCTCATTAATAATCCTCAGCGAGGGTCTCTGTGTAAGTAGCGATAAATCCCTCGAATGCTTTGAATTAACCCAGTTGATAACTGTTAATCCATATCTAAGACTGAGCTGTCAAGTTTATATAAGTGAGAAGATTTATAAAGAGGCAAACTCAGTTGTTTAAAGGTCAATAATAATGATCCAAATATAAGGCAACAATAAATCAGCGCTGTGCTTCTGCTTGGCCAAGTTTCAGGAAAGCAAAGTTTGTTTGTCTCAAAATCTCCACGGCAAATTGAAAGTCACAAATGAAATATCTTGAAACGGGTAAGAAAAGTCTTAAAAAGTGTGATAATTATCTGTAATAACTTGTGTATTTAATATTACACAATTGTGAGACTCTTTTGTGCTCAGACAATATGTATAGGACAAAAGGTTCTGGGAATTTAACATCTCAATAAAAGGTAAAAAGTATAACAAAGATTTCAGATATGACAGACAGCCCATGAGCGCGAAGGTTTCTGAAATGACTTCACCTTCACCCCATCTCTTGCTGTAAAGGGTTTATAAATTCAAATGTCTTTCCACATCTTCAGCATGGAATCCACCTGAAACACTTATTTATACGAGGTATTTTTGGCCGGTTAGTCTGATCTACGTTTCTAAGGTCAAAACTGATCCAGCAGGGGAGGAAGCAGCTGACCTTCAGAAATGTGCAAGAAATATTTTGTGGACTGGCTCTTTAAAATGATCAAGAAGTGGTGAAATTCTTTAAAAAAAATATATGCACATAAAATACTCTTCAGCTAAAGCCTAAATATGGATTTTGACAATGTTTGTTTCACTAAATAAAAGTTTAAATTTAAGGTTAATTAAGAAAAAGTAGTAGAGAAAGCAACATATTTTTATCTATAGAGATGGAAATGCTCATTTTCAAGTTAATGCTTTTTGTCACTTCAGATTATCAAACAAATTTTAATATCATACAAAGATAACGTGAGTAAATACAAAATTATGCTAATAAATGGGGCTTCCATTTCTTGAAAAAGGTCTCCAAACAGATGAGGCCCATTGTTAAAAAGTAATTGGCTCCTAAACCTAAAAACTGTGGAAGACTTTTGCCCCCACTCTTCCATATTTGGGCTACTATTTATAAGACAAGTATTTTCCAAACTGTAAAAAACTTTTATCTAAATGTCCTAATTAAATTTGGATTCAATTTAAAAGTAAATTAATAAACTAAATTGTAAAATTGTTCACATCAATTTCAGAACTTTACTTTTAGAAACATCTAGCTTGCAGAAACAATATGAAATTTCATAACAATTTACTTGTAACATATCAACAGAGGTATTCAAACAGGAGACAATTTAAGAATGAGGTTCCCATACAGCAGGACAACGGCTCAATAAAACGCATTAGAATGGCCTAGTCAAAGTCCAGACCTTAATAAAATTGAGAACCTGTGGCAAGATCTAACCACTGATGTAACCATATATCCATTACCTTCCAATAATGCATTACTTATTGTTGGCCTATCGGAATAAAACCCCATTATTAATGCTGAGGTTGTGGGTGTGATGTAACAAAAGGTGAAAAGATGAAGGGGCATGAATACTTCTGCAAAGCAAAGTATAACGCACCTTCAGAGTACAAACATTAAGTTTTAGGGTTAGTATGAAAACAGCAAGTAAATAACACATTTACATAAGGAGAACATTAGTGGTCTAAATGATACTCAGTTACTTATAGTTGTGCTTCTTAATCCGTAGGTCAAATTCAGAAATTTATGCCCTTGTTCAAACCAAACAAATGAAACAACCTCGCCCATATCACCGACACCTGAGCTGCTCTAACACATGGATCCTGCCCTGCCATAAACGACCCATTTTTATGACCAAACTGTTTGTGAAGCTCCTTTTACAGCTCATGCAACTGCATGACTGGCTGCTGATAGATATATACGTTTAGATGCAAACTTTGAAAGGCTGTAAGTTTTTCATCAGCTTTCCAGGAACAGGCCATTAAAAGGGACATAGGATGAGCATGTGATGATGAGGCACATCATGGAAGAGTGCACAGATAAATGTTTGCTTGTTTAGGAGATGAGAAAACCAGATATGGTTTAGCACAAATTAGTCTTTCTGGTTCAAACAGAACAACCTTGTTTAATTATGTCACCTAAAACTAATATGTTAGCTGGTTTTAAGAGGAATATTTCTTACACTTCAAGAATCGCTTTTTTTTATTTTAATTTTTTATGAAACATTATGGTCAAAATTAGGCAAATATTCACTGTTCACATAAAATAATGTCGAATACCTCAATGTTCAAGATATATCAAAGCTATAATGGGAATTTAAAATAAAAAGACAACATTATTTGTTGGAACAACCCAGAGTTCTGGGTTTGCTGCCAGTTTTGTCTATTTTTTGCATCATTTAAGTGGCGGGATTCAAAGGTCTGCACTGCATATATTTTATTTAAGGCTGCAGTTGAAAAGCTGAAATGATTTTATAGTATCTCCACCAATCAGCTTCAAGCAATATTCAAAACACAATAATAATTGATAGGCTGTTGCCAGGCAACTGTCAAATCTGACCAACCATTCCCAGAAAGTCTTTCTACAAATGTCATGTGTATTTCAGCTGTTGAACTCTTTCCAGACACACTTTACGAGGTCACCCTTGACCCTAATTAAGGAGAAATATTTCAAATTTAACAATTTTTTATTTATTTAAACAATATGAAATAATAGGCAACTCAGGTCAGCGCAAACCTTTAGAGAAAAATCTCCTAATTGTTTTTCTTCTTATAAAGCATTTAAAAAGGTTGAGTCCTGAACCAGCCTGAATAAACAAAGCAGCTGGTTTCACATGAAATGAGCTTAAAAAAATGAAGATTGATCCATCTGTTATTCTAGAATTGCGCCGCTCAAGTTGGCAGCAGGTTGGAGTAGCTCTGTTACTTTTGATTCTGATTTATTCTTTTTTGGGAACTCTTCCTCTTGTGGTGGATACAGTTGATTTTTTTTTGGATGACTGTCCACTCCGATGTTAGATGCGGTGCAGCTTGGAGGATTTTTCTTAATACTTTATATTTTTGGACATTTGCTATGATGTTGTTTCTTACAACCGGGAGCAGCTGATTAATATCTCAAAAGCTAAAATAATACTTCAACTACAACCCCAAATCCCTGATGAGTTGAAAAGGAGATGCCGTGGATGCAGAGCAGAAGCTAAGAGAAGAGAGAGAAGGAGGAAGTTCAAACCATCTCTCCTATCGATTATGATGGGCAATGTGAGATCGTTGGGAAACAAGTTGGATGAACTCCAAGCCCTACAAAGGACCCAGCCAGAGTACCGGGCATGCAGTATTATGTGTTTTACTGAGACATGGCTGCAGGATCATATCCCCGACTCCAGCGTCTCTCTGCTGGGCTTTTAAACCATACGAGCAGACAGAGATTTAAAGAGGAGTGGCAAATGTAAAGGAGGTGGACTAGCAGTACTTGTGAACAACAGATGGTGCAATCCAGGACATGTTTCTGTGAAGTGTCATCTCTGCAGTTCAGATATTGAACTGTTGGCAGTAAGTTTTCGTCCATATTATTTACCCAGTGAGTTCACCAGTGTTATTTTGGCAACAGTTTACGTTCCACCTTCCGCTGTTGCCAACACTGCATGTGATGCCATCAGCTCAGTTGTTGCTAAGCTACAGACACAAAACCCTAATGCTTTTGTGGCAATTTCTGGTGATTTTAACCATGCTTCACTCTCTGCTACACTTCCAACGTTTCAACAGTTTGTCAGCTGCTCTACCAGAAAAAACAAAACATTGGATTTGTTTTATGCAAATGTCAAGGACTCATACATCTCTACAGCAAGACCTCCTCTAGGCAAATCAGATCACAATCTTGTTTTTCTCTGCTCGAAATATAAGCCCCTTGTTCAGAGGCAACCTGTAATAAAGAGGACTGTGAGAAAATGGTCACAGGAAGAAGCTCTGCAAGGTTGCTTTGAGGCTACACACTGGGACGCACTGTGCCAGCCACATGGAGAGGACATCAATGCCATGACTGAGTGTGTAACCGACTATATAAACTTCTGTGTGGATAACATCATCCCCACCAGAACCGTGAGATGCTTCCCCAATAACAAACCTTGGATCACCAGTGACCTGAAGGACCTGCTTAAGACGAAAAAAAGAGCCTTCAGAGAGGGAGACAGAGAATTATTGAGGATTATACAGAAGCAACTTAAAGTCAAGATAAGAGACAGCAAGGAGGTGTACAAGAAGAAGCTGGAGAGCAAGCTCCAGCAAAACAAGATCAGAGATGTGTGGACAGGGATGAAGAAGATCACAGGCTTCAAGCAGAAGGATGATCAGACCGATGGATGTCTGGACAGAGCCAATGAACTGAACACATTCTTCAATAGGTTCAGTTCAGAAACAAGCTTTGCATCCTCCTCTCCTGCTCACAGCCAAACAGACATTCCACCTTCCTTTGACCCACAGGACCTACAGCTGTCCAGTAACACCTCACATTTTTTATCTTCCACCTCAGCCCTAGACCCTTCAGCTTCTACATGTTTGCCTTCAACCATATCAGAAGATGCTGATGCTTCCTTTGCTTCCCCCTTCCACCTGTGTGTCTCAAGAAGTCAGGTGAAGAAACAACTGGAGAGACTGAATCGGAATAAGGCTGCAGGTCCAGATCATGTCAGCCCTAGAGTCCTGAAGGCCTGTGCAGAGCAGCTCTGTGGGATTCTGCAGCACCTCTTCAACCTCAGCCTGGCCCAGAAGAAGGTTCCGGCGTTGTGGAAGACCTCCTGTCTTGTTCCGGTACCAAAGAAAACTCACCCATCAGTCCTCAATGACTATAGACCTGTTGCCCTGACATCTCACATCATGAAGGTCCTAGAGAGACTCCTGTTGGCCCACCTGAGTAAGCAAACAGTAAACCATCAGGACCCCCTTCAGTTTGCTTATTGCTGTGGAGTTGGAGTTGAAGATGCCATCATACATCTGCTTCAACAAACCCACTGTCATCTGGACAAAGCCAGCAGCACTGTGAGGATCATGTTCTTTGATTTCTCCAGTGCATTTAATACAATACAACCTGATTTGCTTTGTCAGAAACTCCAGAAGACTCAGGTGGAGGCCTCAACAATCTCCTGGATCAAAGACTACCTGACAAACAGACCACAGTTTGTGAGACTGAAGGGTTGTGAGTCTAACCAGGTAGTCAGCAGCACAGGAGCACCACAAGGGACTGTACTCTCACCATTTCTTTTCACTCTGTACACCTCAGACTTCCAGTACAAGACAGACTCCTGTCATCTGCAGAAATACTCGGATGATTCTGCAGTCGTGGGATGGATCAGAGATGGACAAGAAGCTGAGTACAGGAAGGTGGTGGACCGCTTTGTGGCATGGTGTGGAAACAATCATCTCATGTTGAACGTGACTAAAACAAAAGAGATGATTGTAGATTTTAAGAGAAACAGGAAAAAGTCAAAAACTATTTCTATCATGGGAGAAGAAGTGGAGGTGGTGGAGGAGTGTAAATACCTCGATGTTCACCTGGACAACAGACTAGAGTGGAGATGCAACTGTGAAGCCATCTACAAGAAGGGACAGAGCAGACTGTACTTCTTGAGGAAGCTTAGGTCCTTTGGTGTTTGCAGCAAGATGCTGCATATCTTCTATAAGTCTGTTGTGGAGAGTGTGATCTCTTCTGCCATCATCTGCTGGGGTAGCAGCATCAGAACCAGGGACTTAAAAAAGCTCAACAAGCTGATAAAAAAGGCTGGTTCTGATCTGGGGACTCCTCTGGAACCTTTGGAGATCATTGCGGAAAGATGGATTCTTCATAAAATGAAGAACATTATGGAGAACCCTGAGCATCTTCTTCATGAGACTGTCCTACAACAACAGAGTGTCTTCAGTTAGTGGTTTCTTCAGATCTGCTGTAAGACGGAGCGCTACAAGAGATCCTTCCTGCCCACAGCCATCAGCATCTACAACGGCTCTTTGAGGAAACCCTCATAATGAGCTACAACAACATTTAATTTCCCTTTGGGATTAATAAAGTATTTTTGAATTGAATTGAATCTACCTATCTATATGAGCCTTGCTTGTCAAATAACAACCTTTAAGCAGGTATTAAACATTCTTTTCATTAAGTCCACATTTCTGTACTAAAATGTTTGTTTTATTTGTCTGATGTTATATTCTAATCTCATATGTCCTGTTGTCATACCAGTTAGACTGAAACAGAACAGGCTTGTCTATTTTAAACTGGAATTTTCTCATTTTTTGGTTACATAGAGCTGTATAACGCTATACTAATGAGATAGCAGTCTTGTTAGGATAGCCTATCAAAAAGAAGCATGTGTGTACGATAAAATATGAAAGTTCAAGCTATGAGCCATTTATTGTGGTTCAAACATATACAATGAATAAATATATTTCAGTTTGTTTCACACTAAGATGAAACACAAACAGGCGAAGCTATGAGAATCCATGGTATGGTAAGCCCTGGTAAAGATGTATAAAAAGTCTAAAAATACAGTTTGATTTTACTGCAGTTGGAAATTCTCACGCTAAAGCCATATCGAAATATTTTTCGGTGGGGAAATCATCTTT
The DNA here is from genome assembly GCF_021462225.1 of Girardinichthys multiradiatus. Taxonomy (NCBI): domain Eukaryota; kingdom Metazoa; phylum Chordata; class Actinopteri; order Cyprinodontiformes; family Goodeidae; genus Girardinichthys; species Girardinichthys multiradiatus. The sequence goes on from NC_061807.1 coordinate 30,444,478, forward strand.
ATCATTTTCAGTGGGGAAAAGTGCTTCTATTTAAAGTTTTTAACAAAATCACGGATGCCACAACTACTGGCGCTCTTAACAATGCTAATAAAATAAATGTAGCTGAAGCACTTTTGGAATCCATGCTCTATTACGTTCATCTACGACCCGTTTCACTGGAGTGTAAATATGTGACCCACAGGCCTATTTCTCTGAGCCACTCTTCAAAATGGGAAAGACAAGTAAAACATGCCTTTCAAGACCTTGATCTGCTGATCTTCGTAAATCAGGAAAGGGTTTCAAAAAAATAGCAACTTGCTGAAACGTACTCATTTCTACAGTCAGAGAAATATTTTTTAAAAACAAGTCTGAATGGAGGAGGACACAAGTTAACCTGGCCACTACAGACAGTGAGGAGGATGGAAATTATGGAACATCATCTCAGAATTTCAATAACTGCAGCAACGGTGGCCTCTTGAGACACCATAAGAATTTATTTTAAAGATATTTTTGGCACCTGTGGCCTTTATTTTAATTTTTTGGCAGTAGGCGTACAGGAAAGAGGGGGAGACATTCAGCAAATGTCACTAGGTCCAGGACTCGAACCCGGGACGGCCGCTTCGAGGACTATAGCCTCCATATATGGTCGTGCGCTTAACCCCTACACCATCAGCACCACGCCAAGAGCTTCTTTTATATGGATTTTTACACATCTCAACTAGCAGTGCCAATAATAGTGGATGGTGCTGTACTTGTTTAACTCAGGGGTCAGCAACCATTTCAATGTAAAGAACAATTTTTATAGTAAATGAGCTGTAAAACCCTTTGAAAAATTATTAAGCTTAGGAAATAATTCCATGTTTTACAGAGTTGTAAAGAACCAGAGTTGTGTTTTCATTTTGGGGTTTTAGAACAATAACAATTTAACTTTTACAACAAGCAGATCCACCAGACGTCTACAGGGCACCTGCCTCTAGCTTGCTTTTATGATATAAAACAAATTTTACACAAATTTTATTCATCTATTTTTGTATTTCTGTTCAATTAAATCTAATATCCAAGTGACAAAAATGTTGTTTTGTTGTATTCATTAAACATCAAAATCACAATTATTGATTTGATTAAAACTAAACAAATGTGTCTATGGAAAATGAGGAAAAGCATGTTGTTCAATTAATCTTATTCTGTTGTGGAGTTTGTATGCAGATATTGAACCAAACCACATAGAAAAACTGCTCCGAGTCTGCTTTTTTTTAAAGGTCTTTTTAAAGGCCCAAAGAGCCACATGTGGCTCCAGACCCCTGGTCTAAGTTAATGCAGCAGAAATTCTCTTGTATAAAAACTGCTTTTGAATCAGCAGACTCCCTTTCAGCTCTAACTGTTCCAAAAATACTCATTATTGTTGAAGAAAACCCGAAAATGCTTTGTGTTTAAGTGTTACACAAAGTGTTGTAAAAATGAATGTGATAGAATAAATTTTGAATTAAATCATTAACACTGAAGCAGATTCCTGAACATTGTGTAAGTAAACCAAATGGGTTTGTCCTCTTTTAAGGAGCGGAAAATGTTCCATGTTTTTGAACTCGCGGCTACTGATTATAACCCAGATATTTCATTCATCAGAATCATCATGAGGCAAAAATTCAACAGAATTTCCACTTAATATCCATCGTTTATTGGCCCTATTATAAATGGAGGTGGATACTGATGGGGGTATTTAACCCAGACACTGAGACGGGTCAAATCAGAGACACGTTCTCCAAGTTCTCGCGGGTCCTATCAAACGTGTCTCAATCTCCAGAAAGATTCATGTTGCCGGCTTGATTTTACAACAGGAAGGCTATCAGCTGTAAGTGGTGTTCTCATCTTCATGAGACGTTACTCATTAACCTGACTGACGACACCGAAACTCACCAGGGACTGATCAGAGAAAACATTCTCTTTAGCTGTCAAGACGTCAAGAGAGAAACAGATAAATGAGAGCAACCGTGGAAACCTTGAGACTAATTATGAGCTTCATGTCAAACCAACTCTTAACACATGCTGTTAAAACATATTTTACCCTCAGTGATTTATAAGCAGGTCTATGTCAGACCAGCTCCAGTGAGTTTGAGTTATATGGCCAATGTTCATTGAGTGCCCACTGACTCTGACTCCAGGCTGCGGAGTCTTAATGTGTAATCACCATGTACCAATGCAATACAACTGGGAACACAGTGACTAATTAAGGTTATTAAGTAATCCAGTAAACCACTTTATTGTTTGTCACTGAGCATGACTGCTGGCACCAACACAATGGGGCAGTAAATTTAGATTGTTGTCAATTTTATGCCCAGTTAATGTGTAATATTTCTTCTTCATGTGTTTCTGTAGACTTTTTTTCCAATCAAGGATTTGGATGTCAGTATTTATAGGAATTTGTCCAGCAGGTTAGTGGGGTGGCACTGATGTGCGACAGAACTTAACTAAAGGTGAAGCCAAATATTACAAAAATGCATTTCAGAAAACATGAATATTTAAGAAAATGTGTTATGCAGTGTTTTCTGATGTGCTTGGTTCTTCATAAAATCTCATGAGCTTTTTAGAAAAGTGTTTTAAATGTGTTTTACAATTAAAAAAGTTATTTTTGTGACTTTTAATAGATTTTTTTTGTTAAGTTTTACTTGTTCTTGACTGGATGTGATCAATCATTTCCATTTTGTCGTACAATCATGTGCCAATAACTGCAGAGGACGCTGTACAGATGGGATGCATGCAAAGGGTATGAAATAAGTACCTGTTTAAATGTGATTAAATTATTGGTTGTTTCATGTCATTGTAAAATACCAAAAGCAAGTAACTTTTGTTTGGTTGTTGGTGTATTGTTGTGAACTATGACCTGTGATGGACTCGTGACCTGAACCGGGGAATATTTCTCCTGTCACCCATTAACGGCTGCAGCACTGCTCATCGAGACTTTTGCTTCAGCATGCATCTCTGAGCAAAAACCGGGACAACACTATGCATTCATCTTCAATTTGCTGCAAACTATGCATGGGTCGGTGTCACCCTAGAATAAAAAACACATTACCACGAAGTTTTTAAACAAAGATGTAAAACATGACCTAATTCCCTGATTTAACAGCAGAAAAGCAAGACTTAATCTGCTGCCTATCATTATTCCAGTTATATTAATATCTATATGATTTATACCACAGCTGTTCCTGTTTTCATGAACAGAAGTATTTCCAAACAAGCAGGAAAAGTTACCATCTCACAGCCAGCTGACCAGCGGGCTGCAGCTACAGGTAAGATAAGGGCAGAGTTGCACTACTCCATGATCCATAAAGCCAAATAAAACTCTGGCCTCTCATTAAACAGACTTTAAACAATAACAAAAAGTATAAAAACATTTTTAGCAGTTTTGAGACCATAACGTTTCCTTAAACTTTGGTATAACTTGAGACCTGTAACAGACCCTTGCCTGCTGAATATTTTCTTTTTCTGCAAGAAAATTTACAACATTTTGGTTAATTCTGCATCTAGATTTTTATCCCCTTCAACCAACAGAATTTTAAAATGTCCTTTTAATTCTATTTTCTTCTATTCCGGCTTGAATGTTGCAAATAAGCGTTCTTGCCCGAACATTTTATTTTTATCTGCATCTGTACACATTGAAAGTACCTAAATGAATTAATCTTTAACAAAGAAATAGATTGAACATTGTCTGGAGGACCTGTGCTGCTCTGCTCCCACAAAGTTTCAGAGAATGTTATTGTTAAAACCAAAATACGAACAACCTGAAAGAAAAATCACGCAGAAGTTGCCAAATAGTTGGGTTTTTTTTTATTTTAAGAAGCATAATTTCACCATCTCCACATCACTTTTACCAATCTATGTCTCCGAAGTCTCCTTTCATTTATCATCTGCAGTGAAAAACAAGAGAATCGACAGCTGACAACACAAACATTCGTGCAGTCGTTTTATTTACCAAGATGTAAAAGCAATTGTTAAATATAACACATGTGAATGTTAGGAAAGCTTCTAACACAAGGGAACGTGTTAATTCCTTTGGATCTTAGTCTGAACAGATAATAAGAAAGAGCATGTCTGAATTAAATCTTCATTGCCTCCAGTTGGACTTAAGACATGGCTGTTTCTCTTCATACTACCTACTATTGTTCATTCAGCATCAATAACTTTCCTTAATTCATAAACACTGAAACAAACCTGTACACTCTTAGACAGACATGCAGCTTGCACAGAAAACAACTGGCAACTTAGTAAATTTCAGATACTTTTATACAGTGAACTAGAGCCTGACAACCTTTATTATGTGAAGAGAAGAAAATGAGGTGAATTTCAACCCTGTCAAAGTATGAAAACTCTTTATTTAAATATAATTTGCTTTGAATTAGTTGCAGCATGTATTCAGCTTCCAAACAACCTCTTTTTAGCACTTTTTGTTTTTTATTCAGGTTAATGTGTGAGTCCAGCACTCATCTCCCATCCAGGTTAAGATTTGGCTGCTCCCTTTGACACCGCCAGGCCAATGAGACCCGCTAAACCCGCCACGCCCAGTCCGATTCCCCCGACGATCGCCATCCCGACCAAGCCGTCTGGATAACAACAGGTAGGCATGAGAGTGTGGATTTACAAAACATTTTCAGGACATTACTTTCCAAATGGTTCCCTTACCTTTCTTTAAAGCCTTGTCGATGAGCTTCTCCAGCTCCAGAGCCTGCTTGTTCCCTGGCTCGTTCCTCAGAAGAGTCCGGATGTACTTCAAGGCTTTTTCATATTCCTGGGGAGAAAAATGGAATAGCAGAGAAGAGACCCTAAATTACACAATAATAAAAACAAATCACATCTGAACAAAAAGTGTAAAAGAAAATTAGATCTGGATCTGTTGTGGGGTCAACAAAGCACGTGAAGTTTAGTTGGATAGTTTACGGCGTTCTCGTGATGTTAAAGAAGAGGAGATCGTTATGACCTGCAGATCATAAAACCCTGATTAGTTATCTTCAGAGGGTAGTCAGGGAGGGAGCAGAGACAAGCACACTGTTGTACCAGAATCCAGATGAGGAACCCCCAGAAACACATAAATCAGATAATTAAATACGCTCTGAACAACCTGCTTTAGCAGCCTGTTAACCAAATGAAATCATCTTTTTCTGCACATTTTTCACGTTACTCAACAACACTAACCGATGTTCCCCATAAATCTAATATGAATACAACTGAAGACCTGAGGAGAAAGGGCACAGATTAGTCTGAGTGTGTTCAGATCTGCTGTTTGTGTCATAATTATTAGAATGCTTCCGGGAGCCAATGGGATGTGACCCGCCGTCACACATCTGGAAATCATTGTTAGACGTAACAGCAGAGCCAGTTTTTTATTCATCTTTATCATTAAAACTGAACTGGAACACATTTATCATGGTTGAACAGTTCGAGTCACACATTTATGGTTTGTTTTTGGTCTGAAGGCAAGTATTTGTACAACTAGTAAACTTCTCTGGGTTTGCAGGAAGGAAAAAAAAACTTATTTTCTCATTAGTTTGTCAAAGGAAGTGAAACAGCTAGTCAGAAATGTGCATGGATGCCAAATTAATCCATAGCTTTTTATGATTTATTTAATCAGTTGTACAGGGTGTGTTTATTAAACAAAATCATTTCAATAATGAAAATTTGGGTACCTAGGTTTCCATTTATGGTAGATTTACTGTAATCCATACAGGGTCTAAGTTAGTCTTAAGCTTAGGGGAGGGGGGGATGCAGATTGAAACGCATCATTAAATGTCGAGAATTGATATGATATTAATGCCAAGGAAGGAAAACTTCTGACTGAAACTGTACTTGTCCATATACAGCAACAATAAAAAATACTTAATGCATGTATCTGACTGACAAGAAACGGGTTAAGTCTTTTCTTTTAGGACAAACAGTGTTAAACAAAAAATTATGGGTCTGTGACTCAATGTGATCTGATCCCTGCTCTGTTGAGACAAATGTGGAGCAAAAGTTAGAAATGTTTTACATCTAAAGAGTCAACAGAAAGAGTTAAATGTGAATAAACTCAAATCTGAAACAAATAGCACTTTCATCTTTATCAGAACTTTTATCTTTTATCTGTATCAGACCTAAACATGCTAGAATCAGCAGACTGACTCAGTCAGACACCCGTGTTTGAGAATAATTCCCATTAAGAATAATGGGAGGCTAAAATAGTTAACTAAGCATTCTGAGGTCATCCAAAGAGTAACAGTTTTCTTGTTTTTCTTTAGTTTGGGTGCTGGTGATTTCGCCCCTTTGGTATATTTTTACTTTGCAGTTTAGGTCTTAAAAAGCATATGTTTTCTCCTGGTTTGAAGACTGCTGATTTGAATTATTTAATACATTTCCTTTAATCTACTGATATTCTGCTATAAGGAAACGACTCCAATAAATAACATCAATCAGCAGGGTGTCACTTAGAGCTAATTGGGTTTGAGCAGGCGTCATAATCTCCCATATTTAATGTGTGTGAACTAACAAGGATTAGAACCACAGTCAATGGAAATAGGGTGATATACGGTGAAAAATATATGAGCTCTGAGCATTTGCATTATTATTTCTGTCCATAATTGATTCAATATTCAAATACACAGAAAAATAGCCTGATGCGCAATGGTTAAATGGGGATGAAACGGTTTGTTACAAGAAGACAGAAGCAGAACAAATATAAACTGTGAGGTATGGGTATAAATTGGAGGTGGGATTTGACACAGGTCAACCGAACCACAGCCGTTCAGTTCTGACAAACCAAATGACAGTAGAAACAAGCTTCATATCAGCTTTAGAAACATGACTGACTTTGAGCCTGTAGTTGGCCACTGCAAGGTAGAAGAGAAAGTCCCGGGAGTCATCCTTTGAGGATTTGTGAACCAGCTCTACAAGACAAAAAAGTTCATATGTTTAAGGATACCCACAGAATACAATATGACCATAAAAAAATGAATATACTACGTATAAATAAATAAACATAAATTTACCATCGAGGAGCACCACTCCCATCTTGATATCCTCTGTGTATTTACTCCTAATTAAACACCAAGCATACTCAAACTTTGTTTCTTTGGACACAGCTCCCTTCAGCAGCTCGTTGTTGTACTTCTTTTCAAATTTCTGGAACAAAAAGACAACAAATAAGTTTCACAGAAAATAAAATTAATACGTGGATCAGTTCTGCGCTTAGGAATCCAGTTGGCAGGAGCCGCTGTCTTACTCGGTAAAAGGTATTGACGTTTAGCGTCTGTAACATCCTATTATGTAAGATTCATGTTATCAGCAGGGACAATTATTTCAGTTTGTGTAAATTAATGTGACTCCATATTAATATAAATCTACTGTTGGCACCAGGAACAAGTTCCTACCTGGAGTTTCATTAACACAGTGACCATGTTTAAACCCAAAACATTAGCATTAGCATGCTACGTGACGCGACAAGCGTGTCGATGCGGCGTGTTTTCCCACAGTGTCAGACAAATGACGCCATAAGGACATCAGCGATAGTCACTCGTGAGCTTATTTGTTCGTTTTGTACGGCGTTAGTAACTTTAATCAGTTAAAACTTACTTTGAGGTCCTCAGGAGCTACAACATCACTCAGCACAGCCTCCATGTTTCCGGGAAACCGAGCTAGGACACGCCCACTTCAGATCACATGACACAACAACACTTACGTCATCTTTTTCTTTTCATTTCCCCAACAATAATAATAATAATAATAATAATAATAATAATAATAATAATAATAATAATAATAGATTCAATTTGTTTTACATTTTAGCGCTTCCTGTGAATTGAAATAGGTCAGACAAAAGTAATTATCATAGCAACCATGCTAACCCTAAATAACTATCATGTCATCCTTGGCATTCCTTTTGGATTTCACAACATGACGTTCAAGCTAGAAATAGTTTCTGATTTATTTAATTCTACTCAGCTATCCTAAAAGTTAACATTTATTCAGGTTGATGCACATCTTAATGCAATTTGACACAAACAAATTTTACAGCCAGTTATTATAGATAATCAACTTCTGGTTTAAAACAAACTAGACACATTTTTTTAGCTGCTACAAATGAGTTACATTGATGGTATGATTATGGTTACTTGGTTGTAATAAATCCATAGCAGGGTTTATAGGGGGCCTTAGGCCATTCAAAGACCCGGTGGATCAGTTCTTTGAGAGGTGTTCAGGGGAAAATGCTAAAGGTAGCAGTTCACTGAGCTTAGTTTCTTTATAAGTTCCATCCGGCTTGGTCAAATATACAGTCCAGTTTGATCCAAACTGTTGGGAAAAAACACAATAAGACAATAAGTGTTGGAAGAAGAAAGTATTCTTTGTCACAAAGCAGTCTCATTTAAGTGTCTTCTAAAGCTCCAACATTACCAAAACACTGACATGCCTAATTCCCCCTGATGTTGCTCCAGTTGACCTGTGCTGACTGTACTCAAGCTGCAATGTACTGTAAGTGTTTGAGGTTTCTGACAGGACTGAAGCTTCCTCACGTCTAACTTGCCAATTACATATAAATATATCGTTAAAAAAATTTAAAGCTAAATATATTGTTAAAATTGTTACGAAGGTGTGAGATTTGGATCACTGATTATTATTTCATCCACGCAAAGATGTGTAGAAAGCACTAAAATTAAAACAAATAGTATAGTTTAACATGATAATATCACTGATGTTAAGAAATAATTATTTCCCACAAATTCACTTGTGCAAGTGTCAGCCACATTTACTATCCAAAGAGACATTTTGCTCTCATTCCTAGTGAATTTGGTCTACACGGACCTTAGAATAATCCAGGCTTTATAAATACAGAGTATGCAAAATGTACTTGCTTTATAAAAAATAATTCTGTTTTTAAGTTGTAAAACAAAAAAAATAACACTAAAACAAACCCAAATTAATACCTGATCATCAACAGAAAGTTTCACATTTATTGAAAATTAAGGGGAAAAACATTTGCAGACTGCTCAACAAAAATGTGACTCTTTGTACTTTTACTATCATTTGGTCACTTAAGTTCTATGCAGATATTACCAGAAATACAGGAAAACTCCAAAAACTGGCTTAACATGACCTTAAAATTTAACAACATTGTTCCATTCTCACCAATAAAGAGTAAGGAGTGGTTTCAGAGCAGTAGTTTGCTGGCCCCTGCACTAGAGAAAGCATTTATCCCACTCTTAACAATTTTTAAAAATAAATCTAAATCATTAGGCGCTTTTAAATGTACACTTTAATTTTTTAAGTTGATTAAAGTTTCAAATAGCTTTCATTATCAATCAATGAATTTCTATTTCCCTTAGGTAGAACTATCACAAGCCCATTTCTTTTAGCCACCAACCATGAGACATAATGGGAACCCTTGTTCATCTTGGCACCATCCACGGAGCAAAGGTTGGCATAAGAACCATTAAATGCTATCTACCAACTTGTTGGTAGGGTAGGGTTATGCAGTATACGAAGCTTTTCCTCATAAGAGAAAATCTTGGTTCATAGATTCCTCAATTTATCCTGAATCCTGAAACTAATTAGATAAACATTTGATGATCATTCCTTTTATCATCTTACCTCCATGAGAACCTGCCTGCATGCTCCACAGGGTCCAACAAAACGGTCTTTGATATCACTAAGTCAAAAGGAAGACAAATAAATGATTATGATACTGTTTGAATTAACACCTGCATGAAGGTCAGTGTCCTACCATGTCACAGCGATGGCTGTGAACTGTCTATGTCCCTCAGCTACAGCTCTCTGGATGGCTGTCCTCTCTGCACACACTGTCAGACCGTAGGAGGCATTCTCCACATTACAACCTGGAGATGAGGAAACACATAGACTGTTCTTTTAAAATGATACATAGTTTACTTGGTTAGAATCTGGAAGATTGATCTCTCATACCTTATAATGTATTGTTACTTAAACTGACAATATTTTTGATTCACTGTTGCAGTGCTATCTATTTATCAGTCCATCTGTCCCTCTTTTTTTCATGTGTTCTCTTCTGGCATTTCGGGCAGATCTTATAGAGAAGCTGGTTGCCCACATGTGCCAGGGAAGATTTGCTCTACGTAAAGGATATCTTGAGACGAATCCTAATTGCGTGATTGATTTTCTTAAATTAACACTGGATTGAGTATCAAAGTAGGCAGGTTACATTGCTGTAAGAGTAACCTGTATTTGCATTACCTTCAACCATTTGGACTATTTGTGTGTCTGTGTGTGTTCAAGTGTTTGTGTTGGTGTGTGTGTGTGTGTGGGTGCTTGACTGTAGGTGTACAAATAGGTCCGTTTGCATTGAGTAGGTGTGTTTGAGCAAATTTGTCACCTGGAGGTGCATAGTTGTTAGAGTGGCAAGAACGGTCAAAGGTCTGCAACACACAGCACCCAAAGCAGCAAAGGAAAGGTGGACTTGACTACAAATGGCCACAGCAGCCCCAGGTAGACAGTCCCTGCAACCCATGGCCGGCCCAACACATTTCTGTTAGCCAATGGGCACCAGACAGGGTCCCACCCCTCTGGAACGTTGCCCAAACACCCACAGAAATAACACCACACCAAGGGGGGCAGCTCCAACACTGACACCCCCAAGATGCCGCCTAAGACCCTCAAGCCATCCCCACACATCTAATTCCCACCAAACCAGTACAGGTGCCAGAGCAGGAGCAAATGAGAACCACACCTTGCCCTCCAGCTGGTTTGCAGGCATGGAGGGGAGCACCCCATGCCTGCAAGGATCATCATCACACACATAAAGACCCTACTGATGTGTGGTGTTGCATATATTAAGGAGGACGGAACGGGTGCTGAGGTCCATTTCCCCTCTCGGTCCCCTCTTATCCCACTCGCTCCCACACAGATACAGCACTAATTGCTAGGGATCTCCCCATAGATTTCCAAAGATGCCAGGGGGGAGTCTCCACAGAGGGAATGCCACCCAGGCGGAACCAGTCTGGGAGAACCAGTGCCAGTCAAGCAAAGCAAATCCACCGCCAGCAGCCCAGGATCCAAAGACCCATCGGACCAACCAGGATCCTAGGATTCACGCAGGCCCCTAGAGGTACATCTAGCCTCCAAACTCCCACTGTCCACCCGGGCATTATACCAAATCCGTCTGTTCATCCGTCCATCTGTCTGTCTGATAGTTTTACGTTGAACTGGGCTGAGCAAATTAAGTTTTCATAAATAAAATTGTAGTTGTAAAACTGGATTTGAGTTGCATCTGTCTGTCCTTTAGAGATTATGTTTGCTGTGAATTTGAAACTGTATAAACAAGCAGAACTGGATTTCACTGAGGTTACTTAACACCCAGACCAACTCTACCCTTCTTGCAATACCAGTAAGGTATTCCCATTTACTTAATTTATTACATTTCTTATAATTATGTCGCAGGAGGTTGAATACTGTATTTTGCTGTAATTTTCTGCTAGAGCCACCTGTTTGTTTCTTACCTGTGATTATGGCCACATCTGCTGTTAAAATGGCAGGAAAGACAGGAAAGTGGCTGTAAGAACAGTAGGCCATGTCCCGGTCAACTCTGTCACTTTATCTGATTAAAACGTGCAGCACTACCCTTTACTAAAACAAAAGTCTGCATTGATACAGAGCCCCATGGATAATAAAAACATTCTGAAAGTTTGTAAAAGAGTACTATAGATGGACTTGCCTGTCACATTAGCAGAGTGGTTCCCCACTTTGTTTGATGGATTGTTCTGGACGGTACTTGCATCCAACACCAAACTATCACATGATGGACAAACTGCAGCACCATTAATGTATCAAAGATATTTGTTTTAACTGACTGACTGACAGTAGAGAGATGAGCTGGTTTTCATAATCACAGCTGCACTGTTTACCTTTCACATTACAGGCTGATCTGTGGTGACATCATCTACCTGTTTCTCAAAGGATCGCTTGTCATGGTCTAGTTCGAACTGACTGATAACCAATATGAAATTAGTTTCCTAATTTTTATTTTGTGGAAATATGTTTTAAATCACCAAACTATTCCCAACAGTTGGAGCTAGGCACTAAAAAGTCAGAAGGTTTCTGAAAAAGGACTTCTGTTCAAACAGCACAAAAGACCCATGCCACATATTAATTCTCCAATGCGTTGGTGGTTCTTGCATGACTGCCGCCCTTGAAAAGCCTCTCATCTATTTCAGCTGCAAAGTCTTTATTAGCCTTACAACAATTAGCAACCCTTCTTATAATTGCTGGACAGCTTTTTGCATGTTTCCTCTGATCATTTTACAACCTATGGGTAATGAGCTTCATGTCTTTAAGGTTTAACATTATGGGCCAGTAAGAACTTTTCTGGAACTTTCAAAATAAAGCACAGTAACCTACATCCAGCACAGCAAGGAACTGAAGGAGAGCGGATTTCCTGTGACGTCACTGTTTAAATAAAAAACCCTGCGTTCTAACAAACAGACCTCTTTCCATGCGGATTCCAGACAGAAACTGGACAAGAGAGGCACCAAACGTGCATATGTCTCCTTGCTGGCAAGCAGACATAAGTCTTCAAACTGGATCCAAGAGTGTTATACAATCATGCAATCACATGCAACAAAGTTAAGTAATGATTTGCTGTTCGAGTATCCGGCATTCATTCATATAAAGGGTGTAATGAGACAAGAGTGACTTCACTTTTTTTCTGAGGCATCCAGAAGCAGCCTTAATCGAAGCGGATTTCGACCAACGGCCTGGAAAAGAAGGCCAGGACCGCATCCCACACCTTCCTGCGTGCACGTCCAGGTAGCGAGACCTACCCCGCGCATAGCAGCCACTCAAGGAGCCAAACGTGCCTTTGTCGTACGGTTCAATTCGATAGACCCTAACAACCCTAAATGCCCACATCTGATCTATATTTGCTTTGGCTAAGACACTAAAACTCATGGAGAGCCTCCGTAAGGGGGGGTCTATATTTTCCATACTTTATTGAAGGTTGTGTTTATCCCTAACTGATGGGTCACATGAGAGGTTCAGGTTGTAATTCTTACGCTGTCAGGTATATAAAACCTGTGCAAGTTACAGTATAAATTGGAGGCTCTGGATGCTTAAAGCTAAAAATAAAGCTTATAAGCTCTTTGTCACAGTACATGTCTGTTTGCAGAGTCTAAGGGTGGGGAGGAAATGAGTAAAGAAAGGGGGAATTTTGCTTTTTTTTTCTCGGCTTGCCTAAGAATGCTCGGTGGCCAGCTTTCTCTGTAGGAAAATAAAGGCAGCCTGTGTGCCTATTAATAGCTCCAGAGAGGGACGCTGTTTCTTTAAGACAGTCAAACAGTTTTTATACAATGCAGCCAGAAAAAGCTAAACTTTCTTACCATTTTCTTCAAAGTGGGTAGGAAACAGCTCCCTTACTGGTACAAATTAATGAATGAACACTATCAGAAATCCCTTGGAAGATAGAACAATTTTATATCTAAAACAAAAAAGACAAAACCACCAAAACTGCGATGGTATAAAAGACAAAGCAACGTCACCCTCTTTAACAAAACTGTTCTGTCGTAAAGCCGTCAAAATGAGCCCCTTTCCAACCTGCTTCTAGTGCAGGACTCTCATACTCCAGTCCTATAGGGCCAGGTCCAGCAGCTTTTAGATCCGTCTCTGGTGAAACACCTTCATCCAATGGCTGAATTACCTTCTTAGCATGTGATCAAATTTTACAGAGCCTTGCAAAGGACCCAATCATTCGATTCAAGTATGTTGAAGCAGAGACACGTCTAAAAGTTGCAGGACATCAGCTCTCAAAGACCCCTGCTCTAGTCATACATAAACCACTAATCAAGTCGGTTATGTTCCGCACACATGAGCTTTTACAAATGAATCAGGCAAGAACCAAAGGAGACGTTTAGTGCAACTCTGCAGAGTCGCTATAGAGAGCTGCTCTTAAAATAAGTGTGAAGAATCTCCCATTTTAATGGATTAAACACATATTGGTGGTATGAGAAACCTTATCAGTGTTGTTTTGTTGTCAAGCATTAACTCTTCTTTTCCACTTGTTTGCCTGGATGCACTGAACAAACATTCAAGAAGCATAAAATAAGGCTCTGGGTCAGTTTGCTAAAGGGCCCTAAATTGAAGCTCTTCTCTAAAACAGATCCATTTCATATCCATAAATAGAACATTTTGTACTTATTTACTTAACCATAGACTATCAGTGTATTTCTCCAGTTAAATATTTCGATACATTTTTGAGAAAAATATTTATAAAAAAATTCAAATTTTCATGCACAAAGCATTTAGTTGTATATTATTATGACTCTGATGTACTGGAGTCACATAATCACAGTTCTCATTCGTGTGGGTCTAAATCTCCAAACTGAAGCTGCTTCTGGGTCACAGGGAAGAGGTTAAGCTTAGCCTCTGTGACCTGAATACAATCTGTTCTTCCTAGTTTTTTTTGGTTTAATTTCTGTTATCTTTGTCCATCTTCATGTTTCCCATTATTCTTCCAGTGTAAGTCCTCATTGTTTTCAACCCTGTTTTGTTCTTTGGGTTTTGGACATGTCCCCACACCCAGCTTTTGGATAAGTTTGTTTGTTTTTGAACGAACTTCCCCATCTCTGGAATGCCTGAAAAGATTTTGTCCCCATAACATATAAGCTAAGCATTCTTTACTTTTACTTCCTCCTTCCCACAGTCGAGAACTGAAAACAAGGCGATGCAGATTGGAACATGGAAATAAAAAGGTTTACATTTACAAACAAAGGAGGATTACATAAAGAAGGAAACCCTCCTCAGAAGGAAACCCTCAGAGAAAAGGGTGTTAAAGAATTTTATGAATAGATATAATTTTACATTTATCACGTCACCAGTATTAGGAAAATAAGTCAACAGTAATTTGCCAAACAAGTTTTCTATTGCTTATTTGCAGATTCAGTCAATGAATCAGATTCAGTCAACTTACTGTAATGTACACATTAAACAATGTGAGAAATGTTTGCTGTACACCGCAGCTAGCTATGCCAACGTTGGTATCTGATTATAAATGTCATTTAAGTCGTTTTTTATCTAGATTACATTTGATCACATGTGGTTCACAATATGTAAACTGGTCAAACCTGAACTGGATATTTGTACACAGAATAGAGAACAGTGTTACTGGCATGGAGCAGGCAGGCAAACAGTAGAATCCAGAGACGAACAATAAAAACCAAACATCTTATAAACAGTGGCAGTGAGGAGAAATGACCAATGAAGCAGAACAGCTAATCAGATGAAAGGTGGAGCAGCTGTGGTAGGAAGAATGCAGAGCAACAAAAGGATGGAAGCTACATGGAAGTAACAATAACATCGAAATGTAACAAGACACAAGAATGAAACACAAACTTAATCTACAATGCATGAACTAAAAAAACAGCAACTAAATATCATAAACATGGAAGTGCAGAGAAAAAGGAGTTTTTGTAAAACTATCTTAAAATATGTGAATATGGGATTAAGTGTCAAGAAATTTTTTTTGTGTTTAACAATGGAGTAAGGGAGCTTACTGTCAAACAGGAGACGTAAGTTTGTGTCTCAGCTCAATAGCCAAGCATTTACCATCAAACTGGTTAGACTTTTCTCCAACTTGATACAAATAGAGTTATTTGTCTGCTTAATATGACAAATATAAACAAGCAATTGGATTAATAAAAAAATTCTCCATGTAATCTACCTAAAAATCAGACAGAAATGTTTACACTTTTTAGATGTTTGGTTTATACAGAACATGAAACAATGCAACATCAATATGTAGATGCATACCATGATTGTATTATGAGAGAAAGACAAAATGTCCAGAACTCAGAATGACTCCAAGTGACAAAACTAAATATCCAGAGTTGCCTCACTTGTGTTAAGATGCATGAACAGAACCCTTACGACATACCACTGGCATTGTTCACACCTCAAGATAGGTGACTTCCTTTGTGCCAGCTTTAAAAGGTCTGGAAAAAGCTTTGCTGCCAAGTCCTGTCAGTATCAACAGCTCAGCCTGATACGTTCCTGAGTCAGCTCCAGCAACTAAAACTGGCTTCTCAAGACCATTTAGGGTGCGGATAGAGACTGTGTGAAAATTATTTCCATGAAACACATAAAGTTCCAGTAAGATTTTCATAGTTATACTTTACAGTAAAAGATAGGGCAATGGACAAAAATGTGGACACTTATGGATTCATGTTCCAGCTGTCACTGAAAATACATGACAAAGGGATTCAGAGTTCTATGACTCCTTGTAATCCGGACGGGTTTTTGGTCAAACCTGTCCCAATCGCCGACACATTCCTGGGAGCCATGGGCCGCCAGACAGGGACCCACCCAACCCCACCCAACACCCACATGAACAACATTACACCAAGGGGCTTTGGACCCCACCGGTACCCCTAAGAAGCCGCCAGAAACCCCCAGGCCATCCCCACACATCCAGTCCTCACTGAGCCAGCAAAGATGCCGTAGCAGGAGCAAATGAGGACCACACTGTGCCTTCTGAGACCAGTTCACCCACCCCCCTGGTGTTTGCATGTGTGTCGGTGGTAATGTGAAATGGTACGATAATTGCAGCTACGTGTGTCTAAGGTGCATTAAAGTTGAGTTTGTGGCTGGGGTGTGAGAGACTCCACTCCTTGCTGACAATAGAGTCTCCCCCAACCCAACTCCAAAACCCTAAGTGTCTCTATCGCATTAAAATTGAGGTGCAGGATAGGACCAAACATAGCAGGAGGGCCTTACAGGCATAGTTGGGAGCACCCATGCCTGCAAGGTCCATCATCACACACATCAAGACCCTACTGATGTGTGGTGTTGCACATATTAAGGAGGACGAGACGGATGCTGAGGCACTGGCACAAATCCCTCTGGGAGCCATTTCCCCTCTTAGTCACCTCTTGTCTGGGAGAACCAGGACCAGCCAAGCAAAGCAAATACACTGCCAGCAGCCCAAGATCACAAAGACCCACCGGACAAGCTGGGACCCCAGGCGCCATGCATTCCCTGACAGGTGCATCCCGCTTCCAAAGGCTCAATGTCCACCTGGGCATTATACCAAATCCCTGTCTGTCTGTCTGTCTGCCTGTCTGTCTTTATATCTTAGAATTTGACTGAGTATTGTATTGTGTTGGAATGAACTGGACTGAGCAAATTAAGTTTTCATAGATTAAATTGTTTTGTATAATTGGATTTCAGTTAGATCTGTTTGTGCTTTAGGGATTATGTTTGCTGTGAATTGATACTGTTTAAACAAGCTGAACTGTATTTCTGCGCTGATAAACTGAGTGTTTATCAACACAACGGTTCACTCCCAGTGTATAAATGCCACTCTCTTTCTTTATTAAAGCCTTTTTCCCCAAGTCAAACTCTACCTCTCTCCCAATACTATTAAGGTATTGCCAATAACTCATTTTATTCAATTTCTTATAATCATATAACATGAGGCTCTATACTGTATTTTTAGTTTACTGTAATTTTCTGTTGGAGCCACCCATTTGTTTTTTACCTGTGATTATGACCCCATCTGCTGTTAAAATGGCAGCACCAACAGGGAAGCGGCTGTAGGGACAGTAGGCCATGTCCCGGGCCTGCAGGCACTTTGACACCAACTCTGTCACTTTATCTGATTAAAAAATTCAGCATTAACCTTTACTGAAACAAAAGTCTGTATTTACAGAGAGCCAAAAACATTCTGAAAGTTTGTAAGAGAGTGCTATAGATGGACTTGCCTGTCATACTAGCAGAATGGTTCCCACTTTGTTTGTTGGATTGTTCTGGACAGTTCTTGTTTCCAACACTGAACTATCACATGATGGACAAATGAACTGCAGCCTGGTTGAAGTCATGAGGTCAGCTGCACTGTTTACCTTTCACATTACTGGCTGGTCAGTGGTGACGTCATCCACCTGTTTTTCATACGATCAGATGGGGACTGACATTTGTCATGGTGTAGTTTGAACTGACTGATAACCAATATGAAATTTATTTTCCTAATGTTCATTTTATGGAAATACGCTTTAAATCACCAAACTATTCCCAACAGTTGGAGCTGGGCACTAAAAAGTCAACAGTTTCTGAAAAAGGACTTCTGTTCAAACAGCACAAAAGCCCCATGCAATATATTAATTCTCCAATGCGTTGGTGGTCTCTCATGAATACCGCCCCTTGGAAAGCTTCTCCTCTACTTGGGTGGAAAACTCTTTACTTGCATTACAGCAATCAAACCCTTCTTATAATTGCTGACCAGGTATCTGCACGTTTCCTCTGGTAATTGTACGACTTATCTTAGGTCATGAACTTCAAGTTTTTAAGGTTCGAAGGCCTCCTTGTCATTACCCAAACCTTTTGCAAAATTAAATTTTAGACTCTCATATCTTTATGTTTAGGAATTTAGTTTTGTTGATCATTGACATTTTTTTATGCTGGCAAACAGATTTTGAATTAATTACACCTATTATTGCTTTCACCAAGTAACTGTCAGCCTTTGAGGCAATAACAAATGTATTCATTTATTTAATTTAATATTCCATATAGTTTGCTGAATAGGCAACAATGACAATCAATTACTTAAACTATGTAAGTGTCCGTGTAGAATATAGTATCAAGTTGATGCAGTTTTGACATAAAAAAAGAAACTCATACATTACATACATTAACTTTACATGCAGTCATATAACACTTTAGACATTGTTGTAAAAATCAGAGTTTACTGGACTCATATTCACATAGCACAGCATTCCTTTGCAGAATTTGGCCAGGAAGACTCCAAATCCAAACGTCTCCAATACGACATTCCAGAAAGCAAACGTGTACAGGGTTTTATTACAGTAAAGAGCATCAGTAGCTGAGGGGTCGTAGTTTGGCTGATAGACAGAAAAAACCCACACAACACCTAGAAGATACATAGGACACAAACACTGTAATTTTCTGCTGTCAGTTATGAATAATTCATAAATAAAGCTGCACAATATATTGAAAACCACTGTGTGCAATATCACAGTCAGAAGGACTGCTTGGCTGTAGTACTTGGTAGGAGACAAGTATCAAGAATTCATGCTCTGCATATCAATAATGTCTTTGGCCAGTTAGATAGACCCTAACAGTCCTTAATATTCACATTTCATCTATTTTTGCAGTGGCTGAGACAGTAAAACGTACAGACAGCAACGGGAAAGAAACAATCTTAGTTGTTGTTAATATCATAATCATGATTTTCAGTGATAGTATCATATTTAAATATGTTCTCATTATTGCACAGCCCTGTTTATAAAGCACATTTAAAACAATACAAATTGAACCAAAGTACTACAAAAAAGATTCTCACATTTTTTTAAGTAAAAGCTGTTTCAAAATATAGTAATAAAATGGCAATTTAAAACGCATTAAGAACAATATAGAATCCATATTAATTAGTTAAGGTCTACTGGAATTCAAAGCTACTAACAATTGGTGGGACTTAAATTAAAGTGTGAGCAGTTAAATAAACGGGTTAGTTGTTTGCCATAAATGGATTTATGTTGTTTGCTCTGTCAGTTACACTAAAAAGTATTTTTACATATTCTTCCATCCTTACCTAACAGGCTCCATGTGAAGATAAACAGGCCCATAAGACACGCCATGCATGCTTTGAAACCTCTGGGATGCTCTCTTGGCTGAGCGGCATAACTCTCACAGGGCAGAGTCACAAAAGGAATCATGAGCAAGGGAATCAAAGCCAACCCTAGCAGGTAGTTGGGGATGTTCGGCTGCTGAGGGCAGTCCCTGAAATACACAACGCCTGTCCGCAGATGGTGAGGTTAGAAAGCACTGTTCAAAGACCATACAGCAAGACATCATGTTGGGGGAAAAATATAGTTTACGAACCAAAAATCACTCGAACCACAGTGAGGACAGTCCACGTGATTACAACTCCTACTGCAATAATCAAACAATTATGTTTAACTTTTTACGGATATTTATAACATTTAAAGGTTGATCTAAAATCTTTTTCTTTACTCGTATTGTTGTGACTAAAGGAGAGAGTTCATATCTTTGGAAGTGGGTTTATCCCAAGACGTCATGAGCAGTCACTATCTTATGTACCTGTATTAGATAACTCTCTTTAGCTGTGTTTTGACCATGTGTTCTTTAACATAGCCTCCCAAAATCTTTTTGTCCTGTAGGCCTTTTTTGGTGCTTGTTTTCACTTTACCAGACTGTTTATATAGATTACATCCCCTGATGCTGAGTGGATATTCCTTGAGCAGGACTGCTGTGATGAACTGAGAGCACAGATATCTACCTACTGCAATAAGAGTCCAGAATGTGTCTAAAATTGTGAAATCTGACCAAAACAGCATTATTCTCGGACTATTTCAGAGCGATTGTACTTTAAAAGCAATGTACCGCCTCTCCAAACTGTGTGGAAATGGTGGAAATGTAGGTAGATTGGATTTATGATGATAGTTTTTATATTTGCTAAGCTCTGAAATCAAATTAGAAAACACTCAGCTGCTGCCCCATTCAAACTTAAAATTGGTGAATGATCAACAATCCTGGGCAGCTGTGATAGCTTTAATCTGTATCTCAAAACATAAATGCGGAGTTCATAACAGTTTTTGCATACTGAATTAAATGTTAAAAGATTAAAAGATATTGTTTATGTGTTACATTAGGCACTAGGAGAGTACGCACTTTGAATACTGCATGGTACTCCCTTGATGTCTGCAGATCCATCACACCAGAGATCCCCAAAGATACCAGGGGGGACTCCCCAAGTAGGAGCAGCCTGCGAGAACCAGCCAAGCAAAGTGAGCCCACCCCCAGCAGCCCATGACCATAGCCACCCCACCAGGAGCCAGAAGAGGCCCTGAGCTCAGATAGATAAATATATCTACTGCAGTAGATATTTACTGGTCATAGCCTCCTGACAGAAGCTAATTAAAAAAAATCTGAACTATCCCTTTAGGCCACAGCTTATTAGTGGATTATGTGATACATTCAGATGACAACGTTTGGCCCGGCGTTCTGACATTTAAACAACCGGTCTCTTGCAGATCAAATACAGATAAAAATACATGCTGCAACATCAACTTGTACGCCATAAAATTGATAATATCATTGTACCGGTTCCTTCATCTTTCAAAGATTGGAGGGAAGAACTGAAGAAATTAACTCTGATTACATGTACCTGCCTATTTATCTGCCTTGTCAACTCTATCGCTATAAGCAAGAACACATGTAAAATATTATTTAATTCAGTACTGACCTGTTTTTTTCTATTTTTTAAAATCACTGAGGGCACATTAGTTGTGTTTTTGACTGTATTTAAGTAACTTCTCGTAGGTTAAGAAAACGGTCAGGCAGGGACGTGCACAGATAGACACTAGGTGGTGCTAGAGCACCTGCCCTTTTATCCTTTGGAGAAGACAGGTCAATGAATGGCATACCTTTACCCGCTATGTCTTCTATGGCCGCCACCAGGTGCCAGGAGAATGTCTACGATTTAACTCTTAGATTAAATTAGAAGAAATAAATAAATTCAAATCTATCTCATAGATGTCGGTATTACATTTACTATAATGGTCCAGGATGACTTCTGTTTGACTCATGTTTTTTTTTATTCCAAATACGGCCAAATGAGCTGGTTACCATTACAATGCATACGCTACTAAACACCTTTAATAAAGTTCAGTAAATGTGGGACATGTAGGCTAAGTTATTTTCTACTTCTGTGTGTGTAAAAATGATGATGTGATCAGAATATTTTATTTTCTAAATAGCAGACATCTTATCAGTTCTCAGGACTTGTAATCTCATTCATTTTAATTCTCTAAGAATAATTTCTGTCATATATCACACTGGCTACATGCAGACGTATAGATGATTCTTCTTATGATCATATTCTCTGATGTTGGTTTCATTTTGACTATAAAGATTTTATAACTAATTTTCTGGGTATAGTTGATTTACGCTGTAGAATGGTCACTGGTTACTCACATTTCTGAAGATAACTCATTTAGTGGGACCTACCTGGTAAATTTGGCAGAGTAACCTGCTTTGCTACGACATAAGGTTATTTGGTGCAGAAGATATTTTGTGATAAAAGTACAGAATGATATAGTCAAGACAAACATGCTGTGCTCAGTGTGTAAGAAGAAAAAAATGAAGGATAACGTAAGTTTCAAATTTGACTCAGGAAGTTCAGGTTGTGAATCAGTAATCTAACTTTAAATCAGTCTATGATAATTTTGTTGCCTTATTAATCTTAAGAATTTTGTCAAATGCATTCTTGTTTTGAGTTTTTTTTCCTGGGTGGTCATTTCCCTTCAACCCACAGGACAGTTTGTTTTGTGGGTGCTTAGTAATACATATAAATTATGTTCATGTTGTGCCTGTAATAAATCTCACACTACAAAGGCAACCGACAGCTCCATGTGCCGCACAAGGTGCCCTTTTTTTCCACTTGAGCACCTGCCCCCCAAAATGTCTGTGCACGCCACTGCGGTCAGGGATGGAAGGAATGAATTCTTACTGATGATAGAAGGATGTAACTACCTTAAAATCATACCTAATCTGCTCCCAGCAGTGCAATTAACTCCTTTTAGAAGCCGATATTTGTTCTTTGGTGGTCGGTAATAGCCGAAGCAGATTTTGGGTAAAAGATTTTCATTCTCCCAGGGCTTTAGCTTGCAAGTAAAAAGAGCAAATTTAGACATATACCGTATATTGATCCCTTATCTGCTTTTTAAGAAGCATTTATCAGCTCAGTGTATCAGGATTAACAGTGGTTAGTCTGCAGATGCATTTCCTCTTTATTATAGTTTAAGGTTTAATTTTGTGGGGGTCAGTTACAGTCTTAATGTAGTGATGTTATTATACAGTAAATATTATAACAAACAACTGTGACAGACTGGGCACCTGTCCAAGGTGTACCTGTCCAATGACTGGTGGAGATTGGCACCAGCACCCAACTCACCCCCACCCCCCAGCAACCCTGTACAGATAAGGAGCTATAGAACAAGGATGGATGGATTTATTGATTGATAGAGTAAACAACACAATATCACCACAAACCCATCCTGCAAAATGTCTTTGCAGCTTAATAAACATGTGTAAATGTGTAGCTGGTGTAATTAATTTGGGCTATTCTCTGAATAACGCAGATGATTTGGGTTACACATGTAAAAGCTGTCGAAAATAAAGGGGGAATTCCTCTATCAGCTATTTTGGTTTGCTGGTTGGATTTATCTTGATGAACCTGTTAAAAAATGCTTTCGATAGGTTGGCACACCATGCAAAAAAAAAAAAGAGAAAGTAAAAGTAAAACAATTTGAGTTTCTGATATTACAGAAAATTTACAGAAGTTAGTTATTTACGCAAGTCATCCATTAAAAAGCAAATTAAGTACACTGTTTTGTGCCTCCTAGCCACTTTAAGGTCCCTACCAAGGGCTGTTTGGTCTCTGTACAACCAACCAGAGTTAATATCTGCTTTGCTATGATGGTATTAATAAGTAAGACTAATTCCCAGTGAGTTTTGGACTCTTACAAGGTTTGCTCCTTGTCCCCAATTCTGTTCATGATCTTTGTGGATCTGACTAGTCACACTAGGAACCTCTGGTAGACACTGGCGCCAATGGCACCTCCAAGTCTATGTCCATGGTCCTCACCACGATAGGCCTGGGGGGGTACTGCCAGCTTTGTGTAAATGTGTAGCTGGTGTAATCAACTCGGGCTAATAGACTGTCAATGTTCCACCTACCTGACAATCTGGGGGGTCTTGGTGGTGGGGGAGTCACCTGAAGCTTCCAAACGGTTCCAACTGTTACTGTCACTGGACGGCCTGTAGATGGGGCTAAACAGTCTTTATTGTTTTAATAATATTGGGTCAAAAGCGTTAAAAAGCATGAGCCAACACTATCTCTATGTATGCTTCCTATATAAAGTAAAATATGTTTCTGAATACATGAATCTGAACAAATACCAGAAAAGACTCAGCTATTTTCTGTACATTTAAATTCTAGTAGCTATTTTAAGGATACAGTGTGAAGGTGGTGTAAAAATAATTCACATTTAGAGTTAAGGCATTTGTTACTTGAACACATTCAGTGCTCAGAGTCTATTTCTATCAATATTGAGCCGTAGCTATAAAAGAATACCTAAATACTTTTTAACATTATATAACACTGCCAACCTACCCTTGTACTACATGCCAGTCACATTACAAACTACCAGATGCAGGTCTTCTGTACTACCTCACATTAAAACGTATCTGTATGAAACTGTAGAAGGATCCACTTGCCTGCCATTGGCACTGAGAAAACGTCCTTTCTTCAAATCCAATCACTCAAATGGTTTCAGTACGTGAAAAGTTCATGAAAACCGTCAGGAGCAAAACGTGGATTCCTGGATCAGCTGCTTGCGTTTGTTGGCTATAATATAACTTGATGAGCCAGTCTAAGAAAAAAGGTTCTTTCAGTAGGTTGGCACGAAATTCAAACAAAAAACAGAAAGTAAAAGCAAAAGTAAGCATTCTGAGCCTACAATGTTATTGTGAAGTTACTGTGGTTGAATATTTATTCAGACGGCTTTCATTCAAGCCAGTAACTACTTTACAAAAGCTCTTTAGTACTTTTGTTAAAATAAATCCTTTACAAAATATAATTTGAATGTAGTCAAATAATTGGTATCTACAGTACATACTCTATAAACTAGATATCTATCCTTCAAAAACGGAAAAGTAGTTTTGTAGAGGTTGTTAAAAATATCTTCTTTAACTTCCTAGAAATATAAGAGCAAACTTGACTCATTCTGACACCAGCCAGTTTTTAAATTATGCAATTGTACATATGCATTGAAATTAATTTAACTTTTCAAAATAATGCAAAAAACTCTAAATTGCCTTGAGATGTAACTTTTTTATTCTTTTTTGATTCTTGTGCTGATCCATAGCATGCCTCTCACTGAGTGACCACTGAGATAGATCCCCAGCGCCTCCTCATTACCCTGCACTGGATTAGAAGGGTACAGACAATGAATGGATGGATGGATGGATGGATGGATGGATGGAGTCAGAACCTACATCAAACTAGATTGATTAAACTCTTTAGATAATTAGATTATTCATTAAAGTTTGCTTTGCTGATTTTCATGATCACAAAGGTGATATTGTCCTACTGATCTGCAAACACGGAGTACAGATCTAACAGACAGCTGATGTTAAAGGGATTTGGGAGAACAACCACAAACATTAGAAAATTACAGGTTGCCCAAGACAATACTCAAGACTGCAATACAGTTACATGACCTTTTAAGATATACGTTTCATTTTATGAGTTGCTCATGTTTCTTTGTTTGATGTGGTAGCTTTGATGATCACTATGACATAGAACTTAAAATAAAGGAAACTTAAAATTATTACAACTTTATTTGATGTTACTCCAAATAAAAGTTTTAAAATTAATCTTTCATTTCTTTTTCTTATATTGCCTACTATTTCAGAATCAGAATCAGCTTTATTGCCAAGTTCGTAGATACAAACAAGGAATTTGACTGTGGTACATCTTGCTCTCTGGGTTTTTAAACATATTTTAAATATATTTATGCAGGTCTGCACTGTGTCGCAGTTGATAGCACTGTTGCCTTGCAGCAAGAAGGTCCTGGGTTCAATTCATGGCTAGGGGTCTTTCTGCATGGAGTTTGCATGTTCTCCCCGTGCATGCGTGGGTTCTCACTGGGTACTCTGGCTTCCTCCCACAGTCCAAAGACATGCCTGTTAGGTTAATTGGTCACTCTAAATTGCCCTTAGGTGTATGAATGAGTGTGTGCATGGTTTTTTGTGTGTTGCCCTGTGATGGACTGGCAACCTGCCCAGGGTGTACCCTGCCTCTCGCCCATAGACTGCTGGAGATAGACACCAGCTTCCCTGCGATCCACTATGGAATAAGTGCTAGAAAATGACTGATTGACTATATTTATGCATATATCTTTATGTCCTTAAATGTACATATATACAAAGGTGCATTTGCAACTTCAGTATGAGGTTGTTTGGTACTTTATTAAATGTTCATCTGAGAAACAGCCTGGGGGAAGAAACTGTCTCTGTGGTAGTATAGAAACATGATAAATATGAGAGATTTTATCAATCAACAATATACAATATGTTTTTCTTAAGCACACTGTTTTTATATGAATAAAACCTTACAGTAACTTTAAAGTAGTCATACAACCCCTCAGACATTCCTGTACAAATCAGTGTCTAATGGACTCATATTCACATAGCACACCAATCCTTTGCATAATTGGGTCAGGACAACTCCAAATCCAAACGTCTCATACACAGCATTCCAGAAAGCAAACGTGTACAGGGTTTTATTACAGTAAAGGCCATCGGCAGCTGAGGGGTCGTAGTTTGGCTGATAGACAGAAAAAACCCACACGTCACCTAGAGGAAACACAGGACAAAATCATTAAATTACATTCTGTAAAATATCAAGTTTGTTTTATCCACAGAATATCTTTTAGTTGGACCAAAATTCTGTACAAAAAAATAAATCAATAAACAAGCAAAGCAGCAAAACAAATAGAAAAAGAAAGCAAACTGGTGGGTCTTGAACACTGGTTTTTACAGTATTAGCAGTTATTATAAGGGTGATAAGTTTATTTTTAGATTTATTTTTAATCACACATAGATTTGTATGGAATTTGCACAAGAGTAAAAGGAAATCCTATGCTTATTAAGAGTGAACCCAAAGGGCAACATGTAAAATACGAACAGGACAGCGCTTAGGATGGACCCTTGAGGAACTCCACATTCAACCAAGACTGAAGCTGAAGGATAGTCATTTATCTAGACTCAAAATGTCTGTTAGTTGTGACAGCCAGAAGCAAAACAGTACCTTTTCAAATAACAAACTCTATAGACAGGAAGTGTTTAAGAAAAACTTAATTCTTATATTTTTTACATACATACCTAACAGGAGCCACGCGAAGATAAACAGGGCCAAAAAGCCCTGCAAACAGGCTTTGAAACCTCTGGGATGCTGTCGTTGTCGAGCAACATCATTCTCCCAAAGGAGCGCCACAGACGAAATCAAAGCCATTCCTAACAGATATTTTGGGATGTTTGGATTCTGAGGGCAGTCCTGGAAATACACCAGGCCTGTTGACAGATGGTAAGTACAGAAAGTGTTTGTTCACAAACAATAGAACAAGAAATCATGTTGGAGAAAAATGAGTTTACCAACCGAAGATGGCTCGAGCCACTGTGAGGAGAGTCAACGATACTGCAGTTGCAACTGTAACAATCAAAATATTAATTTTCACTTAGTTATAGTTACCTGTATAACAATACTATTAAAAGCATAAATCACCAAAAAGTTCAAATAAAACACGTGAAAACTACATAAAATCAACACAATCAGTATATTTAACCTACCGCATATTTCCCCGGTATATTTAGGTTTAAAGTAATATATAAATTCTAACTAAGTATTCCTGTTAATTTGAATTCATATTCAAGTTTTTTAGAGTTGTCAAAATTCCAGTGGAAACATGCAAAAAACTGGTCCGAAAAATGAACAAAGGTTTGTTGGCTGTAATGCAAATAAAGACTTTCTTCTAACAATTATTGAGGAAGGTGTAAATCATTTTAGACATGTCCTTTTTATAATTAAATGTAAATGGAAACAGATATTGTTATCTTCTAAAACACGCTTGTCTCACTTAATCTCAGAAATATTCTTCTTGGTTGAACAAAAAATAAATATATATCTATTTGGGCTGAGCGTCCATGTTGGCATTAATGCTTCTTCACAGTAAAGTAGTTTCACTTCTTCCTGCAGATGAGTGTCTATAGCCAGATTGTTTTAGACTTTTTTGCATTGTTTTTACAGTGTGAGGGTGTGTTGAGCAGACTAACGAGAAAGTTAGGTCACTGGAGGACAAAAAGGTTTTTAAAGCACCAAAAACCCCACTCTGCAAACTCACAACAAAACAAACACATCTGTAAAAAACTAAATAGTACAGCCTTATACATTGTTAGAATGCAGCTAAGGCATTTGACTGTATGGAAAAGGATTTGCTTATAAACCCTGATGTCTGCTTACCTGACAGTCTTGGGGGTCTTGGTGGTGGAGGGGCCAGCTGGAGATTCCACACAATTCCAACAGTTACCGCCACTGGAGGGCCTGTAGATGGCGCTAAGTATGGGAGTACTGGTTGCTTTATTGGGCTCCTGATTTTATCATATAGTATGACTCAACACTGTTTTAATGTGCTTGAATACAATGTAATGCTCTTAGACATGATAAAATAAAATATGCTGCAATACATTAAGTAAATACATATATCTAAGCAGAAAACAGAAACTGATACAATCTAACGATCTCAGTTCTAGTATTTCTGAGACACCCTTTTTATGAAAAAAACTGCTGTTTACCATCTATCTAACCCCATGGCTAAATATGCAGTATCTCTATGATACTGTAGAATATTTCACTTGCCTGCCATTTGTTCGGAGAAGACGTCCTTTCTCTGAATAACGCAGATGATTTGGGTTACACATGTAAAAGCTGTCGAAAATAAAGGGGGAATTCCTCTATCAGCTGTTTTGGTTTGCTGGTTGGATTTATCTTGATGAACCTGTTAAAAAATGCTTTCGATAGAGGCACACTATGCAAAAAAAAAAAAAAAGAGAAAGTAAAAGTAAAACAATTTGAGTCTCTGATATTACAGAGAATTTACAGAAGTTAGTTATTTACGCAAGTCATCCATTAAAAAGCAAATTAAGTACACTGTTTTGTGCCTCCTAGCCACTTTAAGGTCCCTACCAAGGGCTGTTTGGTCTCTGTACAACCAACAAGAGTTAATGTCTGCTTTGCTATGATGGTATTAATAAGTAAGACTAATTGCCAGTGAGTTTTGGACTCTTACAAGGTTTGCTCCTTGTCCCCAATTCTGTTCATGATCTTTGTGGATCTGACTAGTCACACTAGGGACCTCTGGCAGACACTGGCGCCAATGGCACCTCCAAGTCTATGGCCATGGTCCTCACCACGATAGGCCTGGGGGGGGTACTGCCAGCTTTGTGTAAGAAATGAATGAATGCCTCAAGAGATGGAATTTGAACATCTTTATGTGTCATTAAGAAATGGGGTTGAGTACAGACTTTATCATCAGCAGCGGATGTAAATGCAAATAATAGTGTATAACCGCCAATTTAAAATTTTGGACATAATGCCTTAACCATCGTGCTGTAACAAACCACGGGGCAGAGTGAGACACTGTGACTTTAAAACATTTGATTCAAACGTGTTCAAGTAAAAGGTGTCAAAGCCGTAGTTTCTTGAATTAATCGGCCAAACAACAATACTTTTTCAGGATGTACATGTACAAGAAACGTGTTAATTTTAGCAATATATTTAAAAGTAACTCCGTGGGTCATTATACTTTTTTAAGAAATTTGCGGGCATGCAAATCTCTGCAGGCATGCGCTTTTCACCAGGCTGGCTGACAGGGAGCAGCAACAAATTAAAACGTTTCTGTAATAAATGACATTTACTTGGGTTACTGTAATTAAGAACAGTTTGTCTGTACTTTACACTTTCTTAAGTAGTTTACGAAAGCAGAACTTCTATTTGAGTATGTTTTGATTTAGGTATTTCACTCTGTTAAATTTGAAGTCCCATCCGTTATGGAGTATAAAAAGAAAATATATTAAATTGGAAAAAACAACAAAACAAAAACAACCATCGGCAGCAACGACATTGATCCATTGGCTGGGTTGGTAATCAGATCCCAACATGGAGACTCATCAATTGGTTGCTAGTCGTGGTATAAAAGCCCATCGAGTACAGCTGAAGTTGACCTCCAATAAAAAGAAGAAAAGCCATGGCTATACTTCAGGAATCAGTTTAACAATACATTCAATAAAGGCAACAGCTTTATTATAGAGTAAAACTAAGTGTTGTCTAAAGAGATTAAACTCGTACTCATAATCGTACTCGTACACGTTGTCTTCCTCTTTATCCGGGACCGGGTCGCGGGGGCAGCAAACTCAGCAGAGACGCCCAGACGTCCCTCTCCCCAGACACCTCCTCCAGCTCCTCCGGGTGGAGCCCAAGGCGTTCCCAGGCCAGCCGAGAGACATAGTCCCTCCAGCGTATCCTGGGCCGTCCCCTGGGCCTCCTCCCGGTGGGACGTGCCTGGAACACCTCCCGAGGAAGGCGTCCAAGAGGCATCTGGTATAGATGTCCGAGCCACCTCAACTGGCTCCTCTCGATGTGGAGGAGCAGCGGCTCTACTCCGAGCCCCTCCCGGATGGCCGACCTCCTCACTGTATCTCTAAGGGAGTGCCCGGCCACCCTACGGAGGAAGCTCATTTCAGCCGCTTGTTCTTTCGGTCATGACCCAAAGTTCATGGCCATAGGTGAGGGTAGGAACGTAGACCGACTGGTGATGACCGGAGATTAAACTATATGCATTTAAAAACTCAACATCAAACCTATGCAAGCACTTAAAGGAAAGTAAAAAAAGGTTTTAGGGTTTATTGAGAAATTATGATCATTTGTCTTGGGCAGTGGTGCATGACATGCTAATGTTTTTTTTTTGTTAATTACGTCACCGCAATTAACAAAAAATCTAAAACTAAAAATAGCATCATAATTGCACTAACCAGGTGCACATCTAATGCGGGTAGGAGCCAATAAGTGGACGGTATCTGGTTTATGTTCAAGACTCACCATGTAAACATGCCAAATAATATTTTACCAATAAATGTAAATACATTTTATTTGGTTCTTGATTATAATAATTCATACACAAAAGATCAGGCGCTTAGTTTGGAGTCAGTTGTTTAAAACTATTAGAAAAGAGGGATATGTATACTGGTCCTTCTCAAAATATTAGCATATTGTGATAAAGTTCATTATTTTCCATAATGTCATGATGAAAATTTAACATTCATATATTTTAGATTCATTGCACACTAACTGAAATATTTCAGGTCTTTTATTGTCTTAATACGGATGATTTTGGCATCCAGCTCATGAAAACCCAAAATTCCTATCTCACAAAATTAGCATATCATTAAAAGGGTCTCTAAACGAGCTATGAAACTAATCATCTGAATCAACGAGTTAACTCTAAACACCTGCAAAAGATTCCTGAGGCCTTTAAAACTCCCAGCCTGGTTCATCACTCAAAACCCCAATCATGGGTAAGACTGCCGACCTGACTGCTGTCCAGAAGGCCACTATTGACACCCTCAAGCAAGAGGGTAAGACACAGAAAGACATTTCTGAACGAATAGGCTGTTCCCAGAGTGCTGTATCAAGGCACCTCAGTGGGAAGTCTGTGGGAAGGAAAAAGTGTGGCAGTAAACGCTGCACAACGAGAAGAGGTGACCGGACCCTGAGGAAGATTGTGGAGAAGGGCCGATTCCAGACCTTGGGGGACCTGCGGAAGCAGTGGACTGAGTCTGGAGTAGAAACATCCAGAGCCACCGTGCACAGGCGTGTGCAGGAAATGGGCTACAGGTGCCGCATTCCCCAGACCTGGGCTACAGAGAAGCAGCACTGGACTGTTGCTCAGTGGTCCAAAGTACTTTTTTCGGATGAAAGCAAATTCTGCATGTCATTCAGAAATCAAGGTGCCAGAGTCTGGAGGAAGACTGGGGAGAAGGAAATGCCTTCATGCCTCCATGCCACGCCGCATTGAAGCAGTCATTTCTGCCAAAGGATTCCCGACCAAGTATTGAGTGCATAACTGTACATGATTATTTGAAGGTTGACGTTTTTTGTATTAAAAACATTTTTCTTTTATTGGTTGGATGAAATATGCTAATTTTGTGAGATAGGAATTTTGGGTTTTCATGAGCTGTATGCCAAAATCATCCTTATTAAGACAATAAAAGACCTGAAATATTTCAGTTAGTGTGCAATGAATCTAAAATATATGAATGTTAAATTTTCATCATGACATTATGGAAAATAATGAACTTTATCACAATATGCTAATATTTTGAGAAGGACCTGTATATTGGACAAAGGATAGGATGAAGATCAGAACTGCCAGGTTCTGAGGAAGAGGAAAACCACAGAGAAGCTTCATAGATGTAGTGAAGGATGCAGAAGGTTTGATGTGACTGAGGAAGACGCTGAGAAGAGGTAGATGATCAGCTGCAGGGAACCCAAACGACAGCGGCTGACAAGAATGTTGGAAATTTATATTTACACATACCTCCCAAATATTCATAATATCATTTGTTGAAATGTTTTTATTACACATTCTATGAATGTATCACACTTTTTAATATAGTTGTCGTTCCTTAAACAACACTAGCAAAAATATTCATATATTCATTCCATAGATTTTTTCACATGTGATCCTATACAGCCAGATATTTCAATATATGTTCTGTTTATTAAGCAACAAAACTTGCATTGAAGAAGTATTCATACTTATTAGATGTTTACCCACTTTATTGCTGTGAAACCACAAATTACAATGTATTTTAGTAAGGTTTTATGTGATGACTTAAAAGGTACTCAATAATTATAAAGTACAACATTAAAAACTTTTCTTCCCAGGTGTTAAGCTAAGAAAAACCTGGAAAAGTGTGGCCTGCACGTATGTTTATCCCCCACAAATCAACACTTATTGATCTATTGGGTTCTTTACCACAGCAAGTGTTTTGTGAGTATGTTTCTTCCTGCTTTGAAACTCTAATAATTGTTCTCACAAATTGTATGGATTGTGCACAGCAATGCTTGTCCTTTCTAAATTATGAGTATTCTTTGATACAAACCATTTTATTGAGGTTCTTGCTGTATGTCTAGGGTTGTCATACTGGAAGGCTGACCTCCACCCATGCCTCCAGGCTTCAGACGCCTGGTGAATGGTCGACTGGTTGATGGGGGGAACGGCCAGTGACAGACAAGATTTTATCAAAGTAACTGTACTTTTACTTGAGTACATTATTTTTGCAGTCTTTCCAGCTCTGAAAGCCAGATGTACTGAAGAAGCTGGAGAGTGATAAGATTATAGATGGAGTAGCAGAAAATAGTCAGTTGTTACAGAGGTCACTCATAGAGTAACCTCTGTGTCATTAGTACCTACTCAGTGCAGTTCGTCTCGGGTCATGTCTACTCTACACAATTTGG
The DNA here is from genome assembly GCF_021462225.1 of Girardinichthys multiradiatus. Taxonomy (NCBI): domain Eukaryota; kingdom Metazoa; phylum Chordata; class Actinopteri; order Cyprinodontiformes; family Goodeidae; genus Girardinichthys; species Girardinichthys multiradiatus. The sequence continues at coordinate 30,477,608 of NC_061807.1, forward strand.
TTCGTTTTCCATTACAATCGAGTACCATCTAAACGTGTGTGGGATCCTCAATAGCAAGAAGGCCATACAGAAAAAGCAATATAATGTGTTTTATAGTGACACAAACATAACAACAACGGAGGACCTGTTGCTTGCTCAATAGGTTTTGTCAGACTCAGCATTAAAGAAGAGAGGCAGTACAGGAGAGAGAGGGAAGACATGGAGTGGTATCAAATTGAAGGGTATACAAGCCACAGGACATGTGAGCGTAAGCTAACGCTACCTAATGCAAGCTTGCTATGGTCACATAAACAATAAGTCCAGCATACAAATATTTAACGGTTAAAAATATTAGTTAGCCATTACAATATGTACGCTGTGGCTAGTGACGCTGCCCCCTAACCAATCAGTGACCTATAGTCTTCTGACATCACGTTTTCCAGCACGGGTTGGCACTGTTGGAACCGTAAGCAAGCCAGTATTAAAAATAGTAACAGTTTCACGTAACCTTCTCTAATGGAAAAGCCTGAAAAGTGAGTAGAGCTGTACCAAACTGTGCTGAGTAGGGACTAGTGGAAAAGGGACATAACAATGTATATTTATTTATAGGCCTTAAATTTTTCAATACAATTTCAACCCAGCATTTGAAAGTGGGCCAGTCTGTCAAACACTCTCAGGCCACTTTTTCTTTCCAGTTCGACCCTGATGGTTTCTTACGCATTAGGGGAGGAGCCCTGATTTCTAAAAGCCGTTGTAAGATGCTTAAGAATGTCCTACTTAGAGAAGTCTTTGGGACAGACCCCAGACCCACTGGGGAGATTATATCACATGGACGTGTTTAAGACATCATCAGGTTTTAGGCAGCAAAATGTGTCTTATCTAAAAAAAAATCTACAACTTAAACATGTGATACGTTTATATAACTACCTAATAATATAGTGCCAAAAAAATCAAAAAATCAAAAACAAAATCACTTATTTGGATACCAAACCCATGTGTGGATGTGTAATGACCCTCAGATCGAACAACCTGAATGATAATAACCTCAGCGGGTATCAAAGGGCTTTTAGCAGTTTGAACAGAGCCCCCACAAACACATGTGAAGCCCATGAGTATTAGTTTAGTTTGGGCTTCATGTTCTTTCTAACAATGACATTCAGTTTAGATTGTTCCCTCCCTTGAAAATGTTTGCCTTTATTATAGATCCATGAACTAAAAGGTTAAAGTATCTGATTAGGCAGGGGCAGCCACACCGACTCTTGGCCTTTGTTCCCTCTCTCCTTCCTGCTGTAACCGTCACTGTGTTTGACTTTCACCTCGTCAGAGTCAGCGGTGATCTCCTCTCTAGTTCACAGCCTTTTATAGTTTCGTCACTTTTCCTTCACTGGTTTTCAGCTCCAAGAGGTGATCAGCGAAGGGAGAGCAGACACATTGTTAGACCGAGGGACAAACGGAAAATTAATCTGCCAGGATGTGCTGTACTGGAAAGTGTGCCCGCCTGGTGGGCCTGATATTGCTCCCGTCGGCCTTCATCTGCATGATCTCCAATCTGCTGCTCTTCTTCCCTGATGGCCAGAGACTGCAGAGTGGCAATATCTCCCTGCAGGTCTGGCTCTTGGGGGGGTTACTCGGGGGAGGCCTCTTTGTAAGTAGTGATATGATGTTTTTTTTTATATTGTTGTTAAGTTTTTCTTTATTGGGTCTTAAATGCCTTGTGTAAACTTGTAAATTCAAAATTTCAGCTTTTATGGAGTTTTATTGAGGAGCCTTATAGAATATTGAAGCATTATTCCTATAAGTAGAAGATAAATTAGTCATTCATTTCTGTTTCTTACTTATTTTCTTTTTAACTCGAAGTAATGTTCTTTAAAAACCTTTCTGATCATTGCTACATTTAGGTTTTATTAGAGGAAAACCTTAATTAATTTATTCCTAATACTGTCAAATATCCTAATACAAAAACATAAAAGTATTTGAACAAACAAACATAAAGAACAGAAAATAGAGGTTCAGATGAGCTACTCATGAAGGATTATTTCAAGCCAAATTTCAAATAAAAATGTTTTCAAATGCCAGTGCAATTTATTGTAGCTCAAAATTGTTAGATATGGACATTCTTATATTTATTTTGCTGAATTTAGTTAGAAGCAAAAGTTGCTTTACGGTTGAAATTAAAATACAAAACCTCTAAGATTTGTAACATCCCTGTATTAAACATTACAGGTTCAGTGTCTAAAAGTCCTGCACCAAAACCCAACATTCCTTATTTGTGTTCAAAGAGACTACAGTTTATGTTCAACAAAACAAAGAGATTACAGCTTTTACGGTTTTGTATAAAAGAAAGACAAAAATGAATTGTGAATATTGTATTTAAACTTTGTAATTTAGTTCAGATTCATTTCAACATGCTTTACATTTCAACATGCCAAAGCAACAGAAATTTGGAAACTTTTTTCACATTATAATATAATATAATATAATATAATATAATATAATATAATATAATATAATATAATATAATATAATATAATATAATATAATGCACCACCCTAAATGTAATCATTTAGACCATTCCAGATGGATTCCACAAGCAGAAATATAAATTTCTTCCCTGTGCTCCTCAGTCAGAGTATTTCCCCCATGGCCCCCTGTCTGTGTGGCCCCTCATTGTCACAGAATAACCTTCTGTTGGATGTTGGATGGTAAAGTGGTACTGCAAGCTTTGTACATCGTTCAAACTGTATAGAAGTAAATGAGATTGTTTTAAAAACTAAAATAATCACACCTACAGAGGAAATCGTTATTTGAAATGAATTAAAAAAGGAACATTTCAATCCTGTTAAATATTAGACATTATTGAAGGAACCTGAACACACTGAGTGCATCTGTGAACTTCCATCTGGTGGTTGTTTTTCACCTGGACAGATTACATTTGACTATTAAAGTACAATACAGAGGAGTTCATGGGAAGCTCATAGAGTGCAAGGTATAGCGATCCAAAACAAATCCTCACACCCACCGCTGTGCTTGACTTCCGGTATGAGATGATAGTTGACTGTCTCCAAACCTAAAGCATTAGATTATGACCACAACTTTGAAAAATTGTTCCTTTAGTCGTTGAAAACTTGAACATAAAGATTAGTTTATGTAAAGTTGTTTAAGGCACGTGTTACTAAAACCACTGCAGGGAGAATGAGGAGCCACCAGCTGTCTCTTTGAGGCTTGGTATTAGTGAGAATCGGCTGATATTTAGTTATGTATCTGCTTATAGAAAACCATGTTTGAGCTCCTCCACGTCTGGTAAAAAACAAAATACACACATAAATGGGGATACTGTTCAACATTTAGATGTTACATTGATAATTCATAAATATTTAATCTAAGCAAAGCAATGAGGGCCACCTTTGACGTATGTAGGAGATTTTTTTCCATGTGATAATACACCTGAAATAAATACCAGGAAGTTCCTTTCCCACCTCTAACTATGTCTATATCTCAGACCCCAGTTGGGTAAAACTCGCTTCAGGATTTACAAATATTTGCTTAGAGAGATAATAAGACAGCGTCTTAAGCATTTACTGAGACCTGCTTGATGTTGACATGAACTATAGCCTTTACCATTGCAAGTGAATATTGAGTCTTTCCTGTGAGCTAAACCTAATCCGAAAGATACATTTTTAATCATAAAACAGAACTTTGAATATGTGCAGTTTAGCTTTTTAGTCCACGGTGAGAGGAGGCAACAAAAGTATACACATCTAAAATATATTTAGAGTTTCCAAGACACACTTGACATCTTATTTCCTCAAAGATCCCATCTTTTATTTGATAAAAACGACGGCCTTTTGTCTTTGTACCTTTACAGATGCTGTGCCCGAGCTTTTCGGCAATCAGGGCAGGGGGCAAGGGTTGCTGTGGACAAGGCTGCTGTGGCAATCGCTGCAGGGTGAGTTGAGTCATTTGAAGGAGATTCAACGTAGATGTGATTGTGGGGATTGGTCTGATAATGAAGTTTGTTGGTATTACACAGCATATTTACAACCAAGAAGCTTGCAGTTACATCCTTAACGGTATACTTTACCAGTTATTTGCACTTTTCACGTAATTTTGTTAGATTATAATATTTTACTGAATCTATTTTGAAGAACCGATTCTGTTTAGCTGATATTTTACATCACATCTACTTATTCATCATGAATTACACTCTTAAATAAAGTTCTGGTGCCATTCAGTCTGAAGTTAAGCAGCAGCCTAAAACAGGACAGAACTTTCTGTTTTTCAGCTTAACTTCTTTAGGTTTACACTATTCATGGTTTCTCGAATATGTTTTGAAAACTGAAACCCCTGTAAATACTGATATCAAACCATAGAAGACTAAACCAACTAATCTTAGTGAAATAAATCTTTCCTAAAAAATTATGTAGTCATCAGACAAAGAAAGTACATTTTCCGTTATTTATTCAACAACAGAGCCAAAATGAAAAAACTGGGTGTAAAAAATTAAGAATAATAGCTTGAAGAACCACATTTAGTAACAATCCACTGGGGTGTTTGAGATCACCTGTTGATGATATCCTGTAGATGATCTAGTTTGAGGCAAAATTCAGCAGTTGGACAGATGACCTTATATTTGACTATAGAATACTCTTACATACAACATAATTAATGGCAGACTCAATGACTGGCATGAGAACTGGTCTTTTGTTTGCAAATCAAGCCCAATTCACCACCTCGCCACCACTGTGCCTGACAGTTGCTATGAGGTTTTTGTGCTAAAATGCTGTGTTTGGTTTTCAAGGTACTCAGGATCGTGTTTTATGGCCAATCATCTGATCTCATCTGTCCAAAGGACTCTACAGTTCTGTAAAGTCTGAGATGGAGCTCTTTGTGTTTCTGCAGCTTCTTTAACAGTTTCATGATCTGACTTAATAAGATTGGCAGCTGTCTTACATGTTTTCTACTGAATACTCTTTCTCATTGTACATTAATGGACTTGAAATAATTTGAAAGTGGTTTTGTTACTGGGCTGCATGGTGGCGCAGTTGGTAGCACTGTTGCCTTGCAGCAAGAAGGTCCTGGGTTCGATTCCTGGCCAGGGGTCTTTCTGCATGGAGTTTGCATGTTCTCCCTGTGCATGTGTGGGTTCTCACTGGGTACTCCAGCTTCCTCCCACAGTCCAAAGACAGGCCTGTTAGGTTAACTGGTCTCTCTAAATTGCCCTTCGGTGTATGAATGAGTGTGTGCTTAGTTGTTTGTGTGTTGTCCTGCGATGGACTGGTGACCAGTCCAGGGTGTACCCTGCCTCTTGCCCATAGACTGCTGGAGATAAGCACCAGCTTCCCTGTGACCCACTATGGAATAAGTGGTAGAAAATGACTGACTGACTGGTTTTGTTACCATTCCCAGACTGATGAGTTGCAACAATGGCTTATCTTTCCTTCTTGAGATTATGTTAAAACGCGTGTATATGCTTGATGGCAACCTGCTTTTATAAAGGTGGACACACAGATGATGATCAGTTAATCAATGCTTTTGCATTAAGGGGTTCTCCCTGTTACATTCCTTCTTACATGAGCAGAAATGGTGAGCTTAGTTTTTTAACACACATTTCTGTCTGGGCTTCCTTTTTCTTTAAATACAAATGACTGTAAAGAGTGAGGTTAATTTTCGATAGTTCAGGTTAGATTTAAAATATTTTTAGAACCTGGTAAAGACCAGATTGGTTTTATTGTATTCTGATCTATAAAGCCCTAGAAGGGTGAAAGGGTGCACTTTGAATTTTGACAGTATGAGGAAACCCGATTCTCGGTTTTACAATAATGTGAAGTCGTTCCTGTAAAGAGACCTGGCTGAATGTGAGTTGTGTTGTTCCAGGCATTCATGTAAAACACAGGTTTTAGACAGGAAAAGAAAAAGTTCATGAGTGTACAGAAAAAAAAAACCTTTCAAATCTGCTAAAAAATGAAATATCTCATGTCTCTTTCAGATGATAAACTCAGTCTTCTGCTCTGCCCTCGGTCTTGCTGGGTCGATCTACTGCATCTGTGTGGCCTCTGCCGGGTTGGCAGTTGGACCTAAGTGCCAGGTTAATGGAGAATGGAAATACCCCTTTGAGGACACGAGCACGTGAGTGTCCTCACCCCCACTATGCTGTTGTCTCACCTGCATTAACAACGATGTCGGCTGCAACATCAACCCAGGCTGAAACTTTGGGACCTTCAGGAGTCATAAATACATATTTCCGTTTGCAGTTCTTCCTTGTTCTTTAATCTCAGTGGTCTGATTGGTTATATTGCTGTTATCAGAAAGAGAACAGCTTCAGTTTCTTTAGTGAAGAAGTTATGAATGCAATAATGCTAAGATCCAGCAGGAGGCAGACTTAGGCAACTCTTTCTTTTTTAAACGACCAAATTCTATTTAAGACGTCCTCAAAAATCCAAAACAAGCTATATTTTGATTAAATTGTTGGCCCACAACATCTCTTTTTCCACAAATGTGGAACATAAAAGCACAGTCTTGTTGCCATTTATCTCAGCGTCCCTGAAGGCCCTCAGGCCAATAAAGTGTGAGTTAATTAAACACACCCAGTAATAACGTCACTGGCAGCAATGGTGAATTTCGTAAGCAAGTATGATTTAACCCACCTGATCAGCAGATGAAAACTGTTGTAAATACAAAGAGAGGCTGCCAGCTGTTTCAAAGGTAACTGTTTCCAGGGAGGGAGGTAACTTTATTACATAAGTCATGGAGGGATGTTCAGATTCAGCCTCCACTTGTGCTTCCTCCTGAAAACTCCAATTTCCTCTTTCTTTGTTTCTGGCTTAGCCAGCACAGGATTCTTCTCAGTGCACACAGTGACCCAGTATTTCCCTCAGTCCTAGAGGGGCGACATGAAAAACAAGAACTGATTCTTTCTGATTACAAGTCATGATCTACATTGATTAGATAAATGGAGACAAGACTGCTGTAGTTTGCTATTAGTGCTCGTTTGTGTTAAAATGAATCCTTGATTTATTGCAGCAGCAGAATCTCAGAATGAGCTGAGGTCTACTGAAGAGAGGAGAGCCTAAGCAAAGACCTAGGACTCTGGGCAATCTAGGGAGACTGTGCAAAGAGAAAAGGTCAAAGATCAGTCTCTTTTTATGTTCCAACCATATGTAATGTTATAAGAGAAGACTAAGTGCTGTCTTGCTGGCAGGATGACCCCAGGGATACCAAAAAGTCAGACTATGTTTTGTATTAGATAAGGCAACTGCAATAAAAGAACAATTCATTTTAAGGTCTTTTACACATTTACCCGATTTGCTAATAATTGTGTGGGTTCTCACGAGGAACATAAATACAAGAAATTAAACACTGACTGAAAGACCAGAACAGATGATTCAATGATAAACTGATAACAAAATCTGTATTGGAATTATCTTTATTTACTGCCCTTTTAGCCTTTACTGTCTAAGGACCAATTTTAAAAATGTGCAAGATACACCTCAGGAAAATGTAATTTGTTATTTTATGACTTGTTGTGAAATAATAAAAATTATTCATTTGTAAATTTGTGTCTCTCATGGAAATATTGACTTTCAGTGTTATCAGTGTGCAGAGTACTGGACTTTGGTCTAACTGTTAAGAATCCTGGTAGCTGGCCATAAATGAGCTGCAGTCAGGTTCCTACTACTTGTTGTGCTCCTAAATTACATCCTGGGATGCTGAAGAATACAGAGTATACTCAAACCAAACACAAGTCCATCCAAACAGAATCTCCAACTTTGAAGCACTAACAAGGTTTACAGCCTGGGACAAAAATACAGTAATAAAGGCTTAAAGTTATGCAAAATTAACAGATGAGTACAGACAAAGGACAAATGCAATGGATGAGCATATAAACTATTTCTTTATAGTAGAGAATTTGATACATTGGGGTTTTTTTTCTGTGGATTTTCAAATAAAAAAATAAAAAAAAACTGTTTAGGTCTAAACCTTTTTGGCAAATGATCAATACAAGCAGCAATAAACAATTTGTATATGTAACCAGATATAAAAGTATCTAAATGAGTGATTTTCTCTGCACTTCTACGACAATACTTAAATTAAAGAGGATACTCTTGCGTCAATAGTATTAGTATTTAAATGTATTTTCATTGCAGTTGACCCTGTCCCAACTCATTTAGTGAAGAACAAAATAAATGGGGGGCTAAATTAGGGCCTTGGGGAACACTTGTAGATACTGTAGGTATAGCAAATGTTTTGTTTTCTACAGTAACACTCTGAGTGGTGTCGGATGAATACCGTTGAACTAGCTAACATTGTCACTTGTGTAAAATGTAGACTGAAACAATTTATGAAATTATTTTCAGGCCTGCTAAGTTATTATTTTTTCCTCCACATAAACCCTTATATTTTGGTGATGATTTGAGTGGGAGATTTAGCTCCTCTGGGATATGGAAATATGGCAAACAAATGTCTTTGATTACTGTATTGTTGACATGTTAATGCGGCCCAATGTTACTTTTTATCTTTAGGAGCATTCCCCATTATTATTCTGGTTTTTTTTTTTTATACATTTCTCTTGCATTGTTTTATCCCTATTTCATTAAGGTCCTTGTAAAACATTTTTCTCTAGCTTAATCCCTTCTGCCTTTCTCTCCTTATACCAAACCTCGCCTGTTACTGAGCGCATTCTGCCATCAGTGTTTTATATCCTGAATAACCATCAGATTTTCTGTTTCACAGGTATAACGGCAGCTACCTTGTAAACCAGACCCTGTGGTCAATCTGCAATTACCCTAAAGATATGGTACTGTGGCACATCGTGTTGTTCTCCATACTGCTGGGAATGGGCTTGCTGCAGGTTGTGCTCTGTGCCATCCAGGTGATCAACGGCCTCATGGGATGCATCTGCGGTGACTGTCGAAGCAGCAATGATGTAGGTCAAATCTGCACAGAAACAACAGTGTTGTATAGGGTTTAAGGAGAGTTAATGAATTCTTTGCCAAATCCTTATTACTAAAAAATATTTCTTAGTATCAGAGATGATAAAAGGCTTAAAAGGAGCCATAACACACTTTTCACCAATTCATTTATTTGTAACAGTGAGTCAGCAAAGCTACTGTGTTTCTTTGTTACTGTTATGATTAGAGTTTCGAGTTCTTATTAAATCTGCAATGTAGGGAAACAAGAAAACGAAAGAAAAAAAGATTTATGAGTTTTAAATCTGTACTAATTCAGTGTGTGTGTCTGTCTGTGTGTGTGTGTGTGTGTGTGTGTGTGTGTGTGTGTGTGTGTGTGTGTGTGTGTGTGTGTGTGTGTGTGTGAAAGGAAGTCAGTAAAATGGCTGTAAGGGGATTTTAGCAACTGTTGATTCACTAAACAGGAAAAGGTCACCTGAACTGCTTACATTCATTGCTGTAATTTACACTGAACAGCTAAAACAACAGTACTGCAGAGATTTCTGAAAGTATGCACAATCCTTCATCCTCTCAGATTAGTCTGATGAAGATCTGTTAAAGTTCTAGTAAATAAAAACCTATATAAATAAATTAGTTCACAGCAAACTTCACAAAAAACCAACAGAACTGAATGTCAGGCAAGAAACAATGCAATTTAATCTATGGTCCAATTTTATTTTTTTATTGAGCAAGCAAAGCTTGTCAGCAGACCTCTGATGCAGATCTGAACAAATGAAAATTTTAATACATACAGATGTTTGAGAGCTCTACACCAACTCTACAAAATGCTCGAGGGTTCATGGGAGTTTGTGAACCTGAAGAAGCAATTGGTCTGTGTCCATTGTTTTGCCCAGTGGGGGGCGCCACAGGAGTACTTTATTAGGGGCCATCCGGTCTGTACAAGTGGAGCAATAGTTTGGTTTGCATCGCTGGCGTTAAGTTAGACCTGTTCTGGGTCACTGGTCCTGGACAGAATTTCTTGGCACAACCAAGGGCCGGAGTGGGTCTGGTTTGGGTACCAGAGGATTTTGTCTCTCCTTCTTGCAGATGACGTGGTCCTGTTGGCCCCCTCTAGCCAAGACCTACAGGGGTTGGACAATGAAACTGACACACCTGTCATTTTAGTGTGGGAGGTTTCATGGCTAAATTGGACCAGCCTGGTAGCCAGTCTTCATTGATTGCACATTGCACCAGTAAGAGCAGAGTGTGAAGGTTCAATTAGCAGGGTAAGAGTACAGTTTTGCTCAAAATATTGAAATGCACACAACATTATGGGTGACATACCAGAGTTCAAGAGGACAAATTGTTGGTGCACGTCTTGCTGGCGCATCTGTGACCAAGACAGCAAGTCTTTGTGATGTATCAAGAGCCACGGTATCCAGGGTAATGTCAGCATACCACCAAGAAGGACGAACCACATCCAACAGGATTAACTGTGGACATAAGAGGAAGGTGTCTGAAAGGGATGTTCGGGTGCTAACCCGGATTGTATCCAAAAAACATAAAACCACGGCTGCCCAAATCACGGCAGAATTAAATGTGCACCTCAACTCTCCTGTTTCCACCAGAACTGTCCGTCGGGAGCTCCACAGGGTCAATATACACGGCCGGGCTGCTATAGCCAAACCTTTGGTCACTCATGCCAATGCCAAACATCGGTTTCAATGGTGCAAGGAGCGCAAATCTTGGGCTGTGGACAATGTGAAACATGTATTGTTCTCTGATGAGTCCACCTTTACTGTTTTCCGCACATCCGGGAGAGTTACGGTGTGGAGAAGCCCCAAAGAAGAGTACCACCCAGACTGTTGCATGCCCAGAGTGAAGCATGGGGGTGGATCAGTGATGGTTTGGGCTGCCATATCATGGCATTCCCTAGGCCCAATACTTGTGCTAGATGGGCGTGTCACTGCCAAGGACTACCGAACCATTCTTGAGGACCATCTGCATCCAATGGTTCAAACATTGTATCCTGAAGGCGTTGCCGTGTATCAGAATGACAATGCACCAATACACACAGCAAGACTGGTGAAAGATTGGTTTGATGAACATGAAAGTGAAGTTGAACATCTCCCATGGCCTGCACAGTCACCAGATCTAAATATTATTGAGCCACTTTGGGGTGTTTTGGAGGAGCGAGTCAGGAAACCTTTTCCTCCACCAGTATCACGTAGTGACCTGGCCACTATCCTGCAAGAAGAATGGCTTAAAATTCCTCTGACCTCTGTGCAGGACTTGTATATGTCATTCCCAAGACGAATTGACGCTGTATTGGCCACAAAAGGAGGCCCTACACTATACTAATAAATTATTGTGGTCTAAAACCAGGTGTTTCAGTTTCATTGTCCAACCCCTGTACAGCATATACTGGGGCGGTTCGCAGCCTAATACGAAGCGGCAGGGATGAGGATCAGCTTCTCCAAGTCCGAGGCCATGTTTCTTGACCAGAAAAGGGTTGCTTGTCCTCTTCAGGTTGGAGGGGAGCTCCTGAATCAAGTTGAAGAGTTCAAGTATTTCGGAGTCTTGTTCACATGTGAGGGGAGAATGGAGCAGTAAGGTGGATGCTGCGCTGGTCAATTTGAGAAAGAGAGAACTGAGCTGAAAGGTGAAGGACTTGATTTACCGGTCGGTCTACATTCCTACCCTCACCTATGACCATGAACTTTGGGTCATGAAGGAAAGAACGAGATCTCGGATACATGCGGCTGAAATGAGCTTCCTCCGTAGGGTGGCCGGGCACTCCCTTAGAGATAGGGTGAGGAGCTTGGAGTAGAGCAGCTGCTCCTCCACATCGAGAGGAATCAGCTAAGGTGGCTCGGGCATCTGTTTCGGATGCTCCCTTAATGCCTCCCTCAGGAAGTATTCCAGGCACGTCCCACGAGGAGAAGGCAGAGGACACGCTGGAAGGACTTTAGCTTATGAATTATACTTGATATTAATTGTGATAATTTATCTTTATGTTCATCAAAATTACCTAAATACTAAGATGAATAAATTGACAAGCACTGGTAAAATACTTCAGTAGCAAGTGGTAATAAATAACAAAGGATTACAATATTCATCCATCTTCTATACCGCTTATTCTATAGTGGGTCACGGGGGAGCTGGTGCTTATCTCCAGCAGTCTATGGGTGAGAGGCAGGGTACACCCTGGACAGGTTGCCAACACATCGCAGATCAACACAGAGACATACAGGACAAACAACCAAGCACACACTCATTCACACCTAAGGGTAATTTAGAGAGACCAATTAACCTAACAGTCATTATTTTTTGACTGTGGGAGGAAGCCGTAGTACCCAATGAGAACCCACGCATGCACAGGGAGAACATGCAAACTCCATGCAGAAAGACCCCAGACTAGGACTCGAACCCAGGACCTTCTTGCTACAAGGCAACAGTACTACCAACTGTGGCACCGTGCAGCCCCTGGATTACAGTATTAGCTTAAAACATTGGTGTTGCTGTCCCCTGACAAAAAAACTTACTGGGTAGTTTCCTCAAGCACAAACTGTGACTCCTGAATATGTTTCCAAATATGGGAAATTTTGTGTTTTGTGCCCCAAAAATAGCGCTATTAAAAAACAGCATAACTTCGTTTAGCCCTAAACATGACAATTATTTGCCCCTAACCCTGCAATTTTGCAACCATAAGCTTCACAAAGCTGAGTATAGTGCTTTGTTTGTGCTGTTATGGTTTCTGAGATATAAAAGATAATATTTTAGATCCTTTAGAGGTCACCATTCCCCCACTTTGCTCCAAAACAAACCAGACGAGTCTACTTTTTTAGTGCTTCATTTGTACTGATTTGTGCGGTTGAAATTTTGGTTACTGAGATCTTAAAACGTTTAATTTCAGACGAATTATGTGGACTACACCAGACATCAACACCACCTGCCCAGTCTGGCAACACTGGCTGCAGCCTGCAAATACCTTGACCGTTATAACTTAATGTTCATATCTTTTATATCTTTTATAATAACTAATAATGTAATCACCTCACCAAATGTCTCGAGTCCAGTAATCAAACCCGAGACGGCTGTGTTAAGGACAAGCCTCCATATACGGGGCGCCTGCTCCACTACTCTACAGCTCATGGCTTGTTTTCTTCATGTAAGCTTTGATAAAAAATACTGTAGTTATAAATTTTGAAATATATTAAATTGTCATTTTGTCTGATTGTCACTATGGTATTATTCAGTTGATCTTAAAGCAAAGTTTTTAGACTTCAGCCTGGGACAGTTTTTATCATGACTCTCTTCATGGGTTGTTTTATGGGTCACAAACTGAAAAACATGCAACCCTAAAATGACGGTGGTGTGGGTCATATATTGGTATAAACAAACAAATAAGGGTGTTTTTGTTGGAGGATCTGTTGTTGCATGGAATTGCTGTATATTTTGAAAAGGCCCTTTTATTGATGAAAACACAATTGTCAAATTCAGTAATATGACTCAAATTGTCAAATTTAAATTTGTATTATTTTAAATATTGACAAAAAATTTTACTTTATTGTGAAGTTGTCTTTCCATGCCACCAAATAAGTAATTTTGAACAGATAGGTGAAAATAAAGTCGAATATTGACCACATTCAGATGTCACCTGTTCACGCAGCTTCAACATTAACAGTAACCCGTCAGCTTTCACTGACATTAGTGCCACATAGTGGTGTCCCACAGCAGTGACATGATCATGACCTGTCACCACATTCATGACTGAACTGCACCATCAAAGGTCTACACATTGACACCATGCTTGCATTTATTAACAGCTCTCAGGCTGAAAAGTGAACTTCCTTCCTGTCAAGAGCAAAAATAAACATGTGACTTTTGTCCCGTTGCAGAGTGACAGCGGACTGTGAAGGCGAGGAAGCCAACCCTGCAGAAACCGTCCGTCACCAAAAAATTGCTTTTTATTTGTTTCATTCTGCAAAAATGTCCACCCTTTACTCCATTTTGTAAGTTTTTATTTTTTTCATGTGCATCGCCTGCTGTGTTTTACGGGCAGACAATTATTGAACCTAATAAAGACTCCACATGTTAGAATGAAACAGTGTCTGTACACATTTTTGTTTTGCTTTATGCCACAAAGTTTATTAGTTGAATGTAACCGCACAAGAAAAAACTGAATCCGGTTGTTTTAAGTAGGTATCATTAATAACATTTCTGATGGGACTTGAGCGCAGCTATGTGTAAATATTTACAAAGGTGCAGGATTCATAAAACCATATGAGATCAGGTTTCCTTTCAGAAAAATCTGTTTTATGAATAACTTTAAAACGTTATATCAAGATACTAAGATATTCATCATTTCAAGACATCTCACCAATAAGCAGCTGAAACGATCTTCATCCCTAGGTTGGCTGGATTCAGTTTAGGGAACATGGTCAGTAGCTCCTTCATCCTTCATGACAAAGGCTGGAAGGAAGCCAGAAAACCAAAATAAATCATGCATCAAATCTGCATAGGTTTTTTAAAAAGATTGCTAATATTTACAATACAAAACATATTGTTTATGAGTGAAGAATGCTGTAATAACTTCCGTATTTGTGAATATCCTAAATTAATTGAAGATGTTGCAGAAAACAGTTAACACAAGTCCTGAAATGATTCTCCAATTAAAAGCACAATAACTTCAATGCTTCACTTAATCCACATGATTGTGAACCATGTTAAATTCACCGGCACAGTTGCACAACATGCTGATGTGATGCACAATGGAGGGAGACAGAAAACAACGAGGACAAAATCCAATGAAATAAGTAAATACCCGAGGTTTGGGACTGTGTTGACCAAAATCGAGAATATTACAGTAAAATCAAATTAGCAACCGCAAAACAATGGCATCCACAAAGTCTTGATTGAAATGCAAACTACTTATTTACAGTTAGTCTGTATAATGAGACCAAAGAGCAGATCCAACAGCCTGAACTATCATGCACAAACTGAGCTATAAAAGCCTAGGAAACGAATTATGTGTTGAAGGACTTTTACCCTTCTAGGTTGTTTTTGGACTTTCAACTAACCGTTATTTCCACCTTGCACTGATAGAAAAGTTAGAACAAACTCAATAAATGTCTCTGTAAGTTTTTTTGAAATGTCCCATTTTGTTCTAGAGTCCCTGAAGCCAGAGTAATGTCTGTGCCATAAGTTGGAAGCAGGTATACGTGTCAGAGAGTCCAAAATGAAGTCAGTTTGTAAGACGATGGTGTTAGAAAGTCATGTTGTATTTACTGATGCAGACAAACACAACATCAACGTCATCACCATCCTGTATTAGCTGAGACGTCGGGACTACTAAAGCAAAACAACAAAACCAAACTCAAGTAAAAAACAACTGTGTTTCTAAAGTGGACATGGCATCACATTTTAATAAAAGCTCCAGTTCTACCAAAATATCTTATGTTTACAAAATGCTAAACAAACACACAGGTAAATTAAAACAAAACATGGCAGGGAAAGATTTTAATGCAAAACTGACACATCTTCAGACTTGCTGCAGGGATTTCCTCATATAGTTTCCACTTTCTTTTATCCAAAGGACACATTAGTCTCCGCATTGTTGCTTCTATAATCCATTGATTGTTTGGAAAAGTGCATGTTTTAATTTATAGATCTACTGTAAAGAGTAATTTGTTCAATTTGAGTCACATGCATGTAAATCTTCCATACATTTAAAGGATCTCCTTTGCTTAAACTGGGTTTCTTGCATTCTTTAGAAGATATTTTTGTGCTGCTGAGCCCAATAAAACACAGTTTGGTAGGGAAAC
Source organism: Girardinichthys multiradiatus (assembly GCF_021462225.1). Lineage (NCBI taxonomy): Eukaryota > Metazoa > Chordata > Actinopteri > Cyprinodontiformes > Goodeidae > Girardinichthys > Girardinichthys multiradiatus. Next base: position 30,493,299 of record NC_061807.1, read on the forward strand.
TAATAACACTGTTCATCCTGGGACTAGATCACATCATCTCATCACCAGTTCATAGTGCCATTAAATAATCATGTGCCTTTGCGTACCCATAAACAACTATTTTCAACTGGTCAGCTGTACCTAACCCTAGTGCATCAGTTTGTTTTCACTTGGTAGTTACAGTTGAAAACAGATATTTACATACATACTGTTTAAAAAAATCTTTAACCTTTTTCTCCTCACTGTTAGACATTAAATCATTAACTCCCTGTTTAATCTCAGTTTTATTCATCAAAATGTTTTCTATTTGCTGAATGTCAGAATAATGAAAGAGAAAAAAGTTCAAAGAATAAAAAAAAAATTTATATTCAGAAGTTCTCAGTTTTTTTCTTGTTTTGTTTTCTTGATTTAAATTCATACAGTGAGAAAAGAGGCTCTGTCTTTTAATGCAGTTTATATCAACTTTTGGTTCCAACTGTAAGTATTCTGATAAACTATAAAGACAATCATAAAATTTCTTAAATCTTTGTATGATTGACTGTATGTTGCATTCTGAACATTTTGTTTTACAAACTATTTCCATTAACTGTGGTTCTGATTCCTGTTTAAGCCATCTAATTCAGATTAAATACGACAAATTATGACCCCTGACCAAACTAAAACAACTATTAGAAAACTCCTGCTCCTGCTGGTAGAAATTATTTATTGGGGTCATAGAACCTAATTTCTTTACTCGAGACTACGAGTAGATTGTAGAAAATTACATTTAATCAATGTTTGTCAAAGCATCTACAAAGTTCCTTTCATGAAAATGTTGCGGACAGAAACACCAAAATTACAAAAGTATGAAATGACAAATGGACCGGAATGACCAGCATCGGATCATAATGCAACAATGACAAAAACTAAGATATGTTTTTCCCCTCCAAAACTCAAAAGAAAGAGGTATAAAGAGATAAAAATGCTATAAATCTTTATTAAAACAATATTAAAATTCACCTGCACAATTATTTAAGGTGAAAATGTCTTTGTGACATAAACACCAAATTTAACCCTTCTTTGACGGGTTCTTTTTGTCTAAGCACCTTTAACTGGGTTTGGATCTCGTTGCATGCATCGTGCAATGAATAATCCATGTGACATCCTCCTAGGACAAACGTGCATTTACCAACACATTTGTAAACACATACACAGATGCAGCTACAAAGCATTTGTACCATCTGTACTGTTCACTAACTGCAATTATCCGGTCGGGACATTCTGCACCTTCACTCAGAGGAATCTCTGTCAATTACTCATCCCCCACTGTGCCCCTGCAGTCAGACAGCCAGTTCTAACAGGATTACTGATTGAGACAGGGTCAAAAGGTCAGAGCGCCTCCTGTGGCCACTGTGGAGAGTACAGCTGCACAAATCCCCCAACACAGTGCCTGCACAGGCAGTTCCTGTTAGTATAGGTGCAGGTTAAGCTCATAATCTTTTGTTGCCATGGAGCAGCTTCTTGGTAATTGTTACCTAACTTTTAAGTTAAAACCCTGTTATAAAGCTGCATAGAGGTAAATATAGACAGAGTCTGCTGAGAGATCAAATAACCCAAAGCTTTCAGAAAGGAAGAGGCGCCTGTCTGGGAGTACAGATGAATTCTACCCTGACCAAATAGTTTTATTAATAATGTTTTTAAATTACATTTTTAACATTCTCCCACACAGATTGAACCAAAACAAGGCCCCCATGTGTCACAATTCTTAAAAAATATGTTTATCCTTTGATATTAAGCTCAAAAATACATTAACTAAGGCAAATGTTTCATTCAGTAGACATGTGTCTAATAAACAGCGCTAATAAGAAAAGAAACAGGTGCACACATTTGAATTAGGGATTTATTCTTATCCAAAGAGGGTAATATCGAATATATACACACAACCTCACAAATGGCTGGTAAATTGTGCTTTAGCATGTTGCAGGGAAACCACTGGCTTTTTTTTCCATCAGCAATGTCCCAACATAGTTAGATATTTGACCACATTTTTGACAGAATCGTTAAATTTAAACTGGTTGTTGTCCTGCCATGGATCCGGCTGTTAGGCAGAGATTTTTAATAGAGTTGAGGTTGGCCATGAAGTGTACTTTCATAGGTCACTCAGCAATTCGCCGCATCTTCAAAACACACTCGACACAGGCTTGGTTCAACATCTGAGTATTTTATTTTGATCAGGCCCATATTGAAACTTCAGATCTATGCATCGATCTGGGAGAAGTCTTGCCTAATATAGGATTCCCAAAGAACTATGCTTACAGCCCCCTCTTATAAACCTTCAGAGAGCACACACACTCTTCCCCATATATGGCTCCCTCAGCCTGTAGCTTCAGACTGTTCCTATGCATGTTCAGGGATCCATACCACACCTTTTTTGAACACTCTCAGTGTAAGCGTCTGGCTAAGGAATGTGCTCCAAGCCAAACCCGAGGCCTTGAGCATTATCAGACACCACAGCAGAACCTTAATATGCACCAGTTTTGATTTGTGTGGTGGATCATTGTCTTGCTGGAAGAACCAGATCTGTTCAAGGTTCAACTATCTAGCTAGCTGATCATTTGAGGCTAGATTGAGGAATTTGGTGGTAATCTCCCTTTTTCATCGTTCCATCCATTTGTGAAAAAGCTTCAGTACCACTGGTAAGGAAACAACCCCACTGCATAATGTTGCCACCACCATGTTTGACAGTTGGTACAATGTTCTTAGGTTTTAAAGCCTCATGTTGACTACCTCCAAACATCGTTCTTGTCACTGTGACCAAACAGATAATGTTTTGTCTATTCTGATCATAAAACATTGTCCTTTTTGTTTCAGAAAACGTTTACATTTTTTGTCATGCTTGAAGGTGTCGATTTTGGAGAAGATGCTTCTTTCTTGGCCAGCTTTTACTGATTCTGACCAAGTAAAGAAACATGCTTACAACTGAGGGTGACACTTTGGGTCAGATGGTTTGAACCTGGACAGATTGGGTGTCCCAACTGGACAATGATCCTAAACACACATCAAAACTGATTAGGAAATGCACAATATTAATCCTAAGGAATTGCCCAGACCTTAACCCCTATAGAAAAATTACGAGTATGCTTTAAAATTAGATTCACGGTATGAAACAAGATTTCAATCAATTCCGCTAAGTAGGGGTGTTAAAAATTGAGCCAGAATCTACATACTGTTTTTGTACCAGTGTAATTTTGAGGATTTAAGACAATCTGTGATAAAAATCTAACTTGCCCAGTCTTGTTGTTAAAATTCATTGAAGTTGTTGTTGCATCATTATTCCAGCCTGAATAAATTAACTGTTCAAATGCATCATTAAAAAGTTCAAAATGAATGTGCTAATTACATATAAAAATACAAATAACTAAGGCTAAAAGTCTGTGGCTTAGGATCTTAAACTTTCAAATTTGAAAGAAAAGAAAGAAATGATACAATGTTATATCATGATTTTATACTCTTTGAAAACAGTTGGAGGGTTTTTATTAGTTAGCCAACCAGTGTGATTAGTTTTCCTTACTGACCAGCCAGAGTTGTGCAACCTTCTTATATAATGTGCAGCACAAAGCGAGACACGAGGAAGTGTGAAGAATCTGGAATAAAAAACAGTGGGACAAAGGAAGGAAAATGGGAATGGGGGTCCTTTTCAGGAGCTATTCAGGGCAGATTGAAAAGCCAGTGAAGAACTGACTGGTTAGAACCAGAGTAGCAAAAAGCATCAGGACAGGATGACTCCAAAAAGGAAAATACTATGAACTTTAATGGACCTAATGCTAATAAAGATCCCCACTGTTCCGCTTGTACTTATTTTGTTTTTTTGGGGTAAAATGCTGAGTCTCAGTTATGCTGTAATTTGTGGCTTTACACACATTTTGACCAAGACACTCATGTCTGATTACTCAGCAGTGTCCACCACCCAGTAATCAGTAATCAACCTCACTATGAGTGACTCAGGCTGAGCCAAAATGCGGCCAGATGGCCAAAACAAATAAATGTAGTCTCCTCTCAGATCATGCAAACCTTTGGTTGAATGTGACCTACTCACTAAAATAGATAGTTTGCACTTTTTTATATCAATGTGGAGAAAATGTTAAATAATTGTTGTAAAAATGACTTTGTTCTCCATGCAAATTATTGCCAGCCTTGCCGAGTGAGGAATAATGTACCAACTACGTGAATCTGTGTGTTCACACGTCATCAAAATGTCATCAAATCCGAAGACACAGACTGTGCTGCAATATCTTTTCCTGATTTGACTTATATTTCTTATCAAGGCTTTTTAAATGCACATTGTCGGACACTGCTTGATAGCTGTTGTTCACAATCACGTTGTGTGACATCGTCCTTTCCTTCTGTATGACCATAAAGTCATAAAGTCAAATTTTGTCGACATAATGGAGCAGATTTCTTACTTTAGGAACAGTTTAAAACTTTATTTGCTTTTTACAAATTGTAACCATTTAAAATTCCCAAACTATCTGGATTAAATCTGTTTGAGAAATTTAAATGAAACAGTAACAATTTTGTACTGTACTTATGGTGTTGTAACCCTGTCCCTTTTTTGGATTTGATGAAGTTGGTGACAATAACTACGTAAACAGCTTGTCAGTGTACACTAAAATGTTCCAGATACTTGATGTAGTTGACATGATGTACTGGGAGGTGGAGGCTGCGGAGGAATTGCCCTGAGGGTGAAACAAACGTTGGAACCAGCTATTGGCCACCTCAGCCAGTTAGTCCCAGCTTCGTCGGAGCGGGCCTGAACAACAGCAAGCTGTGAGTGTGGGAACAGAATGGGGGAGGAAGGAGGGAGGGAGCAGGAGGGGGACATATAGTTAGGAGCAGGCAAGCAGAAAGGACTGGCTTGATCCTGATCTTCAAAATACTTCACTTTGCTTCTTCTGGATAACATTGTAATTTGTTTCTGATTAGACTTTAAATGCTGGTGGTTGCTGGTAACTAAATGTTTTATTTTATTTTTAAATGTATACTTTATTTAATCAGGACAGACTATTGAGACACACACGTTATAAAACACAAAGGGAAACAGACACTATAGCCAATAAACCTAATGAGTGTGATGAGATTTGTTTATCATTCTCTCTAGCAAATCAAATCTAAAACAGGTTTAAGCTCACTTAGGGAGGCCATGTTATAATTATTATTATGTTAATATCAGAAATCAGAAATCAGAAAAGCTTTATTGCCAAGTACGTTTTTGGACATACAAGGAATTTGTTTTGGCGTAGTCGGTGCAATACAATACAAATTAAACAGTATAAACATATCTACAATATAATATAAATATATGTGCACAGTTTTAAGTGAGTGAGAGTAAATACAGAGCAGTATAAGATGCAAGAGCATATTATTTAATATTTAATTAAATATCAGATTAAATATCAGATTAAAAATCTGTTTCAAACCACCCATTAAATAAAGTTTGTCTTAACTTTAAAACACAACACATCATTAGCTTCAATGAAGCGTCTGTTCACATTAGCTGAGCAGCTAGTCTGCTAGCACTTAGAAAGCTGAGTTTCTGAATACAACCAAAAGCAAATGTCCGGAAATAAACATTAATCAGATTATTTCATGCTAAACTAATCTTCTCTGCCCAAAACACCACCTCTGACGTGAACCGCACTGAGAAAACGTCCCGAAGGGACTAGCAGCTACAGCTATTCTCCATATCTGCAACTGAGACTGCTGTGAATGTGCTCTCCTTCATACTGTTGACTTAAAAACTGTCTCAGAGTTAATCTGCTTAGCTGGCTTTCTTTCCTTTATGAAGCCAGTAAAGGAGCTACAACTATTAATGTTTCACTTTTCCTTCCAATAGAAAGGACTCCTGGGTCAGTGCTTCTTTGTTCTCTTTGTGTCTCTGCTCTGTTCTTTCTCTCAAACCCCCAGTCGGTCGTGGCAGATGGCCGCTCACACTGAGCCTGGTTCTGCTGGAGATTTCTTCCTGTTTAAAGGGAGTTTTTCCTCTCCACTGTCGCTACATGCATGCTCAGTATGAGGGATTGCTGCAAAGTCAACGCCAGTGACTGTCCACTGTCTCTACATGCTCATCCAGGAGGAGTGAATGCTACAAGTCACTGACTGGATGCAATCTGCTGGGTTTCCTTAGATAGAAAAACCTTTTATCCAATTTGAATAATAAACTGAATCTGACTGCGCTGTTTGCTAACACGATGCGGCAGGCAGTTCTACCTGGACGTGCACGCAGGAAGGCGTATGATGCTGCGGTCCCTTTGTCCTCTTTCAGGCAGGGGAAACCCGCTTCACTTTGATGCAACATCCCTTGTGAGCTTGTGTAGCTTCATACAGGCTCAACGAAAAATCAAGCCACTTTCTGTCAAAAATCTGTGATGTATTGTGAAATGTCTGATGTCAAGCACATATCTCTCAATAGTGCTATAAAGGTATGTGGAGCTGTTCTACTGCTGTTTAAGGAGTTTAAATCTCTAGTCTTTAGTGTCTGTGCAGTGATGCTGAGCTCTGTGAACACCTGCATCATTCATTCTCCTTTACTTCTAATAGCAACTGATATGCTACAAATTAAAGCTCATAAAGCTTATAAAAAGTTTGCAGCAAAAAAACTCCAAAAGACTGCACTCAGTTGTGTTGTATATGAATAAGAATAAAGTTCAAGTGAGTGAATGCATCTGGGATGTCAGAGGAACATCAGCAGATCAGTTGAGGTCCTGTTGATTGCTCAGTTGATAGCCCTCTGTGTCTCGTCTCTCGTGTTTATTTGTATGTAAAGCAGCTAACTGAGATCTGATCACTCATGACAGATCACCAACTACTGATTCAAATCATATTTGAATCAGCAATTGAATTTAAATTATATTCAACTTATAATTGAATCAGCTAGCAGGTATGTTACTGCGGTTCAAAACCCAGAATAATAGTAATTAAAATAATCCATGCATAATATGGCTGGATCTGTGTTTTTATCTGTTTAATTATGAGGAGTCTGTGGAGTAGATTCACTTCCTATTGAATCGAATGTTTTCAATCTGAAAGTCACACTCTCCATGTGTATTCAGTGCATAAAAAGGTAAGCAGGTTTATTGCTACAAATATCTTCTTTACCTTACATGCATGAGTTGCTTTGATCGATATTTGAAGTTTTCTCTTATATTCCAGCCTCTTGGTCAGATGAGCAGAAGCACACAGAGATTAATCACCAGAGAGCCAATAACTCACTCAGGTTGTGGTTTCAGAAATACAGGTCCTTCTCAAAATATTAGCATATTGTGATAAAGTTCATTATTTTCCATAATGTAATGATGAAAATTTAACATTCATATATTTTAGATTCATTGCACACTAACTGAAATATTTCAGGTCTTTTATTGTCTTAATACGGATGATTTTGGCATACAGCTCATGAAAACCCAAAATTCCTATCTCACAAAATTAGCATATTTCATCCGACTAATAAAAGAAAAGTGTTTTTAATACAAAAAACGTCAACCTTCAAATAATCATGTACAGTTATGCACTCAATACTTGGTCGGGAATCCTTTGGCAGAAATGACTGCTTCAATGCGGCGTGGCATGGAGGCAATCAGCCTGTGGCACTGCTGAGGTCTTATGGAGGCCCAGGATGCTTCGATAGCGGCCTTTAGCTCATCCAGAGTGTTGGGTCTTGAGTCTCTCAACGTTCTCTTCACAATATTCCACAGATTCTCTATGGGGTTCAGGTCAGGAGAGTTGGCAGGCCAATTGAGCACAGTGATACCATGGTCAGTAAACCATTTACCAGTGGTTTTGGCACTGTGAGCAGGTGCCAGGTCGTGCTGAAAAATGAAATCTTCATCTCCATAAAGCTTTTCAGCAGATGGAAGCATGAAGTGCTCCAAAATCTCCTGATAGCTAGCTGCATTGACCCTGCCCTTGATAAAACACAGTGGACCAACACCAGCAGCTGACACGGCACCCCAGACCATCACTGACTGTGGGTACTTGACACTGGACTTCTGGCATTTTGGCATTTTCTTCTCCCCAGTCTTCCTCCAGACTCTGGCACCTTGATTTCCGAATGACATGCAGAATTTGCTTTCATCCGAAAAAAGTACTTTGGACCACTGAGCAACAGTCCAGTGCTGCTTCTCTGTAGCCCAGGTCAGGCGCTTCTGCCGCTGTTTCTGGTTCAAAAGTGGCTTGACCTGGGGAATGCTGCACCTGTAGCCCATTTCCTGCACACGCCTGTGCACGGTGGCTCTGGATGTTTCTACTCCAGACTCAGTCCACTGCAGTCAGGTCGGCAGTCTTACCCATGATTGGGGTTTTGAGTGATGAACCAGGCTGGGAGTTTTAAAGGTCTCAGGAATCTTTTGCAGGTGTTTAGAGTTAACTCGTTGATTCAGATGATTAGGTTCATAGCTCGTTTAGAGACCCTTTTAATGATATGCTAATTTTGTGAGATAGGAATTTTGGGTTTTCATGAGCTGTATGCCAAAATCATCCGTATTAAGACAATAAAAGACCTGAAATATTTCAATTAGTGTGCAATGAATCTAAAATATATGAATGTTAAATTTTCATCATGACATTATGGAAAATAATGAACTTTATCACAATATGCTAATATTTTGAGAAGGACCTGTATGACAGTGCCAGTTTCCACTTTTAGCTCACAGTGTCTGATATCACAAAGGCACTTAAGGCCAGTGGTTCAGTTATTAGTTCCTGATACCTGAAGTTACTCAGGGACTCATGCCAAGCTCTATGATGTTGCCTCATTGTAATATTCCTGCCTCTGACAGACTTTACAGCAACAGATATCACCCTGCAAAGACAGGAAAGAGCTGGATGAATGCATAGGGGTGAGATTGCTAAAAATAATTACCTGACAACAACTTTGGTGCAGATTTGAAAGTCAAATAAAGAAAAAGAAAAAGAGAACTCTTTTAGTTTATATAATGCTTTATGGTTTTTCCATTAAATTAAGCTTTTTCTTTTCAGAGGTCATGATGAGTTTAGTTTACAGTGCCTTGCGAAAGTACTTGGCCCTCTTGAACTGGTCAATCTCTTGCCACATTTCAGGCTTCAAACATAAAGATATAAAATTCTAATTTTTTGTGAAGAATCAACAACAATTGGGACACAATTGTGAAGTGGAATGAAATTTATTGGATGTGTCAAACTTTTTTAACAAATAAAAAACTGAAAAGTGGGGCGTGCAATATTATTCGGCCCCTTTACTTTCAGGGCAGCAAACTCACTCCAGAAGTTCAGTGAGGATCTCTGAATGATCCAATGTTGTCCCAAATGACTGATGATGATAAATAGAATCCACCTGTGTGTAATCAAGTCTCCGTATAAATGCACCTGCTCTGTGATAGTCTCAGGGTTCTGTTCAAAGCGCAGAGAGCATCATGAAGACCTAGGAACACACCAGGCAGGTCCAAGATAGTGTTGTGGAAAAGTTTAAAGCTGGATTTGGATACAAAAAGATTTCCCAAGCTTTAAACATCCCAAGGAGCACTGTGCAAGCAATCATATTGAAATGGAAGGAGTATCAGACCACTGCAAATCTACCAAGACCCGGCCGTCCCTCTAAACTTTCATCTGCAACATGGAGAAGACTGATCAGAGATGCAGCCAAGAGGTCCATGATCACTCTGGATGAACTGTAGAGATCTACAGCTGAGGTGGGAGAGTCTGTCCATAGGACAACAATCAGTCGTACACTGCACAAATCTGGCCTTTATGGAAGAGTGGTAAGAAGAAAGCCATTTCTCAAAGATATCCATAAAAAGTCTCGTTTAAAGTTTGCCACAAGCCACTTGGGAGAAACACCAAACATGTGGAAGAAGGTGCTCTGGTCAGATGAAACCAAAATCCAACTGTTTGGCAACAATGCAAAATGATATGTTTGGCATAAAAGCAACACAGCTCATCACCCTGAACACACCATCTCCACTGTCAAACATGGTGGTGGCAGCATCATGGTTTGGGCCTACTTTTCGTCAACAGGGACAGGAAAGATGGTCAAAATTGATTGGAAGATGGATGGGGCCAAATTCAGGACCATTCTGGAAGAAAACCTGTTGGAGTCTCCAAGAGACCTGAGACTGGGACGGAGATTAATCTTCCAACAAGATAATGATCCAAAACATAAAGCCAAATCTACAATGAAATGGTTCACAAATAAACGTATCCAGGTGTTGGAATGGCCAAGTCAAAGTTCAGACCTGAATCCAATCAAGAATCTGTGGAAAGAGCTGAAGACTGCTGTTCATGAACGCTCTCCAAATCTCCAGCTGTTTTGCAAGGAAGAATGGGGAAGAATTTCAGTTTCTCGATGTGCAAAACTGATAGAGACATCCCCCAAGCGACTGGCAGCTGTAATTGCAGCAAAGGGTGACGCTACAAAATATTAACGCAAGGGGGCCGAATAATATTGCACGTCCCACTTTTTAGTTTTTTATTTGTTAAAAAAGTTTGACACATCCAATAAATTTCATTCCACTTCACGATTGTGTCCCACTTGTTGTTGATTCTTCACAAAAATTAGAATTTCATATCTTTATGTTTAAGCCTGAAATGTGGCAAGAGGTTGAAAAATTCAAGGGACCAAGTACTTTCACAAGGCACTGTATTTTAATCTGGACCAAATGTACCGGCCTACCGTTAATCATCACGCAGCAGATTTAAAATTAGAGACAATATTTCACTGAAGCACGCCTATCCTTCACTCACAACCACAGGCGTTAATCTGTCGTGTGGCGGAGAGCACATGCACACACTAAATACGTAAACAATGAATAATTAATAATCACTAAGACACATATTCACCGAGTCTGGCAATCATGCAATGTCAGTCTTGACTCATTTTTTGTATTTTCTTTGTGAGGTGAAAGAAAAGGACTTATTGCTTTCCCTTTATTCTGTTCAGATCTTTGTATTGGTCTATCACATAAACTCCAGATTAAATGTGCTCCTGAAATTTGTGGATGTAATGTCACAACATGTGGAAAGGTTCAATGAAATAGGAACAGTTTTGCAAGACATCGTATCACTGTTGCCCCAAATTACAGATTTAGCTTTTGTGTCTCTGAAGATGTTCATTAAACCTGACAAATTCCTCCATAATATTCTGATTCGAAGACTAATAAAAGAAGTCGAGCTATATTAATTATAATTATTGTAATTTTGGCATCTAAAAATGGTCTTTGTTAAAACAAGTTTTTATTACACGGTGAGCTAAATAAGAGAACCAGAGGTAATTACACAATACTTCTCTGTACATGTTTGGATTAGGTTGAACAAACCTCACAAGATCTACACATGAATTAATTTCTTTTGCAGGTCACAGACTAAGAGCAGCATGATTCCTTTGATTTCAAACCAACAGGATCAGACTCACTCTGAAGCATCATTTGGGTAAATTTCCACTGGACCAAAGCCCTGCAACCACTAAACTGCCTTCCCCTCAATGCGTTTTCAATACAGGCCACTGGGCTTCAATGTTGATCACAGAGAGGCTCAATCCAGATGCAAAGAACGCTACATCTGTCTGTCCAAATCAGCAATAGCAGCATAACCTTAGGCTTTCCTTTAACACTAGGAAAAAATCATTCCACTGATAGTCCGAAACGTCTTTGCTGACAAGATCAATAGGTTCCAATCAAACGTCAACACTGGAGCTCATACCCCTGATTGTGCTGTCTAGCCTGTTTTCTGTGCGATCATGTAGAGATAAGCTCCTACTGGCCATTTTCACTCTTGATTTTACTAATTTGTTTGATGAAATGTAATTGACTATGCAGATGTGGTTTCCCTACATAGTAAACAAGGACTAAGTCTGTGCAGGTATTGGAAATTTCTTTGAATTTCAATCACATACACATGGAAATCTAATATTTGACATATGCTGCTCTACAGTGATGAAGACACTTGTTTCCATATACATATCACATGTGGATAAAGGAAAGTACAAGACTACTATGTGTAACTAACATATGTTCTATTTGCTCAAAATATTGTCATAGATGAAACTTTTATAACATTGAGGCTACATGTAGACTACTTCTAGACACGGCTCCATGGTAGACAACATCTAGATTGAAATGTTTTGTCCCTATAAGTTCATTTAGTATCAAAATTTCAAAAAAATAACGAACAGTCTGTTAATAATACTAAATGCAAGAAAGCACAAAGCTTAACCATTTCATCTTATGTTATTGGGGTGATATCAATGTCTAGAAAAAAACATTTGTTCTGTTTATTTCATATCTAGAAATGAAGAGAATATTGTCAGACAGACAATGTTATTGTGTGCTTCTGTATATTTTTCCACATTTCTTAAATGTAAGATTGCTCAAACGTAAGTCCTCTAACTTGCTATGTTTTCATTTTATATATTACCTGGAAATGACCTGTTCTACTCATCTAAATTACCCTTTATTACGTATATGATGCCTAAAGACACAAAGCTGTATTTCTTGGTTGAAGGCATTAACCTCATCAGAAATTGTGAGCTTTTGGTACAAATTGGTTATCACAAACTTTCTGAATGTCACTTTTGTCAAACTCTTGACTGTTTCAGTAAAACTTTACACGCTACAATACTCTGTATACTCGTTATCTACTTCACTGCCAGCTAGCGTCTTTGGCTGCTTCAGGGCATGACGGGCATACAGCAGCTGAGGTAACTCAGGATGTACCCTTAGAAAGCTCTTGAGCCTTAAGTTCTTGGAAAACTGTCAGTGCTGGTATTGGCTGATGCACATACCATAGGTGTAGACATAGATTCTTCTATGTGGGTAAGTTTAGTACATAAGGCAGCTGAAACTGGAACAACTTGTTGGGCTTTTACTGTTGATATTTAAACCAAGCTCAGGTAAATGGTTTGTCAACAATAGCCTGGTGTCTTCTGGTAGTTCTTTGGTATCTCAAAATATCCTCCTAACAGAAATATTCTATTCCACTCTGGCAGCCACTGAGCTGACACCCGTCTCCATACACCCTACCCTCTTCTACGCCTGTTGGTTTGGGTGATTGACAAAAGGTACTTAAAATCCTTCACCTTTCATACCTCTACTCATTCACTATTCAACCTCGCTCCCTCTCATTCGCACACATTAAGGCTTCTGTTTCTTTCACTAATAAGGCTTTTTATGAGTTAAATGTTGCATTGAAATTAATATAAACTGCCAAGAGGCCTACTTGCTCATCTACCTGAACTAGTTTTTGACAGCTTTATAAAAACTCTGACTTATTCCTACCTGTATGTATCTGGATCAGTTTGTACCTCCATTTCATACCCATGTGTTTCCATTTCATCCCAGCCTACTTCCATTTCCCATCTGTAATTAAACCATTTCGTACTCAAGTACTTAACTTGAGTACGAAAATTAAATTACATATTACTCTCCTTTTACTTGTTGAAAAGCATTTAGATGGAAATTTTAAATAAATAATCATGCAAATTAAATAAACCTCACGTTCAACTGTATATAGACGTTGTATAGATGTTTTATTATATATCCTACTTCTATTGACTGCAGTTTTCATCCTAGTTTTTGCAAGTCAAAAATGATTAAAATGGCATGCAAACAAACCAAAATAACTCTAATATTTTGTATTATTTCTTGGAATCACATAGCCATAGTAGTTTTTTCTCCTCAAATTAGACTATATGTATATTATAAAAAATAGCTTTAAAACATTTGCTGTCAACACTATTATTAAACATTTCCTACCCAAAACAGTCGCATAGAAAACAACCAAATCTGCTAAAGTACAGAATGGAGAAGGAGCAAAATCAGCCCATCAGCCCACATTCAGGTTTTAGTTTGAACTTCAGTGAAATCCACAGAGGGCTGATGATGAGGACATATGTAGACTTTCACAGTTCCTTCTGTTCGTACTTGGTGGAAACAGCACAACACCTGCTGTGCTGCTTCAGACTATATTCAAAGAAGCAAAATCCAACTAATTTACTCCTTGATGGCATACAGTTCTGAACAGGTACCAAAAGTACCTTTCTATGAAATGTAAAATTAGTTTCCTATTAAGTTTTGGGTCATCAGCCAAGAAAGAAAGAATATGTACCAGGCTGAACTGGTACAAAGTGGGTAAATTTGCATGGACGACTGTACATGTTCATAAAAAGACTGAAAACCTTTTATCCTGTCATCAACAGGTTGATTGTGAATATATAAAGAAATGGCTATTATGTGTTTTGAACACACACTGTGATTCAGCAGGTGGTTGGCTAATTGTTAGTCATTACAATGAAAGTCATGCTTACGTTCTGTTTCTGGTTAAATAAAAATAAAAACTTCCCTGACAACTGAAAGTGTTGCTTCAAGAAGGCTGAGGTCCCACTGTGGCTTTTAAATGTCTTCCTTGTATATTTCATAATTAGGTTGGTATTGTTAGTTTTGTGCAAATATGTAAATATCTACCTTGTTGCTGCCTTACATTTATTTCAAAGCTTTCACATACTAAAAACCTCATCAAGAATGAGTCATTGCAGTTAATTTAGACCTTTGACATTTCTGAATGATAACCAGGGCAACTTTGATATCTTACACTTAACAGTCTGTTCATAATAACATGTCTGAAATATATTTTATTAAAAAAAAGAATAACACAGGAAAGTTGGAGCAGTTGCTGCTATTTATAATATTGTTTCAGATCACATGAAGGCAAAACAATGCAGAGCATGCAGGAGGAAGCACACAGGTCTGCAGCACATGACAGATGTTGACTAGAGAGATGGGGGAGGGAGAGAAAGCAGGCGTGCTCATTCAGCATGCTCCAAGGATTACAGAAGCCTATTTAAAGTTCAGCGCCACGGAAGCTTCCCCATGCTAAGAGGGCAGGAGGCAGATCCCAGGACGTGCAGGACGAGGCAGTGCTGCTGGGACACCAAAGAAGGCTTTAAATTTAGACTTTACAGAGACAGCGAAGACGGAGGAGGACTGATTAGTTGCACTTTAGCTGGAAAACCACAAAATACTTCCTCATTTTTTTTTCCCTGCACCTCAAATAGACCAGGTAAGAAAAGCAACTTGCTTGTTTTGCTATGAGAAAACAGTTTAGCGTCACTTTTCCTGTAAAATAAGCAAAATAGCAGTGGTGGGGATTGTCAATCTTAAACCTCTGCTACCAAACTAATTTAAAATTATGTTATTTGTTGATTATTTGGTATAAAAACAAAGGAGGTGTGTCAGTCAAAGGTTCCTGGTTTTCAATAATATCTCACACTGTGAGACTGTTGGGTGATCTTTTCATTAAAAACTCTCTTTGTCAAGCTTTATTCTTTAAGCCTGAATGGGTCACTTATTATTCTAGTTAACTGCCAGTAGGCAATACTGATCTTTTTTATAGATGTTTAGCTTTCGACTGTCAGGTTTAGGCAGCACCTCTCTCTTAAAAATGCAAATGTGAATGCTCTCCCTTCCAGAAAGCTGGACATGTAAACACAGACATGTATTATAGTGTTTATTCATGAAGAGATTAATGAAACAGTGTTGGAGAGCTCAGACGCCCGCACTTCCTCCACGAGAAGCTCACACCCTCCCCAGCTTTACCCAGAACAGAATAGCCTGCTAAAATCGACACCAATGTGCCAGAAGATTGCGATATGTGGCATTAAAGATCACCTACAAATGTTTGAAAGGTTTATTCTTGATGTAACGGATCAAACGTTGTTGCCATTTTAATTTGATCTCTTAAGTTAATGTGTTGCATTTCTATGTACAAGAACTTGCAGTAAGAAACTGTATATGTATTAGAAAGGAGGGGAAAAGGTAAGCAGAAGAGAGGCAAGGTGTTAAATTGTTTTCCATTAATTATGTTACAAAGGTCTGCTCCAACTAAGGATTCAGCAGTGTTATATAATCATCAAATATTTTCTTTCAATAACAAACATCTATTGTTCAGAATGTGCTTCCATAAAACTTTGGGTGCAAAGCATCTTTCATTGTCTTAAAAATATCTTAATGTATACATACATAAGAAACCAAGAGAGTTGGTCTGAGGCATAAGCAAATGAAAGGACTTCCTAGGGCCTCCAGGCCAGCAGGGGGCTCCCAAGCAAGTGTAAATTCCCACATTTAATTTGTTTCTGATGTCCCTGCTCAGATCTAGAAATGACATTACACCTGAGTAAAGGATATTCTGGCTGCAAGTTGGAAAACAGGTGGAAATTGCTAACTGTTGAGGTTTATCATTAGAATAAACCTCAACAGTTAGCATTCTGAACAATAGATGTTTGTAATGTTCACAAATAGAGATTGTACAGTAGCTACTTCGTGCGCCAGGGTAACTAGAACAAACAAAAGAATGAAAACTGAAATTGAGAAAACATTTTTGTTAACTAAAATAAATTAAAACTGTAATCAAAAGGGAAAAACTGAAACTGCGTTTATAAAACTAAAGAATAAAACCTACTGAAATTATGGATGTATTACCCTTCATTTTCATGTTTATTAGTTTATTTATAAGCCTTGCAAACTGATGTGAAACAGATTTTTTCTACATGAGAAGTTGACATCATCCCATAGTCCCGGGCGGCAATTTATAATTTACATTTTTGCTCATTAGCTATCCCAAAAAAGGACGACAGCATACGTTGGGAGAAAACGCCAGAGCCCTATTTGAGATTTTCGAGTGTGGCTGCAAGAGAGATAAAAGCAAGTGTCTTGTCGTAGAAACGGGTGATAAAATATGTGAAATATTCTCAAGAGGAAAAACCTAATACAAACCTCAAAGTCCATTTGAAAACCTTGCAAAAGAGGGCTAAGTGCGAGTAACTAGACAAGCTAGCCAGGTAGCACCAGGAAGGAACAACCCAAATGGAGAGCTTTTACCATCAACCAGGCTGCTGGCCAGTTAATACACAGGAAGGATGTGTTGCTAAATATGTTCATTGAGATTGGGATGTCCACACAACTATGTGGTTGAGATTAAGTTTACATTATATTGCGTAGTATTATATTAGTTAATATTATTAAGTTCACCTAAAAATAGTCCATGGACTATTTTCAGCAGCTGCAGTATTTCACACTTTAAGGCAGCTATAAAACCAATACACATATACATAATGACATAAATACATTACTCTAACCTTTTTGAACCCTGCACCTAAAAATTAACCCAAGTATGAACAAACTAAATCTTGTACAAACATAATAACATAATGAAAACTAAAACTACACATTATTAAAATAATATTAACTAATAAAAACTAGCAAACCCACTCTAAAAACAAATTAAAACTATCCGAATCAGAGAAAAAAAGTCACAATGAAATAAAAGGAAACTATAATGAAAAATCCAAAAGTGTATCATAAAACTTCACATACTTAACAAGTTAATCAGGAATCAGCCTACTTTAAGATTTGCTCAGCCTCAGACAATTTCCTAATCACAAGTTAAAAAAAGTTTAGCTAAGTTTAAGTTTATGTGGGGTTTTGAAAACTTGACAAACATATTAATTGGTATTGTACATATATATAAATAGTGTGACATTTTTACAGTCAAAATCTATTTTAGCTGTTGTAGCTCAATACTTTGTTTTACTTGTGTCCGACGTGGGCTTTCATGTTTTGTACAATGTAATGTTTGTATTAATATCTCCAACATAAACTGGCAAAGTTACATAATTACCCGCAGTGTGGTACTCGTACTCGTCGTCTTCCGCTTTATCCGGGACCGGGTCGCGGGGCAGCAGACTCAGCAGAGACGCCCAGACGTCCCTCTCCCCAGACACCACCTCCAGCTCCTCCGGGGGGAGCCCAAGGCGTTCCCAGGCCAGCCGAGAGACATAGTCCCTCCAGCGTGTCCTGGGTCGTCCCCTGGGCCTCCTCCCGGTGGGACGTGCCTGGAACACCTCCCGAGGAAGGCGTCCAGCAGGCATCCGGTATAGATGCCCGAGCCACCTCAACTGGCTCCTCTCGATGTGGAGGAGCAGTGACTCTACTCCAAGCCCCTCCCGGATGGCCGAGCTCCTCACCCTATCTCTAAGGGAGTGCCCGGCCACCCTACGGAAGAAGCTCATTTCAGCCGCTTGTATCCGGGATCTCGTTCTTTCTGTCATGACCCAAAGTTCATGGCCATAGGTGAGGGTAGGAACGTAGACCAACCGGTAAATCGAGAGCTTCGCTTTTCGGCTCAGCTCTCTCTTCACCACAACGGACCGGCACAGTGCCCCCATTACTGTGGCAGCCGCACTGATCGTCTGTCGATCTCCCGCTCCATTCTTCCCCCTCTCGTGAATAAGACCCCAAGGTACTTAGGGAAGAACAGAAAATATAACTTATCAGTAACTTGTGCCCTAGTCAAGTTTTCTATAGCTTTTATGCACATCCAGTCAGCAGGGATTTGACATCCCCGTGTGTTGTGTAGGCATCCCCTGCTTGCTGCTGGGAATAGGTAGACTAGATTATGTACTCTGTCTGAGACTGCACTGCATTTTATCTTGCCACAGAATCTAATGTTCTCCTTTTTATTGGCTGGGGGCTGCAGAAAGAGGCATTTCTCCAGGTCACCGTTATTGTGAAAACCACCCCTTGTTACCTGTAGACACATCCATACTGACTTTTTCAAGTTTTTACTGAAGTGCTGTATGATAGACATTACTCCAAGAAATCTAACCCTAACTCCACAATTTATTTACTGCTGTCACTTTCCTAAACTCCTATAATGCAGTTGATCTTAGGAATATGAGTTTAAAGTGAATTTAAGGAATTCTCAGCTCACTAGTAAAGGATAGAGCTCTAATGTTCAAGTTCGGGCAATTTATGGGAGATGTTAGTGGTGATGTGGTGGCTGATGCTTGAATTCATGTTAAATAAGACGCCCGAATGGTTAGTTCTGCTTTGGTCCCTATACAACTTTGTGCTGGCTCTGCTGTTGTGGATAAGTGAAAACAAGTCAAATGTGCCAGGGTACCAAAAGTACATCTCAAATTTCTACTTGAGAACAATGCTTAGACAAACACACTTTAAATCCTTCAAAAATGAAACTAAAAGCGCAATTATCATCAGCATTTTTCAACAGCATTTTTCAACATGTCATAAACTCTGTTTAAAAGCAACTTTACAGATGTACTAAGAAAACAGTCTCTTTACCTGAATTAGACAATTGTCAACTTGATCTACCATTCCCGATGCTAGTCAGAAACTAAAATAATCTGATCTTTTCCCAATCATTTACATCAAAAAGCTATCATGTCGTAGAGAACAGCACTCAATTTCGGTGTGAAAGTTGTCACTGAGTGAAGAAGAATCAAATGTAGCTACTTTCAGCATCAGTGAGGTGTTTAAAAATGTAACCAGAGAAAGCACAGATATTTCAGAAGCTATTTGAAAGGAAACTGTATTTTCTACATTATATGTGTGGTTTTCTAAGGCTGCAGGAGAGTGAGAGAGAGCAATGAGTTCAGCAGATAAGAGGAAGGCAGATTATATTTCAGCAAAATTGACTTTCAAAATCAGTTTATGAAACATGTTGGATTTAACAGTCTTTTGCAAATCTCAGAGGTATAGTAAGGTTTACATTCTCCACAAAATACACAAAGAAGGGCTGTTTTAGTAATCTTAAGATGCTAAACAACATAAATATTCTGTCTGTACTTTGAAATAGTAGTAAAATCTTGTTTCCAAGCGACCTCTCTCTTACTTATATAGTGTGAGTCCTCTTCTTCTAATATAAATAATTAATGACTGCTCACAGCAGGAAGGCCTATTGCATTGCAGTCGTTAAATGAAACTCAATATTGGCTACAATCTTTAGCGGCAGGGCAAAGCTGTTCAAAAAGCGAATACTGGAATTTAGCTTCAAATATTTGAATGTCATGAAGCGGACACATCCCTCAGTACTAGTATACATGCACACAGCGTGAAACGGTTAGAGGAAACTGTAACTGAATTTGAAGTGTAACAGTTGTAGACAGGTTGAACAGAAAGTGGCTGAACTGCTCAACAGTGTATCCCTGCAGACATGCACAAACATGTTATTAAATTGATAAAAACCTGTGACACCACTGGCACAGATCATAATCAAGCCTCCAGCCTGTGATTCCCTGGAGAGACTGCACAATTTTCAGCTTAATCAGCGAGCAGCTATTGATTAAACATGTAAAACTACATTTGTATGCTAACGCACTCATATTCTTTATTCTGGTCTCTCCCATCTGCTCCCTCCTGCCTGTTTTGTGCTTTTTGTCGACTACTTTTCTTTTTCGCTTTAATTCTGTGGTCAGTGTATATGTTTTGCCATCTGATGTTGTTTTCGCCTCCAAAATCCCAGTCCTGTGTTTGCTGCTAAACCCCCACAGCCAATCCTGGTCTGTGGCCAAAATTCCTCACCACTGACCAGGACCTTACTGCTCCTTGTGTGTGTGTGTGTGTGTGTGTGTGTGTGTGTGTGTGTGTGTGTGTGTGTGTGTGTGTGTGTGTGTGTGTGTGTGTGTGTGTGTGTGTGTACAGAAAAATAAAAGCTCTGTATGTCCTTGCATTTTTTTAATCTTTTAAAATAAGTGCCATACTTTTTGCGCCCCTTGTTTCTCAGGCAGGAGGCATAAATTCAGCTAAACATAAAGGACTCACTGTCTGTAAAGATGATAGAGTTACAGAGCCACACCTGGGTGAAACAGAGAGATGGGACATTAAACGACAGGAAAGTGAGGGCAAAAAGCAACATTTTACAGCTGAAAGTGATATAAATTGAAATGACTCTCTTCTCCTTAGTGGAGAAATGTCTGTAATTTCCTACAGCAGCAGCAGTTTGAAGTCTGTGTCAGCCGTCACGTCTCGAATGGAGCCGCCTCAGTGAGTCAAGCACCAGCAAACTGAATGGAGGGGCGGGAGAGAATCCCACTGCCCTCCTTAGTGTTGCAATCACACTTTAGTGTTTGTCATTAGATATCCAAATCTGTCTCTCTGTGAACAATAGGGCTCAGGAGATTAACACGCTTGAAGGTTTTCCCACAGAGCAGCAAAGAGGTTGGTGTTTAATTTCAGACAGCTCTAGGAGAGCTTAAATGAATCCTGATCTGATGATAAAAACATTTTAACTTAGTGAGTTTTTAAGGATTCAGAAGCTTTTTACAGCATAAATGTAGCAAATTTGTTTTATTTACTCCAACTAAAGAATTTACATCCCTATAGGAACAATTTTTATAGAAACAATACTATGCATAGAAGCTTGTTGTAAGCTTTACCATTTTTCTAGCCTAAAATACATTCGGAAACAGATGCATGAAACTCTCGCTTTCTATCTTAATGTAAAAGCAAGCCTCTAATCATTTTATTGTCATTTGCATCTGTCTTTGTGTTTTTTTTTAATGTTTTGTGACTTAATATTTTAGGCTCAATTTGCAACTGAAGATTTTGTGTCTAGCAATTGCAATAGAGTAGATTTGTGAGCATAGGGTTTGTCCACAAGGACTGTGCAGGGTAAAATCTCTCATATGTACTTGGGTGCAAGGGTCTGCCAGCCATTTGTGATTAAACAGAAATTCAATTACATACATTTTAGTTTGACGCTAGTTATAGTTCAATACAGTCAAATTTAGGAAGAAACCTCCAACAGAATCTAATGTGAACGACCATCTGCCCCGACTGACCAGGTGTTGAGAGGACAGAGCTGATATAAACACAGACCCTTTTTGTGGTAAGATTTAGTCAATGTTAAGAAAAAGTACACCAAGTTGATGGTGGCAGTAGCACTGTTAGTGGAGCAGCTAAACAGCTAAGGTCTGAGCCAGTGGTACAACCTATATGGTACAAAGCAGGGTTTAGTGCATCATCTATGGCGAGAGAACATGAAGTTATTTGCAGCTATAGGTATATCAATGGCCCCTTCCAAAGAGGGGGCGCTGTTAAACACAGAAACACGAGGCCAGTGTAACTTCGATGGGGGGGGGGAACCATAATACAACAGAAGCAACAAACAATGCATCTGTCTACATGAAACATTAAGACACTAAACAACCTTTTTCATAAATGGTTGCTCTACAAAATTTTATGCGATGCAAACCATCCGAAGGGGAAACAAACTGTTTATTTCTGCATCTTTCCCAATCTTTCACACACTTGGAAACCATTTTGGATTTTGAGGTTGGGGATAGCTGTGCTTTTCAAGTTGAAATTCTGATTTTAGGGAGCACTTTTCTTGATTTTAATGATCCAGTAATTCTGAGCTCATCCCCCAAAACGTTGTGGCTGAGCTGACCCAAAGATAGGATGAGTAAGGACAAATGTGCGCTGGCTTCATGTGCAGAGCTACAGAAGCACTTTCATTGTTTTCTGGTACTGTGGACAAAAATATGGCAAAGCTTTACGTCACACTGACCTAGCCTACCACCAAATGGCTTGAATGGCTGGTGGACTGTGAACTGGGCCTCACTCTAATTTTACAATAGGTCCTGACCACCTCTCGTTACCTTATGCTTAGATTGAGCTCCTTTCTCTTTAATTCTTCTTATTTTAATAGGCACTGAACTATTGTAATTGATCAAGTGTTAAATGTTTGCTGCAAATTAGTGTTTGGAACAAGCTAGCCAGGCAAGGGAGTATGCCAATTTTACAAATCTCACAGTACTTTGGTTTTTTAAAGATATTGACTGTTCATAAATGTCTGCAATAGACTGGCGACCTGTCCAGGGTGTATCCCGCTTCTCGCCCATAGATTGCTGGAGATAGGCACCAGCTTCTCCGCGACCCACTATGGAAAAAGTGGTAGAAAATGATTGACTGACTGTTCATAAATGTCTGCGATGGACTGGCGACCTATCCAGGGTGTATCCCGCTTCTCGCGCATAGATTGCTGGAGATAGGCACCAGCTTCTCCGCGACCCACTATGGAAAAAGTGGTAGAAAATGATTGACTGACTGTTCATAAATGTCACATACAACCTCACTAAACATTATTTTAAAAAATGCATCATAGGAGCTCCTGGAATAATAATTCACCTAAAAAACAGACTGAAATAGTTTGGATTTTAGTTATGATTCACTGGAAAACATTCTGTATCAAACCATGTGTCCAGTCATGTAATTGTTAGTTTATTACCTCATTTTGACCGGTACCTACATGCAGAAATGGTCCAATAATCTCTAGATATTTATTGTCATCTAACAGTTAACGTCTCTGCAGACTATGAAAGGAAACTAGAAAAACCTCATCTCCTTCATGTGGCCCCATTTCTAATGACCCATTTGTTAACCTAATTAGACTAAAATAAAAAAGCCACTTTGTGTCTAAAAGCAAAGCAAGCTCTGTGTTATACCTGACCACATCGTCTTCAGTTCTGTTCTGGTCAGAAGCACAAACATTCCTGACTGGATGGTGTAAAACTAAATGTTAAAAAAAAGCTCATGTCAAGATAATTTTTTATCTTGCAGATATGTGGACCTGTCTGCATGTTTTAGCTGAGACACGTTTACATCACATCACCTCAGTGTAATCTGTGGCTGACTGTTACTTGGTAGTTGAGCCGTTCCTTGAAGGGCATTAGAGGTGCTGACGTCCCTCAGTCAGGATTATGGAGCTGGCGGGATGACA
The DNA here is from genome assembly GCF_021462225.1 of Girardinichthys multiradiatus. Taxonomy (NCBI): domain Eukaryota; kingdom Metazoa; phylum Chordata; class Actinopteri; order Cyprinodontiformes; family Goodeidae; genus Girardinichthys; species Girardinichthys multiradiatus. The sequence goes on from NC_061807.1 coordinate 30,516,855, forward strand.
GCGATGATGTTGCTGGGCCACACAGCCATTCAGAGATACTGTCAGCTCACATTAAGATATTGTGGCTCTGAAGTGCAGCATCATAATCCCATTAAACGGTGACTGGGTGACAAGACGAGGAACTGTGAGCGGAGCTGAAGGCAGATAAAACTGCTTTAATATGAGCTGGAGAGGAAGTGAAAGTCACTGCTTGGTTCTGGTTATTAGTGCTTTTATGCTCATGTTTGTTCATTTTTCTCTGTCCTCAGACTGCGCGGTCATGGGTGTGAAGATGCTGCAGTGTTTTCCTTTCTACAGACGCTGCAAAGATCGCTGCAAGGGCAGGGAAGCCCCCCCAGCAGCAGGTGGGAAAACAGTTACTGTGCTTTGCATAAGTACTTAAACTTTTTTACGTTTTGTCAGGGTAATGCAGGATTTTATGTGATACACCCTCACAAAGTAAGTAGTAGTAGTAAACAGCATTAATCTGAGAAGCAGCCAAGAAACTCTGAAGGAGATGCAGAGCTCAGGTGGAAGAATCTGGTAACAGGACAACTATTAAAGTCAAAATCCCTTTTTAAGTTTGCCACAAGTTATCTTGGAGGCACGGCAAACATGTAAAAAAGATGCTCCGGTTACATGATACCAAAAAAAACTATCTAGCCCATCCAAGACGCTTTATAAGAAGAAATTCACCATTCGTTATGGAAAATTCTGGTGTTAGCATCATGATATGGGAATAGTTTTCTAAAGCAGGGAAACAAAAACTAGTCACAGGTATTGGAAAGATGGCTGGAGCTAAATGAAGGCATAATCCTGGAAGAAAATGGTTGAGATGAAAGCATATTTATGGATTAGGATAGGCCAGTGGAAGTCCAGACCTCAGACAAAATGAGAATATCTAAAAATATTTGAAAACTGATCACAGATACTCTCTGTTCAGTTTGACTGAATTTGAGCTGGTTTGCAAAAAATGGGCAAACATTTCTGTCTCCAGATGTGCAAACTGGTAGACACATACCCCAAAAGAGAGAGAGGTGCTTCTACAAAGTGTTGACTCAGGGGTGCTGAAATCAAAATGTATGCCACACTTTCACATTATTCATAAAAACTTTTGAAAACCATCCAGCATGTTTCTTTTCACCTACATAACATGTTGATCAACAAATTACAATCCCATTAAAATACACTGAAGTCAGGGGCTCCAAAATGACAAATGTTAAAAAAAAAATCAACATGTATGAATACTTTGCAAGGGACTGTTTACACACAATATTAGATGCAAACATACAGACTGAAAAACTGAAAAAAAATTTCTGATGGTCAATGTTTTTCCCTCAGTTCCCACAGAGGAGACGAAGCCTCGCCTGTCCTCCACAACGTCCTGGAGCAGCGACAGCGAAGGAGTGGGGAGCCTCAGCCGTGGCTCCCAGATCTATTTCTCCACCAAGGCCAGGCTGTCCTTCAGACACCAGCTGGACAGCAACATCAATGCAGTGGACGCCACCTACTGAGCAGAACAAAGGACTGCAGAGGACGCCAACAGACTCCATTACATGTTCCCCCAGGCCTGCCGAGTTGAAGAGGATCATCTTCAACTGTGAGCCTCGCTTTGCCCTGGTCTCTTGTGCTTGTCGAACACTGAGAACTCTTGACGTTTTGACATTTTCAGTAAGTCAGAGAAAAACTGACTGATGTGTCAGCTTAACACTGAAGAGAGTGGACTTATTCTATAAACCGACAGACAGATGAGAGAGCATAAGAAGACAGTTGTTTACAGCTTTCTCCCCCAACAAGTGCATTACATTTTTCATTCAAGTTTTTTATTCTGCTCTTAGTGTTTTTGACATTTGTGGCTGATAAAAATGCATGTTTCATCTTTGTTCATCAAATATTAACTGACTTCAAAACAGTCTATTTTTAAAAAGCCCCCAGAAGCAGAGATTGTAACACTATCATGAGTAATTCACAGGACTAACATTACCTTTTCCCGGTACTAGTTTAGCTTTCTAAACCCACAAGTTATAGTGAATTGCTAATAAAATGAGAAGGAATTTTTTGTTTTGTTAGAGAAGACAATAATTCTAGAGATTAGTCATAAAAATATTACTGCAACTGTTTTAAGTAGTGTTTTGAAATGGATGAACTGAGCCACATCGCAACTTTACTGTGTACCTTCTAAAACTTCCCTCCTTTCAACATTTTCACATATAAAAGGCGTTTAATACTAAGCTTGTTTTACTGTACTGACCTACAATGAACTGACATGATGATATGTGTGGTCATTATTCCCTCATCAACTGCCTAAACAATGAAATTCTGATCTGCAGTGTTCTAGCAACAACATTTATAATAAAATGTCAGTTTTTTTTATCAATAGTCAGCCTGATGTTTTTTATATTTATTATACAGCTTCAGTGAAAAGTTTACATTCACTCACCTTGGGCAATAAAGTCACTCGTTTTAGGTGGCATTTTCTTTTTTCCAGTCTGGACTTAACGGCAGCGGTGGATTGTAAGAACATCACTTCGGTGCAGAAGATTTCAATTTCTCTAAGCCACACATGGTCAAAACTAAACATATAGGCTCTTATATATAGACCGCCGTCCCCCACACACTGACATTTGATTAATCGTCCCTTAACAAGTTGCCCCTTCACTATATTGTTTTTGCCATAATTCTGGTTGCATATTTTATTACTCTTGATCTGCTGTAGACCACTTCTAGTTCCTAGCAACCACCATTTCTCAAAACCTGAGATAGTCCTCGTACATAGATAATGTTCAGAAGAAGGCCCAACAGAAACTGTACTTCCTGCAGTAACTCAAGAAGTACAACCTTCCGCAGGAGCTGCTTGTTATCTTCTACACTGCCATTATTCAGTCTGTCCTGTGGTCGTCCATCTTAGTGTGGTTTGGCTCATCCACAAAACAGGACAGGTCCAGACTGCAACGAATAATCAGGTCTGCAGAGAGAATCATCAGGGCTGACCTTCCCTCTATCCAGGACAGATACAAGTCTAGGGTCAAGAAAAGGGCAGCTAAAATCTCTGCAGAATCCACACACCCTGCACATAAACTCTTTAGGCTTTTACCATCAGGCTACAGAGCGTTGTTTACTAAAACCAGCCGCCACAAAGACAGTTTCTTCCCCCAGGCTGTTTCTCTGATGAACACCTGACAGAGTTTCAGAACAACACCATGCATACTTGGGACTGATCTCATGTTATATTCTATTGTAAAGTCACTTGTGTATATATGCCTATCTAAAAGGTATCTCTCATTTACATTTATTTAAATAAATAAAAATTCTACGCTGAGAGCAAAGTGTACCGGAGTCAAATTCCTTGTTTGTGTGCACAAACTTGGTAATAACACTGATTCTGATATGAAATGGCAGTTTATTTATACTGGTTGGTTTTCAAGTACAAACATAGCTATTAAACTTGTCTACAAATCCTCAGCAGGGTTGATGTCAGGGCTGTTCCACAAGCTTAAGGTTGGCCTCTTTTATCCATTCAAAAACCAGTTTTTATGGGTGTTCGGGATTATTTTCCGGCTATCTCACGTAGCTCTGCTTAGGTCTCAACTATCTGACCTAAAATGACACCCAACATTTAAAGAAGATTGGTGAGGGCTGCACGGTGGCAAAGTTGGCAGCATTGTTGCCTTGTTCTCACCGGATACCCCGGCTTCCTCCCACAGTCCATGAACATGCCCGTTAGGTTAATTGGTCTCTCGAAATTGCCCTTAGGGGTGAATGAGTGTGTGCATAGTTGTTTGTCTGGAGAAATGTTATAGGCAGAAAAAGACAAGGTTGAACTGTTTGCCCACAATTACAACCAAAATATTTAACGGAGTCAATGTGAGACTTTCAAAGGTGGACAATGCACAAAGTGAATGGAATAATGAATACCCCAAGTTTTTTAACTTCACCTAAAATCAACAACTAGATGTTCAGAATGGATAAAACAAGCTTAAGCTTCTGGAATGGCCTTCTTAACCATTCAACTTAAGACTCTTGTCTGTGTAAAGAAATAAAACAAATTTAAATGAACTCCCAGGAAAGGTCAAATCCTGCCACAAACAGTTTTTAAATACCCAACCAGACCTAAGCCAAAGGTTAGTTAATGGCTACAGAAGTTGTTTGGTCTTGGTGTAACTTGGTAAAGAACATAAATCTTGGCAGGGGTGTATGTATTAATGTGGGCCTCTTTGAATGATTTTCATCTTGTGTGGATTAAAGAAAATCCACAATTTAAACTTGAGCACCCAAATCTTGTTTTAAAAAAAAAAAATCACAATTTTATTTAAAACCCCAAATTAACATGAAATATTTGGCTTACATGGAAAGTTTGCTACCAAGTAGCAAAAAGTCATCTCTCCACATTATTTAATTCTTTCTTAGGCAAAACAGAGACGATGCATCTTGTTCCAAAATATTTATAAAAAAAAAAACATTCACAGGTATAAAATCCGTCCAAAATGGTATGCCGGCTGATTTCCTCATTGTGTGTGGGGCTTGGAGATGACTCCGTCTGGATATCGCTGCTTAAACCGGGCCACAACCTCTGGATCCAAGAGATGAATGCCGTCAAGCTGGTTTCCCAGAGTTATCCTGGACAGAAAGTGAGAAAGCCAACATTTAGAAGTCCATTCAACAGAATTAAGCAGGATTCCAACATATTTTACATTTCAGAATTCCAGACTCACCTTTCAGCATATTTTTGGCAGATTATTTAACATTCTTGACGTTTGAACGGAAAACATTTACAACAAATTCCATAAATCATGAAACACTGAAACTAGAGGCCAATTCATCAGTATGGTTGGAGGTTATTTCACTATGACAAGGCCTCTAGACCAACTTAGATCAGGTCTATTTATAATTCTATACTTTTTCAAGCACCGTATGTGATCTGTAAGCCATTCATTAAGAAAAGAGCTAAAAAACAGGGGTCTCAATGCTTTGGTTTAATGAAAAACCCTGATCTAAGGCGATCTAGAGCAGTGTTTTTCAACCCTGGTCCTCAAGGCACACTGCCTTGCATGTTTCAGATGTTTTATTGGTTCAGCACACCTGATTTCAAATGATAACTGATTAACAGGGTTTTGCTGAACTGCAATCATCTGAATCGGGTAACATATGCAGAGCAGTGTGCCTTGAGGACCATGGTTGAAAAACACTGGTCTAGAGTATACTGACCCCTGTTTAAGTTTACCTTTATCTGTGGATTCTTCCAGTAACTCAAACAAAAATTATCAGTAAAATGAGACAAAAAACAGACCACATTTATACTGTATTTAAGGTCTACATTTACAGTAAGTGGAACTGAAGTCAAATTCCTTGTTTGTCTGCACAGATTTGGCAAATGAAGCTGATCTAAACACTGCCTGCAATTTTTATAAATTCAGATGTGCATCTGTTAGGTGATGCAAATGCTGGGAAACGCATTTATCCTAAATGAATAAAGAGCTTGGGTTACCAGTTGGGCTGGACATTGTGAGGTCGTCCAAAGAGCTCAATCTTCCTGGTGCCGGGCGACAGCCGCTCTATCATGCCGTAGATCTCATCTGGCTTGTGGCTGGTGGAACGGACCTGGGTCAGGGTGTGCAGACAATTAGTAGTTGAATGTAATTAGAAATAATAACCAGTGTCTGAAGATGACTAATACTTTACTTCAGCCACAATGACATCGCAGTCCAAACCTCTGTTGAACCCCTGTGTGCTTCCCTTCACGCCCACCTGAAGACAACCAAACATCGCCCACAGTTTTCAGATATTTAACTTCTGCAGCAGCAGAAAGAATGAATGGGAGGATTTTAAATATACCAGGCAGTGCTCCTTCCCATGGTTCAACCAGTGACCCGTCCTGCCTGTGCGAATGATTCGCTGCAGCTGGTTGGTTTTCACCCAAATGATTTCATCCACGCGCTCATAGCTGAGAGAACACCACCACAACAACAATGAGGAGAAGAAAAATAAGGAGGGCAACATAAACAGCAACACCTACCCCCACTGGTTGAGACACTCCCGGCCCAGCTCCATTGCCCTGTGAGAGGACACTGAGAATCAGTACGTTTAAAGTTAAACAACAGAAATCAGACAAAGTTTTTACATTCAGTAAAACAAAGAGAATCCTGATCAAACTTTTGTTTAAACAAACTCATTTCATCACCACCACACTATTGTGTGTATTTGCCTTGTGTTTCTATGACGTACAAAAATAAGCAACTTTGAGTAAATGACTGCAGCATCTGATAATGCAGCATACATACAGCCAGTGTTCCTACACTTTTCTACACATTTCCAGACTAAAGGTTCTACATTTTCTTCTGCAGTATTTAAAACATTCCTGTACAACATATTAACCTTGAATCTGCTTGAATAGTAGTCAGATTTGTTATTTACAACTGGTATCTGATTTTCAAAGTGAGGTAGCTTAGACTTACGTAGATTGGCTCTTTTTCAAAATCAGTAACTCTAGGATTTGTCACACAAGAATCGAAAGCTGAACAGAGAATCTTTTAAAGCAGAGTCTATGTTTTCACCATATATAGTGATATATACTTGGCATTTTCACACATTATGAATCGTAGTACCAACATCACAAAGAGCTGTTTGGACTGCAATAAATCAGTTAATTAAACAATTACCATGCCAGTAATATATTTGTGGATGTTTGTTGTTTAATGCAGCAAAAAATTTTTAAGTGGGCAATAAGATGTTCTGGCAAAGTCATAAAGAAACTGCAACCAAGTTGCTCCTGTGTCTAAACAGCAGAGCTGGTCAGATGCGTTTAAAATACTTTTTTTCCACAGAATTTGGGTAGTCTATCTCTGTTCTAAGCTTCCAAATACCTAAAGCAAAAAGACACTACTTAGTTATTACAAGTCATATTTTTATTACAACACTCGGATATCACTTGATTTCCCTAACCCAGCAGAACTTTTTTTTTTTCTCCCACCAACCTGTTTTTGGTCATAATCTGTTATATTTAATAAGAGTTAACTGGTCCAAGTGGGGATGGATCAGATATACAATTGACAGACAATAATGGAGCAGTCATTTAAAATAGAGTTTTTTTACTAGTAAACTGAGCATAGAGGCTTGGTTCATCTACCTTCCAGTAACCCAGAGGAACAAGAAACCATCATCCTGCAGGGCGGGAATGCTGAGTTTTCTCATCTCGTCATCAGTCAGGGTACCGTACGGCAGCTCCATGTGGATGTCCCAGGGAGGGTCGGCCATCACCACAGAAAATTTCCCCAGGATGGACATGTCCAGGAAGCGAATATCGCAGCAGATCCACTGAGGATTAAACAACAATTTACCATCTTTAAAGAAAAATCCCACAGCCCTTTTTAGCAGCGCTTTTCCTTGTTGCTCACCTGTGAAGGGAAGAGTTTGCCCTCGTTGCTGTCTGCATCTTCAGCATGGAGGCCGATCTCCGGGGTCCCCGCCAGTGGCCCCATCAGGCTGCTCTCGGCCTCTGGGGGGCTGTCGATCTCGTAGTGCACGTATTTACAGGTGTCCATGTGGAAACAGGTGTTGAGGAAGGAGCAGTCACCGAGGCTCTCGTCTGTGTGTTTGTTGATGATGCGGCTGAATGACAAAAGTTGCAAACAGCTAGTTGGCAAAACATCTGACCCTGCTAATCTTTGCTCAGCAACATTCTCACAGAGCTGTGGAAAAAAAAATTATTTCCACCCTTGAAGGTTCCTACGGTTTTTGTTTGTCACAGTTAAATGTTTCAGAACAGAGTTATTGTGATATCAGACAAAGACAACCTGTGTAGATATAAAAAGCAGTCTTTAAATTATCGATTTAAATACGAGCAGCAAAACAAGTTATCCAATCCACCCTGGAATTTAGGATAGATTACTACCTGAGCCCAATTTACAGTTTATAAAAATGTTTTAACATTCAAACCATTTCTGCTGCTTACCTTAAACGTTTACTGACCACTTCTATTACAAGAGCAGAAATGTTAAATCATTGGCTGGGAGTTAGCCAAACTACTGGGTGGAGGTTTTGCAGATAAAACATGCCTGCATCCATTTAAGAAACATTAATTTTCATCTGCCAAACAGCGATATAAAGCCTCTGATTGGAATAAATTCTGTTCTGCATTAATTTTTCAGAATGCTTTACCTTTAAGTTTGTTTTGCTTTGACGCCAGACTCTTTTTTTTTTTTTTCAAGAAAAGTTTTGAAATTAAGATTTTTTCCAGCTGAAGACTTTTTGTCTACAGATATTTGATAGCAAAGAAGTCATCTAGTTGTTTTGATGCTGGTATAAAATAAGTAGAGTTAAAACAGCACATATAGCACCATCTTCTGCCTAAAAAGGGTGTTTTTAAATGTATATCACACAGCGCAAACCTGAGGTGTTTAATCACTCCTGAACAGAAGCTCAGTGGATGGATTGATAACCATTTATGTTTGAACTAAATGTTTTAGGAGACAATTATAAAATAGAGAATTAAACCATTAAAACAAACTGAAAACAGTAATTTGGGATTTGAAAACCACACATTTGAAGTGTATAACAAACTAAGATATTTGGTGATGAAAGCTTAAGTAGAACATCTAAAAACCTTACCGAAAATGTAGCTTAGTGCATGGCTGGGGCGTGTCTCCGGAGCGGACACAGTCCTCCTTTGTTCCGTGATCGCAGAACTCCTGGACCTGAGCTCTACCACGAGACCTGAACTTTTCCACAATGGACTGCTCCTTGGCTGTGCTGGCATTAAGGAGCTCCAGAATCTCCTGACTCATCTTTAAAAGAAAAATAAAAGCATTGACATAAGACTCCTCTAGCCACTCCCCTGCCCATTTAGGTGTTAGGTGCTCCCTGAAATATTTAAAATGAGTCCTAACCTTCTTGCTTTGCTGCTCCTTGGTGGACTGCTGGTTCAGGAGACTCTCGATCTCCATGTCCAAATGAGACGACTGGCTCTTACTGCTGCGGCCCTTCTTCTCAGCTCCGCTCCCTGACGCAGAAGATCCCGCCAGCTGCGAGGAGGAAGCTGGCGTCATGGAGGAGTAGGATGAGTGCGGAGGAGACGCAGTGCTCTGTAGTTTGGGCGAGAATCCGCCAAGGCTCTGGTCTTCAGCTTTTCTCTTGACTCCAGCTCTTTGGGCTCCAGACACAGATCCAATCATCGCCCAAAGTTTTGTGTGGTCCACAGCTATGACGACTGTGGCGGGGGGAGAGGAAGTCGTAGAAGAGGAAGAGATGGAGGTAGGCTGTCGGACCTCGATGAGCTCCTGGGCAGAGAACTTCAGCAGCAGGCTCTGGATGCATCCGTGAGTGACAGCACCTTCAGGCTGTGACGATAAACACAACATGAACTCACCAAGAAAAGACACGAAGCACAGTTAAATGGCCTTATTTGTCACACATGTGACTGTAGGGAGACTTACACTGTTAAGCTGATTTGTGATGGCCAGCGAGTCTGTTGGTAGCGAGAGGCTCAAATCCGAGAGATATCCCAGCAGCCTCTTCTCCAGTCCGGGGTCCGGAGGTTTCTCTGTCTCCTCCTGAGAAGTAGAGGGAGCTGATGGAGCTGGGCTGTCGCTCCTTGCTGTGGAACCATCAGCGCTGATCCCACCATCTGAGTAGACAACAGTCATAGATGAAATTTGTCTGGAGAAAATTTATGTTTGCGTTTGTAGGAAAAGAAACACAAGAAGCACACCCAGGGCTCCTAGACATTTTTCATTTCAATATTTCATGCATTTTATTCCAACAATGTTTAATTATTTCTTTCACAGATGATTTACTGTGAAACAAATATTGAGTTGCTTCAAATTCTGTTCAAATGCTGTAACCAGTTTTAAATGTTAAATGGACTGGGTATAGCGCTCTTCCAGTCATACAGACCGCTCAAAGCACTTTACACTAGAGCCACATTCACCCAATCACACTCACTAACACTCACACATTCATACACCACAGATCGGTAGGCAACTTGAGGTTAAGTGCCTTGCCCAGGGGCACATCGACATATGGCAGTAGGAAGCTGGAATCGAACCCACAACCTTCTGATTGCAAGACGACTACTCTTCCTACTGAGCCATGTTAAATATGGAAATCAGTAATATTTTAGCCTATTTTCCAGGTCAGATTGTAAATATGGAGCCTGCACAGCCAGGCAACTGGATGGATGGATGAACGATTGGACGATGAATGGTGGATGGATGCTTGGATGGATGGGACGGGTTATTATTTATAAGAACTGTAAAACACTTTTTGATTAGTCTTTAAAATTGTTACCTCTAACATATCTAAATGGTCAGTTTTGCCATAGGTCGTTCATATTAAATTTATTGTCATAATACAGAGACAAGCATCAAATCTGTGCACTCCTAAAACAGAACTATATATCTAAATGTAAAAGGTTCGCATTCATTTTATGGCACTACCATAAAGTGTCTTACTTTAATAAACACGTAATGAAAGAAACGGGTTTTTGAACATCTGATGATTTCTTCTTCGCTTTGTACTTACGGGTTTTAACACTGTGTGCGTGTTACTACTGTACTGCTATGCTTTGCGTTGAAGTCGGTCATTGAAATCAAAAGAAACAATTAAACCTAAACTTTTAGTATTTACCACCTCATTTATATCAATGTTTTCGCATTTTGAAAACCAGAATAGCAACAATCACCGCAGGCTGCAGACCCCGCTGGCGCCCCGGCCCTCACGTACCCGTCCCGCATAGCTGCGTCGGGTCCTTCCGCCTCCGCTGCAGCCTCTCCCGCAGCGAGTCCAGCTGCTTCTTGTGGGCCTGGATGTTGCTCCATGTATCCGACATGATGAGAGCGATTACTGAGCAGTCCTAGCACAGAAACTGGTCACAGTGAACATAAACACAGGCTGAAAATAGTCCGCACTCCGGTGAACTATGCGTGGAGCACAAGGAATAGGCACCGGACTGAAACCCTAATTTATATTAAACGTTCCGGAAAGTACAGTTCGTGTTTAATTTCTAGTGAAAATGAAAAAAGGATTTATTTTTTTTTAGCACTCGTTAAAAACACAACAGTTATGCTATTAATGTATAGTATGTGTTTTGTATCTGTCAGCATTACAAATTCACTATTCAGGAAATCAACATTGCTTCGTGGGTAAAGTAATTGTTTTCCCAGAAAGTAACCAGTAGAATAAGTGAAAGATAAATTTAAGGTAAATTCTCTCTCTCTCTCTCACACACACACACACACACACACACACACACACACACACACACACACACACACACACACACACACACACACACACACACACCAAAGGCACTCAATTACAGCTAAATAAAAATAACAGGCAGGTTGGTCACAAAAATATCTGCTTTTGGTACTGCTGATCATAAAATATTATTAAGGGAACTGCTAATATAACATGTTCATATAAACAAACAGGCAAAGAGTAAGGTTTTACATGGAGCTGCTCATGGTTTAGTGTAGGGATCAATAATGATTTTTGTATAGTGATATTATAAAGTTTGCAAAGTACTGGAGCTTGTACTGATTGGATATAACACAAATGTATTGCCTGTAATGTATTGTGTGAAATCCAAAGAAATATCATCAGTATTTTTGTAGTGAACTATTGTGTAAGGACAGACTTCTATAGATAACAGGAGAAGAGCTAAACAAGTTAGGGGTTGGTTTGATACTAATTGAATCAAGTTAATATCAAATGAGATATGTAATTTTGGTTAAAAACAACTTTGATCCAAATCGTGTTTCTTGTAGTGATAAGGATACAGACGTCAAATTATGGTTGGATTCAGCAAATCAAACCGAGCAAATATAGCAAAAATATAAAGGGTCATGCTCATAACTATATAAAAAAGTGAAAGGCTTCAATTTATGTTTTATGTCATCCATCTATACTTTCATATATAACTTCATGTGTAGGGAAACACTGGTTTTTATTTATTCAAAAAGGACTAAGAATTGTGAACACAGTTAGAACCAACACAACGTTTTCAGATCAGATTAAAGTTTTAGGACTTTAAACACCCTAAATTATGAATCCCGCAAGACATGGTATATACCTATCCATAAGGAAAACATGGATAAGGTTCTAATATATTTTTAAAGGCAGTGTCATCAGTAAGTACAAAACTGTATGAGTGTGGACAAAGGAAACGTTGGTAAGATAAAAAAGAGAATATGAACTTCTGTTTGATGTGTAACTATTTTTTCAGACGGCTATTGATAGCGGTTATTCTGGATATTGCCATCTTTTCATTATTAGAATTAAAATTAATTAATTAACCTGAACTATGGCTAGAAGTACTATGGTTTGGCTAGGGACGTTTTTATTGATCATGATCTTGATAATTTGGTTAATGTTTTTTGTTGACAGTATGAATATAGTTTTTAGCACTACCCCGCTGTATTTTCTAAATACGAATAAGCTTAATATAAGAGTATTTAATTAAATTTAATAACCCATATTATTTTGTCGGAATAATTTAGAGTACGGACAACTTCAACTTCCGGCGCCTCTAAAATTAAAAGCCTTTTTCCTGTGTGGAAAAAAACATATCCCTTCTCTGATTTTTCAAAAAAAAAAAAAAAAAAAAAAATTGTGCCTATTAGTACAGACGGTTTAAAATTTTAAACGTAGAACTTATTTAAAAACATCCGACAACATTTTGTTCCGCTTCTCGTTCGGTTCCTCCGGACCCGTTTTTCATCTAAACCCGTAGCAAAGATGGCGGAGAAAGAAGAGAGTGGTGAAGCTGGGAAAGACAAAACTGAGCTGCAGATCATCAAGGTGAGCCATCCTGTATCCCCATCACTCAGTTTGTTATAAACACAGAGCCTCTGTCCTGTTCGTGTCGTTAGTATGACATGGATTCATGGTTTGCTTTTGTTAAGGCACATTATATATAGCTGTGGCTACGTACTGATAGACAGGTTTAGGTTGTGTTTGCATCACCTTCCTCAAATATACGATACCAGTCTAATGCTTGGACACTGTCTCATTTTTTATTTTTATTCCTACCTCTTGGACTTCCTTGAAGACTGTTGGGAAACCATTTAAGGTGACCACCTCATGAAGCCCATCAGGAAAATGCCAAACCGATGATCAAAGCAAAGGGGGCCTATTATGAAGGCCCAGGATGCTTCGATAGCGGCCTTTAGCTCATCCAGAGTGTTGGGTCTTGAGTCTCTCAACGTTCTCTTCACAATATGCCACAGATTCTGTATGGGGTTCAGGTCAGGAGAGTTGGCAGGCCAATTGAGCACAGTGATACCATGGTCAGTAAACCATTTACCAGTGGTTTGGGCACTGTGAGCAGGTGCCAGGTCGTGCTGAAAAATGAAATCTTCATCTCCATAAAGTTTTTCAGCAGATGGAAGCATGAAGTGCTCCAAAATCTCCTGACAACTAGCTGCATTGACCCTGCCCTTGATAAAACACAGTGGACCAACACCAGCAGCTGACACGGCACCCCAGACCATCACTGACTGTGGGTACTTGACACTGGACTTCTGGCATTTTGGCATTTCCTTCTCCCCAGTCTTCCTCCAGACTCTGGCACCTTGATTTCCGAATGACATGCAGAATTTGCTTTCATCCGAAAAAAGTACTTTGGACCACTGAGCAACAGTCCAGTGCTGCTTCTCTGTAGCCCAGGTCAGGCGCTTCTGCCGCTGTTTCTGGTTCAAAAGTGGCTTGACCTGGGGAATGCGGCACCTGTAGCCCATTTCCTGCACACGCCTGTGCACGGTGGCTCTGGATGTTTCTACTCCAGACTCAGTCCACTGCTTCCGCAGGTCCCCCAAGGTCTGGAATCGGCCCTTCTCCACAATCTTCCTCAGGGTCCGGTCACCTCTTCTCGTTGTGCAGCGTTTTCTGCCACACTTTTTCCTTCCCACAGACTTCCCACTGAGGGGCCTTGATACAGCACTCTGGGAGCAGCCTATTCGTTCAGAAATTTCTTTCTGTGTCTTACCCTCTTGCTTGAGGGTGTCAATAGTGGCCTTCTGGACAGCAGTCAGGTCGGCAGTCTTACCCATGATTGGGGTTTTGAGTGATGAACCAGGCTGGGAGTTTTAAAGGCCTCAGGAATCTTTTGCAGGTGTTTAGAGTTAACTCGTTGATTCAGATGATGCATATAAATGTGTTTTGAGTTATTTCACAATTTTTTGATTGCTAAATAATTCTATATAGCTTTGCTTCACAGTTTTAATGTCTGCACTAAGTATCTCCAACGTAGAAAGTGATAACAACAAGGAAAAGCCAGGGACACGTTTGACTGGTAGTTTATATTTAAATAATATTTATAAAAAAAATAAGACATTTGATTGATTGATTGAAAACTGCTAATATAGTTACGTTAAAATGAATAATGAAATGAAGGATAGAGCTTTTTTCAACTGCATGCAATAACCATAATATCTTGCAGTAAATGTTTTAATGTCTTTTATTGCTGTTGTTGAGATTTTCTGAGTGTAAAGCTTAAAAAATGAACAGGCTTTTAGGTACAAGGTGCCAACATGTTTTTTGTTGCCACATAAAGAGGCTTGCAGATGTTTTTTTCCTGAGTCAATACAATGTAGAGTCGTCTTATGCTGCTTTAAAGCTGTAAGACTGAAATATGTCTCTACCTACTTTAATTTGACTCATTTTTCTTTGCGAAATATTCCAAGCTCTGTCATACTGGAAACACAGCATCTGTCAACATCAATTTTCAAGTCTTATTACAGATTCTTAATTAGATACTGGTCTGGTCTTTGGATCATTTTAACACATAAATAGTCATTTTGATTTAAACCGTTTCATTGTAACTCTGGCGGTTTGTGTAGAGTTATTCTAGTAGAAGATGGACCTTCTAATCTAGTCTAGTGGAAGATGGATCTTTTGCAGCCCCTGACGGGTTTTCTTTCAGGATTGTTCTTTATTTGGTTCCTTTCATTTCCCCATCAACTCTGACAAGCTCCCCGGTCCCTGCTGAAGACCAGACTTACCTGGAGCATCATGATGCTCAGAGCACCGTGTTTCACCATGAGGATGGTGCTTCCAGGATGATGCGATTGTTGGTCAGATGTTGGTTTCCTGCTCACAACATTTTACATAAAGGTCCAAAAGTTGAACTTAGGTCTCATCTGACCTTGCAACATTCCACATGGTTGCTGTGACCACTCGTGGCTTGTCACAAACTAATTTGGACTTTTCATGGTTTTCTTTCAACAATGGCCTTCCTCTTGCCACTCTTCCAGAAAGGCTGGATTTGCAGAGTGTAGTTTGCCTGTCAACAGATTCTCAGACATGAGTTTTGGATCTCTGCAGCTCCTCCAGAGTTACCATGAGCCATGGCTGCTTCTCTGACCAATGCTTTTGTGGGCGGGCTTGCCAGTGTAGCTGGACCACCATGTTCTTGTAGGTTTGCAGTCATCTTGCTTCCATTTTTAGGAAATGGATTGTTTAGAGCTTCAGGAGATGATCAAAGCTTGGATCATTGTCTTTAGGAAGCTGTATCAAAGAGGGTGCCACAGATTTGTTTTCTGTGAATATTAAAAGAAAGAAACAAAAGAAAGCATCATTTTGTTCCACTTAACATTTTTGTGGATCTCTCATTATTCCAAAAAGATACATTAAAATGTTTAATTATAAGGAGTAGGATTACTGTTGCAGGGCACCATGCCAGACAATGTTATGGTTCAGTGAATCAGATCTCTATTTCATGCCGTTTCTTTTCTGCATCTTTTGTCACTATAGGGTTCGTTTACAGGCAAAACCTGGTTTAAAAGAGGGAGATTAGGAAAAAAAATCACAAACATCAAATCACATCCAAAATATTTTTTATTTAACAAAAAACAAACGCGTAAACAGAATAACAACATCAAGAAAATAATTTGGAACTTGTAGAAGAAAAATAATCATTTAGAATCGTGTCCTTTTGGTCGTTTTAGTCCTTCGTTTGGAAGAGGTGACCCGCTTAGCTCTCACCACTTGTCCTCTACCAACACAGGAGCTGGTGGATGAGCTGTATAACTTCAGAGATTGCTATTTCGAGACGCACAGCGTGGAGGAGGCCGGACGGAAAGACGACAATGTCAAGCGGAAGATGGGACAGACACTGAAGAAGCTGGAGGAGAAAGGTGAGCGCTGCAGTTTAGAATCACAATCTTAATGTTAATATTGTAAAAGGTCACTCACATGTTTTTTTCCCCGCTCTCTTTCCGGTTCGGGCTTCCGACAGACCGCTTAAAACACAAATCAGAGTTTCTGCTGCAGAAAGGCAGGTGTCTGAACGTGTCCCCGGACTTCAGCGCTGCAGCCGAGGAGTGCCTGTCCCGAGCCGTAAAGCTGGATCCCACCCTGGTCGAGGCCTGGAACATACTGGGGGACCAGTACTGGAAGAAGGGAGACCTGATTGCTTCCAAGAACTGCTTCACTGGGGCCTTGCAGCAGGTATGTCAGCTATAGAAGGAGCAGTGATTGTTCTCTCTGTAATGTAATTGTACCTAATTACTTCTTTATTTTTGAACGTGTTGTAGGAGAAGAATAAGGTATCTCTACGCAACCTCTCCATGGTGCTGAGGCAGCTGCCAGCAGCTAACAGCGATGAACACAGTAAGCGTGTTCTGGAGAGTGTGGACTTGGCACGGGAAGCTGTGCAGCTGGATGTCGGTGATGGGACTTCATGGTGTGAGTAGAATTATAATGAAGAAGCTCCTGGAAGTTTGAATATAATTTTATCTTTAATCTCTTTGATTTTAATTAATTTTTTACCGTTTCCAGGTATTCTTGGAAATGCCTTCTTGTCTCTATTTTTCACGTGCGGACAGAATCCACAATTCTCTCAGCAAGCTCTTAATGCCTATGCGAAATCTGTGAGTTTACACAGGCGCGTTCATAATATTCCCACTGTTAAAACTGAACACGTGCGCTAATACGCTTCTGCCCTCACCGGCTCCCTTCTATTGGAGGCGGCAGACCGGATTGCCTCCAGCATGCCGGATCTACACTTCAACAGGGCCAACCTGTTCCACTACGAGGAGATGTTTGGATGCGCGCTCGAAGGCTACAGCCGAGCCGCAGAGTTGGACCCAAACTGGGGGGAGCCGCCGGAGAAAGAGAAGCAGCTGCTGGAGTACCTGGAGAAAGTGACAGAACTCATCCACAACAAGGTAAGGCCAACATGGTGCTCTTTCTCACTTCTACCCCATGCTTTGTTGTTCCATCCATCCATCGTTGAAGAAATATCACAGAAATTGTTACAGAAATATCATCAGTATTTTTGTTGTGAACCACTGTAATACTTGGAACTCTGCTAATTTGGTTAGCAAAATTATGGAAGGAATAACTTGTTGCAGCCCTGGAATATAAAACATATTGTGTCCACCTGACAATTAAGGTATAACTGTTGATGGTGCCTGTAATGTTCTTGGTTTGTTGTGAAAGTGCTGCTTTGTTTGACCACAAGGTGGCAGCAAAGTGCAGCTTTGGTGGTTCTTTTCCATCTCTTTTTCACCCTGGACCGTGTGTGTGTGCGCACGCGTGTGTGTGTGTGTCCAGGGCAAGGTGAAAACACGTCGGCTGAGGACGATGTTGTCAAACCTCAACACGTCAGCTCTGGGGCCATGCTCATCCCCACGGTTTCGCTCTCCATCTGGCCGTGTGGGCAGCCTGGAGCCGCGATCCCTCTCCTCGCTCACACATGGCCACAATGCTGGGGTGGCCGCCCTGGGGAAGGTGGTGTTCAGCCTGGCCTCTCAGGGTCGCATGGCCTTGTAAGTGCAGCTAATTTCAACCTTTACTACAGTGGTTCTCAAACTTTTCTCTCAATCAGTTCATTGTGCTTCTACTGTGATGTATGTTGCAAGTTGTGGCGCTCTGTGTATCTGTAGCTTTAAGCCCGTCTCTCAGGTGGCATACAGTATCAGCTGGTGCGTATGCTGGATGTTCGGCACAGATCCCACTGTGTAAATGTGTAATTATCCCATCTACTTAGACCAGGTTATCTGACAGGTTATCCCTGTCAACACCCCTCCTGCTGGCAAGGACTTCCCCCTCTATTTACTTGTCACTCTTTCATTCACTTGTCATCAGTTCAGTTCATAAATGTGCCAGCTGATCTATAAAGGGAAAATTTGCTCCTTTTTTGCCTTCAAAACTGAGACACTGTGCCTTCCACAAGTGTTCATACCCTTTAAACTTCGTCACCTTTGTCACATGCCTGCTTGCTTACAGCCCTCTGAGTTAATACTTTGTAGATCCAACTTTGAATACTATTCCTAATACCTTCTGTCCAGACGGACTGGATGGAAAGCATCTTTGAAAATCAGTTTTAGGACTGGACTTTGACTGGGCCATCTTAACGCGTGAATATGCACTGATCTAAACCATTCCATTGTAGCTCTGGCTGTATGTTTAGGGTGATTGTCCTGCTGGAAAGTGAACCTCACCCCCAGTCTCAAGTCTTTTGATGCCTCCAGAATTGCTCTGCATATAGTTGCTTCCATCTTCCCAACAACTCTGACCAGCTTTGTTGTCCCTGCAGAAGAAAAGCATCCCGACAGCATGATGCTGCCACCACATTTCACCATAGGGGTGGTGTGTTCAGGGGGAAGTGTTAGTTTAGTTAGTATCTTCTTCCACATGTTTTCTTTGTCCCCTACATGACTTGAGGCAAATTGCAAACTTCCTAGGTCTTTCTTTCTACATTAGCTTTCTTCTTGCCATTTTCTGTTAAGGCCAGATTCTCCCATCTGAGCTGTGGATCTCTGCAGTTCCTCCACAGTTCTCTGATTAATTATGTCCTTGAGACTGTCTGCTTAGGTGGAAGCCATGTGTTGGAAGGTCTGCAGTTGTGCCCTACTCTTTCCATTTTTAGATGACAGATTGGAACACAGCACACTTCTCTGTAAGACATTGAAAGCTTGGGATATTGTTCTACAACCTAACCCTGCTTTAAACTTCATCCCTGAGCTGTCTGCTGTGCTCCTTGGTGTTTATGGTGCCGCCCGTTCACTAATGTTCTCTAACAAACGACGCAGCATTACTTGACATCAAGGGGTATCAGAATAAAGGGGGCTGAACACAAATGCACGCCACACTTTTCAGATTTTCTTTTAATTTGTAGAAAAAGGTTAAACTATCTGTCATTTTCCTTCCAATTCACAATTATGCACTAATTTGTATTGGTCTGTCTGGTATAAGCATAAAAGACATAAAAGTTTGTTGTTGTAATAGGACAAAATGTGGAAAATACCCTCTCTTTTTTTTAATCACCATGGAAACATGTACCAAGAAAACAACATAACGGCCTGTTTGTGCCCCGCAGTACGTTTGGCATGGTTGACAGTGAGGAGACGTGTATCGTGGTGATGGTGTACAACACAGCAGACACCTGGGGCGTCCTGATCGGCGATTCTGTGGTCATCCCTGAACCCAACGTCAAGCGTCACAGCATCACACATAAAGACAAGGTCGGCGTGTCCCGCAGCACATTTCCAGTTTCACATCAATGTCCGTGGGTCTAACCTCTTCATGTCTTCTTTGCAACAGTCATATGACTTTAAAAGCATACGGGTGGACTCTCCCCTGCTCCTCATCGTCAACGGCAAGAAGCAGAACGTCCAAAGTCAAATCCCCATCTCTGTCAGCAACCAGTACCACCAGAAACCCAAGGAAGCAGACTGAAACCTTCGGCTGGAGTTACGTTGTTTGTTTAGGTTTTTTGAAAAGTTCCAATTTCTGTGCCTGTTTTTAACATTTCTTTTGTAAATACCCGCCACTTTTTTTTTGTTTGTTTATATTTATCAACAGGGTTGTTTCATAAGTGAATGAGCGTGTAATGTTGAGTCCTGAACTCTGTTTGCTTGGGCGAGAAGAAAAAAAACATTTTTTCCGTGAACCTTTTGTCTGTGTGGTTTCTTAGAGAAGTAGTGGAATCAGTGCGAAGCTGGAGATCTTTAGGACAGCTCCAGATGTTGCACAGCTGTTTGCAAACTTAATATGCCGACTGTGAGTTTCCTGATCGTTTCATTGCTGCTTGGTCAAAAGTGTACTGAAACATTTAATCACATAACCACCAGCTTCGGTTGTTTATTAAGGTGCACTAGTAAACATGTTCACGTTTCATACCTTCAATAATAAATCAATCAGTCTGAGTAACTGCTTTTCAGTGGCATAACAAGAAAAACAATATCAATATAATACAGAATTTCCTTAATCAATGTGAACTAGAAGATCTACAGACGGAAATACAGTTTCACCAATAACTTCAATTTAACTGTTGTAAATAAGTACCTGAAATCTATAATATAGTCATTTAATGCATGAAATACTATAATAGTACATTTAAGAGTATAAGCCGTCAAAACTCACCAGGAAAAATATTCGTAAATTTGAAAGCAAGCATAAAAGTAAGGATTTGCTTTCAGTGCTTATTGATGAAAGGCTGGCTTTTGTCCCTGGCTGGAGAGCTGAACTGGAAGAAGGTCTTGGCTCCATCGGTCTCCAGGCAGGAGAAGAAACGAGCGTCGCCAACAGAGAGGAATTGAGGGCTTCTCTGAGGGGTCGCCTGCCGAGCCATCGCTGGGTAAAATAGGATATAGGATATTTATTGGTACTCTGATCAAAATGACCTCCCAATCAGTTCATTGTATGGCTGAAGACAACCTCTTTTAAACACAAGTTTCAAGCCTCTTCTGGATATCATGTAAAAAATATTCTCTTTAACAAATCTTGTCTTCTCATCACTGCCTTGGCTAGTGATTTTAGTCATGTCTTATAGTTTCTATTGCTTAAAAAGTATGTCACCTTTGACCCTGACCTGCATCCAGCCGCGCTGGTAAACTAAGTATAGAACTAAAACTGTTAAAAATGCACTACTTTTGAAATTAATGCTGTCATCTTAAAAAAAGACAATAGCTGTATAGAAAAAAAATGAAACGTGCATAACGCATTTCAAATGGAGAACAAATGAATAAAGATAGCTTTAACATTGTGCACAAACATCAAATCTATTTAAGATTCATTATATTATCACCTGTAACACACAGTGTTAAAATATCATTTTCATAAAATATTGTTTTACAGAGGCTAAAAATGTAATGGCTCTGGTCTTCAGGCATGGCATAAAGCAGCACAATCAAAGGTCCAAGCTGAGATGGACATCACTGCATGACATCAGGAAGGATCTAAAACACAGTCTTGGACCAAAGTTCAGAAATGTCAGTTCAACCTCCATACACCCACATAAACATGATCTGGAAATGCTGGTGCCACTTGTGCTTTACTGGGTGGAACTAACAAAAAATAATCAATACAATAATGACAATGTTTTTCCATAGAAGTACTCCTGTCCGGTGCTTCTTTGCTTTCTGATAGAAAGTACTCATGGGCCAGTGCTCCTATTGTTATTCTGTTTCTGCTCTGCAACCTCGGTTACGGCAAACAGCCGCTCGTACTGAGCCTGGTTCTAGTGAAGGTCTCTTTCTGGTAACAGGAAGTGTTTCCTCTCTACTGTCTCCGCATGCTTGCTCAGAATGAGGGATTGCTGAAAAGTTAAGGACTCGATGCAATCAACAGGGTTTTCTTAGATAAAGTTTTATTAATTGGTATTAAATGATTCATTGAATTGGAATGTATTTTATTATATTTATTGTTAGAATAAAATGGACTGATCTGAACTGAATTTGGATTGAACTGAGTTCTAGTGTTAATTTGTCTCTTATTTTAATGACTTTATGACATGAGCTCCCAATGTTGGAATCAACTCTAACAGAACAGTTTCACCATTCATAGTCGTTGAATTGCTGTCACTGAGAGGCGCTTATAAGCCAGCATTCAGACGGCCTTGTTAAAAACACGTCATAAAGAACAGTGTGTTAGCAATACCGAGGTTTACGTCTTTATTTCCATGTTGTAGTGGCATCTCTCGGTCCCCGGCTCCCACCACCATGTTACGCAGCCTCAGGGAGTCATATAAGCTCTGTAGCTTCTGGTACTGCCTGTTCCTCTCCATCAGCCTCTCAGACACCTCACTGTACTTCCTCTTATACTCCTCCATCACCTGAGTGGAAGAGTGTAGAGAGTGATTTTCATTTCCCAAAATTCAAAGCTAAGTTGGAGATATGACAATGAGCATTTTCTACAAACTACAGCACGCAAATGTTTTTTTTTTTCATTACAGAAACTTAAGCCTGTTTCTATCCATGTGATGGAAACTTTGTCATGCAATGCTTAATAGGAGCCTTTGCAGCTTACTTTCTTCAGTGAGGCAATCTCCCCCCTCATGGCAGTGAGTTCTAGTTCTCTGCTCTGGTTCTGCTGGGTCAAAACTTTCTCCATCTGCTTCAGCTGTGTGTCAGCACGGGATAGGCTGTACTCTTGATACATATGCTCCTGATGGACCTGTACACACAAAATCTGACAGCTTAGGTGTTGTTTTTAAGGGAGAAAACAGAGCAATGGCTGATATATAAAATAAAGACTGCAGAGCGTGAATATTACACGCATACATGGAGATACTTGACCTGATAGCTCCAGAAGGCAAGAGCACGAGAACTGATGTCCAGTACTATGTCTGGTCGAAGACCTGCCAGCACCATGGCTTTATACTCCTCAGAGGGCGACAGCTCTGACCTCACAATGTCCAGCTTCCCAGACAGGGCAGAGGAGCATGCCGGGCAGATGGCAGGGGAGCGGCTGAACTCACCGGATCCATGCTGATCACAGAAAACATGGGAGCAGGCTGTGACCCAGGCGAAACCGCTCAGTTTTGCCCGGCACTTTGGGTAATTACACAGCAGCGTATCATCACCGAGAGACATGGCCATCCCTCTGGAAAAAAAGAGCAAACTTTCAGCAGACTTAAACTGGTACTACTGAGGAAATACTCCTTAAGTACCTAAGTCATACATGGTAAATGTTGACAGCTCAATATTAACAGGTTCAAGATGTAAAATGTAAATATTTTGCATTTTTTGGTATGTAATTAGTGTCCATATTTAGTCTTTTGAAAAAACTGTCACAATTTCATCCAGCTTTTCACCCAGTTCTTGTGAACTGGCCATATTTTCTGTCTTTTAAACAAAAAGATATCTAAACTTAAGATAAATGTACTTACTTTAATTTAGTGAGTAGTTTATTAAGCACTAAAAGCTGTGTTCTTATAATGGTTCATATAAAGTACTTTTCCACAGTATTTTGCATCAAATAAGGAAGGTTTAATATTTACTTTGACTAAATGGCTACAATGGCTGCTAATGCTATCTTCACTTTTAGCCCAAATAATTTATTTCTTTTCACTAACTTTAAACTTTCGGAAGTAGGAAATAATAAAATACACGCTATTTTTTTAAAGTGAATATAGATATTTAGACGTTTAAAATTAAGCTACATTTCCAACTATTAGATGCTAAAGCTAGCAACAGAGCTAATAAAAGTTTAGCTTGCCCACTAATTAAAACTAAATATGGTTGGTTCTGTTGTCACGTCACCTCTCTGGGTTTATTAAAAACGTGTTTTTATTTTACAATCAGATTTATTTTTAACAGCGGCATTAAAGCTCAAATTTTATCAGCCAACGGCTAACTCTTACCAGTTAATCCTTCCTCTGGCAGATGTTAGCAACAGGTGACGCTAAATCAAAGGTTTAATCTGACTGGTTGATAACAGCTCAGTACAAATCCGCAAGGCAGAATCTCCTATACTAACAATTACTAATATCTATTATTATATCTATTATTATGTGCCTCAGTATTGTAACCTTCAAACGAATAACTTTGCTCTTAACTACATGCAAGATGGACAATGTGACCCTTTACAAGAATAAGTGATGTAAATTATTAACAGTTGAGCCATTAGCTAAAACTGAAATGACCTGAATATCTTTGTGGATTAAAAAAATATTATAACGATGAGATATATTATTATGTCATAATATATATGTCATTTCTACCGCTTCTTCCATAGTGGGTCGCAGGGAAGCTGGTGCCTATCTCCCGCTGGAGATAGGGACCATGGGCAGGAGGCGGGGTACACCCTGAACAGGTCACCAGTCCATCGCAGGGCAACACACAAACAACCATGCACACACTCATTTACAGGTCCTTCTCAAAATATTAGCATATTGTGATAAAGTTCATTATTTTCCATAATGTCATGATGAAAATTTAACATTCATATATTTTAGATTCATTGCACACGAACTGAAATATTTCAGGTCTTTTATTATCTTAATACGGATGATTTTGACATACAGCTCATGAAAACCCAAAATTCCTATCTCACAAAATTAGCATATTTCATCCGACCAATAAAAGAAAAGTGTTTTTAATACAAAAAACGTCAACCTTCAAATAATCATGTACAGTTATGCACTCAATACTTGGTCGGGAATCCTTTTGCAGAAATGACTGCTTCAATGCGGCGTGGCATGGAGGCAATCAGCCTGTGGCACTGCTGAGGTCTTATGGAGGCCCAGGATGCTTCGATAGCGGCCTTTAGCTCATCCAGAGTGTTGGGTCTTGAGTCTCTCAACGTTCTCTTCACAATATCCCACAGATTCTCTATGGGGTTCAGGTCAGGAGAGTTGGCAGGCCAATTGAGCACAGTGATACCATGGTCAGTAAACCATTTACCAGTGGTTTTGGCACTGTGAGCAGGTGCCAGGTCGTGCTGAAAAATGAAATCTTCATCTCCATAAAGCTTTTCAGCAGATGGAAGCATGAAGTGCTCCAAAATCTCCTGATAGCTAGCTGCATTGACCCTGCCCTTGATAAAACACAGTGGACCAACACCAGCAGCTGACACGGCACCCCAGACCATCACTGACTGTGGGTACTTGACACTGGACTTCTGGCATTTTGGCATTTCCTTCTCCCCAGTCTTCCTCCAGACTCTGGCACCTTGATTTCCAAATGACATGCAGAATTTGCTTTCATCCGAAAAAAGTACTTTGGACCACTGAGCAACAGTCCAGTGCTGCTTCTCTGTAGCCCAGGTCAGGCGCTTCTGCCGCTGTTTCTGGTTCAAAAGTGGCTTGACCTGGGGAATGCGGCACCTGTAGCCCATTTCCTGCACACGCCTGTGCACGGTGACTCTGGATGTTTCTACTCCAGACTCAGTCCACTGCTTCCGCAGGTCCCCCAAGGTCTGGAATCGGCCTTTCTCCACAATCTTTCTCAGGGTCCGGTCACCTCTTCTCGTTGTGCAGCGTTTTCTGCCACACTTTTTCCTTCCCACAGACTTCCCACTGAGGTGCCTTGATACAGCACTCTGGGAACAGCCTATTCGTTCAGAAATGTCTTTCTGTGTCTTACCCTCTTGCTTGAGGGTGTCAATAGTGGCCTTCTGGACAGCAGTCAGGTCGGCAGTCTTACCCATGATTGGGGTTTTGAGTGATGAACCAGGCTGGGAGTTTTAAAGGCCTCAGGAATCTTTTGCAGGTGTTTAGAGTTAACTCGTTGATTCAGATGATTAGGTTCATAGCTCGTTTAGAGACCCTTTTAATGATATGCTAATTTTGTGAGATAGGAATTTTGGGTTTTCATGAGCTGTATTCCAAAATCATCCGTATTAAGACAATAAAAGACCTGAAATATTTCAGTTAGTGTGCAATGAATCTAAAATATATGAATGTTAAATTTTCATCATGACGTTATGGAAAATAATGAACTTTATCACAATATGCTAATATTTTGAGAAGGACCTGTACATATAAGGGCAATTTAGAGAGACCAATTAACCTAACAGGCATGTCTTTGGACTGTGGGAGGAAGCTGGAGTGCCCGGTGAGAACCCACGCATGCACAGGGAGAACATGCAAACTCCATGCAGGAAGACCCCCGGCCGGGCATCAAACCCAGGACTTTCTTGCTGCACGGCAACAGTGCTACCAACTGCGCCATCGTGCATATGTCATTATATATAAATATGTAGAAGGCCCAATTTGTTGATGGACCCACTGTTGTCAGCAACAGCAACTTTAACTATTCTGCAAACACTCCTAAACCTTGTTTAGGAGTCAGTTCATAGTTAGATGAGAAAACTAGAACTGCAGCCTCCGCTCTATATCATCCCAAAGGTGTCCAAGGTTGAGGTCAGGACTCTGTGCAGGCCAGTCAAGTTTCTCCACACCAAACTTTATATACCTGTAGGTTTTAACACCAGAATTCACTGATTTGGCAATATTCTCATGCTGTTTATACACAGAATCGTTCCAAAAGAGGAATGTGCCACCTTCAGGAATCTTAAAATACACCAAACATTTTGACTTTGAAGAAGATAATAAAACGTCTCTAAAACAATCTCTTTCTCGTTATCATGGCGTTTAGGAAATATAAATAATTCGGGTTATTCTAAGTGACCTACAGCATGAAAGTCTGATGTAATGTCGGACATCGAGGAAAAGGGGTATTTTGTCTTTCATACACTGTAAATAACTAGTTTGCTTTGAGGCAGTTTTCATCATTGTCTTAATGGAGTTGTATTTTGAAGCGAATGGTAGGTTCAGCTATCATTGTCCCACCTATATGTTACTTAAACATGGTACCTCCACCACCTCCTCCCTGCCCCTCTGTAGCTTTTTTATCCATCTCTCCACGTGGTACAGGAGTAAAGGCAGGGGGTGAAAGAGGGGCTTTGTGCTGTGCAGCAGTGGATCCGGGGGTTCACAGTGAGAGAGGGGAGATGCTCACTCAACTGTGTCCAGCTTGCCATTGTCGATCATTCCCCTTCTATTCTCTTCCTTTTAAATAGAGCTCCAATGTAAGATGCGGGCTTTTTTTGTTGAAGGGGGCTGTGGGGGGAGTTGTATTATGCGCTTGGTGATAACACACGAATTACATGCGAGGATGTGGATTGGCCTCACTTTGCGCACAGCACTGCTGTTGATAATTGGCCCTATGGAAATCAAAGGTTTGAAATATTGCCTGCGGCACAATAACAACATTGCAAAGTCAGAATTTTATTAGACGTTATAACGCCACCTGCCACGCATATAATAGGATTTCCTTTATTTCCTTTAATGATTGGGAAAACCAGGAGTCACCTGTTAGATTTCTTTCACTCTTTATTGTTGTTTGATCAGTTATTAATTAATTGCCCTATGAACTCATCACCCATTAAAAAAATCAGCACCCATGTCTTGTTTTAAGGGCGTCCAGTAGCCTTAACGCCTATTGTCACGTTTTATTTAAAGTTTATAGCTTCTGTGTGATTGCAAAGAAGAAGAAAAAAAAAAAAAACTAAAGCTGAGAGGGAAGGGAAAAGAGACCCAGGGAGGTTGTGTGTTACACGCTATTGAAATGCAAATATCATAGAACAAGGGGTGGTTCAGTGTGTGTGTATATGCATGCAGCGGAGCAGCAGTAGGAGAGGAGGGGCACAAATTGGAGAAGTTTTTTTTCTTTTTGAAGCTGGGGGGAGAAGGGACATTAGAAAACAGCCACACACACACACCGTAGCTCCATATGACACGGTGCTGCCAGGCGGATTTCCATACAGCACCTCTTTTTTTGTCTTTAACTTTCTTCCATGAAATCCCACGCTGCAGAGATTTCCCTTTTTCTCATCTACGGGCTTACTTAATAACCTGCGGGAACTTCGCTCCATTGGGAGATTGAATGCGCGCAGGAGCTCGTTCAAGTGCGCAAAAACGTGTCTGGTGCCATTCGAGCGACTGATGCCCCCCTCTCTGTCTTACTCGCCGTGAATCATGTCACGCCGGAAGCAGAAGAGACCCCAGCAACTCGTCAATGCAGATCCGGGGGGCCCGAAGCTGCTGCAAGGTGAGAAACTACCTTTAACTCTCTTTTCTTTTATGTTTAAATTTGTTTTTTTCTGAGAAAAAGAAGCTTTATGAGTAGTTGGAACAAAAACTATATGTAGAGTACCAATGCGTTATGTTTGCACGATCCCATTACAAAGAATTCACCTGAGTTCATGGACCAACAAACGTTTACAGGTCTAAAATAGTCTGTCTAATTTAAACCAGTTTATTCATTTAGTGCACTGCCTCCCACTATAAAGAGGCCTGAGGCACTTTGGTGGATGCCTGCAGTTTTCCCTCCTGTGAAGTGAATAGAGCAGGATTAACCAGCAAACATCTCTGGTCATCTTCACCAGCTGCCCATCTTTAGGAAACCAACAGGCTGCTTAAGACTGACTGCTGGAGCCCTTTGATTAGTATGGAGCACTCACAATAACCTGCATGGTCAGGGGGAAGGGAAGGCAGTTTTTTTGTGGTAAAGATTAATCTTCCACTTTTGTATTGTCTTCGTCTTTTGCTATTCATCCATACTTTTCTTCCCTATACGCCCCTCTATCCCCATTTTCCACCCTCACAATGCCTTCTCCCTCCTCTTTTCTTTCCCAGCTCTATTGACAGTATACTCCTGCACAGCTGGGGGGGGTCGGATAGATGAGTAAAAGGTTTATTATTGCCAAGTTAAACTAGGATATCCCATGTACTGTGCATGCACGATGCTCTGCAGGTACAACTAATAGAAGTGTAAGTTTAGATTTATAGTTTGGTAAATGTTTTGTGCAGGTTTGTTTCTAAATAACAGGGATGGTATTTTATCGAGGTACAGTCTTTCATTCCATCACTATACCTCTCCAGGAGGGAGTAGTTAGTTTGTCTCTCCTTTGTTGTTACCCTCCCCCTTCTTTTTTCTTTCTACTCTTTCTCACTCGGTGCTCAAGATTCTGAAAGAATTTGACCCCTGGGCGGCAGAGGTCAGATTAGTTGACCAATCAGAGCATGTGGACAGTACCCAGAACCCTTAGCATGGCCTGACCCTTGACCTCCACTGTGACGTAAGGGGGAGGGTGAACAGGGAGATGAAAGACGTAACTGCCGTTGGGAGGGGGGCTGGGTTAAGAGGGGTTATGGGTTGTCTAGGTGATGTCCATTGTCCTTTAAAATGTGCTGCCATGGCAACAAGGTGGTCTGTAAGCTTTTTTGTGTGCGCAAGATGTTTGAAGAGTTTTGCTCCAGAGAGCACAGATTGAGACAAGACTGGTTCAAAGACTGTTGGACTGTGAGTTTCTTCCACTTGTTTATTTGCTTGTTGGAGGTAATTTCCAGGTGGGCGTTTTCTTTTGAAGCTGTAACTGCATATTCTGGTATGCAGACAAGTTTGCAAACTAAATTTTGTAAACAATAACTAAAGTCAGTGAGATAAACAGTCTTTGAAAGTAACTTGACATCTGGGTTGATATTGGGAACAGAGCTTTACTAAACTGTTCCTTGTGAATGAATTTCCTTTTTTCTGGTTTTATTAAGTATTGCTTTTTCTACCAATCCTCAGATGACCATCTGAGCTTAAAGTCACCATCCACATCTCTGGGATCAGAGCTAACCTCATCAGGTTCCTCCTCTTCATCTCCCACCTCGCTGCGCGACTGCCAGCCGCCCCTGGCCACTCGCCCATCCCCTGGAGGGCTCCACGCGCCTTCCTTGCCCAGCGAGAGCTCACCTCCTCCCCACTGGCCCAGCCACATTGCTCCCTTTACCACATCCCTCCCCAACACCCACTCCTCCCTCTCGCCAGACTTCCCTCATCCCTCGTTGTCTTCCCAGACTCACTCACCTCCTCCTCTGGATCAATCCTCTGGTACCCACAGCCTGAACCACAAAGTTAACACACACTCCACCATGACCTCTCCCCCAATGGGAAGCTCTGCCACCACCTCTACCTCTTCCTCCTCTTCGTCTTCCTCCTCCTCTCAGCAACCTCAACCAGACAGCTCCAGTCCTGGTCAGCAGCAGTCTTCCACCTCAACAGGGGAGCAGGGGCAGATCCAGGTGCCTTCAACCCTGGCGGTGCTTTTAGAAGAACTGCGGGTCCTGCAGCAGCGGCAGATTCACCAGATGCAGATAACAGAAGAGATCTGTCGGCATGTCCTCAGGCTTGGAGGAGCTGTTTTCGGCCAAGATAACAATCCACCAGGTAGTGGTGCAGATAGCAACCAGAAGTCCACTGGAACAGCATCTTCATCGCCTACACATCCTTCAACCAATACTCCAGTAACTACAGCTTCATCCCTTTTGACTGGACTCCCGTCTTCCTTCTTCCCTCAGCCAGCCATCTCGAAATCAGGGACTTCACTTATCAATGGAGACAGACCTCAATCCTCCTCAACTTCCAGCTCATTATCATCACCCTCTTCCTTAGCTATTTCTTCCAGCATCAATTCATCTGTTGCCTCCCTGCACCCTCTATCCTTATCCTTGGGTCTGTCGCCACGCTACCTCCATGAGAAATCATCCAACACCTCTTCATTTGGACACAGCAATGGCATCGGTTTCCAAAATTCTCCCCTTCCTACGACCAGCCACTCGCAGGAGCTTCAATCAAGTTCGCCTCTCACCTCTTCCTCCTCATCAGGACGACCTCAACATGTCTGCAGGTTCTGTGGAAAAGTCCTGAGCAGTGACTCCTCCCTTCAGATTCATCTGAGGTCACATACAGGTGAAAGGCCCTACCAGTGTCCAGTGTGCCTGAGCCGTTTTACAACCAGAGGGAACCTCAAAGCCCATTTCCTGAGACACAGAGAGCAGAACCCAGAGCTCTCCCTCTCTCTGCTGCCCCCTGCACTTTCGGAGCAAACACAGAGTGGATCAGTTCCAGGTGCAGTTCAAAGGAGACGAAAACGTCGAGCTGATGATGACGAAACATATAATGGAGTGAAAGGCAGTGTTCCCGGTATAACAGAGAGCATGGCCTTAGGATTACTGTCTGGTGGGTCCACTCGGCCCTCACCTTCCTCTCTACCTCTGCCCCCTTCAGTGGACATGGCTCTTCTGTCGACAGCCCACTCACTGTTACAGCTAAACAGAGCATCAGCAGGTGCTGCCAGCACATCCAGCACTGCTCTGCCTTCGTCATCTCCATCTTCCTCTTCTGCTTCTAGTCAGTACAAAGGAACTAAACAGCAGCGATTTGATGAAAACACTCCTCCTCACTCTGCTCTCCACACAGCTTCCCCATACTCCCAACTGGCCCATCTCCCCAAGATACTTTTCCCCGGAGGTGCCTCCACCCACCACCTTGCACTTCTCAGGCCTCCAGGCCACCCATCCACTTCCCACCTCTCTTTACCTCATCAGCTACCCTTTCCATTCCCTCCTTTTCCCAAACCATCCGCCTCCTCCCCCTCCTCCTCCTCTCCCACCACCTCCACCCAGACCTCAGACACTTCCAAGTTGCAGCGGCTGGTGCAGAAACTGGAAAAGCAGCCACAAGGCGGTGCCTCTTCCTGCTCTTCTGCCTCCTCTCCTTCCACCTCCTCGCAAACCTCAGCTGAGATTAATGGGAATACAAATGTCCGTGACCTGACCACCACCTCAAGTGCCTATCGCAGAGAGATGTTGGCTGCTCTTGGACTAAGCCCTAGTGTCAGTGCTGCAATGACTAGTCAGGGAGTCTCAGGTTCAAGCCTTACAACTACTACTTCTTCCCTGCCCACAACCCAAGTTGCTAATCAGTGTGGAGTGTGTATGCGTGTTCTTAGCTGCCCCAGAGCTCTTCGCTTGCACCAGGCCACACATCTGGGAGAGCGTCCCTTTCCTTGTAAGCTTTGTGGGCGTTCTTTCTCCACAAAGGGCAGCCTTAGGGCACACCTGGCCACTCATCGTGCAAGGCCACCAAATGCCCGTGCCCTGAATTCTTGCCCACTCTGCCCTCGCAAGTTCACTAATGCCTTAGTTCTGCAGCACCACATTCGCTTGCACCTTGGAGGGCAAATACCACCTGATGAGGAGATGCCACCTGAAGATGGGGCAGAAACAGAACGTGCTACCTTTAAAGACAGTCACAGTGAGGCTATTAGTTCCCCATCAAAAGTCCAAATCCTTCCACTTGCCTTAACAACAGGGTCCAAGTCGCCAGTGGAGGCTTTCAGCTCAGGATCCATTTATAAGCAGTCCAAAGCTTCTGATACACATTCTGTGAAGACTGAGGAATCAGAGCGTTCAACTCCAAGTATTAGTCCATCTTTAAGCTGTAATCCCCTCTCAATGGGAACTGATAAAGATCTGCAGCTTGCAGACATCGCCCCAGCTGAATGTCCTACAGAGGAGAAACACCATACTGATCTGGGCATTGCCAGTGTTTTTAAAGCCCCCTTACCTAGCTCTCATTCAATTGTGGACAAAGTAGACTGTCTCTCTGATGATACTCCTCTCTCCCTCTGTGTTACAAAGCCTGGTGTTGAAAATGTTACACCCAGACCAGCTAACAGTGATGTAAAATTTTCCACAGATGAGCTTGCAGCCAGTCCCAGTCGTACCACAGACCCCCCAGCTGCAAATCCTGTGCCTTCACTTACGCCCCCTGCCAGCCCTGGAGCCACCCTAGGAGCTGAGGAGGCCAGTTGCATTGTTTCACAGGAGCTGCAAGGAAGAAACACTTCCAATAGTAAAGGAAAGAATGATACCACCACATCCAGAGAGTCTCTTTCTATGTCTGAACCAGAGCTGGGTAAGGAAGCAACTGTGAGGGAGGATTGTGCTACCCTAAAAAAAACATCTGATAACCCAGAGACCTCTGCAGCAGCAACAGCACCACAAGGCCAGCCTCCTCGACCTGACAAGCCCTACAGCTGCTCCCACTGTGGAAAGGCTTATGCCAGTCGAAGTGGACTTAAGGTACGGTTAAAAAATAAAATTTTTGCTAAATTATTTTGAAGTCATGCAAATAAACTTATCAGTAACCTGTTGTTGTGTTCCATCTCATCTACAGGGTCATATGAAAATGCACCCTGGAGCGTTGACGAATGCCCCGGGCAGGACTCAGACCAATGAAAATGAACCTTCAGAGGATCGCAGTACAGCTAATAAAATTTTTGGACAGCAGGAGGAAAAGCAAGGACTGGTCCCTGAGAAAGGTGACAGCAATGATCTGCTCCCAACCAGTGGCGACTCTGATGTGACCGCTGAACCTTTGGACACAAAATAGAAAGTTTTTCGATAGATCCTGACAAAGGGAATGTATTCTTAATAGAATAAGATTTGCTTTGTAGAGTTTGTAATTCTAACTCATATTTAGTATTTGTATAAGACAAATAGGTATAGTTTATTTTTTAGTACTATGACAGGAAAATTGTGAATGTAGTTTTTCTGCTGTCTATTTTTGTACTTCAGAGACCACAGTGAGGCCTTATCCTACACCTTTCAACGCATTGTCCTCTCGTGCTTGGCTGGCACAAGTCAGCATGTACTGTATATTATCTTACGAGTAGTAAACTTTGATTTGTTTGTTGTTTATAACGGAAGTGTCCAGAAGTTTCATACCAAAACAGGCCATGTTAATAATGGCCACTGAACTGTACATACAAGCTGCGATTGTCTTTTTTGATCGCTACCGTTTTCTTTCCTTTGTTTTAATGCTGCTTAATGCGTGTTTCCTGATGTGCCGAGATGCACTGTGAGATGCACTGTGTCCCACGCTGCCGAAACATCTGCTGAACAAACTCGCCCTTGCAATGATTGTAACTACGATGATTGTATTATCAGTTCCATGTGGTTACAGTAAAACCTGTTTGATGATGGTGAATGTCTTCCCCGTTTTTTGTGGTGCTATCTGCATTCTGAAACCCCCAACAAGGATGAGCCCCGTCCTCTTACTGCTCCCTCCACTGGTTCCTCTTCTTTCTCAGCGCACTTGAGGGTGCTTCACTCCCACGTAAATTGTATGCGCTCACTGGATTCTCCGCTTTGCTCAGTCTAGTATTTGTATGCTTTGCCTTCTTTCTGCAACCCCTCCTCTCTCTTTCTTGTAGCAATGACAGAATGTGTTCCCACGCTTCCCATGTGATGTTAAAAAAAAGTAAATAAAACAATGACAATGCGAAGTGGAGACTGGTTAGTTGCTTTTTTTTGCTTGTTCTTGTTTAAGCCTCTGTGTCTGTGAATTCATTTATCTGTTTAAGCATTCTGCGTGCATGGCTCTTGTTCTCTGTTAGTCTGTATGCACTCTGTTGGTCAGTTTTCCCTTGTTTGTTCCAGTTCTCTGTGTGTCTAGATTGGTGGAGGGAGGCTGGGGGGGTCTTTTGTCTGAAGAGCTGGGCTGGCTGTCTCCTAATTCTGTCTTTTAAGCCCTCAATGTCTTATAATATGTTTCAGTTCCCCAGCGTTGTGTATGTGTGTGTGTGAAAAGAATAATCAGAGCCTGTATGAGTGTCATTGAGGGTGCAGCTGTAGAGGCAGCCACCTCCCTCCCTCAGTCTCCCCGTGTCATTCTCTCTTTCATACGCAGTCTCTTTCATTTTCTCTTTCATTTCCCTCCATCGCTCTCTGCATTCACCCCATCATCCCCTCCTTCCCACCCCATGTAATGAGCTGACACACAGGAAGCTCTAATCCTCTCACAATGCCTCCCCCTCTCCCCCCTCAAAAAAGTGACTGGAAGCGGGACAGGGGGCAACAGGGACCAACCTGGTCCAGCTGTCCCCAAAATGGCTGCCTTTAATCCGTCCTCCACCCTCCTCTCTCTCTAGTAGTTTTTTATTTTTTTTTTTGAGCCTGCAGGGGATCCAGAAACCATGACGACTGGTAACCAGGGGGAAAGAATGGCCAAGAGCAGAGAGCGAGACAAAAGCAGTGAAAGGAGCCATGTGTGAGAAGTTTGTCCACATGCGTTCATGAGTGACAAGAGCCGTGTCTCAATCAAACAGCAAAGAATGAGAAAGTCGGTGGTTCTGAATGTCCCAGAAGAGAAGGTGACTATGAAGCTCCTCAGATGTCCGATCTTTGGTCAGATGAAACCCTGTCATGACTTATCAATAAACATTAATCACCTCCCTATGACCGTCAGTCATTCACTGTAAAAACCTTTTAAATGTCCTGAAGGAGACATTTAGAGAACATTAATGATGAATCAACCCACATCTGGAAGACAAAGCAGCTGCTATCTCTTCATTGGTCGCTAATTCATTTGATCACAGTAATTAAAGCTGCCATGCAAGCAAGACGTGAGCACATCCTCAGATTAGTTACAGATAAGGAAGAAGGTGCACCTTAGGTTCATTTATTTATTTCCATTTGGAAATGCTGGAGCTCCAGATGTTGCGCCAGTCACAGCAACTATTTGTTTTCCAAAAAGATATAAATAAATAAAAATCTGTCGTGCACTCCTACTTCCTACTATTGTAAGTTACAAACCGATTACACAGATATCCAAAAAAAAAAAGAGAAACTAATTGTTCACCTTTTTGTGTCTTGATTTTTACTTCTGAAATATTAAATCCAGCTTTTTTTTAAAAAAAAGTCTCAGCCTAATTTAAGCAAACCAAGATAAATAACAAGTTCTGAAAAGATATTAAATTTGTCATATTCACAGAGTATGATGTGTGAATATGATCTTTTGTGGTATTTAGAAGAAATTTTGCTTTTAATTATTCTCAAAGTAAATACAAACATTAAACTGTGAGGGAGAGCTGGTAAACACCAACAGTTGAAAAGAAGATTTTTTCAAACACATTAATCTTTGTTTCATCCAAAGGTTCTCATAAGAGAAGTGCAGAAATTTTCCCAAACTCCCATTATGAACTGAAGTTGTCGACAGTAAACCAGGAACAAGTGCTGGTGGCGACTTTTGCTGTGTTCTATTTACCTCTGAAGTCAGAACATGAATCTGGAAATGACTTCAAATCCAATGTAACCCTATTCTAGGTTTAAGTTCAAAACTACTAGGATTTGCTAATCGATATGCTCAGTGACAAGCCAATTGCTATTAGCAATAACAGTTAATAACAATCAAGTTATTTGCATTCTCTCCACTTTCAAACGCTGTTACAACTAGAGGAAGCTGGGAAAAAAATAAACTTTATGTTGCAGTGCAGCCATTTTGGATACTGAGGTCTGGGTTGGTGAGAATATCTGACGAATCCCACCTTCTGACTTTTCTGCTAATTTCTTTGGTTTCAAATCTAGAAAAATAAACATAGAAGACAGATTCGCACAACTAATCATGCAATGCTAATTCATTAGAATATTTATTTGTTTACTTTTGTTCTTGCTTTGTTTAGGTTTTTTTTTTTATGAATCCAACTGGAAAAAAGTCAATTTGTTCTACTGATTTAAAGTATCTCCTGGAACTTGGAAATCTTGCATTTTATAAGTGCAGAATAAAAGCTTGAGAACCATGTAAGAAAATAAATAAATAAATGAGCAGATCTGACACAATTTAACCAAAAGAAATAAATACTCACGTCCCTCCGTTTCACCTTTAAAGCCACAAGAGGGAGCCATTGCACACAGACTTTGGTCCTTTTAGTCAAACAAAACAGGAAATGTTAGGGTAAAACGTGACGCCACATTGACTAGGTCCAAAAAGTACTGTCAGTGGGTAAAATAGTGAATCAGGAATTTTATTTCTATACAGTTAAGTTAAATAATACGTATTTTGTGGCTTCTATTCAGGTTCTCGAAGTTTTCTTATATTGTTCAAAATGTTCATGATTAGTACAATTGTAGGTAATTTTAGGGCTATATTGGCCATTTTAATAGTAGTAATTTATGAGATAATTACTTTAGAAAAATATCAAATAATTTCTTAAACCTTCTTTAAAAATCACAGAAGATCCTTATTAAAGGAACACAGCAGTTTACACAACACTTTGTCTGGCTTTCCCAGATAACAGCCCAGTTTCATCACTGATGATAATCTCATCACGGAGGTTTTATTACCCTACTGAAACTCGCTGAAAGAGCACATGATGGCGCATTCATCCTCTGTAGTTACGCGAACAGAAGTGCTTAAAAAACCACAAGTGCATGATCAGCTGGCCAGAGGAGCGGCTTGTGAGCAGAGTCAAAACAAGAGGAAACAGCAGCACAAAGACAGAGAGGAGGAACACACAGGAGGGGGGCTTATTATTGACTGTAACGCTGAGGAGGAACAAAGATATCTCACGCTGGCTCCTATTACTGAACAGAAACAGGAATTATATTTCATTTATGACACATGCTGCACAAACCTCCAGGACACCAGAGAGGAGCAGGACTGGTCCTAAAGGTAGAAGGTGAGTCTTCGTCTAACAGCTAGCTGTAATTTACCGTATTGAACCTTTTCCTAATGATTCAAACAGGATTAGCTCATAGAAGATAGTAGTTTACAACACAGGCTCCATTCAGCCAATCATTCATTAACTTGTAGTGCCATTGCACATATACTTGGTTGATTTCTGCATGTGTTGTTAAGAATTATAAGGCTCACGCTTGGATTTGTTTTATTTCTAAGTGTAAGATGTCTTATGTGCAGATTTGTTGAAATTGTACAACCAGGTTCAAGGGTCAAGGTAACTTTATTATTACCTCGTCAGTAGATTTTACAGCGGTTCAAAACATTCATACAAACATCTTAACACACCCAGACCCACCATTCAAATAAATATAACAGTGCTCAAAGTTCTTTAAGCTCCATAAATCAAATCAAAGCAGCACACAGTAGAGAATAACAAGACTTAAATAGAAGATAAATACATGAGAAATTAAATCTTTATAAAACCAAGGGGTAAAACTCATAACACCGTAATAATCTGGACTTATTAAAATTTGCTTAATCAATTCAAAATTATTAAGATCCATTTAGAGAGGTGATGGTCCCCCAGAGCCATCTGTCACAGCTGCCACGTAAGAAAAAGAGAGATCATAACAACATGATATCATTGTAATTGATTCACTCTTTGTCTTTGATTTGCTGATGAATGGTTGATTGGAGAGTGATGTTTGTGGATCCAGGATGTAACCTTGGCTAAGTCCAGATGACTTATTTATCAGCGGTTTTTGGAC
Organism: Girardinichthys multiradiatus; assembly: GCF_021462225.1. Lineage (NCBI taxonomy): Eukaryota > Metazoa > Chordata > Actinopteri > Cyprinodontiformes > Goodeidae > Girardinichthys > Girardinichthys multiradiatus. The sequence continues at coordinate 30,554,620 of NC_061807.1, forward strand.
CTTGCTCTCTGTTTCTGTCAGAGCCTCACGTCTCCGTGTCTTTTGCACATGAACGGGCATTCAACTCATTGTCCTTCGCAGAGACTCCTTCATGAAACCACGTGCTGCTGATCTGCTCCTTATTAAAGGTATCTGAGCTTTCCAAGGCTTTAACTTTCTCCTAATAAGCTTCTCTTTCAACTGTTTTTGATGTTCACTCTCATTGTCAGCATTCAAATCAGGTCTGATCATCCAATCAAATTAGATATCCGATCAAATTAGTTCCTCGCTTTGTGTGTTTTGTTACTTATCTTTAAAAGAATTTAAAAATCTTTATCTGTTTGTCTGTGGAACGTTTGGGAGTGCCTTATGTTGTATCCTTTTTAATGCATGTCTGATTGTTTTTACCATGAGGATATCAAGGCAAAATTACAGCTGTCCAATTCTGTGCAAATGTGTTTACACCACTTGAACGTATCACAGATCAATTTCATCGTATAGTAACTACAAACCTTAATGGATATTAATGGGATTTTTATGTGATAGATCAACAAAAGTAGCACAAGACTGGAAAATTGAAGGAAAATGGTATGGAGCTAGATCTGGACTTTGACTGGGCCATTTTATTACATGAATATGCTTCGATGTAAACCATTCAATTGCCACTCTGGCTCTATGTTTAGGGTCGTTGTCCTGCTGGAAGGTGAAGCTCTGCTCTAGTCTCAGTTCTTATGGAGCTTCTAACAGATTCTCTTCCAGGACCGGCCCTGTATTTAGCTCTATCCATCTGCTGAGCCGCTTTGAACAGCTTTCCTAACTCCGCTAAAGAAAAGCATCACCACAGCATGATGCTGCCCACACCATGCTTCACAGTGGGGATGGAGAGTTCTGTGTTAGTTTTCCATGCACAGCGTTTTGCATGTAGGCTTGGTGTGTTCCTTACACCGCTTTTGGCAAATGGGACTTATAAGAATTTTCTTTCCACCCTTCCATAAAGGGCCCAATTTGTAGAGTGCATTAGTAATAGCTGTCCTGACAACAAATTGTCCCAACAGAGCTGTAGATCTCTGCAGCTCCTCCAGAGTTTCCATAGGCTTCTTGGCTGCTTCTCTGATTACTGCTCTGCTTGCCTGACCTTGTCAGTTTGGGTGGCCATGTTTGTACCATAATCTTTCCATTTTCAGATTGTAGACTGGACAGTGCTCTGTGAGGCGTTCATTGCTGAGGATATTATTTTGTAACCAAACTCTCCTTCAAACTTCTCCTCAACTTTCTCCTTGAGTCTGCTGGGTTCCTTGGTCTTCATGATGCTGTCTGTTCACTAATGCTCTCAATCAAACATCTGAGGCCTTCATATGGATTAATACTAAGATTAAGTTACAAACACGTGGACTCTGGCTTTAGTAATGCTTTTGAAGGAAGATTATTGTACTGGGTTTTATTTAGAGGTATCAGTAAAAGGGGGTTGAACACAAATTTATTCACTTTATTCCTTCACCTCACAATTATTTGCAACTTTGTGTTGGTCTGTGGCATAAAATCCCAATAAAAGACATTGAAGTTTGTTGTTGTAATGTAACAAAATGTGCAGAAGTTCAAGGGCTATACATTTTTTCACATGGCAGTAAATGCAGCCAGAGTGAAAGATTTTATTTTTATTTTAAACATGCTGCTTTGGATGTCTGCCTCTGCACCATCAGAGTCTGTGCGTGCTGAAGATGATGAACTTCGGAAATCATGTGACCTGTGTCCCCTGTGGTGACACTCTCAGACTGAGCGTGTGTGTCTGCGTGGGCAGCTCTGAGGCTCAAACGTGCGTCTCGTTCAGTTTTCCTTCCTCAGCTTTTGGTTACCAACGAGGAGCATGTTTGCTTCTCCTCCCCGTCTCTCTGTCAATACACTCAACCTTAAAAGGCCATTTGCAGCGAGCCCCCTAATGGCTCTCCAACCCACAAAACTGCTCTGCCATCCAGCAGTGTCCACAGCTGTGTTGTAATATGTTTTCATGTATGTTTGTTCTTCGTTTGCTGTCCTAGGTGTGTAAAATATGTTTTCATTTGACTGGTTTTAAGCAGGTTTTAAAGAAAGGTAAGCGTTTGCTTGTTGGACGTTTGTCATCGGAATCAGTTTCCATGGTTACAGCATCACTGATACGTCCTCGTGTGTTTCCTTCACAGATGACGGGAGATAAACACAGTTAACTGAGGGGAAAATTTTCATCTTCAGACCCGTATTGAGGCAAAAAAGGTTACTTTTGGGACTCTAACACCAACCTAATAAACTGTTAAGTCGAAGTTCAACAATGGCGTCCTACAGTCCAGCTCCCACATCGGAAGGGACCAATGGAGGCCCAACATCTATGAAATCTGAAAGCTCCCAGGAGTCCATGAAGCTGAAGAAGGAGATCTCGCTCCTAAATGGGGTCTGCCTCATCGTGGGGAACATGATCGGCTCAGGGATCTTTGTCTCGCCAAAGGGCGTCCTCATCCACAGTGCCTCCTACGGTCTCTCTCTGGTGGTGTGGACCGTCGGAGGAATCTTCTCTGTCTTCGGGGCTCTGTGCTACGCTGAGCTGGGGACCACCATCACCAAATCTGGGGCCTCCTACGCCTACATCCTGGAGGCCTTCGGCGGGTTCCTGGCCTTCATCCGTCTGTGGATGTCCCTGCTGATCATCGAGCCGACCAGCCAGGCTGTGATCGCCATCACGTTCTCCAACTACATGGTGCAGCCCATTTTCCCCACCTGTATAGCTCCCTACGTGGCCAACAGGCTCCTGGCAGCAGCTTGTATATGTAAGTAAACCGAGTAAAGTGTTTATTTTACCACTGTGGTTGCAGATTGGAGAGAACTCATGTGAGCTTTAGGGAGTGGAGAAGTGAAAGATGGTGACACCATGGCTGGAGTCAGCAAGTCTGCAGCAGTCATTCTTGCTGAGTTTAAATGAAAAGAGGAACTGAGCCTCCCTGAAACCTCGGTCATGAGTAATCAGGGAAAGTTTTAATTTACTTCATAAAAAAAAAAAAATTTGAAATCATGTTCATGTGTAGAGTTTTTACAGGACTGGAAACACTGCGAGTTCCTCATAAATGTTTGTTCAGATAACTTAAGCCAAGCAGCTAATAACACAATCAATATCTTATCATACTGCTCACCTGGGACGACAAGTTGAGAGACGCGGAGAGCTTAATAATACATTTCTTCATACATAAGCCCTGAATTCTAAGATAAAATATATTCAGGTGCTCATTTGTGGTCAGTAAAACCCCCTCAGCCACCCACCTACCTGGAAGGAATGCATTAACGAACACACACTTTAAATACAAGCACACACACACAAATGCAGTCCATTCAGTGATAAGCAGCACTTAGAGGAGGAGCTGATAGCTGTGAGGTAAAGTCCTCGCTGCAGGGAGACTCTGACCTAAGAGTCCTGACAGCTCAGCATAACAGTAAACCATAAAAACCCACTTCCTGTTGGTCCCGCTGAAAACAAGACGATACAGACTGGGCACCCACAAAGTCTACACACCCCTGTTCCAACGCCAGGGTTCGTGATTAAAAAAAAATCCATTTAAAACTTTTTACACCTTTAATGTGAAACATTTCCAGTAGAATTCGACTGGAAAAAAAAACCAATCTGTTAAAGATGGTAAAGTTTTGATGTAACTGATTGTGGGGCGTGCACAGTTTTTGGTTTAGCTGTATCAGCTAGTTCCGTCAGAGACAGCCTAAAAAAGGACTTGTGTCAGGTGATCCTGAGCCCGCCGGGTTTGGTTGCTCAGCTAGATGTTTGCTGCTATTCTGGTAGAGACTGTCATCCTGTCCAGTTTTAGGTTCTTCATAGAAGAAATATTAATAAAAAGATTATTCTCCATTATAAACATACTTCCCAATGTCTTTTACAGATAATGATGATGAGCGGTTGACATTTCCAACCTGTTACCACTTTGGCTGCACAATATTAATAAATCAATAAATTTAAATATTACTATTGAATATTGGAGTGATAAATTCAGGATTCCCTGCTGGTCTCTGTCATCACTGTGATCACAACTCTTTTTCTTGTGCTTTATCTCAGCCTCTGTCATTTTTTATTTAACTCTGCTCAAAATGAAAAATGCAGAAAAAATTAACCAGGTGTTGACCCTACTGGTCATATACAGTACTAGAGTGCAACGCATGGCCCAGGATAAAAGCTATTGCAAATATTTGTGCACACTGATTTGGACAACTGAAATGCGATATATAATGTACGCAATCTAATTCAAAAACCCTACAACGTTAAAGCAGATACACGAATGATCTATTCAGTCTTTACCAGTTCAAACACATTGTTTTTCCCTTTGCCACTGGGTTTAGAAAGTTCCCCACCAATGCAAAAAGGTAAAAGCCTCCCATTGGTTGATTATGTTTCACATGACAGCGAATTATTTAACCCTAACTGATGCAGGCAGTAGCTTCTGATTTCTTGAACAGCCATGTCAGAAGACACTTCCTGTGGCTGTGGACAAGATGTTAATCTGTTTCAGAAGGATCCAACTATTGCCACGCATCAAGCAAAGGAAACATCTGAGGACATTACTGAAACTAGGATTGGGAACTGTCTACTGAAACGATTGTGGGGAATCATCAAGAAATGTGATCGGACAAAATCACACAATGTGAAGGGAACTGAATGGATTGAGACCAAACAGCTGTGAGGCCTTGAGAAAGCCACTGAATGGAGAGGCTAATTAGGGAAACAAAAGGCTTTGGCTTGATGGGGAGCAAGATTTGGCTTTATGGAATATTTGTGGTCTGATGAGTCCATATTTAGCCTGTTTCAGAGTGATGGGTAACTCAGGGTAAAAAGACAGATGCATAAAATGATGCGCCCATCATACCTAGTACCCACTGTACAAACTTAAGGGAGCAGAACTGTGATCTGGGGTTGCTACAGTCGGTCAGGTCCTGATTCTGAAGCAAATCTTGCTTTATTTATGTTTACTCTGGGTTTCAGTGGTTTAGCCAGATTGTTGAGGTCAATTTTCATTTAACATGACCTGTCTCAGTGTTTTGATGTTTCAGTCCAACTGTTTGAAAGGTAACATTTTTATCACGTTTCTAGAAAGCCTTTTAATATATTTTAATGAAATTGGACAAATAGTATTTTTATTTAAGTGCATTTTACAAAAATTATATCAAACTGTTTATTTTTTTTTCTGAATATCAGAGCCCTACACAATTCTTCAGGGTCGTGACTTTTAAATGTACACTTAAACCTAACTCTGCCTCTATAAAATGTTGGCAAATAAAATAAGTGACGCTTGGTATTTTTTTGTGCTTGACTGGACGTCCTGTTGAGCTCAGACCTGTTGTGATCCTCTTAAGTGTTTAAAAAAAAAAACCAATTTTTTTTCCATTAAGTTTGTTAATCAGAGACAGGAATAATGCAATCACAGCTCAGACCCTTTTATAAACATCAGACGCAATAGCTGAGGGATGATAATTGTAAACGCTAAGACGCAACCTGCTGTGTCAGCTGGTTTGTAATGGAACTTATTTTATTAGCATTCATAAAATTTGTGGAGTCATTATACTCAGCTGAGGAGGGAGTGAGGTAAAAAGAAATGTTAATTGAAAAGGTTTTAACTATATGGAGCTCTGATTTGCTCCGGGGCTCCACAGATCTTCCAGTTTTTACCCTAATGGAGTAGGAGGGATTATTAAATGCTGATTAGAAGCTAAAAACAGCAACATTGCTTAAGGTGAAGTAAGGCACCATGTCAAAGGAAATCAATTTCTGCCATTGCTAGTTCGTTAGGAATGGTGTAGGAATGGACTTGAACCCAGGACGGCTGCTTCGAGGACTATAGCCTCTATATGTGGTCACACGCTAACCCCTACACCACCAGCGCCGCGCCCAAATGATAGTTTTTTTATTCATTTTTTACAAATAAATTCTAAACATTATACTTTACACCCAGTTAGTAAATGGAACTGTGTATAATTTACTATCGGTGTAAACCTGAGAATCCATAAAAAAGACGAATAATATTTGTGACATCCACAAATCTGGCCTTAATGGAAGAGAGGCAGGAAAAAAGCTATTGTTAAAAGAAAGCGGAAGGAAATCTTGTTTGCTGTGTGGCACAAACCATGTAGGAGGAACTGCAAATGTGTGAAGAAGGTTCTCTGAACATAAAATCTCCAGGATTAGGCATGGTGGTGGCAGCATCATGCAGTGGGACTCATTTTCCTCAGCAGGGACAGGGAAGCTGGTGAGAGTGAACGTGGATATATATAACTAAATATAGGGCAATCACGAATAAAATAAACTGTTGCAAGCTACTAAAAGACTTGTGACCTGGGCAGAAATCTACCTTCCAGCAGAACAATGGTCCAAACATAGAGCCAGAGGTCCGATGGTACGGTTCTGCAAGGCGCCATACCTGTGTGTCTCTGTGTGTGTCTCAGTATGAGAGCTTCTGCCTGTATGTGCTACTCTCAGCTGTTTCCTCGCCTGATAAACAACAGGCCACTCCGCTTGAGTCAGCAGCAGCGTTTCCTTAGATCGGCCACACGGAAACATGCTGGCACATGCTGAAATTTACAGAGCATATGTCTCCGCTGAGACCCGTGTTTGAGTCAGCTGGCTTCGCAGAGCCTCTTTGTGACTAACAAAACACTGTTTGGTCGCTTCCCCACAGGTTTGCTGACCTTTGTGAACTGCGCCTACGTGAAGTGGGGAACCAGGGTGCAGGACTTCTTCACCTACGCTAAAGTGATCGCCCTCATCGCTGTCATCATCACTGGTCTGATGAAGATCGGACAAGGTGCTTGTGCAGTCACTAAGAAACCATTAAATGTCAATGATTTGATGATAAGCAGAACTTTCTGCTGGTCACCTGCTGTTATCTCATTAAAACAGCTTAATGATTACTGCAAGTGTTGTTTTTATATTTGAATAACTGCGTTATTTTTTAGGTTACACCCAGAACTTTGAGGGCCTGTTTGACGGCTCCACTCAGGACCCAGGACATATTGCTCTGGCTCTATACTCTGCTCTGTTCTCCTACTCCGGATGGGACACGCTCAACTTCGTCACAGAGGAGATCAAAAACCCAGAGAGGTGAGCAGGCCAGCAAAAAAGGGCCTGGGTCTAAGATGGTCATTTCTTTTCTCCTTCCAATCCCTGCCCATAAAGTGATTATCCCCTGCAGGAATGTGGAGGTAGTCCTCCTAGTTCATTATTCTGTATATGCCATGCTATGCACCAGCACCAGTGGAAACAAAATAGCCCCATAGCATTATGCTACCACCACCGTGCTTGACAGTTGGTACAGTGTTTGTAGGTTTGAAGGTCTCACCTTTACACCTCTAAGGCATGGGTGTGACCAAACAGCCCAATCTTACTTTATCTGAACATAAAACCTTTCTAAAGAGGACATTTGGCTTTTCCATGCAGGAAGCTGCAAATTTGAATTGAGATAGACGTTGTCGATTTTAGAGCTGAAGCTTCTTTCTTGCTCAGCACCTTCTCAGTGTATAATAATATTTAAATTTCTTCACTATGGGGAGTCACACTGTTGTTCCAACTGTTTCCAGTTCATGATTTATTCATATTGGTATCAAACATCTAAACATACCAAATTTGCATTGGCCTGTTTTATTTTATTTTGTTTAAAGATTAATCTTAAAGATCCAAATAAAATACTTTGATTGAGCACCTTATTAATAATGGAATGCTCTGCTCTGATGTTATTTCATCTAAATACATTGCACTGAGTGGTTAAATGTTTGTCAATAAGAGCCAGGCTCTTGACTAAAATTCAAACAAACCTTTTACCAGGAAAGAAAAGTAGTGTCTGAATGTTTGTGTTGAGTCCTCGCTTTAATTTAGACTAGCCTGATTATGTTTGGACCTCCATTATCTCAGGGTTCCCAGGCAGATTAGGTGTCAAACAGCCTCATCCCCATTCCTCTCACACCCCCTCAGCTGAATTTAATGTGCATCTCCTCTGCTTTGCTGCCACCTGCTGGTTGTTTCTGTGCACTGCAGGAATCTGCCCCTGGCCATCGCTATCTCCATGCCCATAGTGACAGTGATCTACATCCTGACCAACGTGGCTTACTACACCGTCCTCCCCATCAACGCTATCTTAGACAGCGATGCTGTCGCTGTGGTGAGTTCCTGCATCTTTTCAGTAAATCTTTACCGCCATGAGGGATGGATTGTGCTTCGAATCCTGCTGTCGTCTCTCTTCAGACTTTTGCAGATAAGGTGTTTGGTGTGATGAACTGGACCATTCCCTTAGCAGTGGCTCTATCCTGCTTCGGCGGTCTGAACGCCTCCATCGTGGCGGCCTCCAGGTGAGGGATTCAGGCTCCAGGCAACAGCACAACCTCACTGTTAGATGTCATGTAGCAACCCTTGTCACACCCACTTTCTGTCTCTGTTTTCTATCTATAAAAAGGTTGTTCTTCGTGGGCTCCAGAGAGGGTCACCTGCCTGACTTCCTGTGCATGATCCATGTCCACCGCTACACTCCCATTCCTGCCCTCCTCTTCAACGTCAGTCAACTCTCAGATCTTTTCCCCTAAGTTTAAATTAATCACCATATTTCCTGATTTGACTAGGTTTCCTTTTTCTTTTCTCCAGGGCTTTATGGCTCTTATATACCTGTGCGTGGAGGACGTCTTCAGGCTGATCAACTATTACAGCTTCAGCTACTGGTTCTTCGTTGGCTTGTCAATTTTAGGGCAGCTTTATCTTCGCTGGAAGCAGCCTGATAGAGAGAGACCACTAAAGGTAGCTCAGTCAAATTCCAAATATGGTTTTAATTTTCAGATTCAGGTCTTCATCTCATTATGTCTTCCTCTCCTTTCTTTCTAACAGCTCAGTCTGGTTTACCCCATCATTTTCTGCCTCCTCACCATCTTCCTGGTGGTGGTGCCCCTCTACAGCGACACTATCAACTCCCTGATCGGGATTGGCATCGCCCTGTCAGGAGTCCCTGTTTACTTCCTCTGCTGCTACACTCCAGCCAGCAAGAGACCGCTGTGGCTGCGCAGATATATCGGTAAGGCAGATGCAGGATTTGCTTTAATTAAGAACCATTTATGCAACCAGTACCAGCTTTCAAGCTTTACCACAGACTCTCAACTTTGAATGGACCCTTACACATGACTATGCTTTGATCTGAGCCGCTCCATTTTACCTCCGGCTGTGTGTTTACGGTTGTTTTGCTGCTGGAAGGAAAAACGTTGTCACAGACAGCAACTTTTTGCAGCTTCAAACAAGTTTTCCTCCCTTATTGCCCTGTATTTAGCTCCTTCCATCTTCCCATCAATTCTGTGCAGCCTCCCCACCCAGCTGAAGAAAGAATCCCCACGGCATGATGCTGCCATTACCATGTTTTACTGTGGGGATGGTGTGTTCAGGTTGATGTGTGGTGCATGGTGCCACATACAATGACTTTCTTCTTCTCCTTCATAAAGGCCAGATTTGTGTTCTCTGCTCAATATTTGGAAGAACTGTCTGAATGGATCATTGTCTTGATAGCTTTATTTTAGTTGATAAATTGTAATTTTGTTGACACACAAAATCCTTCGTATTTTCCCTGAATGTTGTGTTTATCAATAATGTAAATTTAAACCTTCCTCTGGTATGTTTCTTTCAGCTAAGTGTGGTATCCTGATTCAGAAAGTGTGCTACTCAGTTCTGACTGAGATGGACGACAACAAATCAGAGTAGAGACGGTTGCTTTTCGCAGTTGACAGAGACTGAAGACAAAGAGTCTGAACTCCAGCCCACCAGCTGCTGCTACTAAAATGGCCCCCAGAGGACAAACATCTGGGCCCCGAGCTGGACGCAGCTCTCCGACTCGTCAATCATCTCCAAGTGACTGGGAATGAATTCCTCATGGTGGCAGGTGCAGTTTCAGGGAGAACATTAACACATAAAATGCACTCCAGAAGAAGCCTTCATGCACCCGGGCATCTCAGTCAAGAAACATTTAATTATAAGTATTTTGTGTGAAATTATCGACACGTTTTACTTTAAGGCTACACATCATTGATGAATTTAAGTGGGCATTTAAAAAAAAAACTGAAAGCACCGCGGACCGTACAACCAGCCTTAATGTTATTTGCACACAGAAGGAAGAGCAATAAAATAAAGTGTGTAACTTGACGTTCACATGTTTATGACGTTTAGAAAATGTTTTATATTGTTAGCTGTGAGGTCTGCTGAAGTAAAGGGCTATTTTTACACAAACACTGTAGAGTCTGACTTAAACGCTGACTGTTGATCATGTTCAGCTGCAAAGATTTATTTATAATAAAACAACTTCACAACTTTAAACGGCTCAGGTTTGTATGTAACGTGCAGATAAATAAAACGATATCACACGTGGTGATGTTTTAAAGCAGAGTTTATATCTGTTCAGAATACATAAACACAACACATTCCAACATTCCCGCTCCTGTCTATAAATATGTACATAACTCTCTACACGGAGGAGCTAAAAGCCCACTGGATTCATCCAATCGTGTTCTTCCACGGCTTCGCTTTGACTCCAGCTTCCTTTTGTTTAGCTGATGCTGCGGCACTCCCAGGCGTCTGCTGCAGAGGATTGTGGGTAAACGTCTGCCTCAGTGGACCTGCAGGGCCAAACAGAGAAGTTTAAACATATTTAGGAAAACATGTTTTATAGTGTTCACTGTTGTGAGATGATGCTCTATGAATGAAGTGAACTGAAAACACTCCTATCTCCAAGCACTGATGGTGTTTTGATGACGTTTATAAAAAAATCTTAAGAGTGGAAGAAGAATAAAGATTATAAAAATAGTAACAGCACATAAGTAAAGTTTCTAATTAGGACCTGATGAATACAGCATCTCCAGATAAATGACTGAAAATCTGTTTAAGTGCTTCAGAGAAGAACTTTGCTCCAACATGATTTCTCGGTTCTTAAAGAGGCTCCAGAATGGCGCACCTGAAACACATCCAGCGTAAAGTAAGACAGGTAAAGGACTGACTTTTCTCATTATAATGATGACTCAAAGCACTTTACAACACTTTACAACTAATCGCACTTGCAAACACACACAACTTGGGGGTAAGTGCCTTGCAAAGGGGCACATCAACCTGTGGCAGGAGAAAGCTGGAATCGAACCACAACTTTTGGATTGCAAGGTGACTATTTGTTGTGACTAAGGTGCAAATCCTTAACTAGAATTTCGGCATTGCTTGAGGATATAAAGTGACTTGAAGCTCCAGTGTGCTAGCCCACTGTACCGGACTGGTGGCAGTAAATTCACCCCACTGCCATCTTACACGCTAGAAGTTCTTGTTCTTCTGAGGGACAAAACAGTGTCGACTTAGGCTGGACACTTCATACAGACCGTGTGTTAATTCAAACACACCTTTTAAATCTATGGTTTGAAAACATGATCGTGAGACTAATAAATATCTACCAGCAGGAGGTTGATCGGAGTTATTTTGGTTTGATCAGGGGTCAGAACCCTTCATGTTTTATACAAATCAACTGTTCCTTACAGCGGTGTTTCCCAACCCTGCCCTACATGTTTTAGACGTGGCTCTGTTCCGGTAAACCAGATTTAAATGATTGCATGACCTCCTCAGCAGCCATCAGGGCTGCAGAAACCTAGTAATCGCTCTTTCATTTAAGTCAGTTGTGAGGCTGCAAGGAGACACATAAAACATGCAGGACAGGGGTACTTGAGGAGCAGGGTTGGCAAACACTGTCATATAGGATGATAACCTCAATAAGTAGAAATAGGGTTCAATCACAAGTCTCCAAAACATAATACACTACTTTCTCTCTCTCAAATGTAGGAGAGATGTGACCTCTTTCATAATTAATAGGATCAAGAAGTAGGAAGGAACAAGATAACAACACATTAGAACAAAATGAGGCTGATATTCTACACATATATAATTTATATGGAAAATGCTGCTTAAATACAAAGAATTTGACAAAAATAAAGACACTAATTTAAACAGATTGAGGGAAATAGAAATAAAACGTTAACAGTGTGTTTAATATAGTTTTGGATGTAAAATATGAGCAAAATAAATAAATAAATAAATTTCTTTAGGGCCTCAAGATATTTAATCTTTTATTTGTGTGCAGGAAGTCAAACTAGCCACAAGAGGGAGCCCTTTCCTGCAATGTTCATATTTCAGCTGTTTGGATTAAATCAGAGAAATTTGTACCAGTTTTATATTGATCTAAAAATGTTCACACACAGTCCAGAACAATCTCTACTTTAGTTTGTTTCAGGAGGACACCCTAACTCTGCTGACTCATTAAATATAGATTTTCTTTTTAATTTTCAGGATGTCAAACTCCTGTTTACTTCTGATAACTGATTTAGTCATTAAAATGACTGTGATTTTTTGACATTGTGGTGAAGTAGTTTGAAACCAAGTTTGGAGGAACGGTTTATGATAGTAACACAATTATTCATTTTCTCTTTTCTATTCAGTTCAACAATATTTGGGTTTTTTCAGATTCATCAAAAATTTTTAAGGTTATGTTTTCCTCTCATTTCTTGTGATTGACCTGTAAGTGCTGCTGGTATTTGGCCAAAGAGACGTGGGACCTCAGTGGGACTAACCTGGTAAAGTAGGTCAACAATAAACCAAAGTCTTTCATACTTTTCTTAACCAGCTCCAATGATTTTACTCATTTAATCCCTCACCAAGCTAATAAAAAGGACCAAAATGTGTTGGATCAGACCTTTAGCAGCGATGTCCAGGTGATTCTTTATTCTTCTCTCCCTCTCTTCCAGCTGGTGAGCTAGCTGAGCGTTCTTCCATCCTGGAAACCAGTTATCACACAGATAAAACAAAGTTACACTTAACTATAACGTCGGACTAAATTATGGTTCAAAAGACTCGATCGACTGAGTTATTTCTGACCTTTCTTCATACTCTCAATAAGTCCATCGCTCTGAGGCATCGCTGAGGCCGGGTGTTTGATCCTCTCCGGGATCATAAACCTCCGTCTGACTGCAGGATGCCTGAGCAGAGCCACTTGACCCAAGGAGAAGCAGTTGGAGGTCAGCCAGTAGGTAAACACCGCCTGGGAACAGATATTTTTAACACACCCTAAGCAGCAGAGCTTTATGACATCTCGGTACAATAGGTTTAGGTTCTGGGACAAATCCACACTAACCGTGGGGAAATTGATGGTGAGAGGGAGGATGATTAAAGGCATGATTCTGAAAACTGTCTTCATGGCTCGCAGATTTGGGTTGTCGAAACCGGACTCGGCACCAAGCTGAAAAATGTAATCAGTGTGATGAGTTTAAGAAAGCTGCTGCTCTGATTCTTTGGCTAGGAGAGAGGTTATCTCACCTCCAGGATGAAGAACATGGTCCCAGTGACAACTAACGGAAGGATATAAAAAGGATCTGCTGCACTCAGGTCGGTGAACCAGAGCGCACCTCCCGTCTGTAAGCTGGGCACGGGCAAATACGCCATCTTCCTCAGAGCGATGAAGAACGAGATGAAGACTGGTGCCTGTGGGAGATCAGCGAGTAAAGGAGGAACAGTGAGCATCTGGAAACAAAGCACATGAAAAACAGACATACACCGCTTCAAGATGCTAAGGGCAGCTTGAAAATCGTCATGGTTATTTTTTTGTTATTTTAAAGTATAATCAAAACCCAGTGTTGCAGCTACAGCTTACATACATGGTGTGATGTCACCTCCACTCCTAACATAAATTAACCAATGACGGCTCTTGCAGAAAGGCACCAGAAAATATTTTGAATGCTTGTTTTATGTTTCTTACTATGACTCTTAAAGAGATATGTGAATCAGAGAAAGTCAGAATCAAAGCTTTACAATATCTGCAGTTTGGAAACTGGACACAAAATGCTGATCAGTGCATCTTAAATTATGACACCATGAATTGACAGAACCGGTAGGGGTGAGAAACTTCAGGTATTTAAGACACCGTTTGATTTTTAAATTAGGCAAACTGACCTGGACCAAAGGAACCAGGAAGCCTCGTAGAGGATTCACGTCATTTTTCTTCTGGAACAGGTTCAGATCAGAGTACGCTTTGGCAACTGCAAACAATGACCCATCGGGTCAGAATGAGCGGGACAACAATGGCAGAAAGACAGCAGAAAATACGGAGATAACGTACATTCATATTTATTTCCGCTCTGCTTGGCCTCGTTCATTCTGTTGGTTAGTTTGGTCATCTCAGGCAGGACGTTGTTCAGTTTAGCCGCCTCTCTCTGACCCTTCACTATGACGGGAAACACAGCCAAACGGGCCAGAACCGTTCCTAGAGCCAACAACAAAAGAACACATAATTATCACATATAACACAGATTGAGGAGAATTTCAGAAAATAAATAATAAATTTCCTAAATGTAGAAATAAATACACAAAAAAGTCAGACTTTCTGAAAGTTTTTGCTCACCTACGACTATAGCTCCCCACCAGGGCAGGCCCAGATCCATGTGGAAGAACTCTAACAGGCTCTGGATCAGACCCACTGGAGTGTAGCCGGCCAGTCCCAGTTCTGCCAGCCTGGGCTCTGCAGCCACAGCCTGTAGGATGTCTGCTGCAACAGGAGCAACATCAGCCACCTGCTCCATGACCGACTGCGTTAGAACAGGCGAGGAGGGGTCAGGGGTCAAAAGAGAGGCAGAACTGTCCGCTACCGAGGCTGCCACTGAAACGCTTTCAGCTGGGATCTGGAGATATCAGTAACAAAGAGTGAGGCTGGGAAATGAGGCGAAAGCCTTTTAGGTAACTGTGTTTTATTTATCAGTGACCTGTTGGAAGGCTGTGTGTGTGAGGACGGGGACCGAGTCCGCAGGCAGAGATGCTGCGGAGGACTCCAGGACAGGAGGAGGTATCGATCCATCACCAGGTGGGATCTACGAAAACCACCATAAATTCAACTGATCAGCGACTGAATCTAACAGAGTTCATCTTAAAATTAAAATATGAATCCTCCAGATTCATTCTGCAGGTTCTGATCTACATCCTCACAGCTCAGATCATAACATCATTTAAATATCATCTATAATGCCCAACAGTGACGACAACCAGAATTTTGCTCATTTATCGAATTCATAAAAGTGAATTTATGTATCAGGAGCGAGATCGACGTGCAAATGATGTGAGCTTTTTGATCAAACATCTTTAAAACTGTCTCTAAATTGTGTCCAGTGCCTTAAAATAAATGGTGACTCCAACATGTAACTCTTGGTTGCATTTCCAGCTGTTTCAAACTTTGTAACTATTGCTCTGATTATTGACAACTTTAAGCAACTATCTATTTTCCGGTAGCCACTTCCTGACTTGTGAAGATTAACACACATCTACCTTAATTGAATATCATGTTCTCTTGTCTTTCCCATTTGCAAGTGTGGCTAAGAAAAATGGGCCTCAGTCTCAAACCATATTTATATGCTCTGGGAAAGAGGAAGTCATTTTTTTTACAAAACTATCAATAAAATAAAAACTATAAAATATTTATAAAACTATTAATAAATAAAAGCTTGCGGAAATTCAGATCAACTTATAAAAAGTATTTTGTATATTTCAAAAATCATCACTTTAAGATTATGCTACTGAAATAATATATATATTTTTAAGGTTTTTTACAAACAAAGGTGAATTTACAGCTAAGTACCTTTTAAATACGTTTTAGAGCTATTAAGTTCAAAACCGAGTGAAATTTGACGTTGTTTTTCTTGTACATCTGTGCCTTTTTCCACTACAAACTATCAGCATGATCTCTAAGCAGATATATAAAAAACTAACATATTCTCTCATACTCTGATTTATTTGTCTCTGTTACAGAACAGACACTGAATCACATTCATGTCACTTAATTTGTTCAAAGACGTTCCCTAAAATCAATACCAAACTGCTGGATTTGGAAAAATTATTACCATTTTATCCTTTTCCATACAGAGGAAGATATGGTGCTAATACTGAGTTTAGTTTGACTTTACTTTACAAGATAAGACGCTAAAAGGGGTCAAATATGACGTTTAAACTATTGGCAGCAGGTTTGTAATGAAGACAGAAAGGACCTCACCAAGATGCAGCGGGTTACAACAACAGTCGCATTAAAACATGGAGGTAAAATCAAAATAATCATTTTATCACACTGTAATATCCTTCTTAATATTTCTTACCAACGTGTGTGTTAATGTACCTGTGAGCTGTTGTGTCTAACGGCCACAGAGCTGACCCAGAGGAACTTTCCACGGTGCCTGCGGCTGATCTGAGACCTGCTGAAAGGACCGCCGCAGCCAAACAGTGTGTGCAGGCTGGAGCTCTGGAGCAACAGCTGTAAGGATGAAAACAACAAGAGACCCAGATAAATATGATTCAGATAATATGATAAACCATTTGCTGCATATACAGATAAATCGGAAACATTAACACCTGATATTTATTCAGATTTTAAACATGTTTAACATGTTGATTGCTTCTTCTATATGAAGACTTGCGGCTCTGCTAAAACCACTCGGTTTAAAATTCATACATTTATTAAAACTGGGCGTCCAACTTTCCATAAAGCTGCTGAAATGTTGTTTTCAAACAGTCCAGGAGTCTAAAACGTTGCTATAAAAACCACATATCAGTGTTTTATGGGACCAATCAGCTGTGATCGTTGTTTCCCACAGCAGGTGACTCCCTTTATTCTGCATTAATTAATATTAAACTACTTTAGAGTGAAAATCATTCATATGTAAATGTTTCAATGTTTAACTCCAGAAGAAACTCGTTGGCACTTTTACACAAACCTGGCGAGTTAGTTAGTTTAAAGCCACAGAAAATAGTCTAAATAACGTCGTATAAACGTCCTAACAACGAACTTCAGAACAACCGACAAAACTACAATCAGGCTCCATGTGGAAAACCAATTATTTGAAGTTTTTAATCGACTTATACTGATGTCTTCTCTGCAGACTCTCTGTCAAAGTCACACTCATAACGCAGTGTGCGCTCACCGGCTAGCATGCTAGCCGCTGATAACTGCGGTTTCTGTCTCTGTTTTAGAAGCAGGGACAGAACCGAACCAGCAGAGCTGCAATCTGGACCTACTTGGTTCTCAATGTTTGGAAGAGCAGAGCTGCCTCGGCTCGGTTTTCCAGTCTGTCTCAGAAAACATCTTGCTAAGCAGCTCGGAGTCACCCCTCTCCTGATGGCAGCCATGTTGGGAGGGAGGAGACAGACCTACGGAACGTGTGAAGGGTCAACCCAGTGTTGCCAGGTGAGAAATTGTAGCATTATCGTACTAGAGACATAAAATTATCGTACACTCGTCATAACCAAAATAACAAGTCTGTTGATGTCTTGAATGGCGTCTAACAGACACTCGCAGCTTTGTGACGTCAGTACGGAAATGATTTATCAACAGCTGCAGCCCCACTTCTTCTTCTTCTGTGTTGTTTTTTGGCAGTTGGCAAATAACTTGAAGATGTGCATTACCGCCACCAACTGGTATAGAGTGTGGTTCTTCATGGTTTTTAAATCTTATTACTATTACAACAACTCAATTTTATTTATAATTTAGTGCTTTTGAAAAATCTAATTATAATTTGAATATGTTTGCTACCTAAACTTCTTTGCAAAGTATCTCTTCAATATAAAATTTTCTTAATACCTACAAATTCTCTCCTTAAAATGTTCTTTCTTGTTCATATCGACACTTCAATATTACATGTTCTATTGTTTCCTCCTCTCACAATGATCACATTTTCCTGTATTATGTTTCTTTATCTTGAACAATGTAGAATTAAGTCCTGTATGTCCTAGTCTTAATCTTGTAATTAATCTTTCCTCTTTTCTACTCCTTCTTCCTGTTCTTACTCTCCTACTATCTTGTTGATTCTGTAAAACCATCTTCCTTTCTTTTCTTCATCCCACTTTTTTGCCACTCTTTCCTGATCTCTGTTTAATTATATTTCTTGCCTCTGACCTACTAATATTTATTATAAAGCTAATGTTGTTTTGTGTTGCCTTCTTTGCTATCCTGTCCGCCTTCTCATTCCCTCCAACTCCTACATGTGCTGGTACCCATAAAAACACTAATATTAATCCCATTCTTGTATTCTAAATAAAGTAAGTTTTATTTCCAACAAAATGTCTGGTCTACCCTCTGAATGATTATGTTTAAACTTAATAATGCTGAACTTGAGTCTGAACAACTGATTGTTTTAATGGTTTATATCCTCCACCCCTGCACTGCTAACAATATTGCTAATAATTCTCCTGAATATACTGATAATCCATCTGTAATTCTTTTTCCTACTTTTATTTTAAATTCTGGTATTACAAATGCTACTCCTATTTTTTCATCTGTTTTTGATGGCTCTGTGTAAATCTGGACATAATGATAGTAATGTTTATATATTCTTGTATTATACTTGAATCTAATCTACATTTTGGATCCGTTTTCTTTCCATCAACGCCATATCCACCACTGCTTCTGGTAACAGCCACGGTGCGCACTACTGGCAAAAGAGCAACATTAAACTTATTTCTTTTTCATATATTTAAATTTTCTGCTATATTATTGATTAATCCAACCAAAACTCTTAACTTGTTTTTTTTTCTTTTTTCCAGCTGGTTTTAAAATAATCACTGTTGTGGGATGATCCGGATTATTGCTTTGTAAGTTTATCCAGTAATTAGTTGCTAACTGTTTCCTTCTTAAATCTAATGGCATCTCTCCCATTCTACCTGAAGTGCTGCTATTGGACTGGTTCTGATTGCTCCTGTACAAATTCTTAAAGCTTGATGTTGTATATTGTCTAATTTATAAGATGAGTGTTTGCTGCTGATCCATCAATTATACTTCCATAATCAATATTTGATCTAATTAATCCTGTATAAATTCTTTTTAATGATGTTCGATTGCTCCCCAATCAATACCAGCATACATCTCATAATGTTTACTATTCTTTGCATTTATCTATGACTTTTTTCTATATGTACTTTCCATATAATTTTTTCATCAAACCATATACCTAAAAATTTTATATTTTTACTTGTTCTAAACTTGATTGTATAATTTTAGTTTGATATTTTCTCTTTTCCTTTTCTGTGTAAACACCATTAGTTTTGTTTTTTCCACTGAGAATTTAAATCCCATTGATTTGCCCATTGTTCTATTCTAATAATCTCATCCTGGTATTTTCTTTTCAATAAATTTGATATTACGACCCCTTTTCCTATAGCTCCATCATCTGCAAATAGTGAGCCAACCGACGTCCTTACCAATTATTTTAAATACATCATTTATCATTATAGAAAACAATAACGGACTTATAATACTTCCTGAGGAGTACCTTATCTATTATATATTATGCTGACAATTCTTGACCAATTCTTACTTGTATTGTTCTTTTTGTAAAAAATCTTTAATCCAGTTTAAACATTTTTCCAGTTAATACCCATGTTTCTTTAATTTAATTAATAATCCTTCAACCCACATCATGTCATATGCTTTTCTATATCAAAAAATACAGCTACTACATTTTCTTTGTTTATTTTGTGCTCTCCTAATTTCATATTCTAAACATAAGCAGAGTCATTGTGCTTCTCCCTTTTTCTATTCTAAACCCATTTTGATTTCTAGATATAATCCATTAATATTTAAATAATATGTAATCTATTATTAATCATTTTTTCCATTATTTACAAATATTTGATGTTTAATGCGAATTGGTCTATAATTTTCTGGTTTTGTGTTTATCTTTCCTGGTTTAGCTATTGAATAATATTGCTTCCTTCCAGCTCTGTGGCAAGCTCTCCCTCCTCCCAGACTTTATTGTATAATTCTAATATTTTGTCTTTTGCTTTGTCATAGATGTTCTATCATCGTATAGTAAATTTGATCTTTTCCAGGTGATGTATTTTTTGTTTCCTGGTTACAAAGTTCAATTCTCCTTGTGTAAATGGTTCATTTATTTAATTTATTTGTATCTACATATTTGCATTAATTCTTTATATTTCATCTTTGTGATTTCCCTACTTCTTTCCTCTTCACTAATATTATTTGAACTATGAATTTTACTAAATGTTTAGCTAATATTTCTGCTTTTTCTTTATCTTCCGTTATAGTTATATATCTATTTTTAATATAGGATATCCATATCTTTTCTAATACCTCATCTTTTAATCGTTTTCCAAATTTGATCAATTTTGTTTCTCTCCCTCCGGTATTACAAAAGTTTCTCCAATATTCTCTTTTGCATGTTTAATGATCTTTCTTACCTTTGCCTGCTTTCTTTTGTACTCAATTAAATTCTGATAAATTGGGTTACTTTTTAACATTTTAAATGCTTTATTTCTTAATTTTATTACTTCACTACATTCTTTTGTCCACCATGGCACAATTTTTTTATCGTTCTTTCTTCCTCCTTTTTTTATTGATTCTTCTGCAGCCTGTAATATTTTTTACAGATATTTATATTTAAACTATTTATATCAATTGACTCATCTATTTCTTCCAATTTCTTTTGACTTAAATATTTAAATTTTTCCCAATCAGCCTTATTAAAGTTCATCTTTTATATAATCCTGTATTCCTGTTATTTATTATAATATTCCTGTTATGATTTTAATGGGGTCATGATCACTGCCTACTGTTGTATCGTTGTCAATGTCCCCACTCAACGTTATTAGCTAAACAATTTGATACTATTGTTAAGTCAATCACAGATTCTGTACCTGTTTTTATACATTAATTCTTGTTCCTTTTCCATCATTTATACATACCAAATTTTTTATTTCCATTATTTCTTCAATAACTGTCCATTTTATTATTACATTTCCCCATAATGTGCTGTTAGCATTAAAATCTCCACACCAGATTACGTTTTCCTTCTAAGTATCCCATTAATTCATCCATCAACTCAAATGATAATATTTTACATGGATTATAAAATTTATTATTTTACACTTTCCTTTTATTGTAAATTTCAACTACTATATATTCTAACTCTTTGCCTTTTCCTAATATCTGATATTGTATCCTTCTTTATAAATATTCCACACCTCCTCCACTTCCTTCTATTCTATCCCTTCTGATACTATTGTACCCCTTTAACACAAAATCTAGGTTGGTTTTAACCACGTCTCCTGTATACATATAATTTCGTGGTTTTTCTTCAATTCCATCTATATACCCTTTAAATTCCTGTCATTAGCGATTAAACTTCTTGCATTCCACTGTAATATTATCATATATTTCTATCAGCTGGGGTTCCTCCTTGCCTTCCATCTGTTTCCAACTTTTTATTAATGTTTTCCCAAGTCCTTCTTTAAACCCCTAAGAACTTTTCTGCTCCTCTGACTATTATTTTAATCTTTTCTGTTTTGTGTTTAGCCTGTTCAGTTGCAGGTCAA
Organism: Girardinichthys multiradiatus; assembly: GCF_021462225.1. NCBI lineage: Eukaryota > Metazoa > Chordata > Actinopteri > Cyprinodontiformes > Goodeidae > Girardinichthys > Girardinichthys multiradiatus. The sequence continues at coordinate 30,576,014 of NC_061807.1, forward strand.
TGACATAAGCTATGCAATAATATCAGTTTTTCCACAGACATTGTAACCATTTCCTCTGATTCTACTTTTCTTTGTTGATAATCTTGAATCCTAATTTGACCTTCATCCTTGATATTTCTTTCTGTACATTTTTGACTGCTTCGGCATAGCTTATGTGTTTAGTCATTTTAAATTTGTTGGATTTCTTTTGCTTTCTTCCTTACCCTCACATCCCCCGAATGTAACTCTATGTGCCCTCCACAATTGCAACATTTTTCCTGCACTTCTTCCCCACAATCTCAATTCTGTGATCTTCTCCACACTTTGGACATCTTTGTTTTCCTTTACAGACAGCTGCTATGTGACCATATCTCTGACATTTAAAACATCTTAGTGGTGGAGGAATGAAAGGCCTCACAGAAAAACTCAGATATCCTATTTTAACATTTGTTGGCAACACTTTTCTTCAAAATCTATAAAATTGACAGGCTTCCTACTCTTTCACCATTTACATTTTTTGTCAGTCTTTGAGATTTTTTTACCTTTGCACCAAACAATGCTTTTTTTAACTTGTCTATATCCTCCTCCAGAGGAATGCCATACATTACCCCCCGAATGATTTTATCTTCTCCTATAATCTTCTCTCTGTCACTGTTTTCTTGCAAATGTTTTCCACTTGTAAAGCCTTTCTTCTTTGTTCTTCATGTTTTACACACCACCAGTATATTTCCATCTCTCAAGACCTTCACCATTTAACATCTCCTATCTTTTTTTAATTTCATCTAGATAGTGAAATAGGACCTCAGGTTCTCTTTTTCTTCTTCATTTTTTATCTTTATATTATTTTACATCTCTCTTCCCTTCGATTTTCCCCTAACTACTCTCTCTTCTTCAGAACTGTTTTCTTCCAACTCTCTTTTATTCCTTTGGCTGTCTAACATTTTTTCCTTCTTCTGCTTACCTCTCCGCGTCCTCTCCCCTCTACTTACTGGCGTCCATTGCATCAAAGTCCATATTATCCTCCTGTGTATCCATCTGAACCATTCACATACCAGTTTATGCCTTTTACTGCCACTTCCAAAAGTAAATAATTTCTACCACTGTGGGGTTCTTAGTAGACCAACGTTTTCAGATCGAAGTTTCGCGCCAAGATCCTGCCTCCAACCAGCCAAGCCGCTGCAGCCCCACTGTGCCGGGCTCTCCTTCTTCTTCTTTTCCTTTCCTCAATCATGGGCGGGCGCAGTGGACTATTCAGCCAATCATGGCCGTTGTTCTGAGCCCAACGCATCACGTCACACGTAGGTCACATTTAGAAAAGCACGATTGGCTGGAATTTCCAGCATTTGTTTCCGAATCCGGACACAGATGCCTTCAAGGTTCACAAAAAAACTCCGACAGATTTTGGCGATAGGCTGATGACGACTGATTACAACCACACATTCACGGAATGGTCAAATTATCGTACATTTGGCCTTTTTTACGAATATTGATCGTACAGAGAGCAAAATTATCGTACAAATACGATAATTATCGTACATCTGGCAACACTGGATCAACCTGCCGAACCGCAGATGTGTTTTTTTTTCTACGTAAGAAATGCAGCATGAGTTTAACCTATTATTATTATTCCATATTATTATTATTATTATTATATAACAAAATCTTACACATTTTGACCACACGCGTACATTTTAGAAGCCTAATTTATAGCCAACACATCAAGCCATACTGAGACACAGGATCTGAATATAAACGTCCAAATTAATTAATTTATTTATAGGTATACATTTGTTACCCTCTTTCAAATACATTTAATCTAAATGTATTGACTGCGCAATGCATTAGGAAGATGCATTCTGGGGCATGTGCCACAGTCTGGTGAGCCTATATGTTCACAGCTACTTTGTGAAATAAAAACATCTTAATGTAATATCTTGTAGCACAATTGAATGAGGCTCCAACACTAAATACAGCCTCCTATTTAGGCTTTTGCCTTTGTAAAAAAATAAACTCCTTTTTGCAGAGACACACAAAATAAATAGCTAACTAAATAAATAAAGGTTTTCAAATGAAAATTACATTTTAAACATTCTTGTCTCTATTTCTAATCATTTTAAGGTCATCCGGTACTTCATTGCAAATTTACTTTCATTTTAAAGTTTACTTTCACTTTATAGTTGGTCTTATGACGGGAACGTGATGCAAAACAGCTGACCAGGAAAATATACAGGGGTGTGTATACTGATGGTTGAATAGTTTATTTTTCCTTTTAAAACGTTTACAAGTCCTCTTGATGAAGAATAAAAACATACGCCAGCTGCTTAATTATTTAGATATTGTGTCCTGCCTAATTTACAATATAACTCTACAAAATAATAGTCACAGACACTCAGTAAGGATATGTTGATAAATGAACCAAAAATAGATTCTATGGGTGTAAAACGTTTTTCAAATGTAGAAACAAAACAACACATCACAAGGAGTCTTAAAGATCTGACATTTATGATGACATTGTAATGCTTTGTTTGTTGTTTGAACGTCTCGTTCAGTGTCAGTGAGTGTTATTATAGTCTTTGCTTGGCTATTAACAGTAGACTCCTCCCTTTTCCTCCAGAGGCGCATATTCTGCACGAATAGGAAAAAACGTGAAAATTTTCTCAAGAGCGTTGCATTAAAAATCTCGTATTATTGTATGAAGTTACTTACAGACATGCCCATGTGTGAAAATGTTAAACTGACTTCACAAAGACAAAATCCCTCATGCAAACTCCAACAAACTTTCGTTGTTTTTCTTTTTAAATAAAATTATTATTTAATCTGCTGACTAGTGTGTTTTTGTGCACCGGTCACTTCTTGTGATCGATCTTCCCGGCGGTTCCTTGGTGTTCAGATCGCTGACCTCTACATTGTTGGAGCTAATCTGGTCTATAGTCCACATTTGGGCTGCATGCGAGCAGCTCGGTTCTGGGTTTGATTCTGAATGTCTGGTTAATGATCTGTTTACATCTAAGCTCAGAAGAGCGCAGGGGAAATTCCAGTTTTTATCATGTTTTCACTTTCATTTTTAATTACTGCAGGATTACATTTTTTTTATTTTATTTTTTTATGATTTAGGCTATTTGAATTAATCGGACAGACAGAAAGATTATATATATATATACGTTCCTCAGCGATCTACAATATTCGATTTGAAACGTGCAAATCTGTCCTAAAATGTTCTCTTTTATGGGATGGACGCAACAAAACGAGTGCAATGTTTCCATTTTCTGTCGAATACAGATATAACTTTTTGCGCTTTATTCTTACAATCTTGAATAAAACAAACAAACAAAAAAAAAAAACTAAACAGACTAGAAAAACATGAAAGGTGCAGGCAGTCCTTGGTCACACTCAGTGGTGACACTGGTTTCACGCGTAACAAAAGGACAGATAACCAACGATCCGTTATTCGCTGCGCTAGACAGGTAAACATGGTTTTATCCAATCACAGAAACGCAGGGGGATAATTTACCTGGTCGTCTTTTGTAAGCTTAGCATTTTAGTCAAGTCCCAAGTGAGTGTAGCTGACTGCGTTCAGATTATATGCGTTAAGGCACAGTTTCGCGTTGGTTTCTGCGTCATTTAGGGAATACAACAAGCGATTATTCTCATACGCAGTCGAAAATGCAGTCGAAAGTTTTAGCTCCACCACTTTCATTTTCTCACTTCAGGTTTTTGCTGCGAATGAAAATGGGCGCAGCTACATCTACACCAAAGGAGAAGTGCTATGATCCCAACGACTCCTCGCTGACATTTGTCGACCGAGAGGATGAATTGGACTGTGAGTAGGCTGCTGCTAGTGGCTTCTTTTAACTAATCTGTGGATTAATGCTGGAAATGGACTTAAAACTCATTTGCTGAGTTACTATTTGTTTGTATTGTCGGCCAGTTTTGTGTGAAGGCTTCACATCACCAAGAACGCAGATGTCCTGTGGTCACGCTGTGACCCCGAGGTCCCTCACTAACTGGTGTCTCAAGCAGCTGGATGAGGTAAGATGCTCCAAACTACAAGAATTAGAGAAATAACCTTTCTCCTATTTAGTATAATATTTACAATCTGCCCAAAGATGTAAGAGGCTCTAAAAAAATGTATCTGGAGAACCAATTCCAGTCTATATATTTTTGTTTTGTTTGTTTTTCTTTTTTCTTTTAGTTTATTTAACAAATTGCTGCTTCTTTTTGAAAGTAGATCTAATTTTATAGCTATTAAGAAACTTTATGTTTACAGAGTATAATATCAAGGCATGTTAATGGAAAGTTGAGTGGAAGGAAAAATGTGGTAGAGCAAGGGGCACAAGCAACAGGGATAAGCACAGTTTTGCTGTTGTTTGTTTAAAATTCTTATTGTTTAAAATTAATTTTGGGTTTTCATTAGCTCTGAGCCTTAATCATAAAAGTTAGCAAAAATAAATAATTGAAATCCCTCTGTGTGCAATGAATCTTTATAATTAGAAGCAGTTCTTTATATATTATATAGTCTGAAAATAACAATATTTTTTATTTCAGTTGCACACATTAGGATCTTTGTTAGTAAAATATATATATATGTATAATCTTTAGTGAGCATGGTGTATATCATCAATTTAAGAAAAATTCTTAGAACATTTAGATACAAACAACTGGTGCATTTGTCAACATGATCTTTAGGAATTTGGTCTGTCTTGGAGCCCTCAGGCCTGTAGGGGGAACATAAACACTTTTCAACCTTTACTTATACCTTAGTCTATTGAGCGGTGTTTCTTCTTCCATTGTTTTAAAGGGGCAAAGCAGGTTTGTGTGTGGTGTGTATGGCTGCAATGCTCGGTGGTCTTACAAGGAAATTCAGAAGATGGCTCTCCTGACTCCTGAAGAAATAAAGCACTTTAAGAAAATGAGGACCATCAATGCTGCTGTTAACAGAAAAGTATGTCTTTTATGCCTTACTTTGAAGTTTTTTAATTAAATTAGTTTAGATTGGTAATTTATTCTAAATCTCCATCTGCCTCCAAAAAGTGTCCTGGATGCAAGTCCTCTGTTGCAAGACAAAATGAGTTTAATCTCTGCGTCAGCTGCAAAGCATGCACAACAAAGACAGAACATCCATATGAGTTCTGCTGGCAGTGTCTGAGGGAATGGAAAGGTCCAAAGCCACGGTTGGACCGCTGTGAGAATGATGGCTGCTGCAACACGGCGCTTCAAACTCTGAAAACCTGCCCGGATATCGTCTTTGACACGGTGAAAGGAATCACTGGATGTCCCTCCATCCGTGGCTGTCCCACCTGCGGGTCACTGCTGGAGCATAAACGAAATCACTGCAAACACCTTGACTGTCCTCAGTGTAAGGTCAAGTTCTGTTTCGTGTGTCTCAAGACTTTTACTGAATGTTCGAAAACAAGTTCAATATCAGCACCGTGCTCCAGTGGTGTTGCTCCCAGACAGACGGTTATCCCTGCGTGGAAAAAGAATTAATGCTTCTTCTTCTGCTCAGAAATGTCGGCATGTTAGAAATATTCAGCGGAACCAATTTAAGTGTAAAAACCAAAACCTAAAATCATTTGTTTGTTCAGAACCATGGACAGCGTACTGCTTTTACACTATGAACTTTTCCACTTTTGTCACATCCAGACCTGCTGGAATGTGTTTTATTTGTTTTGTTGTTTTCTCTTCATAATTTAAGAAATTGCATGGAATTTATTTTAGGGCTTTTAATGTGTACAAAATGTTACATAAACATAATGAATGCCAATGTTTTTCAGAACTAATACATACATTCATTTAATTGATTGTCAACTTAAAACGATTGTTTCAGCTGCAGTTTTAAATTTGTTTTAAATAGAAAATTATCTGCATGTTATTCCCAGCATTCATACGGATGAAAATTGTCCGGTTAGATTTTGCTGAGCTCAAAGGGAAAACTATGTCAACTAGAAGATATTTAGTCCTAGCTCAGCTGCTTTCTCCATTATTCTCCATTCAAATTTCTTATTTCCTATATTTTCCTTTTGTCCACAGGCTTTGAATGCAATCTCTATCTCTATCAAGACCACTCCATCTTGATTGGGGCTCTGTAATGTAGACACAGTAATTTCATAGCAACTGTGATTTTCTCAGTTCTAAGAACATTTATACCATAATTCCCCCCATAAAGCTACTGTTGGGCTTGTTTTAATTGCACTTGTTATTAATCACAGAGCTAAATGATGAAAGAAATTCAGCTTTTTGAAAGCTGTCAGGAGCTGATTGTTATGAACTGCATACTTAATTTACTAAACACCTTGTTACATTCAGCATTTCTCTACATTTATTCTCCTTCTTTTAATCAAGGACTGTAAAGGGTAGTTGTTTAATAAAGCAATAATCCCCAAAATTTAAATTCTATCACTCTTTCAAGCTCCTGGTTGTTTAACTTTAGATTTCCTTTGTGATTTATTTTCATTTTGACAGAAAATTTGAATCTCTATTTATGACACTTTTTTCAGCCTTAGAAACTGCATCCTAATAGTTTGACCTACATTTCTCTCATGTTTCCATCATCTGCAAAAATCAGCAGCTAATCTCATTCTCTATTTTTTTTAGCATAAAGAATATAAAGGGCTTAGTATACTTCCTTGTGGTGCTCCATTTTGTACATATGACCATATGCATTGGCACTGCCATGTCCTCCTTTTAGATGGGTTTCCACATTACCAAATTTTATTTTATATTTCTAAAAAAGTAAATCTGAATAACTCACACAGGAAGGCTCCATAAAAGGTTTTTATTTGCATTTGAATTGAACTTTCAGACCAACTTCTGCACCACTGTCTTTATATTTACTCAAAAGTAAAAAGTTTGTCTACAGGAACTTTTTTTGTGGCAGTATTTAAATATTTATTCCTGCTTTAAGCATAGATGGTTAGCAATTACAGGAAATATATTGAAAAGTAACTACAGCACTTACATTTAAGAAATTTATTTTGCAGCTATATTGACTTCAATCAATAACTAATCAATATTTTAGGCTCTGTCCAAGGCTACATTATCAAAAATATTACTAAATATGCAAAATTCTAGAAGCTTTATAGTCTATTTTTAATACAGCTTTGTCCTTTGTTCCTTCATCAAGCTGAAAACATTATCATGAGACATACTAAATATATAAAATAAATTTAAAATAAATAAATAAAAAGAAAATTAATCATAAAATTACTTGAAATATAAAACAATATTACTACAGAAGTAAATAAAATGGATCCAATGGAAAAAATGAATAAATAAGCAAATATAACCTTACTTTTAAAATGAAAGAAAATTTAACAAGAAAATGAAAATATAAGTAAGTAAATAAAAAAATAAAACATGTAAATAGGCCAATTAATTAAAAACGGATAGTTAAGTGAGCACATTACTAAATAAATAAACACAATAAAGTAAGAGAAAGGTATATAAACATGTTATTGGAACTTTCCTGATACATAATAAGAACAATTAGTGGTGATCTGAAGCTTAGTAAAAAATTCACTTTACTGTAAACTGGCTCTTATGACATAAATGCTAGAAGAAAGCAGCAGTTTTCACCTCATGTGGGAGCAGATCAGGCTCCAATTCATATTATTTCATTCATATCTACAATTTCTCCAGGTCTTCAGACTGATACCAATAATAATGTTGAAAAGTCATGTGGATTTGTTATTATATCTTATTTACAATTAAACATTATACAATAATTATAATTTAACATCTCAAGACGTATACATATTCCTATTGAAGGATTTGTTATTAATTTGTGTAAAACTGCAATTTGCAAAGTGGTGTTACTGTATTGAACGAATAAGAAAATTGATTTGATGCTTTTCAGAAAGAGTAAATTGGATCTAAAGAGAAACCAAAATCATTGAGAGTCATGCAGCTGACAACATGATGGCTTTGCTATGTTATAAATAGTCCTGGACTCCCCCCCTCCCTCCTCTTCCTCCTGCCTCAACATCCCCTCTGAAGAAATGCTGCAGGTGTCTCTGTCTGCTGCCTCTCAGCCTCCGTTCACCTTCCTCACCATCTGGACCTTAGCATGAGATTTGATGTTGTACTCAGACAAGGAAGCAGAGTCATTGTCCAGAGGCTGGTCCTGGACGATCAGCCGGATGTCATTCACAGTCGGTCCTGAGCAAATGAAGCAGAACGAAAGTTTGTTTTGTCGTCCAGGAAATCTATTGGGAAAATCATTTAAATTCTGCTATTGCAGCATTATTTTGCAGGCAGATTATATCAACATATTAAGAAATCCTTTATATGAGTAAAACTCATGCATTTCTCTTTACAATGTGTGTTTCAGTTTGTAAGTATACCTAAAAGTTGCTCCATAACAACATGTTGCACACTTGAACGTGTCTTTAGTAAATTATTACCTGATTTAGGGAACGTGTTCACCGCGTACTGCTTCAGTTGGAGAACGGTCATTTTCTCCACAGGTCCCTTGGTGTTCAGATAGCTGACCTCTCCATTGTTGGAGTAAACGCGGAGCAGGTCTGTTTGGCACATGTTGGCTGTGTTTCAGCTGCTCGATCCTTGGTTTGATGGGAGTTTCCTGAACCTGTTCAGCTTTTAAAAGAAAGGGGTGGACCGTCTTGTTTGTGTGCTGACGGCGCTTTAATACTTTACATCAAAAAGCAAAGTGAAAGCAAAGAGTGCGGGATTTCCTGGAGTCACATTACCATATTTGAATCTTGCATCTTTAATGCCTCTTCTACAGAGGATTTTGTTTATTCTAGCCAAGAAAAATTATTATGAAATAGATTTTCATCATGTTTACTTTAAGCTTATAATGTTAAAATCCCGTCCATCTTGTCAGAACATTTAGATCAACAAAAGAGCAACAGTTTTCAGAACAAGCAGGGCCAGCAGAAAGCACTAAAGGGGCAGATGCTCAAATAAAGAAAAGGACAAAAATGACCAGATTCTTGAATGAAATATTAGCAAGAATCTCACGCAGCTTTTACAGTTCAGTTCACTTTGTACTACAAAACAGTAAACATCGAATCAGTTAAATAAAATCTAGGGAAAACCCTATTATAGAACACAGAACCAGGCATATGGGGATGTCTATGATATAGTCTGGGGCTATAAGGGGTTCTGGGAACCCATTCTCTAGAGAGGAAACACAGAGATGTCTATTAAGTAATCAGGATTAAGTCTGGTACTCTGGGAGTCCAAGTGACAAATAGTTGGGAATTATAAGAATCAGAATCAGCTTTATTCTCAAGTTGGTACAGACAAACAAGGAATAAGAGTTTGCTCCCACTTTGCTCTCAATAGTAAAGATTATTTTTTTATGTACATATATAAAAAATTTACTTTATAATGTAATATAAAGTGAGATCTGTCCAACTATGCATGGTGTTGTTCTGGACAATCAAGTGTTCATCAGAGATACAGCCTGGGGGAAGAAACTGTCTATGTGGCGGATGGTTTTAGCAGACAGCGCTCTGTAGCGCCGACCTGAAAGTAAAAGTCTAAACAGTTTGTGTGTGGGGTCTGCAGAGATTTTAGCTGCCTTTTTCCTGATCTTAGACCTGTATCTGTCCTGGTTAGAGGGAAGGTCAGCCCTGATGATTCTCTCTGCAGACCTGACTGTTCATCGCAGTCTGGACCTGTCCTGTTTTGTAGATTAGCCAAACCACACTAAGATGGACGAAGACAGGACAGACTGAATAATAGCAGTGTAGAAGATGATCAGCAGCTCCTGTGCAAGGTTAGAGTTCTTAAGTTGCCTCAGGAAGTACAGTCTCTGTTGGACCTTCTTCCGAACATTGTCTATGCGTGAGGACCATCTCATATTTCGAGAAATGGTGGTTCCTAGGAACCGGAAGAGGTCCACAGCAGATACAGTGTTGTTGAGTATAGTGAGGGGGGTATGTGGGGGTGGTGTTCTCCAAAAGTCCACCGTCATCTCCACAGTCTTGAGTGGGTTAAGTTCCAGGTGGCTCTGACCAAACCAGTGTACCAGCTGATCCACCTCCTGTCTATAGGCAGACTCATCACTGTCCTGGATCAGTCCAATGACAAAGATGTAATCTGCAAACTTCCGAAGTTTCACAGACGGGTCCGCTGAGGTGCAGTCATTTGTGTAGAGGGAGAAGAGGAGTGGGGACAGAACACACCCCTCACCTGTGTTCCACTCATCTTGGCGTGCATCCCTGGGTGGTCGAGGTGTTGCAGGATGAAGTGTAGTCCCAGGTTTACTGTATCATCTGACGACCTGTTTGCCCGGTAGGCAAACTGCAGGGGGTCCAGCTGGGGACCTGGGATGTCCTTCTGGGACTCCAACACAAGTCGCTCAAAGGTTTTCATGACCACAGACTTCAGGGTGACAGGCCTGTAGTCATTTAATCCTGTGATGGTTGGTTTCTTGGGTACTGTGATGATGGTGGAGCGGTTGAAGCAGGAGGGAACCTCACACAGCTTCAGTGACTTGTTGAAGATCTCAGTGAAGATGGGGTCCAGTTGGTCGGCGCAGGCTCTCAGGCATGATGGGGAGACATTATCAGGTCTTGAGGCCCTTTTTGTTATTAGGCTCTGAAAGAGCCTATTTACATCATCCTCTGAGATCCTAAAAGGTAGGGGGTCTGAAGGTAGAGGAGTGGTTGGTGAATGGCAAGAGTTTATGTCTGAATGGGATGTGGAGGAGTTGGGTTGAGGTGTGAACTGCTGCTTTTCATACCTGCAGTAGAACAGATTCAACTGATTTGCCAGGTGAGGATTCTGCTCAGGGTTGGAGGAATGGCTCCTATAGTCAGGTTTTTCAAACCTTTGCAAACAGCAGAAGCATTTCCATCTGAGAAGCTTTTCTTTAGCTTCTCACTGTATCTTTTCTTCGCTGCTTTGATCTCCTTGGTCAGTTTGTTCCTGGCCTGCTTCTACAGGGCCCGGTCCCCACTGCTCTGAGCCTCTTGCTCATCCCTGCACAGCTGCCTTCAGATGAGAACTGAACCAAGGTTTATTGTTATTGTATGTGCAGAAGGTCTTGGTCTGCACACACATGTCCTCACAGAAATGGATGTATAATGTCACCACCTCAGTAAGTTGGTTTCTGAAACTTCAGTGGCTGAAGTTTTAGAAACAGTCCAACCTGTGCCGTCACAGCAGGCCTGTAACATCTGCTTTGACTCATCAGTCATTTTCTTAACAGCCCGAACCACAGGTTTGGGAGTTTTGAATTTCTGCCTGCAGGTTGGGATGAGATGGACCAGAGAGTGGTCAGAAAGTCCCAAAGCAGCCCTGGAGACAGCATGATATGCATCTGGTCCAGAGTGTTTTTGTCCCTGGTGGGACACTTAATCTGCTGTCTGTATTTGGGAAGTTCTCTGGAGTGGTTTGCACTGTTAAAATCCCCTAGAAGAATGACGAGAGGGTCTGGATGTTTTTTCTCCACATCTGTTATCAGCCAGTTGCCAGTTGTTTTTCAGCATCTGGAGTGGAGCCTTGAGGTGGTTTGCGAGCACCAACCAGAACAAACGAGGAGAACTCCCTTGGTGAATAAAACGGTTTACACTTTATGAGAAGTTACTCCAGGTCAGGACTTCATGTCTTCTTCAACACTTTGATGTCCCTGCACCAATTTTCGTTTATATTAAAGCAGATTCAACGTCCTTGCTTTTTCCAGCAGTGCGTTCCGCTATGAACAGCTGAAAGCCCGGTGTCAGAAGTACATAGTTCAGGTGTTCTCACTCAGCCAGGATTTGGTAAAGCTGAGGGCGGCAGATCCGCAGAGGTCTGAGATGATGAGAAGCCGTTTGTCCTTGTTGGCCAGGGAATGGACATTTGCCAGGTGGATTGAAGGCAAGGGTGTGCGTAGGACCCGGGAAAGTCAAGCTTTTATCTATATTCAGCCTATAGGTGAGGGTTCTGGGAACCCGTAAAGATGTTTGCATATCTTTTTATATTTTTGACATATATACCCGTGTTTGTATATGTCTGTATATCTACGGATATGTGCATGTATGTGCGTACATGTGAAGGCACGTGTGTAAGTGTTAATTGTCAATTTTGTGTATCTCTGGGTAAGTGAAGCTTTGTTGCCTATTAATTTTGGGACAAAGTCAAATCATTGACAAGTTGGAAGAAGCTGTGAAGTTAAGTTATGCAGGAACACTGAGAATGTGATTAATTTGGAGAAATTGTTGAAGTTTAAATCTGAACCCTATACTGGTCCTTCTCAAAATATTAGCATATTGTGATGAAGTTAATTATTTTCCATAATGTTATGATGAAAATTTAACATTCATATATTTTAGATTCATTGCACACTAACTGAAATATTTCAGGTCTTTTATTGTCTTAATACGGATGATTTTGGCATACAGCTCATGAAAACCCAAAATTCCTATCTCACAAAATTAGAATATCATTAAAAGGGTCTCTAAACGAGCTATGAACCTAATCATCTGAATCAACGAGTTAACTCTAAACAGCTGCAAAAGATTCCTGAGGCCTTTAAAACTCCCAGCCTGGTTCATCACTCAAAACCCCAATCATGGGTAAGACTGCCAACCTGACTGCTGTCCAGAAGGCCACTATTGACACCCTCAAGCAAGAGGGTAAGACACAGAAAGACATTTCTGAACGAATAGGCTGTTCCCAGAGTGCTGTATCAAGGCACCTCAGTGGGAAGTCTGTGGGAAGGAAAAAGTGTGGCAGAAAACGCTGCACAACGAGAAGAGGTGACCGGACCCTGAGGAAGATTTTGGAGAAGGGCCGATACCAGACCTTGGGGGACCTGCGGAAGCAGTGGACTGAGTCTGGAGTAGAAACATCCAGAGCCACCGTGCACAGGCGTGTGCAGGAAATGGGCTACAGGTGCCGCATTCCCCAGGTCAAGCCACTTTTGAACCAGAAACAGCGGCAGAAGCGCCTGACCTGGGCTACAGAGAAGCAGCACTGGACTGTTGCTCAGTGGTCCAAAGTACTTTTTTCGGATGAAAGCAAATTCTGCATGTCATTCGGAAATCAAGGTGCCAGAGTCTGGAGGAAGACTGGGGAGAAGGAAATGCCAAAATGCCAGAAGTCCAGTGTCAAGTACCCACAGTCAGTGATGGTCTGGGTTGCCGTGTCAGCTGCTGGTGTTGGTCCACTGTGTTTTATCAAGGGCAGGGTCAATGCAGCTAGCTATCAGGAGATTTTGGAGCACTTCATGCTTGCATCTGCTGACAAACTTTATGGAGATGAAGATTTCATTTTTCAGCACGACCTGGCACCTGCTCACAGTGCCAAAACCACTGGTAAATGGTTTACTGACCATGGTATCACTGTGCTCAATTGGCCTGCCAACTCTCCTGACCTGAACCCCATAGAGAATCTGTGGGATATTGTGAAGAGAACGTTGAGAGACTCAAGACCCAACACTCTGGATGAGCTAAAGGCCGCTATTGAAGCATCCCGGGCCTCCATAAGACCTCAGCAGTGCCACAGGCTGATTGCCTCCATGCCACGCCGCATTGAAGCAGTCATTTCTGCAAAAGGATTCCCGACCAAGTATTGAGTGCATAACTGTACATGATTATTTGAAGGTTGACGTTTTTGTGCAATGAATCTAAAATATATGAATGTTAAATTTTCATCATGACATTATGGAAAATAATGAAGTTTATCACAATATGGTAATATTTTGAGAAGGACCTGTATTTGCCAGAGCCAGAAGAGCATTACCACAGCCAGAAGAAGAGGAGGCCGGAGCAAAGTTCTTGCACATATATGCACACATATGCCAGTAGTGTGGGAGCAATCCAGCTGCACTTCGCTGTCGCGATTGTCTGCCTCGCCCCTTCTTTTGCGACAAATGTGATGTGATGATGCACAGCAGATATGTCCTTCACAACAGAGAGACCATGACAGCTGGATTCTTCCAGCCATTGCCTCCAGCAACATACGTTTTAAATAAAACTCTTTGCCATGATGGTAAGTTTAACTAAGCTCAATATTTTTGAAAACTCCTCCTTTTTTTTCCAACTGTTAACTTTCTACTTTGTTGTTAATGCGCTGGTTTATGGTTCAGCTGTTTCTACATAGCTTTGTCAAAGCGTTTTGATACAGTTTTGGTGAATGCATATGTTAAATAATTGTTAACTTCTTTAGCACGACTTGTACTTGTGGAGACCCCACTTAGAATCTGTGATTGTCCATCAGAGTGTTTGAGGATGAAACCAGAGAAGGCTGTTGCCATGGTCACAATCAATGGTAAGAATAAAAAAAATCTTCTGACTCAAAACCAAAATAAAACTAAATAAATAAATATTTACAATGTGTGTTGCATAACACAGACAATTGTAATATAATGGAGACCTAACTCTAAAATTATAAGCTTTTAAAGTGGAAATTTTGTTGTTTTAGGTCGTTATGATCTAAGAATGCCGGAGCTGTTGTGTGAGGCGTGTGACGCTACTTGGACTTCTGGAGTCCATGACCTAAATTTAAGTGATTACTGGCCCGCCACCCTTCACTTTTCCACTCTTTATGGAACTGATGTCTTCTTCACATTTGAAGAAATGAACATGGCGGCACCAGGTCTCTCCTGCCAAGCATCTCTAAAAATGCTGGATCAACGAATTGTCCACTTTAGCCGTGTGAGTACTTTGGTGTGTGTGCATATATATATATTTATTTATATGTATATATATATATATATATATATATATATGTGTATATATATATATATATATACACATATATATATATATATATATATATATATATATATATATATATATATATATATATATACACATATATATATATATATATATATATATATATATATATGTGTATATATATATATATATATACACATATATATATATATATCAGAATCAGAATCAGAATCAGAAAAGCTTTATTGCCAAGTACGTTTTTGGACATACAAGGAATTTGTTTTGGCGTAGTCGGTGCAATACAATACAATATATATATTTATATGTATATATATATATATATATATATATATATGTATATATATATATATATATATATATATATATAGATATCTAGATATATATATATATCTAGATATATATATATATATATATATAGATATCTAGATATCTATATATATATCCTAGAAGGGCTGTCAAACTTAATCCTTGAGGCAACTTTACATGTCCCTGGTTTAACACATCTGACTCAAATGACTGAGGTACCACCTCAGCATCCAGTCAGATCCTACAGAGTCCTGCTAATGGCCAAATTATGTGAATGAGGCGTATTGTGCCAAAGACACACCTAAAGCTTGCAGGACACCTAAGCTTGAGGCCTGAATTTTGACACTAATGTCCTACAATATAACTTGTGTTTTTGTTTTTTGCTTATCTTTCATTTTAAAACAGACTGGGAAGATCTCTGCAGACAGCTTCCAGAAAAGTTTTTTTGAGTGGGGAGCCGTAAGATATGACATAGATAAAATGTTAAGGAAGGATCCCTTCACGTGCCAAGCGTGTACCCCAGATATGCTTGCAGTTTCGGTGGATGGAAACCGCAAACATTGCCGTTTTAAGAATGCAGCAAGGTATGGCAAAATATGTACAATATACCAATTCTTTGCATAGGTGACTATTGTTCACTGCCTTTGGACAATAACAGGTTTTTTTATTGCTCGTCTTTTCAGATCCGAAGAACAGGCTATATTTGAGGACATCTTTATAGCCAGGGATGAAGACGTGGGAAGATTTGTGGACTATGTACACAAAACAACCAGACATGTAAGATTGCATATTATAACTGTATAACTACAGTAACCTTTAGGCCTGTAATTATGACATTTCTGACCACTGTCACTGGGAATTTTGTGCATTTTAGGTTTCTGGAAGAAGTGTTTGTGGTGGTGAGTGGTCAGCAGCCAGAGAGACTTCCCACAGATCCAGCAGTAAGCTGGATGAGGAGGGATTGGAGCTTGCGGTGTGTAGACATGGAGTGCTACTTAGTGCTCTAAATATGTACAGGGGTGAAATATTTGCCTATCCTTTGTACATGCAAAAAAAGCTGGCCAATAGACATATCACTTTTTTTGTACGGATGTGACCTGCAGGAAAATAAGAAACTCATAAAAATGCATTTTTATGAGATGCAGACATGTTTGACAATCTATATTTAGGCTCTGGGTTGCATGCAAAGCACCTGCTAGAACATCTCCATACAGGCTAAGAAAGTATCTTACAGCATGTTTTACACCAGATCCATATCCCCACTGCAGCATGACAGAAAAATCAGTCAAAAAGGCACCGCTGCAGCTGCATGGTACTACTTAGCTCTGATTTCATGCAGCTGTTCTGCTGCATTCAGGGACATTAAGTATTTTATAATTATGGGCGTTACTTTACTTTTAGGATGTAGACCCCATCTTTAATGATGACTGGAATTATTAGAGATTGGTATTTGAATACCAATCAAGGCCATAAATAATAACCCTAATCTTTCATCTTGAAAGATTGAACCTAATCATAATGAACCTAATCTTTCATCTTCCGCATGTTGTTAGAAATGAACTGAATATGGCATGGATTATAGCAATTTATTATTTTCTTAGATGTTCTGAAGAAAGGAAATATTAAATAGGTATACACAAAATGTATGAAGTTTCAGAGCTTTTCAGTTTTAGTATAGCAACTCAGATACGTGTAAATTAATGAGCTTCTAAATTAATACAAGATGGTATAATGTACATTTAAGACCATCTTTATTTTTTCAACCTTTATTTCACCAGGTGGGACGATTGAAAACTACTTATTTACAATGCCGACCATCTACAGTGTCTTCCATTTTATCTTGTTGCAAATACAAACTTCGTTGTATTTTATTGGGATTTTATGTGGCAGACAAACACAAAGTTGTGCCTAACTATGATGCTTTAAGCATATTTTTGTGTGGCATACCTTTGTATTCAGCAGCCCTGAGTTGGTATTTTGCAGAACCAACTTTCTTTTCAATTACAACTGCAAGTCTATGGAGCTGTATCTATTCTACCAGCTTTGCATATCTAGCTTGCTCAGATAGGATGTAGAGCATCTGTGAACATCACTTTTTATTCTGATTGTCCTGGATTTAGTTCCATCCATTTTCCCGTCAACTCTGACCAGCTTTCCTGTCCCTACTGAAGCAAACTATCCTCACAGCATTATGCTGCTGCCATGTTTCACCATGGTGATGGTGAGTTCAGGGTGATTTGCAGTATTTTGACTTTCTGCCAAAAGGTGTTTTTCATGTAAGCCAGCAAGTTCAAGTTTGGTCTCACCTGTACACAGTACCTCCTTTCACATGTTTGCTGTGGCCCCTACATGTTTTTTGTCAAACTGCAAACTATTTCAGATAAAAAGATAGCTTACAATATTCTGCAAATACCAACTAAATATAAATTTGAACCATGTTTTGAGTTATTTTTTTCAGGTTTTAGAACAATGAAGTGTGACAAGGAAAACATTTCCTAAATGAAACGTCTCATGCAGATGTAAGAAAATAAAAAGCCCAGTTTCAGCTTACAACAAAAACACAACTGATTGAACTGAAATAGCCCTATGCGTTGTATAATGAGTGTCGTTCTGCTGGGAAATTCAATGTAGCTGCTGCAAGAACACATGGAATACCTGAACACTTACTCTTAAAGGAATGACTCTCAAACTGTTTCTATCTTTTAGCACATTTAATCTGAATTAGGCAAAGGAATGATTATAGAGATCAGCGCTGAGGCTCCCGTCTCGGCCCGTTGCCGTCTGTGAAAGTATGATGAAGAGCCCCGAAAGAAGGTCACATGTAGTTTTATATCTGGCACTCCAATGTAATGGATGTACACTCCCTCAGAGTTTATCAGTAGACTATGTGTCTACCTGATAGGTTGTGTAGTAGTGGGTGTCCATCCTTTATTCTAAGTGTCGCTGCAGCATTCTAATCAAACCCAGTTCCAGCCTTCTCCACCATCAAAAACCCAGTCCACTAAGCCTCAGGTCATTCATAACGAACCTTGGGCCATTTGTCCTTGTAATGTGTTAATGAGCTTCCTTATCCTACTCTAACAAAAGGGAAACATTAGAACTTAAGCTTTATAATATAGTATAAGTGTGAGAAACAGCTATGAGTCATATTAATAAAGGTTATCCTTACAAAAAAAAATGCAACTAGATATAGCGGCTGTCTTAGCATTGAAACAACAGACTGCATTCTTAATTCAATTCAATTCAATTCAAAAATACTTTATTAATCCCAAAGGGATATTAAATGTTGTTGTAGCTCATTATGAAGGTTTCTTCAAAGAGCCGTTGTAGATGCTTTGGGCAGGAAGGATCTCCTGTAGCGCTCCGGAGATAAATAACACTGAGCGTCAGACAGTTTAAAATGTTTTTACCTTTCAAGCAGGCGGTCCATGGCCAGGACTGCTTCTCCAGACCTAAAAACTCAAATTCCAATTAGTTTCATATCAGAAACCAATTTAAATTAAATTTATCCTGCCACATATACCCTACTTTTTACATAACATGAAACAGACATTCATTTAACAAAAACAGACAGACAAAATGGACAAACATTGGCCACATAAAAAGTTCGATTACCCTGTAAATACAGCATTTTTAGAGTGGAACCACTTTGTGTTACTTAATGGTTAAAAATGATTTCTTACCCTTTTCTGGTGACGTGACAATTATTTCCGGGACCCAAACAAGCTCCATCAAACTGTTGTCTTAACTTGTTAAAGCATCTTTGTGGTTGAAACTTGCTAATGGTAAATGGACTGAACTTATATAGCGCTTTTCCAGTCATACAGACCACTCAAAGCACTTTACACTAGAGCCACATTCATCCAATTGCACTCACTAACGCTCACACATTCATACACCAATACGCAGATCGGTAGGCAACTTGAGGTTAAGTGCCCTGCCCAGGGGCACATAGACATATCACATAGACATATGGCAGGAGGAAGCTAGAATCGAACCCACAACCTTCTGATTGCAAGACAACTACGCTTCCTACTGAGGCACAGTCGCTAATATGTTTCCCCTCCCTGTTTCCTGGCATTGCTCCTACAGAACAAGCAGGGAGCTCGTTAGTGACGTCTCAGTCATTCTCTCACTTCACACACGCTCACACACTCTGGCCAACCAGGCGGTACAGCACCGTTTCCTGGTCCAAATTAAGTTGTTATCTCTCAGACACCAAAGCTTATTCACAGTAGAGTTTATTCAGTGAGCTAGGGTCTGTTGGCTTAGCATGTAGCAGTCAAAGTCCGTCAGTCTAATGTGTCCCCCGTCACTTCCGTCTGCTCACTTCCGACTCACACACATCCACATTAGCCAGTTGATGTTACACTTTTATCTTTATACAGCTGTTTAGTCAAAAAGGAGCCAGTGGCTTTTAAATTTTTCTTATGGAAAAATGAGAGAGCTTTTGAAACTCAAGATCCCCTCTCGGTGGTGGCTTTCGTGCTCTTTACGAGAGCAAACAGGAACCATCGAAACCTAAACCGAGGATGCGCATTTATCTCTGCGTGTTTTACTCACAAGGAAGTAAGCGGCTTTAAGGGCTTTTAAGAAGTCCAAGGAGCTATCGAAACCTAATACTTCCCCTCGGTAGTAGAGACGCTGTCTCTACAAACCGAGTGAAGCGGTTTTCCCTGCCTGAGAGAAGGACAACAGGAGCCGCATCATCATGGTTACGGCAACGTGCAGGTTGGCCGGCCGACAGAACAGCCGCCACTCCCCACAGCTAAGGAGGTTAGCTGTAGCTAACCGTTTAAAGACTGTGGACGTTTCTTCAAACTTTTCTGCCTTGGACAACGTTCCTCACCACAGTTCATGAGGTTAAGTGTTTGGGCAGAATAACATAGAAGTGATTTAGATTGAAATGATCTAAACGTTTTTCATTCAGTTTGGTTTTGTTTGTGTTGAACTCAGTTATCTTGGTGCTAGCAGAATATCTGCAGCACACGTGCTCAGGTTTTGTTCTTTGTTTGTGTGTTTTTATAGTTAAGACAAACTTTATTTAAAGGGTGATTTTAAACACAGAAGATCGGCCATAACGCGCCGTCTGCGCTTATGCATTTTAACCCTTTTATTGATGGTATTTTTAAAGGTGTGTGTTTGATTCTGGTGCTAAGCTATTAGCCTCCTTTGTTAGCTTCAACTGCTAACAGCTAAGGACATGTGCTTGCTGCTAAATAATATTTACCCAGAAAGGTTTAGTTTTCAATCCAGTAAATAATGTGTCCCTAACCTCATTTTACTAAATTTGATAACTAAGTAAACACCATTAAACCTAATTTCTCCAGAAAGATTTGGCTCTTTTCCAAAATATTTCCTTAAATATTTTACCATTCCCTTAATAATATTTCTTTAAATATTATTTTAATAAATAAAGGCAGCTAATTAGACAACGTTGAGAAATGGTCATCCAGAAGGTTGGTTTTATTCAGCAGATCATTCTTTAAAACATTATTTTATTAAAATAATATTTTATCTGATCTTGCATTGTGAAGGGTTCTCTAAACGTTTGCTGATTATTGCCTAAGTTGGTTCCAAGACTAACTTAACTTTACTTCCAGATTCTTCAAGATAATCCTTGGTTCTCAAACATAAACATTGCATGGTAATGTTGCATCACTCTTTTTGTCATAATTTCCAATCACCTTTAATCAACTTGTTTATATTGTAAATAGTTCATGAGTCTTCCTTATTCTTTAATTCTGCTTGGTAGTTTAGTTGAATTGTTTTAGCATAGTAAAGAGTTTGTTGATTGAAATATGTTTGACTTTGAGTTGACTTATTTTTGTTAATAAATTCTTGTATTTTAAGAAATTGTATGAATTCATTCCATGTGTGTGCAGAGTTTATGCTGTTCAATAATGTCAGAGCTCGTCTCACACCTTTCTATTTTGTCCTAATACCATCATCTTACTGGGCTGGTATTCACAGGACAACCCTTAACAGACCGAAATATTATTTGATAAAATATTAATATTAAATATTAAATAATATTCTCACATTCATAATCCTAACACATATTTTAAATTAGACACGCCCATAATTACAGAGATAGTTAAGTTGAAAAACATTTCAGAATTGACTCAATGTGAGGTTCCATTTTTTTACTTTTTTGTGTAATTAAGCAGTTTTCAATTAAAAATATGTGTTATCACAATAGCTTAATAAAATATTTGCCAAACTGACTCAGAATTACATATTGACGTAATTAAAGTGCAAAATTACAATTTACAGTGTGGGAGAAACCCAGAGCATCTGATGAAAACCCTCTTCTGTCAAGTTAGTTGCGTTTTTTGGCATTATTTTAATTTGATGAAGCATCTGACTTTCTGAAAAGTTCTTGATAAGTAAAATTTAATGGATTTAGAGCACAGCTGAGTGGTAAAAACTACATTTCCGGACATGAAGTCAGGAAAATGTCTGCATTTCATTGCCAGCATTATGTAATTCCTCTAAGGTCAATTTACTTACAAATATTTTCCATCATCTAGTTATCATCTGGAATATAGTTTACGAAGTATGTCAAGGGACCAAGTGAATGGGTTTCAGGTGTTGGTAAGCAGTGGTTGTCTAAGACGGCTTCATGTGAATCATCTTCTCTGGATCTGAAGAGACCTTCTGGAGACTCGGTGGGTGGACTGCTTGATCCTGGGTGCAGTTTCATACTTGGTGGACTTTATTTTTTGATTTGCTAAATTTGGTAAGCATTGGACCTTGGACTTGGCAGGATTTTTTAATATTTGAAGCTCCTTCTCTGTCATTCTCAACTTTTTCTCCAATGCTTTCTTTTCTTCTTCTAATGTTTTGCATTTTTGTAAAGCTTCGTAGGCTTTTGCGCTATTTTGATACAGCATATTCTTCTCTTTTGACGCCATGTTCTTGATCTTCTCCTTCTCTCTGTTTTGACTAGTGATGGTCTTGTTAAATGAATGCTTGAGCCTGTTAATGTAGCGATGAAACACTTCAAACTGGCTGTCAACCTCGGTCATTTTGGTATTGTCCAAGTGTTTCAACTTCAGCTGAATGAAATAGTGTAAAAACTTCTTGGGACAGTCAAAAACATCGACACAGTTCTGAATGTCACACTGCATAGAGATGATCTTATTCTCCAGCTGTTTGATTTTAAGCTTGCATTTGTCCATCTCTGGGTTTCCGTTTTTGTATCTGGCCTCCAGGAAGTCATATTTCTTCTTAAGAAGTCTGTTCTCAAGTGTTTTTGATTTAATTGTCCTGATAAGTTCTTTGTGCTTTTCTCTTTCTTTCTCCAGCTCTGCCACCAGGTTTTTTTTCACTTCATCTCTTTCATGCAGATTGACTTTCAGAATACATGTCTTGCCCTTTTCGTTCGATAGGTCGTTTAAAAGTTTATTTCTCTCTGATTTTTGGCTAAAGCTTTCCTGGTGTAAGCCTTTTATAATTCTCTCAAGCTCATTGATTTTCGTTTCCAGTTTAGTGACAACTTTATTTTTGCCTACTTCATTTCTGCGCATTTCCATAATGTGACACTTTTGACTTTCAATAATGGCTTTAAGATTTTCATTGTCTCTATTGTGGTGAAAGTTGTTCTCCATCGTTTTCTTCTTCTGCTGTTGTAATAACTCCTCCAAGCCTGCCACCTTTGTCTTCAGTTTCTCCTGTTTTTCCTTAAATTTACAAAGTTCAGCTTCCAGTTTCTGGATAGCTTGTTCAGATTTCATCTTCTCAAGCTTTGCTGCTTGTGTTTGGGATTTTTCAGATTCTAAATACATCGTCTGCTTTTTTAGGTTATTTTTTGCTTCCACAATCTCTGCTTTCATCTGGGTCGAAGCTGATTCAAACTCATGTGTTTTGTCCAGAATTGTTTGCTGATGTTGTTTGATTTTGTTTTCTAATGCTGAAATATATTCTTCTTTGTTCACCGTATTCTTCCTGAATTCTTCAAATCTCTTGTTTTCGATATTGTTTAGGTTTGACAGTGTCTCAATTTGGCTGAGATGCTTACGCAACTCTTCAGCAATCTCAGCTTCTCTGGCTGTGTACTTTTCCTGAAACTCCCTTTTTAAGGCCTCATTTTTGCTCAGAGATGCTTCATATTTCATTCGAAGCTGTGAATTTTCTCTAATAAGTCCGTCACTTTTAAGATTGAGTGATATAATTTCATTTTTCCAGAACACCTCGTCTTCTGTGTACTGTTTTTTCCACTCATTTGTCCAAAATTCCTGACACTTCATCATTCTGCGTTTTAAAACATTTTCCATGTTTTTCACGTTTTCTGTCTGCTCCATCTGTTTACCGTTTTCTGTCATTTTTAGATAATTCAAGAGAAATGATGTGCTCTGACTGCCTGTTGGTTGTGGCTAGAAGTTTAGATTAAGCTATGGTCACAACTATGGTCACAGTGATGACCTGTGATGTTCCATCCGTTGCTGTTCTAATTATGTCACTGATGTCACATGACCTGCTGTGTTCCACCCCCACAGCTGACAGTTGAAATTTGAAAATAAACAACATGAAGAGAAATATTTGTTCTGAATTCAATGTTTCTGTATATTTCTGATTTTGGCTGACAGTAACTACATCTGAACAGATGAATGCTGGGGGTGGAAATGTGAATGTACAATATAATCTAGTTTAAAGAAGGCTAAAAACCAAACACAAGAATAATCAGAACTGCAGCTATCATTAATATACATATGTATATATATACACTGCTAAAAAAAAAATATATATATATATACACTTAAACAACACAACATAACTCCAAGAAAATCAAACTTCTGTGAAATCAAACTGTCCACTTAGGAAGCAACACTGATTGACAATCAGTTTAACATGATGTTGTTCAAATGGAATAGATAACAGGGGGAATCTGAGTGGTTCTGCAGGTGGGGACCACAGACCACTTCTCAGTACCTATGCTTTCTGGCTGATGTTTTGGTCACATTTGAATGTTGGTGGTGCTTTCACACTCGTGGTAGCATGAGACGGACTCTACAACCCACACAAGTGGTTCAGGTAGTGCAGCTCATCCAGGATGGCACATCAATGCGAGCTGTGGCAAGAAGGTTTGCTGTGTCTGTCAGCGTAGTGTCCAGAGCCTGGAGGTGCTACCAGGAGACAGGCCAGTATACAAGGAGATGTGGAGGAGGCCATAGGAGGGCAACAACCCAGCAGCAGGACCGCTACCTCCGCCTTTGTGCAAGGAGGAAAAGAAGGAGCACTGCCAGAGCCCTGCAAAATGACCTCCAGCAGGCCACAAATGTGCATGTGTCTGCACAAACGGTTAGAAACCGACTCCATGAGGATGGTATGAGGGCCCGACGTCCACAAATGGGGGTTGTGCTCAGCCCAACACCGTGCAGGACGCTTGGCATTTGCCAGAGAACACCTCGATTGGCAAATTCACCACTGGCACCCTGTGCTCTTCACAGATGAAAGCAGGTTCACACTGAGCACATGTGACAGACGTGACGAGTCTGGAGACACCGTGGAGAGCGATCTGCTGCCTGCAACATCCTTCAGCATGACCGGTTTGGCAGTGGGTCAGCAATGATGTGGGGCAGCATTTCTTTGGAGGCCCGCATGACCCTCCATGTGCTCGCCAGAGGTAGCCTGACTGCCATTAGGTACCGAGATGAAACCCTCAGACCCCTTGTGAGACCATATGCTGGTGCGGTTGGCCCTGGGTTCCTCCTAATGCAGGACAATGCTAGACCTCATGTGGCTGGAGTGTGCCAGTTCCTGCAAGATGAAGACAATGAAGCAATGGACTGGCCCGCCCGTTCCCCAGACCTGAATCTGACTGAGCACATCTGGGACATCATGTCTCGCTCCATCCACCAATGTCACGTTGTACCACAGACTGTCCAGGAGTTGGTGGATGCTTTAGTCCAGGTCTGGGAGGAGATCCCTCAGGAGACTATCCGCCTTCTCATCAGGAGCATGCCCAGGCGTCGTAGGGAGGTCATACAGGCACGTGGAGGCCACACACAATACTGAGCCTCATTTTGACTTGTTTTAAGGTCATTACATCAAAGTTGGATCAGCCTGTAGTGTGTTTTTCCACTTTAATTTTGTGTGTGACTCCAAATCCAGGCCTCCATTGGTTAATAGATTTTATTTCCATTGATGATTTTTGTGTGATTTTGTTGTCAGCACATTCAACTTTCTACAGAACAAAGTATTTAATGACAATATTTCATTCATTCCGATCTAGGATGTATTATTTGAGTGTTCCCTTTATTTTTTAGAGCAGTCAATTAAATTAAATTCAATTCAAAAATACTTTATTAATCCCGAAGGGAAATTAAATGTTGTAGCTCATTATGAAGGTTTCCTCAAAGAGCTGTTGTAGATGCTGATGGCTGTGGGCAGGAAGGATCTCCTGTAGCGCTCCGTCTTACAGCAGATCTGAAGAAGCCTCTGACTGAAGACACTGTTGTTGTAGGACAGTCTCATGAAGGGTTCTCCATAATGTTCTTCATTTTATGAAGAATTCGTCTTTCCACAATGATCTCCAGAGGTTCCAGAGGAGTCCCCAGAACAGAACCAGCCTTTTTTATCAGCTTGTTGAGCTTTTTTAAGTCCTTGGCTCTGATGCTGCTTCCCCAGCAGATGATGGCAGAAGAGATCACACTCTCCACAACAGACTTATAGAAGACATGCAGCATCTTGCTGCAAACACCAAAGGACCTAAGCTTCCTCAAGAAGTACAGTCTGCTCTGTCCCTTCTTGTAGATGGCTTCACAGTTGCATCTCCACTCTAGTCTGTTGTCCAGGTGAACACCGAGGTATTTATACTCCTCCACCACCTCCACTTCTTCTCCCGTGATAGAAATAGTTTTTGACTTATTCCTGTTTCTCTTAAAATCTACAATCATCTCCTTTGTTTTAGTCAGGTTCAAAATTAGATGATTGTTTCCACACCATGCCACAAAGCGGTCCACCACCTTCCTGTACTCAGCTTCTTGTCCATCTCTGATCCACCCCACAACTGCAGAATCATCCGAGTATTTCTGCAGATGACAGGAGTCTGTCTTGTACTGGAAGTCTGAGGTGTACAGAGTGAAAAGGAATGGTGAGAGTACAGTCCCCTGTGGTGCTCCTGTGCTGCTGACTACCTGGTTAGACTCACAACCATTCAGTCTCACAAACTGTGGTCTGTTTGTCAGGTAGTCTTTGATCCAGGAGATTGTTGAGGCCTCCACCTGAGTCTCCTGGAGTTTCTGACAAAGCAAATCAGGTTGGATTGTATTAAATGCACTGGAGAAATCAAAGAACATGATCCTCACAGTGCTACTGGCTTTGTCCAGATGACAGTGGGTTTGTTGAAGCAGGTGTATGATGGCATCTTCAACTCCAACTCCACAGCAATAAGCAAACTGAAGGAGGTCCTGATAGTTTACTGTTTGCTTACTCAGGTGGGCCAACAGGAGTCTCTCTAGGACCTTCATGATGTGAGATGTCAGGGCAACAGGTCTATAGTCATTGAAGACTGAAGGGTGAGTTTTCTTCGGTACCGGAACAAGACAGGAGGTCTTCCACAACACCGGAACCTTCTTCTGGGCCTGGCTAAGGTTGAAGAGGTGCTGCAGAATCCCACAGAGCTGCTCTGCACAGGCCTTCAGGACTCTAGGGCTGACATGATGTGGACCTGCAGCTTTATTCTGATTCAGTCTCTCCATTTGCATCTTCACTTGACTTCTTGAGACACACAGGTGGAAGGGGGAAGCAAAGGAAGCATCAGCATCTTCTGATATGGTTGAAGGCAAACATGTAGAAACAGAAGGGTCTAGGGCTGAGGTGGAAGATAAAAAATTTGAGGTGTTACTGGACAGCTGTGGGTCCTGTGGGTCCTGTGGGTCAAAGGAGGGTGGGATGTCTGTTTGGCTGTGAGCAGGAGAGGAGGATGCGAAGCGTGTTTCTGAACTGAACCTATTGAAGAATGCGTTCAGTTCAGTGGCTCTGTCCAGACCTCCATCGCTCTGATCATCCTTCTGCTTGAAGCCTGTGATCTTCTTCATCCCTGACCACATATCTCTGATATTGTTTTGCTGGAGCTTGCTCTCCAGCTTCTTCTTGTACACCTCCTTGCTGTCTCTTATCTTGACTTTAAGTTGCTTCTGTAAACTCCTCAATAATTCTCTGTCTCCCTCTCTGAAGGCTCTTTTTTTCTTGTTAAGCAGGTCCTTCAGGTCACTGGTGATCCAAGGTTTGTTATTGGGGGAGCATCTCACGGTTCTGGTGGGGATTATGTTATCCACAGAAGTTTATATTGTCGGTTACACACTCAGTCATGGCATTGATGTCCTCTCCATTTGGCTGGCACAGTGCGTCCCAGTCTGTAGCCTCAAAGCAACCTTGCAGAGCTTCTTCAGCTTCCTGTGAACATTTTCTCACAGTCCTCTTTATTACAAGTTGCCTCTGAACAAGGGGCTTATATTTTGAGCAGAGAAAAACAAGGTTTGTGATCTGATTTGCCTAGAAGAGGTCTTGCTGTAGAGATGTATGAGTCCTTGACATTTGCATAAAACAAATCCAATGTTTTGTTTTCTCTGGTAGAGCAGCTGATAAACTGTTGAAACGTTGGAAGTGTAGCAGAGAGTGAAGCATGGTTAAAATCACCAGAAATTGCCACAAAAGCATTGGGGTTTTGTGTCTGTAGCTTAGCAACAACTGAGCTGATGGCATCACATGCAGTGTCGGCAACAGCGGAAGGTGGAACGTAAACTGTTGCCAAAATAACACTGGTGAACTCTCTGGGTAAATAATATGGACGGAAACGTACTGCCAACAGTTCAATATCTGGACTGCAGAGATGACACTTCACAGTAACATGTCCTGGATTGCACCATCTGTTGTTCACAAGTACTGCCAGTCCACCTCCTTTACATTTGCCACTCCTCTTTAAATCTCTGTCTGCTCGTATGGTTAAAAAGCCCGGCAGTGAGACGCTGGAGTCGGGGATATGATCCTGTAGCCATGTCTCAGTGAAACATCTAATACTGCATGCCCAGTACTCTGGCTGGGTCCTTTGTAGGGCTTGGAGTTCATCCAACTTGTTTCCCAACAATCTCACATTGCCCATCATAATCGATAGAAGAGATGGTTTGAACTTCCTCCTTCTTTCTCTTTTCTTAGCTCCTGCTCTGCATCCCCGGCATCTCCTTTTCAACTCATCAGGGATTTGGGGTTGTAATAGAAGTATTATTTGAGCTTTTGAGATATTAATCAGCTGCTCCCGGTTGTAAGAAACAACCCCGTTGCCATGGCAATGCATCATAACAAATGTCCAAAAATAGAAACTATTAGGAAAAATGCTCCAACCTGCACAGCATCTGACACCGGAGAGGACAGTTGTCCAAAAAAAAACCAAAAAAACAAAATCAACTGTATCCACTACAAGAAGAATAATTCCCAAAAAAGAATAAATCAGAATCAAAAGAAACAGAGCTACTCCAACCTGCTGCCACCTTGAGCGGCGCAATTCTAGAATTTTAAATTACTCTGGCCCTCAATGGAAAAACTAATTTCCATCGTTGTGAAATCATTATTAATTAATAAATTCACTAGACACACCAGGGGATGATTACAACATGACCTGTGTGACAACAGGAAGTTTTGGAGCGGGCGGTCTTATCACTGAGCTAAAATAATTAAAACAGAACTCAGAAATATCTCTCTCAAGCAGTCCCCATGGGGGGGAACTTTTATTCTTCAAAAAGCGCACAGAATCATCTTCATCAAAAATTCTAGAAGTCTCCCACCTCTTCAGTCTTTACAGGGCGGTTTTATACAGATACAAAGCATTGGTGTGTATTGTATTGCATCTTGACCAATTGACATCATCATACTCATTTACAAAACACTTCTTGGCACTTACAACATTACTTCTCTCTACTTTTCCAGGAATACACTTCAGCCCAACATCAAGTTGGCCTACGTGACAGTTTACAATAACAATTTCATCACTTATCTGGATGCAAACTCTAATGTCACAGTGACCTGGCCTCAGTCATAAGATTTCCTGGCTGAACTGCACTAACAAGCCCATTAGTCTTTTCCTCTCGCCAAGAACCTTTCCCTAATGTAATCTATTTGCAGAAGGCTTGATGTTTACTCAGAGTGAACAATTCTTCACAGAATTCATCTTATAATGGTAAAAACAATAACACTTTAAACTTTAAGCCTCAACAGAAGTGGGCCAGAAGATCTAAAAAAAAAAAAACAACAACACATGCCACAATCTCAAGAAAATCATCAACAGATGAGGAACAAAGTCCTTCCTAATAATGGAGGTATTGTGGTCTGGGCTGTGTGCCAAATGCAAGATCATCTGTTTGACAGCTGGGGCTTGGTTGAAATTTGGTTAATAACCAGACAATAATTCAGCAGCACATTTTCAACAGAACTTCTGAAAAAGAAAATGTTCAAGGTGCTGCGATGACCTTGTCAAAGTTCAGACCTCAACCTAATTTTAACCACAGAAAGCACCATTATCCACAAATGAGGAAAACACGGAACAGTGGTGAACCTACACAGGTTTGGGCAGTCAACCAAAATTACACTGATGACTCATCTAGGTCACAAGAGAACCCAGAACAACATCAATATCACTCTAGACCTTATTTGCCTCAGTTAAGGTCAGTGGTAAAGATCTGACATTCATGATAACAAAAAGCATCCATGGGTTTAAAGACTAAAACTAAGGAAGCAGAACACAGAGGCCCTCATAAGTTTCCTTACTTCAAAATAAAGGGCTCAAACAAAGTAACAGGTTGTCACATGCTGACACAAACTGGGTAGCACCGTACCAGAAGGACTTTATGATAGGAAATATTTAGGTTTTTCATTTTTTGTGAGATCCCAGCATCTTTTCACCCTCAGTGACTTACCGTCTCCTCGCTGCTGGTCTTTCCCCCCGCCATCATGGCCCCCGTGTCCTGCGGTTGCAAGGAGAGCAGCGTGTCAAACAGCGTGCGCGTCTCTGCGATCTGGCTGGTGATGTCGGCGTTGGGGTGCTGTCCAAACACCTCCGGGTGCTCTGTGGGCGGCAGGGTGTTGATGTGTTTCTGGAACCTTGACAGGGGACCATCAGTAATATAGTAAGTGACATTTCAGGTTGATTCTTGTCTAAATCAGCTTTTACCTATTTTAGATGGTTTAGATGGTATTAGAGGTTAAATGGGCAATACGTAGGTCCCATTTATGTTTTTTGTCTGATCTGGATCTTTAAAATAGTCGTTAGTTTTAAACAAAAAATCTCATCCCAAATATTCAGACCCAGCATCCTAGCATCTGCAAAAGGCAGAACATACGGTACTTCTTTATATGAAGGTATGCAGTTTATTTTATATGTTCATATTACATTTTATGCCATTCAAGAGCCATACTGTTAAAAGCACAGTTACAGATTTAGCTAATTTGTTGATATGAATTTCATATTGTTTATAACCGCCATAGCAAATGACATTAAGGAAACAGGAAGCTTATCTCATTTGTTATGATGTAATTTCAACACATATGAAATAAAGGTTATTTCCAAATGTTGCTGCTTGTTTGTCACTGAGTGTGGTGTGTTTTAGTTCATCCCTGGTGGAGCTGGAGAAGGGAATCAAAAGCTTCGTGGTGATGTCACCGAGCATGGAGGAGACCTTCAACTGTATGTTCGACGCCTGAGTGCCCCTGCTGTGGGAGAAGGTGCAGAGACACACAGAAAATACACAGTCGTGCAGAAACTTTTAAAGATCTGTTACCATATGCAGTCTCTAAAACAAGAAAAAACGTACCTCATGTACATTTAAGGGTGTTTTTCAATTAAGGTGTCATTTACACCTTCAGCATCACTTTACTTCAACAGCATCTATGCATCCGTAGTGTTAGGCTTTCATACAAAAACCAGATTCATTCCTCTTCATTCTCTCCATGAAGAGGACAGATTAAGCTGTTGAGTGAAGAATTGGGTGAAGGTGACTGGTACTTGTGACCACTCACAATCTCATGTATTCTTCATACTGATCTACAGGGGTTGCAGGACCGAAGCTATTTGCTTTAAAACAAAATCATTTGAACCGTCCCTGAAGCAAGTGGGAAAATCTGTTATGGTCTGAAGAAACCAAAGCCTTCGTTCTGTAGCAAGATAACAACCCAAAGTATATCTCTAAATCAACAGAAAATGGTATCGGTGGAAGAAGGTTAAAGTTTTTGAATAGCCAAGCAAATATAGAAATATAAGTAGGTAAATATTGCTCAGTCAAGAAGTGCCATGCTAACTGTCTGTACCCCAACAATGCTGAATGCTCTAATGAAATCAAAAGATGCTTTAACAGAGAATTAGTTTAAGGGTATATTCTTGGTAATGTCGCTGCTGGAACATATATTCCCACAGCTGTCTTCGCTGTGTTCCACAGGATATCTTTTACCTTAGAATTTCTTTTATGTTCTTCTCCTGACTGATACCTTTGGTCAGTGTGATCATTCTGATGCTTTTGGCAGCTCTCTGCCGTCCATGAGCTTTGCTGTGAGACACGACTAAGAAAATGTCAGTAAAAGCCTACCAGAAGACCTGAACTTGAGTTGGGCTTACTCAGAGGACCTTTAAATGATGGTAGCTGTGTACGTAATCCTATTTAGCATGAATATTTTAAAGATGGTGTTTAATTCTAAAACAAACCACACCCTCAGTTATATGAGAGTACGCACACTTATGTAACCACAGTATTTTAGTTTATTTTTTATTTTAATTTGATTTCACCCCTTCAGATAGATTGTTTTAGGAATCTGTTGTTCATATTCAGAGATTCATTTGAGTTGGACAGGATAAATGTTGTATTAAAAGTGGAAAAAGTTCATTTTAACACGGGTTTGTTAAGCTGATTTTATAAACGTGTCACAGTTAGGGATTCATTTTCACTTTAAGAACGCACACAGGAGAGCACTTTTAGGCTCGTTGGTGTCAGAACTACCCTCCAGTCTCTCCTTTTGTAGGTTTGGCTCCAGAGTAAAGACACGTAATTAATCTCAGCTTCCTGCAGCCTCCTCACGGCACATCAGACCCGTGGGAACTTTGACAGATGAGTCAGGTTTTGTCACCTCAGTGAGAAATTACAACCTTCAGCTTTTTAGTTTTTTATGGTAAAACATGAATATTATTTGACAAAAAGATCCCGGATGATAAAGTCATGAGGGAATATGTATCAAGTTACATCCAGTTCGATAGAAAGCTGGTAGGAAAATGAAAAATAGTCATATTTAAAGTATTAAAAAGTTCTTTCCTAATATGAATATGAGCCGGGACTAAAAGTCACTGGGATTTTCATCAGGCTTTCTATAAGGAGCCTGAATACACTGCAGATTGATTGTTTTAGGAATCTGCTGTTCATAATCAGACATTATATCTCTTATATGATGTGTTTTCTTGAAGCCCTGATGATAAACTTAACTAAACTTTCAGTGAGTACTGACGTAACGGTATCAAATGCGATTCCACTCCAAGAGAAAAGTACGTTTATTGGTAAGATTTAGAATTATTCAGCTGTTTGCAAAAAGTAAATTACACAAGAACAGTTTAAATAGTTAAATAAAACTAATATAACAAGGATTTCAGACAAACTTAATAATAGATCCCACTTTCAAAGAGTACTGTAGTCTCAAAAATATTCAACCCCCTCTGTTGAGTTCTTCATAAGGCACGTTTGCAATTCAGGTGAGACAAAAGCCCTCAGTTACCTGGACTGCTGTTGGTGAGGTTTCATTGAATGTTAGGTCAGAAAATTGTCCAACGAGTTCAGAGAACAATA
The DNA here is from genome assembly GCF_021462225.1 of Girardinichthys multiradiatus. Taxonomy (NCBI): domain Eukaryota; kingdom Metazoa; phylum Chordata; class Actinopteri; order Cyprinodontiformes; family Goodeidae; genus Girardinichthys; species Girardinichthys multiradiatus. The sequence continues at coordinate 30,608,775 of NC_061807.1, forward strand.
GAAAAAGGAAAATAATAAGAAAAGACTGCAAAGGCCTGGTTGTTCCTAGAGATATAGAATCATGGTTCACAGGCCTAAAGTCAAAGAAAGAGGAGCTACACCTGGTGGATGTGGGTGAAAGAGGAAGCCATCAACGTCTGCCATCAGATTCATGAGGGAGCAGGAGGTCAAAAACCCTCAACTGGCTGCCAAAGACCTGTAGCAAGACTTGGTGGCAGCAGCCAGTGAGGTTCCTGTTTCTATATGGAACAAATGAAACGCTGATGGACTCCATGTCTGAAGTCCAAGACCTGCACAACTACTGACCAACAAGCACAAGAACATTGGGCTCCAATGAGTTCACAGCCTTATAAATAAATTCGATTAACAGTGATGATCATGATAAAACCGCCGCTGACTAAAATAGATCCAAAAATGTCCATCTAACATCTGCCAGAAACATCTTGATTATCCCCAAGATTGTATTTTTTGGGTGGCCTAGTCAAAGTCTGGATATGAATCTGATTGAGAGGCTGTGGCACATGCCCCTTTATGACCTACCAATCTAACAAGTTCGCCAGAGCATATTTTTACATTTGTACATGCTGTAGAGCCATTTTTTGGAGCATTTCAATTTGATATACATCAATACCACCCTTACATCATACATTTTAATATTTTGTATATAATAACTCCATATTAACTAAGTAAATTGCTAAAAAGGGCAATTAACCACCAGAAAAATTAAAATCGTTTTTTTTTTTTTGCACGTATTTTCCTAAATATAGAAATATCGTAGCTGTATCCCTCAAAAATCCCTAAAAAATTTGCACAAAACCCTTTCAAACCAGAGGAAATTTATTTGGAGTGTATCCATAACTTCATTTTTGAAATACACTAATTTTTATGAACAGAGACAAAAACGAATATAAAATGTACATTGTGAACAGTTTGAGAAAAGATAATATGTACATCGGTCTGGATTTTAATGTTTGTTTTTTGCAATTTTTTACTAGATTTCTGGATCAGTTTCTGGAAAATAAAAACCGTGCTCTGGGACACGTGGTGAGTAGAATATTTAAGTTGAACTCTCCGGTTTCATTTGCATAAAAAAGTATTGTTCTACCTTATTTGGTCGCAATTCTACAGGCGTTTAAAAATAGATATGCAAATGGTAGCGCTGGCGCTCCCGCCGGTCATAAAGGGCAGAATTTAAGCAATACTGCAAAAAAAGTCTAATTTCCTCCACAAGGATCAAAAAGATTTAATACTAGTGATTGCAGATGCTTGATGGCAGTTGCTGCGTAGAGCGTAATTACTTTTTCACACTTGGTTCAGATAGCTAGACAGAGAAGTAATCTGCAAGGGTGCAAATACTTTGTCACAGCACTGTTGATCAATGCGGAGAAAAAAAAGAATATTTGGGAATGTTCAGCAGCGACACTGTAGCGTACCCAATGGAGACTATAGAGACAAACAGAGAGGGGAGAGAACAAATGAAATCAGAGTCCAGGCGTCAAAGAACAACTTACAGTATGGTGTGCAACACATCCGTTTGCTTATGGCTTGGAAACGAAAACATTTGATAAACAAAAGCTAAAATAAGAACCAAATAAGAAAGCAAATAATACAAATATGTGAGCTTTTATTTGTCCACACTCAGGAAGAGGGCAGTTCCTCTGTTGATCCAGTGGTCTGGAGCCACATCTCCGTATCTGAGCTCAACGCCGACCACAAATGACGGCCGTCCGGCTCTGCCAGCACGCACTGGGAAGAAGTAACAGGGACACATGTACATACCTGCAGACAGAAAGGGGACGGCCTGAGCTGAGGCAGGGAACTCCCACTGAAACATTAGGAGGAATAAGAGCTAAACATGGATCATTAAATAAATCAAACTGTGGAAAACCTGAGAGATACTCATGGGAAGATGAAAGAAAATCAACAAATAACTCACTCTTGGACATCTTCCTGCAGTTTTCCACTGGTTTAAAGTAGATGTAGGGAATTGGACAGACCATCTGCATGGGCTCAGCTTCCACCAGGCAGTAGTTCTTCCTGTTCCAACCGGCCCCCTCCAGGTACAAGCCTCTCACATATACTCCATCCTGAAGGAGCGAGGAGACAGACGGTACTGAAGCTCAGCTACTGAAGTTTGCATAAACTCATCAGCATGAAAGTCAGGGTGATTTGTTGCTTTTATTGATTTATTTGAACTGTTCTTTTTCTGCATGGTTTGTTTACTCAACAAAAACCTTCAATGACTTGATCACATGATTCTAAGGTGGCTTTTTTCTAATGCACACAGGGTCATAATATAAAACGAAAGGAAACATACGGAACAATGCTTCCTGGCAAAAAAAATCCTCATTCAGTTGGAAAGCCTGTTTATTTCCCTTTAAATGATGCCGCTTTTGTAAGAAAAATGCCTTAGTGGGCTGAGCAGCAGAGTTGAGTCTGTGCCAAAAGCTTCTCTACTAATGCCAAACAACTTATTCTGCAGTTGACTTTTGTTTGGTGTCGTTTATGGGACTGGATGACGGAAATTTAACAATTTATTCATTTAACAAACACAGCCCTGGATGGTGCATTGAAGACCTGTACGCATCTGCATCATCTGGACATCTCCTCCTGGTTGTCACCTGGAGCACGACTTTCATGACCGGCTTGAGCTTCAGTGGTTCCCGGGTTCTTCCTGAACATCCAAACCGGTTTCATCTCAGAGTGTCAGTTTGGGGCAGATGGTTGAAACTTTCACACAGTTGGGTGTTCCAACCAGATAATAATCTCAAACTGGGTTTGCAAAGGATAAAATAGGCAAAAATCAGGCTTCAGGCATGTTCTGATGTAAATCTATGGTCCAAGTTTTAAAGCGGGGTCCGCGTCAGAAAACCAACAGGTTTAATTTAACTGTAACATTTCCAAAGGGTGGTCAAAATCGTAAAAAAACGTGAGTCTCTCTGCAAACATTAAACCAAATGTTAGTGGGGAGCGTTTTATATGTGAAGTTATTTAATTGTTCCAACCTGATCAATGAATGGCTCAGAGGAAATTAACATTACACTTAAATTTGGGGCCCTCAGGCCAGCCTATAGTCTATTGAGCGGTGTTTCTTCTTCCATTGTTTTAAAGGGGCAAAGCAGGTTTGTGTGTGGTGTGTATGGCTGCAATGCTCGGTGGTCTTATAAGGAAATTCAGAAGATGGCTCTCCTGACCCCTGAAGAAATAAAGCACTTTAAGAAAATGAGCACCATCAATGCTGCTGTTAACAGAAAAGTATGTATTTTATGCCTTACTTTGAAGTTTTTTAATTAAATTAGTTTAGATTAGTAATTTATTCTAAATCTCCATCTGCCTCCAAAAAGTGTCCTGGATGCAAGTCCTCTGTTGCAAGACAAAATGAGTTTAATCTCTGCATCAGCTGCAAAGCATGCACAACAAAGACAGGACATCCATATGAGTTCTGCTGGCAGTGTCTGAGGGAATGGAAAGGTCCAAAGCCACGGTTGGACCGCTGTGAGAATGATGGCTGCTGCAACACGGCGCTTCAAACTCTGAAAACCTGCCCGATATCGTCTTTGACACGGTGAAAGGAATCACTGGATGTCCCTCCATCCGTGGCTGTCCCACCTGCGGGTCACTGCTGGAGCATAAACGAAATCACTGCAAACACCTTGACTGTCCTCAGTGTAAGGTCAAGTTCTGTTTCGTGTGCCTGAAGTCTTTTACTGAATATTCGAAAACAAGTTCAATATCAGCACCGTGCTCCAGTGGTGTTGCTCCCAGACAGACGGTTATCCCTGTGTGGAAAAAGAATTAATGCTTTTTCTACAGAATCGAACATTTCTGTTTCTTTGCAGTTTCACTGCATTTCTTCAACAACAACATGCGTGATTGTATTTTCAGAACCTTATCTTAGAGATTGATAACATTTCTGCTCAGAAATGTCAGCATGTTAGAAATATTAAGTGGAACCAATTTAAGTGTAAAAGCCAAAACCTAAAATCATTTGTTTGTTCAGAACCATGGACAGTGTACTGCTTTTACACTGTGTTGCAAAAGTAATAACACCCCATGAACCTTTCCACTTTTGTCACAATCAGACCTGCTGCAATGTGTTTTAGGAGTATTTTATGTCATTAACCAACAAAACGGAGGAATGTGAAGTGAGATATGATTTTGTTTCTTTTTTCAACAAAATGAAAATATGTACTAATGTTTTGTGTTTTTGTTGTCTCGCTACCAATGTGTACAAAATGTTACATAAATATTCCTAATAAATGCCAATGTTTTTCAGAGCTTATAAATAAATTCATTTTTTTGTTGGTCAACTTAAAATGATAGTTTCAGATGCAGTTTTAAAATTGTTGTAAATAAAAAAATATCTGCATGTTATTCCCAGCTTTTATAGGATTTATCTGAGCTCAAAGGGAAAATTGTGGACACTAGAAGACATTTAGTCCTAGCTCAGCTGCTTTCTCCATTCAAATGTCTTATTTCCTGCCGAAAAATATATTTTCCTGTAGATCAACACAGTCATTGTTAAAACAGTAATTTCATAGCAACTGTGACTTTCTTAGTTCTAAAGACATTTCACCCATTTCCACCAATAAAGCTACTGCTTGTTTTAATTAGACCCGAGCTTCTAAGTGCTGCGAAGGCCGATTGTATTTCTGTTTATTATTATAATTATTCATCCGGGAAATTAATTGCCTTCTTGACAGCTGTTACATATCATCAAGTCATCAAACTTACGCACATTTGTCTCTGTGTAAAATTTTTGTATTTTAATGGATTTGAAAGTGAACATGGCCAAATGGCTCTACAGCGCCCCCTTAAGTGAGAATAGAGATTTGAAATTTGGTACATAGGTAGATCCCTCATCATCATGAAAAAAGGTCTCTTGGGGGTATGTCCTAAAACCAACAGGAAGTCGGCCATTTTGGGTCGGCTTTCCACATTCCCAGATTTTATTGTATATTTCTAAGAAAGTATGTTTCTAGATAACCCACTAAGGAAGGCTCTATAAACGGTTTCTTTGTGTTGGAACTGAAATTTCTCTCCAGCTTCTGTACCACTGTCTCTCTATTTACTCCAAAATTAAAGCTGTTATCTACAAGAAATGTTTTTCATGGAGCATTGAAATGTTCGATTTTCCTTAGGCAATGATAGTTACAATTACAAAAAAAAAAATTTGAAAAGCGACTACAACATTTACATTTTAGAAACGTAATATATATTATATTTTAGGCTCTGTCTAAAGCTATGTGATGAAAAATATTCTCCCAAACTTCTAGAGGCTTTTTAGTTGATATTTAGTACAGCTTTATCCCTTGGCCCTTCATCAAGCTGGGAACATTATCCTGACACAAATTAAATAAAAAAATAAATCCAAACCAAAATTATGAATAAATACGTACATTAATAAATAAAAAGATAATTAGACATAAAATGTCTAAAGAAGTTAATAATAAATAAGCATATTAATATACACATAGTTTTAAAATAAAACATGTAAATAGGCCAATTAATTAAAAACGGATAGTTAAGTGAGTACATTAGTAAATAAATAAACACAATAAAGTAACAGAAATGTATATAACCATTTTTATTGGTTCTTCCCTGACACATAATTAGAACATTTGACCTAAAGCTTAGTAAAAAAATCACTTTACTGTAAACTGGCTCTTATGACATAAATGTTAGAAGAAAACAGCAGTTTTCACCTCATGTGGGAGCAGATCAGGCTCCAATTCATATTATTTCATTCATATCTACAATTTCTCCAGGTCTTCAGACTGATACCAATAATAATGTTGAAAAGTCATGTGGATTTGTTATTATATCTTATTTACAATTAAATGTTAAACAATAGTTATTATTTAACATCTCAAGAAATACACATATAACTTTAGAAAGACTTGTTATTAATTTGTACAAAAACTGCAATCTGCAAAGTGGTGTTATTGTATTGAATGAATAAGACAACTGATTTATTGCTTTTCAGAAAGAGTAAATTGAAACCAAAATCATTGAGAGTCATGCAGCTGACAACATGATGGCTTTGCTATGTTATAAATAGTCCTGGACTCCCCCCTCCCTCCTCTTCCTCCTGCCTCAACATCCCCTCTGAAGAAATGCTGCAGGTGTCTCTGTCTGCTGCCTCTCAGCCTCCGTTCACCTTCCTCACCATCTGGACCTTAGCATGAGATTTGATGTTGTACTCAGACAAGGAAGCAGAGTCATTGTCCAGAGGCTGGTCCTGGACGATCAGCCGGATGTCATTCACAGTCGGTCCTGAGCAAATGAAGCAGAACGAAAGTTTGTTTTGTCGTCCAGGAAATCTATTGGGAAAATCATTTAAATTCTGCTATTGCAGCATTATTTTGCAGGCAGATTATATCAACATATTAAGAAATCCTTTATGTAAGTAAAACTCATGCATTTCTCTTTATAATATGTGTTTCAGTTTGTAAGTATACCTAAAAGTTGCTCCATAACAACATGTTGCACACTTGAACGTGTCTTTAGTAAAGTATTACCTGATTTAGGGAACGTGTTCACCGCGTACTGCTTCAGTTGGAGAACGGTCATTTTCTCCACAGGTCCCTTGGTGTTCAGATAGCTGACCTCTCCATTGTTGGAGTAAACGCGGAGCAGGTCTGTTTGGCACATGTTGGCTGTGTTTCAGCTGCTCGATCCTTGGTTTGATGGGAGTTTCCTGAACCTGTTCAGTTTTTATAGAAGAAAAAGTGGGCCGTCTTACAGACACTTTACATCAAAGACAAAGTGAAAGCAAAAAGTTCGGGATTTCCAGGAGTCCTGGAAATTTTTAAAAAATCACAATACCGTCTTGCAGCTTTTATTTCTCTTTCCAGAGCCATTAGATGCAGGAACAGCCAACAAAAATAAAACATTTGCTGTGTTTTATTGCTTAAATGTTGATGCGTGAAGAATTAGGAAGCATTTATGGGACAAAGTGCATCGCAGAAAACAAAACAAAGTGAGAATATATTAGACGAAATAAAGTTAAACGTCATTAACATGAGACATACAAATGTATGTATAATATACAGATACAGATGTATAACATTTAAAAAAAAGGACAGCTTAAATGAAAAAAAGTCCCTTATATTTAGGATACTTTCAGTTTTGGATTGGTTGTTTTGATGGGATGCGTTGGAAGGTCTGCTTTTATCAGAAAGCTAAATAAAAGAAACAAAATATGAAAACTAATAAACGAATAAAATAAAATGGGCCTGGGTTAGTTTACTTTTTAGCAAACATATCACGTACCCACACCTTACCATTTCATTCCAGCTTTCTTTCATTTTGCATCCATGTATTAATTCTTATTTACTTTGACGTAAAAAAATATGAGAAAGACTGATTTGATATTTTCACTGATAGTGGTTCTGATCCCTATTTTCGCAAGTCGCAAAATAAACAAAGTTGTGGATCACACCAAAACAACACTAAGACCTCCTGTTTTTATGTATTATCTGTCATCACATAAACATATTTCCACATTGTAGATAATATAGATTATTGAAAGCGACTTCAAATAACTAGTTGTCAAAGCAGACAAGAATTGGTCCATACGTCTAGTGGCAGATGACTTCCTTTTCGTTTATGAAAACTCAGGAACGAAACGACTAAAACAGCTAAGTAAAAGAGGCGGAATGACCAGTTTCTATACTTTAGTATTGGACGTTTGTAAATTTGTTGCTTTTCTGTCACTACAGATATTTTAGTTGCTTATTCTTCAGCGCTTGAACCTGCAGGCAGATCTCTGGCGCAGACTCAGAATGAGGATTAATCCGATCAGCTCAGCGCCCTGACGTCACCCTGTCACAGTTTCAGTCTGAACTGAACATTTCTGAACTCGACTTGTTTAAAAGCAGAAATGTCCAAGGAGCCCACGCCACGAGGATTACTGCGCAGGTAAACATGATTTTACTTATTTGATTGGATCTTATTGTGCGTAACGTTTTCTGTATATTCAATTAAAATCATTTTGCAGAAAGCGCTAACTTTCCTAAAACGTGTGCGCGTATTATGAAAGCAAATGATATTCATTCGCCCTGCGTTAATGGATGCTTTACACGCTCTGGGAAGGAAATTAAACGTTTTTGTTTTCTATTTCTCTTCAGGTTTAAGCTGCGAACGAAAATGGTCTCGAATAAATCCACTGCAAACGGGAAGTACTATGATCCCGAGGATCCCTCCCTGAAATTTGTCGACCGAGAGGACGATTTGGACTGTAAGTAACCTATGAGAAAGACTAATTCTAAATCAACCTATAATGTAGCTCTGCTGTGAATTGAAGAGGGATGTGCACACCGATCAGTCAAAACATTATGACCGCCTACATGTGAAAGTAATAACACCGATAATCTCTTTTTAATGGCACCTGATGGTGGGTGGGATATATAAGGAAACAGTTGAACATTTTGTTCTTCAAGTTAATTGGTTGACAGAAAGAGTAAATATTTGAGATAGTCAAGGCCCAAAGTTTGAGAGTAAGAAGAGTGGAGAGCATCTGTAAATCTGCTGCTCTTGTGGAGTTGTTTCTGTCTGCTGTAGTCAGTATCTATCAAAGTGGTCCAACCTCTCACAGGATCACTGATCCACTTGGGAAGTGAAGGCTGACCCATGTAGCCCGATCCAACAGATTAGCTACTGTAGCTCTAATTGTTGAAGAGGTTAATGCTGCTTCTAATTTAAAGGTGTCAGAGTACACACTGCAGTACAGTTTCTTGTGTATAGGGCTGCATAGCTGCAGACCACAAATGGACAGGTGGGAGATAGAATGAGACCAAAGACAGGAGATGGCCTGGTCTGATGGTTCATGTTTTCTTTTACATCACATAGATCCCTGGTTACATGCGGCAGGATGTTCTATGGCAAAAAAGGAAGCCAGAGGTGGAAGCAGTGTGATGCTTTGGGTAGTGTTCAACCTATATCTTGATTGGTGCAAGATCCAAAGAAAGTAGGATGAATGCATAACCATACTGAATGGAAACCATAATCAAATAAAAGAATAGAACTTACTGGGGACATAATGGATCAGGGTCATGGTAGATAGGCTCTGGACAAGTACTGACTAAACAGAGAGGAATTGAAGCTGTGGTGGTGATTACTGGATGAGGATCAGGTAAAACAAATGACCACCAGGCTGCAAATGGGAAAAGCAGAGCTGGGGAGAAATCAATGGGGAAAACAATGATTGAATGGAGTGGCTATTAAGATACAACCTGGGACCAATAACTAAATAGAGATAACAAAATATAAGCATGGCTAAACAATACCCACAACATACAATTCAAAAAGAGACTTAAAAAGACAAACTGGAAGTAAATGGGAAACGGTGAACAAGGGAAGACAGATTCAAAAATAAAACAGGAGCTAAGGACTGTGCCGGTGGTCATAATGTTCTGCCCGATCAGGGTACATGCGAGTAAAAATGCATTTGGTATTGAGTTATGTCTGTACTGTTGCTCAGTTTTGTGTGAAGACTTCGTGTCTCGAAGAGCTGAGATGTCCTGTGGTCATGCTGTGACCCCAATGTCTCTCACTAAATGGTGTCTTCAGCTGCTGGAAGATGTAAGATGCTGCAAATAATCAGAATAAGTGAAAGATATGTCCCTAATGAGTGACTATATTAATTATTGTGTTTTTTCACCATTTTAAAGGGACATAGCACCTTTGTGTGTGGCGTGTATGGCTGTGATGATGTGTGGCCTTTTAAAGAGGTCTGCAAGATGGCTCTACTGACCACTGAGGAAATTATTCACTTTAAGAAAATCATGGACATCAATGCTTCTAATACAAGAAAAGTATGTGTTTTTAAACCTGTGAATTTCAATTTGTAACCTAAAATTGTTTTGAGAAATAATTGGATGTAAATCTCACCTTCACAGTGTCCTGGATGCAAGTCCTCCGTTGCGAGACGCAATGAATTTGATCTTTCCGTCAGCTGCGAAGCGTGTACAGCCAAGAAAGGACAGCTCTATGAGTTCTGCTGGCAGTGTTTGAGGGAATGGAAAGGCCCAAAGCCACGGTTGGACCGCTGTGAGAATGATGGCTGCTCCAACACGGTGCTCCAAACTCTGAAAACCTGCCCAGAAATCGTCTTTGACACGGTGAAAGGAATCACTGGATGTCCCTCCATCCGGGCCTGTCCCACCTGCGGGTCACTGCTGGAGCATAAACGAAATCACTGCAAACACCTGGACTGTCCTCAGTGTAAGGTCAAGTTCTGTTTCGTGTGTCTCAAGACTTTTGCTCAATGTTCAAAAACAAGTTCAATATCAGCAGCGTGCTCCAGTGGTGTTGCTCCCAGACAGACTGTTATCCCTGTGTGGAAAAAGAATTAATGCTTTGTCTACAAATTATAGCATTTATGTTTCTTTGAATTTTAATGTTCTTCTTCATACTTTACCAAAGTGCCAAATTATAATTTTTTTATCTCAGACAAGAGAATATCTAATTGTTATAAATTTTCAGCAGGAAGAAAAGCTCAGAAATCTATAGCGGTTTACTGGTTCAGAACCATTGACAGCTTGCAGAATTTATTTCCAGGATTTGGGCTAAAGCTCCAAGTAGTCTGGTCTAGTTTTAAAAGTAAAAATCTTCGGTATTAACATATTTGATCCACCTACTAAAGGAATCAGACATGACTGTTGATTGGAAATCTTTAATTTTCTTTCCGAGATGCAACTAAAGATTGCTTCCATTCATATTGTCTCTATTTCTACTTAGTTTATTTTCTTTAATTTGTTCTGCTTTTGACATGGTTATAACATAACATAATTAAACGAGTCATACAAATAAATCTCTGCAACTGCACTAATGGGCACTGATGTTCTTTTCTTGTTTGCTTTTATTACTGACATTTTCGGTGCTCATTTGTGTACACTGTTTCACATTAACTGCAAGTTGTCTTCATCTCCTATGACCCTGCTAAGGATATACTGTAAATCATTTATTTGAACATTTAAAAAAGTGGACATGTGAGACAAAATGTTCTAAACGCATTATATTAAGCTGTTAGAAACATAAAAGTTGTTGGGTAAAAAACAACACAATGTGGGTCAGCTTGATGACACAGTCCTGCACCAAATCTGGGCCATTCCAGCCCTGGGTTGACTTAATAAAACATGGTTGGGTTGTGGGTTTGATTCAGCATATTGAGTTGGGCTTCTAACCCCAACATATGGGTTATTATAGAGTGACTATAATGTAAGTTGACCAAGGAGTAGGTTGAAAAAGAATACCTGATCAAGTAATATTTGGGTTACAATGCATTATTTATGGTGCAGTTTATTTCTGTATTAAAATGATCAGATAAAAACCTCAATATTTACAAATGTTTTGAGTAGAAGGCAACTGGACTTCTCTTATTTCTTGAGGATGTCTTTTCCTCAGTTGAACACGTGACGGAAGAATCAGGCAGATCGTACAGATCGTTGTCAGAACAATCACACCAATGGGGCTTTTAAGGTTGAGTCGGTCTAAGGCCCTACCCTCCTTTAAACTGGTCCTGTAAATACTGGGAAGACAACTATTTTTCATGTGAGGAAAACAGAAAATTACATTGCAACTATAAAATATAAATAATCTCTTTGAACAAAAGTTTGTAAATGCATGTAAAACATTTTCTCATTGTATTGCTGCAACAAAATTTTGGTGGAACGTAACTAGATATGGCAAACGCCATACAAACAACGTAAAAATATACAAAAACAATGCAGGTTGGGGTTGCCCAATCCTACCTTCCTACGGAGGCTTTGGTCCTCAATGTGGCTGTCACTGGTTTTGAGTCCTGGCCCATTGATGTTTGCTGCATGTCTTCCCCCCTCTCTCCACCTCATTTCCCTGTCGACTCACTTTAAAAAAATGTGAAAAAAATTAAGGCCACAAAAAAAAAAAAAAAAACAAGCAAGGTTGACAAAACACAGATAACATCACACATAACATAAATGCATTAAATGAATGCATTAAATGAAAGTGTAGGCAGTGTTCAGGCAGAGAATGCGATTATTGCACATGATATAAAGTCTTACATAAACTTGTTCATCAATAACAATGCGAACGTTGCCAGTTTAAGATTCACAAAATAGAAAATTTCCAAATAATTGGGGTATTGTCTTAAGCTCAAAGGTAAAAACTTTACAAGCGGGAGGACAACACAGAAAGAAAATGCTCATTTTGGCACAAACTTTGATGTATCTCTGACGTATTTGTTTTGCTTCCTGTAACATCTATTTCCTCATTGCCTTGTTTTTCATTTGGCAACAACCAGATGATAACTGGAAAGTACCTAAATCACCAGCCTTTGTTGTTAACCGCAGTGGTTTCTGTTTGCTTGTCAGATCAAGTCTGGTGCTTTCTGTCTATTCATTGTGGAGTGCAAAATTGCATTTAAACTCGAAAGTAAAATATTTCTAGAGTAAGAACAACAGAAACCAACAGGCAAAATCTTTCGTGCCTAACATAATTCTTTAATTATGTGATTTATTTTAGTTACCAGATAGAAACTGAAAGATAAAACATGAAGAATCTATGGGGATTTCCGTGAAGGTGACAAGATATGCAGATTTGGTGTTTACCGCCAAGGGCAGGACGTGAATGACAAACATGAGTCTGCAAACAATGGAAGTTACATTTTATTGTTTTCTTTTCAAGGGTTTAACTCTGCTAATTTTAATGATTGCGGCTTGCAGTTTAGGAAACCCTAAAATTCAGTTTCTCAGAAAAAACACGCAACATGTTAAGGTGGACAAATTTGTCTCGTAAAGATATAGGGGGGTGTGATTATTGGCAGTGAGACGGATGTGGGTTTGGAAGATAAAGAGTGGCATTCTGCTGTTTTATGCTTAAATTGATATGGGCTCGCTTTGTCACGTTCAGGGCCACATATGATAGGGTTGTTGACGTCAACATTAATCTTAAGTATAGTATGAACTGATTAACAGTGATGAAGAATAACCTGAGGCAGAGATGAAGTAAGGTTTTATCTCTACGATAAGAGGGTCTGAGTTGACCCATTAGACTGCAATGCCCATCTACCTGGAAACCAGCCAGCCTCATCCATGGATTTCACCTCACCTCATTATATCCAGTCATTGTAATGTTGTCACACGTTATCTATTGTATAAAACATGTATGCATTGTATGAAACATTGCCTTGTCTTAAGAAGACCCTTGTACAACCGAACCCTGACCTTCATTAAATCCTCGTCGCACAGAAGAGGTTTGTGTCTGTCTCAGATCAACGAACACGCAGAGTTTTTCAAACTCAACATTAATAAAATGTAAAAGCATACACAATCATGGTTAACACAGCAAAGCTGACAGTTTGCCAGCAGCAGACAGTCACTGACAACCCTCACAACGAAGGTAAGCCACAAAAGGTCACTTTCAAAGAAGTTTCAAAGAAGAAAGAAAGTTGAGTGGTAGAAAAATTAGCAAATTGTTTTTATTTAACTAAAATATTAATTTCTATTATTTAATTACAAAATTACAGATAATTACAAAAAACAATACCATATTATTCTCAGTTGTGTCATTTCTGGCCTGCCAGTAAGACTAATGCACACACTCTAGTTCAGTCAGTCATTTTCTACCGCTTATTCCATAGTGGGTCGCAGGGGAGCTGGTGCCTATCTCCAGCAGTCTATGGGCGAGAGGCAGGGTACACCCTGGACAGGTCGCCAGTCCATCGCAGGGCAACACACAAACAACCACACACACTCATTCATTCATACACCTAAGGGCAATTTAGAGACCAATTAACCTAACAGGCATGTCTTTGGACTGTGGGAGGAAGCCAGAGTACCCGGTGAGAACCCACGCATGCACATGGAGAACATGCAAACTCCATGCAGAAAGACCCCTGGCTGGGAATCGAATCCAGGACCTTCTTGCTGCAAGGCAACAGTGCTACCAACTGCGCCACCGTGCAGCCCCACTCTAGTTCATTAGGTAGCAATAATGCACCTAAGGTTTGTTTTCAAGGCATGAAAAAGATTCAGAGGGCCCATTGTATCACAGCGTTTCAAACCCATGCCATCAACGCAGTGCAAAACATGCTGCCGCACACTTAGACACCAGCTGGAAAAATAACCTGGTACTGTGGGGTTCCATTAGTGCCAAAAATATGTATATGTTTATGTGTCTATGTATATGTATATGTGCTGTGCTCATGTCTATGTATGCTGTGTATGTGAGGTGCTCATGTTAGGTGCTGATATTAGAACCCCCCCCCCCCCCCCCCCCCCCCCCCAAAAAAAAACTACAAAACAGATGGTGGTAGTCATTATATATGGAGAGCTCATTAATTCAAAATGAAAAGAAATACTATTATAATTATTCATAAATACTCCGTCCAATAAATAAATAAATGTCCCCATGAAATAAAACAAAATATATAATAGAAATAATCTTTTTTTAGTTTGTCAAGTATTTACTTACTTCCAGATTTATGCATTTAAGATTTATTTTACAATTTATTTCAAGATTACTCTATTTAATAATGGTATTTTATTTTTTGACACTTTTATTTAGTAAAGCTACTTTAGGTGGGACTTTTATTTTTTAACCCCATTGTATCTAGCAATCTTCAATGAAAATCCATGCTCTACATCAGAGATCTTCAACATGGAGGTGACACCATATCTGTACTTTGGCAACCCCACACTGGAATAAAATAAAAACAGTTGGGGAAAGTCACTATAGGCTTTATTTGCAAGAATATGTTCCTTAAAATAATGAAATAAATCCACAACCAAAACTGCTCGTCTCACAAATTACAAACATTTTGCAATCATAACTGACAATCATGAAAATAACTTTTTTTCATTTTAACTGAAAATGCATTATTTTATTTTATATCGCAGACAAAGTTAAACTGATGTCAATGAAACTAACCTTTGACCTCACACACTAGAACAACAAAAAAAAAAAAAGTAAATCAAGTTTGATTGTAAAGGAATCCAAACGTTGGAGCCTGTATCAGGCCAGACTCCATGTAGTGCACAAAGCTGTCATAGGTCTGGTGGACGGGGAGGCGCAGAGTGACCTCACAGGTGTTCGCCTCTGGATACAGAAAAGTAGTTATGCTTTAAAAGACAGGATGAACTGGATTTTCAAAAGAACATGAAGTCACTAGCAGTAGCAACTCAGCTGATGCCTGCTCCTTTTTCATTGGACCTCTTTTAAGGACCCTGTAATCATTGTTTGAATTTTGTTATTTTGGGAAAATAAAACCCATTTTCCTTGAAAATTCTTTCTGTGTCCTCATGCTTGACCGACCCGGTCCCTCACATCATGGAATATTTGTCAAGCACTTTCCAAGGCTTCCACTAGTATATCCATCCCAAAGCATGTACTAGGGTGAAGAGGATCTATTCTCTCACGGAGATGTTCAAATACTCGGTTTTGTAGAGGCATGGGATTTCTGGAACATCAACTGCAGCTTCATGATCAACAGGTGTTGGTCCTTCCCAGTCAATGCCATAATCCTCCAGAGTTGTATCGCTGCATTGGCAGCAAAAGGAGGCCCTAAACCATACTAATAAATTATTGTGATCTAAAACCAGGTGTTTCAGTTTCATTGTCCAACCCCTGTATATGAACTGAGAGAGAGAGAAACAGACCAAGTTTTCATGGTCCTGAAAGCACGATGAATATGAATATTCAGATGTATGTGAAAACTCTAAACATCTATAACCATGCATTATGCTTGTTTTAAGTTTTCCTTGTTCTCATTTCCTTGTAAATACTTGTTGCTTTTCATTTGAAATGAAAAACTCATTCATTCATTCCTTCATGCATTCATTCATACCAAGCAATTAAAATACATTTAATTTTGTGGAAGTAACATGCCAAAATGTGGAAAGGTGCCAGGGCTATGAATGCTCTTGCAAGGCATTATAACAAATCTCAGCAGTAACACATTTCACCTTAAAATTAGACTTTTATTCTTTTGAATAGCGATTACAGTCATTCATTTCATAGATGCAGAACAGAAATCATATGTAGAATGAGTGAATGTACAATGTAGCCATCGTATGGTGGTAAGATCACATTTGCATCTCCACAGGTCGGAACAAAAGTTTACAAATTACATATTTAGTTAGCAAGCTAAATATGTGTAAACTAGTACATATATAGCTCCAAACTGAATATTTAGCTCCAAACTAAATATTGAGTTAGCATGCTAATTTGCTAATTAAATATTTATATCTTACCTAAATATTTAGTTTGGAGCTACATTTTAAATTTGGAGCTAAATATGCAGTTTGTAAACTGCATATTTAGTTTTAAACTAAATATCTAGTTTGCATATTGCATATTTAGTTTGTCTCCTATGACAGGCTAAATAACCCAAAATATTGCTGTCAATTTATGACTGTGTAACTTTATGAACAGCACCCCATAGCAAGGAGAGCCTTTTAATAAAGTGTGTGGGAGTTGAAAGGGAAGAACAGGATAATGATTGTACACTCAGAATGTTTTGCTATTAACAGCCTGGATCATACAACAACTTTGTGCTTGTTTTGGAAAAATCAGAACTTGCACCAGAAGCAGAGTTGTACACGTTAGGTACACATTGCCCATGATTTCCAAAAGTAATTTAAAATGTGGACTCCTCAGACCTTAGCCCACTTTTCCACTTTGTGTCAGTCCATCTCAGATGAGCTCGGGCCCAAAGAAGCCAGCAGCATTTCTGGGTTTTGTTCATGTGGCTTTCGCTTTGCATGGTAACGTTTTAACTCAGTTGTAGATGTAGCGACAAATCGTGTTAACTGACAGTGGTTTTCTGAAATGTTCCTAAGGCTTTTATTTCAAAAAGCCTGTTTTTATTTTATAAGGGTGATTTTTTTCCCATGCCCATTTATTTCATAATGTCACTTTACAACTAAAGGACTGTGGGCTAGTCAGCATCAACGGGGTGGTGCTACCAACTGTGCCACTGGCATTCCATATTCCTTTACATTTTTATTATTATTCAAAATTGATCTAGAGCAACTTTGAGTGAGGGCATAGGCCAGGAGCTGCCAGTTGCCCATCCCTGTTTTATACTGTAGAAGAATATTTGAGGCCTCTTTGTGATCCTGGGACCAAATCTACCTTTCAACATTCCTCTCTTCTCTCCCACCAGCTGTGCCACCAGCAGGCTCTACTCCTCTGTCCAGTTCGGTTTTCTTCACCTTTTTTGTGCGTTTTGTTTTGGTCTTTTTGCCAAATCAAACCTCTTTATACGAGAAGGCAATGACAGTAAAACGCTGACAGGTGAGAGTCCACATTATTATCAAATAGATGAAGTAGTAAAATGACCAGCCTGGCGAGTCAACGTAACAATAAGGAAATCAAACTAATGTCAAGCATTTAAATACGGTATGTTTAAACATTGTTATGCTGTGTGACCAGTGATTTAATTTTGCTAAGTTTTATTATAATGATTTACACATTTCTTAATCCACACCGGAGGGTGTGTTCCAACTACAGGGGATCACATTCATCAGCCTCCCTGGTAAGGCCTACGCCAGGGTATTGGAGAGGAGAGTCCGGCCGATAGTCGAACCTCGGCTTCAGGAGGAGCAGTGTGGTTTTCGTCCCGGCCGTGGAACACTGGACCAGCTCTATACCCTCTACAGGGTACTCGAGGGCTCATGGGAGTTTGCCCAACCGTTCACATGTGTTTTGTGGACCTCGAGAAAGCATTTGACTGTGTCCCTCCCCCGGTGTTCATAACTTTTATGGACAGGATTTCTAGGCGCAGCCAAGGGCCGGAGGTGGTCTGGTTTGGGGACCAGTGGATTTTGACTCTTCTTTTTGCAGATAAAGTGGTCCTGCTGGCCCCATCTAGCCAAGACCTACAGCCTGAAGCTGAGGGTTGAAATGGACTGAAGTTTTTTTTTTTTTTGGGTTTTTTTGTTGACTTGTATATTTAAATAGGTTGTTGGTCAAGTGTGTGTGTGTGTGTTTAAAATTACTTTTGAGCAATTCTGATAGCTTATGTAGCTGTTTTGCTTAAGGGAAATCCCACCTGGATTTGAAGAGTGAAAGTATCCCTATATATTTAAGCAGGATTGCAGAGTAGGGGTGGTGGTTGTTTTTTGTCTTTGTTGAGATGGGTTTTGCCAAAGTTATTTTTCTGCCTGACCTGTGATGCAAAAGACCTGTACCAGAATCTGCACTGGTGAGCTGATGGTGTACATTTTTTAATGAAAGAAATTAAAAGAAAAAACACAGAGCTCTGGAAAACTGATGAAGCCTGTTTCTATTTTTTTCATCTTATGGTCCTCCTCCTAACTGCTGGGATTTGTCATCCTGTCTGAGGGTTCTACAGCGCAAAAGAGCCCCCACAATAAACAAGAAAAAAGAACCATGTATAAATTTCCTGTCAAAAATCACAAGATCGACACTGTGTTTTGGCAAACAGCAATAGATAGAGAAATAATAGGTATAGATGTGCTTACAAAAAATATTTATATTTGAACAAAATGATTTGCAAATCCTGTTCAACCTATATGCAATTTAATACACTACAAAAACAAGATATGTCATGTTCAAACTGATAAACTATGTTGTTTTCTTGTGCAAATATTCACTCATTTTGAATTTGATGCTTGCAACATGCTCCAAAAAAGCTGGGAGAGGTGCAACAAAAGACTGGGAAAGGTGAGGAATGCTCAAAAAACACCTTTTTGGACCATTCCACAGGTGGAAACAGGTGAGTGTCATGAATGGGTATGAAAGGGGCATCGACAAAAGGCTTAGTTGTTCACAAGCACGGATGGGGTGAGGTTCATGATTTTGTGAACAACAGCATGAGGAAATTGTTCAGCAGTTTAAGAACAACGTTTCTCAACGTACAATTTCATCATCTACAGTCCAGAATATCATTAAAAGATTCAGAGAATCTGGAGATATCTCTGAACGTCAGCAGCAAGGCTAAAAACCAATATTGAATGCCCATGACCTTTGATCCTTTAGGAGGCACCACATTAAAAACAGACATCATTCTGTAACAGATATTACCATGTGGCCATGTGTCCACAGCTGCTGAATACAGCATTCCCACAGCATGATACTGGCGCCACCATGTGTCATTGTGTGGATGATGTTTCCAGGATGATGTGCAGCGTTAGTCTCCCGCCTTGTGTTCATGTGCACAGAAGCTTTAACTGTCTACAGTAAGATGACATTGTGAAGCCAGTTTTTGTTTAAATGTTTGCATTGTAAAAGTAGTACTTTTAAGAAATGTTGCTTTTTTTTTGTTTACCAATTGATCACGTTTTACTGAAAAAGACTAGAGGCCATTGATTTAAAGCATCAATTTATTTGGAAAGCTGGTGAGTGTGGTTTCTTGCAGTTTTGGATGTTTTTGGAGCATATTGACAACTAAACCAGATAAGGACAGTACACACAACAAGAACAAAAATATATTGGTGGCAAAATAATGCTGTGGGGATTCCTTTCTTGATGCTAAATTGATGGGTAGCTAAATGGAGACATTCAGTTTAAACTAGGTAATCCATTTTGGATTACCAATATTTCAATGTACTAAATGTTAAAATGATGAGTTCCCTGCTTCTGGATGAATGGATAAGCTAAAAGAATTTAAAAGTTTACCTACATTTCCTCAGTATTTTGGTGAATTGCCTTTTAAACTGTACAACTTTGGTCAAATTCATTTTCCAAGCTTCTTACAACAGTTTGCTAGAACTTGGGCCCATTCCTCCTGACAGAAGTCATGTAACTGAGTCGTGTTTGTAGGCCTTCTTGCTCACACACACCTCTTCAGCTTTTCCCATAAGATTTCTACAAAACTGAGATCAGGACCTGATGATGGTCTCTCCAAAACATTCACTCTGTTGTCATTAAGCTTCTTTGTAAGTAATTTGGCTGTATGTCATGTATGCATGTCATTGTCCATTTGGAACACCTATTCTTTAACATATTTGCTCTAACTTCCTGGCTGATGTATTCAGTTACCCTCAAATTTTTCACATAATGTTCTTACAGTAAATGTTTGCAAGAGAGAAAAGAAAGAACTTGTTCCTGAGCAGGTGAAGTTTCCTCACTCCCGTTTCTGACACAGCAGACGGAGGATTTCTCAACACATAGTTGTTATTTGGTGTTGGAAGGGCAACCTCAGACTGGCTGGTGGTGTGCAAAGGTAAAACAAAATGAAGCTTGCTGGTATTTTAGTGATTAGACGTTGAACAAGACAAAAATGTATCACTGGTGAATGATGGAGACATTTACTGAAATATTATTTGCAGGAAGAGGCAAGAATGCAACTTACTCAATTCTAAACTAGTAGGATAATTTTACTATAAATGAGCATAAATAATAGGCATCTAAGTTAACAGTTTATCATTTCTTTGCATTTTTACAATCTCAAGAGAAACATCCAATGTCTCAAATAGAGCTTTTTAACAGTCTTGGTCTAATGCAATCTGTCCATATGAATATTCAGATGTATGTGAAAACTCTAAACATCTATAACCATGCATTATGCTTATTTTAAGTTTTCCTTGTTCTCATTTCCTTGTAAATACTTGTTGCTTTTCATTTGAAATGAAAAACTCATTCATTCATTCCTTCATGCATTCATTCATACCAAGCAATTAAAATACATTTAAGTTTGTGGAAGTAACATGCCAAAATGTGGAAAGGTGCCAGGGCTATGAATGCTCTTGCAAGGCATTATAACAAATCTCAGCAGTAACACATTTCACCTTAAAATTAGACTTTTATTCTTTTGAATAGCGATTACAGTCATTCATTTCATAGATGCAGAACAGAAATCATATGTAGAATGAGTGTATGTACAATGTAGCCATCGTATGGTGGTAAGATCACATTTGCATCTCCACAGGTCGGAACAAAAGTTCTCCGACCTGAAAAACAAGGTGGTGACGGTCAGATAATTCTTGAATAACTGAAGGTAAGACAAAAGTAAAACACAAAGCTTGTAAAGATAGAAAAGGCAACTACCTCAACATGAGGAGGGGCACTTAGGGCATATACAACAGCATTCGCAACGTCTATTGCTTCCAAGGCCTGGAAAATAAGGTAAAGGCTTGATTACTTTTGTCATCCCTGTAAAAAGTCTACATTATATTAATGCAGTATGGATTATTAAATATATACATTTTTAATATGTTTACCTTAAGGCGAGAAAATGATGCCTTAGCTTTCTCAGGGTTATCGCTGTAGAGCCGATAAATAAATTCAGTCTCAACCATACCAGGAGAAATGGACTGCAGAGACAGAGAACAGTGGGATAACGTCAGGACATAAAAAGATCTATTCTACCATAGACTGCAGAACCGGTTGAGCCTGAAACTTTATGGGGTCAAATGTAAAAATACTAAAAGCTGAAAGACTGATCAGTCAAATCAGCGGCAGTCATTCATTTCTAAGTTGTGCCTGGCCTGCATATCCTTTTTAAAAACCAACAGATAAATCTGTCTTTCAAGAACACAGCAGCTTAAGTCATGAGCTCTTATGCCAACAAACACTCCTCACAGGTCTCTACCACATAAATAGGAAAGTGAAGTTGACTGATATCCTCAGTGTTAAATGAGGTTCCTTTTATAATATTCTGAGAGTTTGTTATGAGGTGTGGTGGATCTATCAAAAAGATTTGATTTTATACTGACTCACTGCAGGTTAAACAAGTAAAAGGGGTGTGTTTTTAAATGAAGGGAGACAGCACTGCAGCCTTACTGTAGCTCTGATGTGAGTCTTGGCCTCTCTTAGCTCCTGCCTCAGGCCTTCAGTCAAGGCGGACACGGCGTATTTGGTGGCCGTGAAGAAATGGACGTCGCTGCTGTTAATTACAATGTGCCCACTGATGCTGAAACAGAAGAAAATATTTGACGGGCCAACTTTTACAAAGACGTACTGATATATCCCACTACAGAAAGCACAGAAACATCCCAACTGATGAGAATTCATAGTGAACCATTGAACAATATTAGACATCTTGTGCCACAAGACTCTTATTTAATTCATGTTTTATTGAGAAACTGAATGTCTCGATTTTTTTTGCTTTGAAAGTTCCTCAAAACACAGACAAAACCGTTGCCAGAGCTGTTGCTGCTATTAACTTTATGCGCCCTGTTTTAATTTCTGTGAGCCTTTCACTACCTGCTGCAAAAACAGGTCGATTATTATCATTTGCAAGGTGAAACAATATAAATAAAAGTGTACCTGTTTAAGTTAATGATGTGCCCATCATCAATGTTTCTTTCTTTCATCGACTGGTACGCTTCACGAGCGCAGATGGTAGGAGCCAAAACATTCACCTGCAAAAGAACATGTCAACACAGTAAATATATAAAGAATAAATGTTTATAGAAGTTGGGTGTCATAGTTCAACTACTATATATTTTAGTCTAAAATTTCCTGGATGGATTAAACCTGTCATCCAGGTTTATTTCATTTAATTCTTTCCATTTAGATCTCTCTCAATATCTGAACTTCTCCAACTCTGCCTCCGTGCTTTCTGTTATTACCCATATCTTGCCCACCATTGATCTCAGGTACCCGAGTAGCACCTATGCTCCTTGCAGTTCCACTGTTTCTCCCATCTCCTTCTCATTTACAGGAATGAAAACGATTTCTGACTATTTCTGAACAATTTAGAGCCTTAAAACAATGTTACGTCAGATTTTCAGAGTAACATTGAGTTCTTACATCCAGCATGTTCTTCCAGCCGCTGGTTTTTCCGCTCAGCAGATGCTCAGGGTGAGCCAAGCCGGCGTTGTTAATGCAGACGTCCACGCCTTTGTGCTTCGCTTTGATGGCTGCGAACATGGACTGGATGTCTTCCACACGGGTCAGGTCGCACTTGTATGGGATCAGGACGCCGCTGTAGCCTGCAGTCTGACACTCTGCCGCCAGCGCCTAAAAAGGAGAAAATGTTTGTGGTTTTATTTTTTCCAAACATTTGGTTGAAATGTCTGACATTATCAGGACTGCAAATCTATACATTAATTTGTGCTAAAAAGATCCCCCCCATAAATGTACAGTTTTATTTAGGGGTGAAAATTTAAATCTAAGACTGTTACTCAATGGAAGTGGAGAGCAACATCCTGTAAATCTTACTACTGACCTGATGATCCTGATGTTTAATTTCACAGATGCTTCTTTAATTTTCAGTGTAAATGGTTAGTTTAGTTAATTCTAGGTTTTATTTGTAGTTGAAGCTAATATTTGAATTAGGTGTGTTTGTCAAACACATGGAGCTGACTACAGACACACCCACCTGCTGGAATCACCCACAGAATCCTGGAAGAAGCAACTCTGTTACCCTTCAAAAATAAACTGCTGTTTATTCAAAAATAAAACTCCTGCTGCCTTTGTTTGCTGCTCACACTAGAGGATCTTATTAGACAGACCAGTAGATTCAAACTGTAACGTCACCCTCACAGCATCTTCATGATGTTTTACCCTCAAACTGACTTGTTTGTGTGTCATTTTAATACTTGCAATGTTACAAAACTAATTTGGATGTCTTAAAACATATTCAAAAAGGGGTAGATGGCTTTAAATGTTTGGTTTTAAGGCTTCTTTGGAGATTTTTCATACAGAACAGCTTTTCTGTAAAAACAAAATGCTAAACCAACGCCACTCTAAAGAACCAAGAATAGCATGTGGAAAATACAAATTTAACTAATAATAAAAAGCTAAATTTCTGACTTTAATGACTTGATTCTTTTTTGTTTGAAGATAAAAAAGTAGCCAGAATTGTTAGCATGTGCAAACAAAGCCTTATGTTTATGGCTGAATAATTAAATAGTTACTACACATAGTGAGCTTCATCTTGTGAGAACTTGGACCTATACAAGAAATTAAACTCTGTATCTGTGTGGACACTTTTTCTTCAACAAGCTACCTATTCATTCCAGCTTTTATCTTTATATATTTAATAGACTGATTGAACATATTTCATATTTCATTCCAAAATGCTGGATTTTGCTTTTGTTGTTTGAACCGCTTAACTATTTTTCAACAACATCCAACCTCAAAAAAGACCCAAAACGAATCCTGCTGCAGACATTTGCTTCATTGTGTAAATCAGCAGAACTCCCAGTCAGAGGTTTTCTTCAAACCAGTCGCAGTGGATTTTAACTGGAAACTGATCTGCTTATTTTATTACATAACAGGACCTTTGTGTGTTAACGGGGTTTTGCTTGTTTATAATAAATTTCAAACGCCCCTCATATGTAATCATGACGTAGACCAGCTGGCATTCAACTGACATTAAACGTTTAAATATTGTTGAAATAATGTCAGTTTAAAAGAAAACATTAATTCAACCACAAAACAACGTTGAACACCAAACAGTTGAATTGGTGTCGTTAACTCACCATGGATTCAGCATTGAAATATCAACAGTTTTTGAGCTGTATGTCTAATAAACATTACTTTTACAAACATGACTTTTAAAAATGTTGCTGAAATATGTCAGTTGAAAAATAACATTGTTCCAACATCCAGACATGATGATACATGATGTAGAAAAGACGTTGCTATTTTAACGTTGGCTAGATTTAACCGTTAATTCAACGGTTATCCAACTCAACTACCTGCCGTTGATTCAACAGTGACTCAATGTTAAAATTATATTTCTAATTGCATAAATAATCTAAGCTGTCTGAAACCGTTCCTCTATTATAAATAATGTAAAAACGTTCCCAGCTGCTTTGACAAAGTTGCATAATATCCGGATTTAATTAAAAAATAAAAATAAAAAAAAGTTTTAAAAGTGGAACAAACCTGTATCTTGTCCACGTTTCTTGCGCAGCCCACCACCTTCATGCCGAACCGGACCAGCTCTTTGGCGATAATCGCTCCGATCCCGACCGAAGCTCCGGTCACCAGAGCCACTCTGCCCGTCCAGCGGTCCATCACAGCTTCACAGTAGGACGTTTATTACAGGTAAGAAGGAGAACCAGGAGAGAGTGCAGCCGAGAGAACACCGGATGATTTATAGTCTTGAGTTCCTCACCATGGAGACGTCACCTCCACCGTGGTGCGTTCAGGGCCTATCGTCACTGTGTTAGTGGATGGAGAGACGGGGTGCCGTTTGTAAAGTTACTTTGTCAAAAATTAACAGCGATATTTTTGGATTATTTAGCTTAAAGAAAAGAAAATGGGGGCTCAGTTTTCAAAGTCATATTTTCACCATGTCATTCATACATTTATGAATATCACAGTTACGAACTAAATATTTAATTAGCAAGTTAAATATTACAGATTATATATTTAGTTAGCCAGTTTAACATATAGTTCTACACTAAATATGTAGTTAGCAAGCTAATTATGTAGTTTACAAACGACATATTTAGCTCCAAATTAAATATTTCGTGAGCAAGCTAAATATTTAGTTTACAAATTACATATTTAGTTAGCAAGCTAAATATGTGTAAACTAGTACATATATAGCTCCACACTGAATATTTAGCTCCAAACTAAATATTGAGTTAGCATGCTAATTTGCTAATTAAATATTTATATCTTACCTAAATATTTAGTTTGGAGTTCAATTTTAAATTTGGAGCTAAATATGCAGTTTGTAAACTGCATATTTAGTTTTAAACTAAATATCTAGTTTGCATATTGCATATTTAGTTTGTCTCCTATGACAGGCTTAACTACCCAAAATATTGCTGTCAATTTATGACTGTGTAACTTTATGAACAACACCCCATAGCATGGAGAGCCTTTTAATAAAGTGTGTGGGAGTTGAAAGGGAAGAACAGGATAATGATTGTACACTCAGAATGTTTTGCTATTAACAGCCTGGATCATACAACAACTTTGTGCTTGTTTTGGAAAAATCAGAACTTGCACCAGAAGCAGAGTTGTACACGTTAGGTACACATTGCCCATGATTTCCAAAAGTAATTTAAAATGTGGACTCCTCAGACCTTAGCCCACTTTTCCACTTTGTGTCAGTCCATCTCAGATGAGCTCGGGCCCAAAGAAGCCAGCAGCATTTCTGGGTTTTGTTCATATGTGGCTTTCGCTTTGCATGGTAACGTTTTAACTCAGTTGTAGATGTAGCGACGAATCGTGTTAACTGACAGTGGTTTTCTGAAATGTTCCTAAGGCTTTTATTTCAAAAAGCCTGTTTTTATTTTATAAGGGTGATTTTTTTCCCATGCCCATTTATTTCATGTCACTTTACAACTAAAGGACTGTGGGCTAGTCAGCATCAACGGGGTGGTGCTACCAACTGTGCCACTGGCATTCCATATTCCTTTACATTTTTATTATTATTCAAAATATATCTAGAGCAACTGAGTGAGGGCATAGGCTGGGAGCTGCCAGTTGCCCATCCCTGTTTTATACTGTAGAAGAATATTTGAGGCCTCTTTGTGATCCTGGGACCAAATCTACCTTTCAACATTCCTCTCTTCTCTCCCACCAGCTGTGCCACCAGCAGGCTCTACTCCTCTGTCCAGTTCGGTTTTCTTCACCTTTTTTGTGCGTTTTGTTTTGGTCTTTTTGCCAAATCAAACCTCTTTATACGAGAAGGCAATGACAGTAAAACGCTGACAGGTGAGAGTCCACATTATTATCAAATAGATGAAGTAGTAAAATGACCAGCCTGGCGAGTCAACGTAACAATAAGGAAATCAAACTAATGTCAAGTATTTAAATACGGTATGTTTAAACATTGTTATGCTGTGTGACAAGTGATTTAATTTTGCTAAGTTTTATTATAATGATTTACACATTTCTTAATCCAGTCAAAATTCTATGATCCATTAATTTTTCTCCAATGATTGCTTGTTCATTTGTTATATTTTTTGTCTTCTCCAACAACCAATCACAGCTCTTAGAAGACAGCATCGTACCTAGCAACAGGGTCAACCACATCTCCTCACTAAGATAGGAATTTGTGTTTTTTTCCTCTCTCAGTGTTGCTCTCAGCAGCTAGCTGAATCACTACTAAGATATGACTCCTTGGTAGGACTTCTTAGGATAAGATAGGAGCTCTCTGAGAGGACTCTGTGAATCGCTGTGAATACGGGCCCTGGCCTTTACGTAAGAGTGGCAAGATGAAACCCATTGTTGAAAGAAAGCTGTAAAATATCCTGTTTGAAATATGCTACAAACCATGTAGAGGACACAGCAGACATGTGGAAAAGACTGAACCTTTATGATTCAATACACATGAACACAAGGCGGGAGACTAAAGCTGCACATCATCCTGGAAACATCATCCACACAATGACACATGGCGGCGCCAGTATCATGCTGTGGGAATGCTGTATTCAGCAGCTGTGGACAAGCTGGTCAGAGTTAACAGAAGGTGGATTGAGTTTATTGCAGCACATTGTTGGAAGAAGTCCTGTTAGAGGCTGCAAAAGACTTGAAACTCTGAGATTCACATTCCAGCAGGATGATGACCCTAAACATAAAACAAAGCATAAACAATGGTTAAGATTAAAATATTTAATATGTTAGAGTTGCCTAGTCAAAGTTGAGACCATAATCCAATATTTTCTGTGGCAAAACTTAAAACTTGCTTTTGAAAGACGCTCCTTATCCAACCTAATAGAAGTTAACCTACTTTGAAGAGAAGAACATAAAAATAAAGTCAGTCTCTGGCAGTGGCGATTGCTCTAAGACTGCAAGGGAAGCTCAGCTTCCCCAAAAATATCAAAAAATAAGTGATCAAATATATACTGTTGCATCTACATGTCACTGACTAAATATGCGCTACAACGTGCTCAACAATTGTTCAAAATCAGCTTCTTATCACTGGTTATGACACGGCTGTCCTCTCAATCATTCCCGCAGCTTCACAGTGCTTTAAACAGTGAGTTCAATAGAGAAGCAAAAATGCTGGGCTTTGTCCCGTCCATCGGACGCTCAGCGTCTCTGGGAGTCTATGGGGCAGTGGGCTGGCCTCGGCTGGCCCGGACGCTCAGCTTCTGCATGATGATTGGATGATCTGTCTGAGGCTGAATCCCTTTTTGATTGACAACGAAATGAGCAAATCAGCGATCTTGAAATTGAGCTTCCCCTCCTTGAAAGACCAGCATCCGCCACTGGTCTCTGGGTCTTCAAAGTTGGCAGAGATGTAACCCAAAAGACTTGCATCTTAACTGCACTGTAAAAAAAAAAAATGTAATTTTTACAGTAAAATACCGGCAGCTGTGATTGCCAGAATTTAACCGTTAAAATTACAGTAAGACAATTTTTACAATTGCTGATTCTACAGTAATAAATCGTGGTTTATTTAACCTTTTACTGTAAAAATGGCAGTTTTTACCATTGAAATTTATCAAGTTTTATCCTACAATTTACATTAAAACAATATATAAAATACATTTAGAGCCATGAAATATGAAAGTATTTTGCTGTAAAATTAACAGTCTAAATTATAAAACATGTCACTGAATACAGGTTTTTTTCTGTATTTTAAACGGTAATTAACCGGCAGCTGTGGTTGCCAGAATTTCACCGTTAAAATTACAGTAAGACATTTTTTACAATTACGGTAGATGAGTATTGGTGTTGCTGATTCTACCGTAATTAATTGTGTTTTTCTTAACCTTTTACCGTAAAAATTTGTTTTTACCATTGAAAAAAATGACATTTTGTCCCAAAATTTACATTTAAAGGATATATAAGATACGGTTCATGCCATGAAATTTGAAACATTTTACTGTAAAATTAACAGTTTGAATTAAAAAATACAAATTTACCATGTGAACATTTCCCTAAATTACTTTATTAATGCAAGTTTTGTCTGTATTTTTCAAAGGTAAAAAACTGTAAAAATGATGGGTATTTATCCTATACTTTAAATGGTAAAAGAGCACCAGTATTGTTGATTTTATGGATAATTACAGACAAAGCCATGTTATATAAAACTAAGTTTCTACCCTGGGGGAAAAAAAAAACAACTTTTTGGCTAAAAATTAACATTGAAACATTAAAGAAGTGTTTTAGTTAGTGTAAATTGTGAAATGGATTATCAATCGATTATAGCAGCTAAATAATGTGTTACCAGTTTTGTCTAATGGTAAAAACATGGAAAAGTCTACATAAAATATCCAAAAACCAAACTTTGTTTATTGTAATTTTTCATTTAATGAAAATTTGTGAGGCTGTACAAACTTTCCACCATTCAACTACTTTGTAAACTTGGTTCAGACATACCACACACAATAAGGCAGGGTGTTGCTGGCACATCCTCCATCTCAACCTCTTCAGCAAGGCTCGTCTTCTCAACGTAGTGGAACATATGCTCTTCCTTCTCACCAAAAAAAGCAAGTAGAAGAAGAATCATCTCTGTACAACCACTGGACCGACCTTTTTCATTTGCTAACTTGGTTTTCTTTCTCAGCAAAAACAGTTTTAAGGAAGTTGAGGATGCGCTCCCCCTTTTTGTCCAGATTGGTGAAGGCTTCCATCAGATTGATGCCAGTAAGTTGCTGGAAGTGTTCTGCCATGCCAGTTTTGTGGAACAAAAAAGGCCATTCTTGGCATAGCTTCAGGATGCTTGTACCTTTATTGATGTCCTTTCGTTGCGTGTAATAGGTGGACTTGATAAGTTCTTTCACATCTTCTGCAGCGTAATTTTTGTCTTTGAACATCTTTTTCAAGTCTTTTTTTCTCTTAAGCTGACTCTCTACAGTCTCAGAAAGGGGCAAAAACTTTGGCTCCCAGTTGACACAGCCATACGTGTCTTGAACACTGGCTTTTTGCTCAGCAGGTATCTCATCAGTGTCGTTATCTGATTCTGCCTTGCGTTTAGTTATCTTTGGTGTGTATTGTCGTTTGACATTTTCAATTCTAGCCTGGAGTTGTTTTACCAGGGAATGATAACCAAGTCCAATAACGTCACCATCAATGACATCCTTAAGTGACTTTGGATATCTGCTCACCATCCTTTCTGCTATTTCAGTAGTGTTGCGTTTGGTTGGATTCTTGCAAATCTGCATCATTTCAGAGACAATAATCCTCACCATTTGTCTTCGAAGTGGTGCACTTGGCCTTTTCTGTCGTTCCAAAGTTTGTATCAGCTCTTCCGGGAGCTTCTGCCACGGTATCTGAAAACTGTCAACCCAGGTTGGCAAAACTGGGGAGCAGCTCAGTGAAGGTGATGAAATAGCAGCAGACGATGGTTGTGAAAGTGAGGCTGCAGATTGAGAGGACTGAACGGACTGTGGACAGGAGGATGCCCCGCCTGAAGATGAAGCCATTGAGTCTGGAAAGGTACAACAAATGAAATTGAAAAACATTAAGTATACATTTTTTTGGTACTCTGTAAAAAAAAGAATTTTTTTTTTTTTTATCAAAACAAGATATTATATACAATATGCTTAAATCTCAAAACTGCAATTATCTTGAAATATCTTACTAACTGGTCATATCAAATTAAGTTATGCATAAATATATACAAGTACATGTACTTTTTATTGTTACAATTTTCATCTTTTAAATTGTGTTAGTGATATCAAATTTACCTGTGTAAAGTAATGTTAGGTAACTGTTAATGTAGAGTGTTTCCTTTTCTAACAGACTGTTGTCTGTCCCCTGCACAGGAACTACCAGGTGTAAATGAGAAGCTGTACATTGTTGTTCTTGTCAAATAAACAAACACATGAAATATGATTGAAATTTGTCTTTGTTGACCTTTCATTTTCATTTTGATCTGTAGTTAGGTGTAAAGCACATATTTTTATGCAAAAGTTACACAAGACTTTATGTCGAAATACTTACTATTTTGGGCCCACGCAGCAACCAGTCTTCTGGCCTGTATGGGCTTCAGCACAGGCAATAAGTCTCCTTCAGTGATATATTGTAAATCATCTGTGGTTGTAGTGCTGAGGTTCTCCAACACATCCTCTAAAGCAGTCAAAACTTCCTGTGAAAGGCCAGGAAGCACTGCTCGTAGGGCATCACGGATGTCCTTTTGTGTATCCATCATATCTGTTGAAATACAGAAAACTAAAAAAAGGTTGATCTTTGACCCATTAATATCAAGCATTTACAATGACAAAACACTATGTTTTAATGGGACAAACTGATTCCCATCTTTTATGTAAGATGATAATGGCCACATGTCAACCAGTTTACTAATGTGTCTGCATTCTAATCTTCTTGTTTCATCCTTTACGAAGTACATGTGGTAGTGTGGAAGAAATTCTCCACAATAAACTCTCATCAGAAAATGAAGTGCAGATTCATCCTTCACCAAAGTGAGGATGAGTTCACCAAACTCCAGTGACTCATCATTCCGACTGACTACAAATTGGCCCTTCTTGTACGTTATTCCATTATACTGCACATCAACAGGAATCATTGTATTTTTTTCAGTGAACCCAAAATGAAGAACTGCACCTTTAACTTCCTCACTGTAAAGTTCTGAATAAAATGGTGAGCCATCTTTTATTTGCAGGGTTGGGGGACTCACTGTTCCAGCAGAAAGAAAGGCCTGAAACATTTGATGTCTCTCTGAAAGGGTCAAACACAGATTTTCGAAGTTCTTCAGATGTCTGGCACATCTTTTGAAGTAACTATGTTTGCTCTCGGACCGCATGGTCCAGAGCCTGATGAGTGGACCAAATTTCAGAATCAGCCCTGGATAGTGCTGTAAATAATGATGTTTAGGTCTCAGTGCGTTATCTGGAAACAATGCCTTCCTGGTCTCCAAATATTCCTGGATGAGAACATTCAAATATGCAACCTGAGGCTTAGAAATTTGCTGAGCACAAATCAGGTCAGCAATATCCTTAAGCTGCAATGTTAACTGCCATATCATCTTGTGAATCCTGCACCTTATCACCAATTAACAGAGGCAACAATCTCAAGAAACTCCAGTTTTGTACAGCTTGTCCACTGAGTTTCAGTGCTTTTGAAGTGACAGCACAAGGTTTGGAACAAGCATCTGTTGCTTTGTATTTGAATTGTCGGATGCGCCTGTTCAAAATTGTGTATGTCAACCATTTCTTTTTGACAATCATGTATTTGAGATAAAGGGCAACATCATATGAGAGGACACCCTCGAAGATGTCATGGCCAAGACAAGGGGGCATGCCTGGTGAACAAACATTAAAGTTCTCTAAAGTATTAAACACTGACCTGAACTTAATCCCCTGTACTTCTGTCACATCCTCTCTCTCCAGCTGTTCAGTGGCAGATTGATATATGTTCCGCTCCGGTCCAATGATAGCTGGATTTTCACTCTGAAATTCAGAACGAGTAATCAGACAATATCTGCAGAAGTACTGAGATGTACTGAAATTTTCCGTAAAACCCCCGATGCAGTGAGACCCCAAGTTGTCTCCAGCAATGCAATACACAGCCCCTTTCACAACTGATTCATCTGCCATAGTTATCCCATTCTCCTCCAGTATTTTCAAGTCAGTCAACAGTTCTGAAAAAACTCTGGAATGGCCAAATTCCTTGAAATCCTTCTCTCTACACAACAAGACCAGCTGCATATGATCAGTATTTGATCAGACATGGGGTGGCATGTTGAGTAGAGAAAAGTATACAGCCAAGACCTTGTGCTTTTTTTTTGCAGATCCCAATGGGTTCACAAATTCGAATGCATCTTGATAGAGAACCAGCTTGAGACAACTTGGGTTTTCTTGAAAAAATATGTTGGACATAAACACCTTACCATCGTTACAGTCACAGAGAACATCAGCTTTTGAAACATCATGAGCCATCATTAGGCCCTGCCAATATTTGGAATCTAACATACCTTTTAATGTATTTGGCACAGGAACATAGTATGCAAATCTATCATTTCTGTCCTCGTCTTTGCCCAACAACACTTTTTTGGGTTCCCCATATTTGAACATGTCTTTAAAACACTGGACTCTTGAATAAGCAGTTCTCATGGGCCCTGTGTGGCAAGCTGAGAACAAGTCCGACTGCTTTACTGTGTCACAGATTTTTGCAATGTCTTCATCTGCAAATGACATTTCTTTAAGAAGCAAGTTCAATCTAGTTAAAGAGTATGTCTGTCCCAATTCATGTATATTCTGTATCTCTTCTACAATGTTTTGAATGGTAGATGATGGAAGAAGATGCTGTCCCTGTAGTTTTATGTAAAACATGCATACATTTCTAAGATACAAGTCACTGAAATTTGGTCCATCTATGACTGTGTCTTCTGCATCTGGCACACTGGAATCTTTTGTGGTAGCACTTGCAGCACTCTGAGTATTTTCATTACTTGTTTCACAAATCACATTTTCCAAATAATTTTTATGTTTTCTGGAGATGTGAGAGGTAAAGGAAGATTTTACACGGAACACAGAGGTGCACCCTCTCACAGGGCAAGTTACTTGACGCCCCTCTACTATATGCTCCTTCAAGTGAACAACCAAAGCTTTTATCCCTTCACACTGCCATTCACAAAGTGCAACTGTGCATTTTAATTTCGTTAAACATGTGTCCAGAGCAACTGTTGGCATGCTATTATGATGACGATAGAAGTGTGCTTTTAATGCTGCATAACCAGTACATACTTGCTTGCAACTGGCTGCAACACACTTGAACATACGGCTCGGTTCGTTGCGATGCAGTTTGCAATGGAGAACAAAGGCTTTAACAGATTGAACTGTTTCTGCACACAGGTTGCATGAATACATCTTAAATATATTACTTCGATGGTTAGTTTACAGCAATGGCGATACGGAACAGATGTCAGCTACAGCTTGTGGAGAGGCTAACTTTCCACAACGTTTTTTTTTTTCCTTGTTTCCCCTGAAATCTCTTTTCAACCTACCGAGTTTAATTAAAACCATTTGTTTTCTGAAATGTTCCGCAATATTTACATACCTGAGAAAGAGAGCCACTCTGATGGAGAAGGTTGGATGATGAAGTCTCTGCACAACCTGAGCGGGGTAGCTGGAAAAAACGCGAACCACCGAGTCCTCAAATGCAGCGCGCTGAATGGTCCGTTCAAATCCACCGCTTCCAAAATACCCCCAGAGCTCCACTTCACCTGTCCGCGCAGACCAGGTGCAGGGGCCCCTGATGGGCCATTAATTAAGACTGGCTGCAGGCTGCCTGCCAGGTCTACTTACTTACAGGCAGGAAACTTGACTTACGTGACTTTTGTTAAACCAAATAAATTATTTTACAATAGGCTACAAATATCTCTAAAACATTTTTCAGTGACTGAGTACAGATTACTCTTATTTATTTTAATTTATTTGTTAATGAAAAAATTCCAGTATTGGCAACAAGATAATTGACAGTACAGAACATTTCATGGAAAGATATTTAATTTACATAATTCCATTCAAAAAGTCAAACTTTAATAGATTCCAGATTCAGGACCCACAACTTAAACAATTGCACGAATTTGTTTATTTCTACGTAATTTGGGCTTCCAGCTCATGAAACACACAAAACAGGAATTCAAAATATCAGAATACTGTGAAGAAATCAGCCCAAATTTTTATGGGCATGAATGTTTAAAACTAAGTGCCACACGAATCATAAACTTAAAGCACCTTCACAGGTTTCCTCATGTCTCACTAAATTACTTCGGTTTGGTTCAACAGTATTTACTCTTCAAATCCTTGCAGCATATTTCTGTAATTGCCACAACAGTATGCCCATTTAACAGTTACCAACTGTATTATTCAGGAGAATTAAATGCAAATGTTACAGGATGCACCACTAGAAAAATGACATTCTATTTTTTTTTCATTTTTTTTTTCATTTCCACAACAGTATGCATATTCAACAGTTTTGAACTGTATACTTTAGATTAATTAAATGTAAAAATTACGATATACACTGCTAGAAAAACTACAGTATATTTCTGTAATTGTCACAACAGTATGCACATTTAACAGCTACTAACTGTATTATTTAAGAAAAATCAGTGCAAAACTACGGTATGCACTACTAGAAAAACTACAGTAAATTACTGTAATTGTCACAACAGTATGCACATTTAACAGCTACTAACTGTATTATTTAAGAAAAATAACTGCAAAAACTACAGTATGCACTACTAGAAAAACTACAGTAAATTACTGTAATTGTCACAACAGTATGCACATTTAACAGCTACTAACTGTATTATTTAAGAAAAATCAGTGCAAAACTACGGTATGCACTACTAGAAAAACTACAGTAAATTACTGTAATTGTCACAACAGTATGCACATTTAACAGCTACTAACTGTATTATTTAAGAAAAATAACTGCAAAAACTACAGTATGCACTACTAGAAAAACTACAGTAAATTACTGTAATTGTCACAACAGTATGCACATTTAAAAGCTACTAACTGTATTATTTAAGAAAAATCAGTGCAAAAACTACGGTATGCACTACTAGAAAAACTACAGTATATTACTGGTAAAAGTATTACAAGATTTGTTTTAACTGCAGGGCAATGTAAATTTTCTGAAGAAAAGCCGTAAAAATTAAATTTTCTCCTAATTATCTTATTTACGGTAATTACTTGTTAAAGAAACAGTTTTAAACTGATTTCCAATTTACGGTTTTAAATTTTCATGGTTTACTTTTTTTAACTGTAAAATTTACGGATATTTTTTACAGTGTAGATTCCACCCTATAAGCGCAAGTACCTCCACCCATACCCAAAACCACAGATGTCAGCAGTATTGCTCTTTGTAGAACCAACTTTCGCTACATGTAGTGAAAGTTGGTTCTACACCACTGATTTGTTCCTCCTACACTTTTCACATGGTGAAGGTGGTAAGAAGGGGGACCGGAGGGTGTGTTCCAACTACAGGGGATCACATTCATCAGCCTCCCTGGTAAGGCCTACGCCAGAGTATTGGAGAGGAGAGTCCGGCCGATAGTCGAACCTCAGCTTCAGGAGGAGCAGTGTGGTTTTCGTCCCGGCCGTGGAACACTGGACCAGCTCTATACCGTCTACAGGGTACTCGAGGGTTCATGGGAGTTTGCCCAACTGGTTCACATGTGTTTTGTGGACCTGGAGAAAGCATTCGACTGTGTCCCTCATGATGCCCTGTGGGGGGTGCTCCAGGAGTATGGAATCGGGGGCCCT
The DNA here is from genome assembly GCF_021462225.1 of Girardinichthys multiradiatus. Lineage (NCBI taxonomy): Eukaryota > Metazoa > Chordata > Actinopteri > Cyprinodontiformes > Goodeidae > Girardinichthys > Girardinichthys multiradiatus. Next base: position 30,644,828 of record NC_061807.1, read on the forward strand.
TTAATAGGGGCCATCCGGTCTCTGTACGAGCGGAGCAGGAGTTTGGTCCGCATTGCCGGCACTAAGTCGGACCTGTTCCCGGTGCATGTTGGACTCCAGCAGGGCTGCCCTTTGTTACCTGTCCTGTTCATAACTTTTACGGACAGGATTTCTAGGCGCAGCCAAGGGCCGGAGGGGGTCTGGTTTGGGGACCAGTGGATTTTGTCTCTTCTTTTTGCAGATAAAGTGGTCCTGCTGGCCCCATCTAGCCAATACCTACTGCCTGAAGCTGAGGGTTGAAATGGACTGAAGTTTTTTTGTTTTTTTTTGTTTTGTTGACTTGTATATTTAAATAAGTTGTTGGTCAAGTGTGTGTGTGTGTGTTTAAAATGACTTTTGAGCAATTCTGATAGCTTATGTAGCTGTTTTGCTTAAGGGAAATCCCACCTGGATTTGAAGAGTGAAAGTATCCCTATATATTTAAGCAGGATTGCAGAGTAGGGGTGGTGGTTGTTTTTTGTTTTTGTTGAGATGGGTTTTGCCAAAGTTATTTTTCTGCCTGACCTGTGATGCAAAAGACCTGTACCAGAATCTGCACTGGTGAGCTGATGGTGTACATTTTTTAATGAAAGAAATTAAAAGAAAAAACAAAGAGCTCTGGAAAACTGATGAAGCCTGTTTCTATTTTTTTCATCTTATGGTCCTCCTCCTAACTGCTGGGATTTGTCATCCTGTCTGAGGGTTCTACAGCGCAAAAGAGCCCCCACAATAAACAAGAAAAAAGAACCATGTATAAATTTCCTGTCAAAAATCACAAGATCGACACTGTGTTTTGGCAAACAGCAATAGATAGAGAAAGAATAGGTATAGATGTGCTTACAAAAAATATTTATATTTGAACAAAATGATTTGCAAATCCTGTTCAACCTATATGCAATTTAATACACTACAAAAACAAGATATGTCATGTTCAAACTGATAAACTATGTTGTTTTCTTGTGCAAATATTCACTTATTTTGAATTTGATGCTTGCAACATGCTCCAAAAAAGCTGGGAGAGGTGCAACAAAAGACTGGGAAAGGTGAGGAATGCTCAAAAAACACCTTTTTGGACCATTCCACAGGTGGAAACAGGTGAGTGTCATGAATGGGTATGAAAGGGGCATCGACAAAAGGCTTAGTCGTTCACAAGCATGGATGGGGTGAGGTTCATGATTTTGTGAACAACAGCATGAGGAAATTGTTCAGCAGTTTAAGAACAACGTTTCTCAACGTACAATTTCATCATCTACAGTCCAGAATATCATTAAAAGATTCAGAGAATCTGGAGATATCTCTGAACGTCAGCAGCAAGGCTAAAAACCAATATTGAATGCCCATGACCTTTGATCCTTTAGGAGGCACCACATTAAAAACAGACATCATTCTGTAACAGATATTACCATGTGGCCATGTGTCCACAGCTGCTGAATACAGCATTCCCACAGCATGATACTGGCGCCACCATGTGTCATTGTGTGGATGATGTTTCCAGGATGATGTGCAGCTTTAGTCTCCCGCCTTGTGTTCATGTGTATTGAATCATAAAGGTTCAGTCTTTTCCACATGTCTGCTGTGTCCTCTACATGGTTTGTAGCATATTTCAAACAGGATATTTTACAGCTTTCTTTCAACAATGGATTTCATCTTGCCACTCTTACGTAAAGGCCAGGGCCCGTATTCACAGCGATTCACAGAGTCCTCTCAGAGAGCTCCTATCTTATCCTAAGAAGTCCTACCAAGGAGTCATATCTTAGTAGTGATTCAGCTAGCTGCTGAGAGCAACACTGAGAGAGGAAAAAAACACAAATTCCTATCTTAGTGAGGAGATGTGGTTGACCCTGTTGCTAGGTACGATGCTGTCTTCTAAGAGCTGTGATTGGTTGTTGGAAAAGACAACAAATAAAACAAATGAACAAGCAATCATTGGAGAAAAATTAATGGATCATACAATTTTGACTGGATTAAGAAATGTGTAAATCATTATAATAAAACTTAGCAAAATTAAATCACTTGTCACACAGCATAACAATGTTTAAACATACCGTATTTAAATGCTTGACATTAGTTTGATTTCCTTATTGTTACGTTGACTCGCCAGGCTGGTCATTTTACTACTTCATCTATTTGATAATAATGTGGACTCTCACCTGTCAGCGTTTTACTGTCATTGCCTTCTCGTATAAAGAGGTTTGATTTGGCAAAAATACCAAAACAAAAAGTGGAAATTATGGGCAATGTGTACCTAACGTGTACAATTCTGCTTCTGGTGCAAGTTCTGATTTTTGCAAAACAAGCACAACGTTGTACGATCCAGGCTGTTAATAGCAAAACATTCTGAGTGTACAATCATTATCCCGTTCTTCCCTTTCAAATCCCACACACTTTATTAAAAGGCTCTCCATGCTATGGGGTGCTGTTCATAAAGTTACAGTCATAAATTGACAGCAATATTTTGGGTTATTTAGCCTGTCATAGGAGACAAACTAAATATGCAATATGCAAACTAGATATTTAGTTTAAAACTAAATATGCAGTTTACAAACTGCATATTTAGCTCCAAATTTAAAATTTAACTCCAAACTAAATATTTAGGTAAGATATAAATATTTAATTAGCAAATTAGCATGCTAACTCAATATTTAGTTTGGAGCTAAATATTCAGTTTGGAGCTATATATGTACTAGTTTACACATATTTAGCTTGCTAACTAAATATGTAATTTGTAAACTAAATATTTAGCTTGCTCACGAAATATTTAATTTGGAGCTAAATATGTCGTTTGTGAACTACATAATTAGCTTGCTAACTACATATTTAGTGTAGAACTATATGTTAAACTGGCTAACTAAATATATAATCTGTAATATTTAACTTGCTAATTAAATATTTAGTTCGTAACTGTGATATTCATAAATGTATGAATGACATGGTGAAAATATGACTTTGAAAACTGAGCCCCCATTTTCTTTTCTTTAAGCTAAATAATCCAAAAATATCGCTGTTAATTTTTGACAAAGTAACTTTACAAACGGCACCCCGTCTCATCCATCCACTAACACAGTGACGATAGGCCCTGAACGCACCACGGTAGAGGTGACGTCTCCATGGTGAGGAACTCAAGACTATAAATCATCCGGTGTTCTCTCGGCTGCACTCTCTCCTGGTTCTCCTTCTTACCTGTAATAAACGTCCTACTGTGAAGCTGTGATGGACCGCTGGACGGGCAGAGTGGCTCTGGTGACCGGAGCTTCGGTCGGGATCGGAGCGATTATCGCCAAAGAGCTGGTCCGGTTCGGCATGAAGGTGGTGGGCTGCGCAAGAAACGTGGACAAGATACAGGTTTGTTCCACTTTTAAAACTTTTTTTTATTTTTATTTTTTAATTAAATCCGGATATTATGCAACTTTGTCAAAGCAGCTGGGAACGTTTTTACATTATTTATAATAGAGGAACGGTTTCAGACAGCTTAGATTATTTATGCAATTAGAAATATAATTTTAACATTGAGTCACTGTTGAATCAACGGCAGGTAGTTGAGTTGGATAACCGTTGAATTAACGGTTAAATCTAGCCAACGTTAAAATAGCAACGTCTTTTCTACATCATGTATCATCATGTCTGGATGTTGGAACAATGTTATTTTTCAACTGACATATTTCAGCAACATTTTTAAAAGTCATGTTTGTAAAAGTAATGTTTATTAGACATACAGCTCAAAAACTGTTGATATTTCAATGCTGAATCCATGGTGAGTTAACAACACCAATTCAACTGTTTGGTGTTCAACGTTGTTTTGTGGTTGAATTAATGTTTTCTTTTAAACTGACATTATTTCAACAATATTTAAACGTTTAATGTCAGTTGAATGCCAGCTGGTCTACGTCATGATTACATAAGAGGGGCGTTTGAAATTTATTATAAACAAGCAAAACCCCGTTAACACACAAAGGTCCTGTTATGTAATAAAATAAGCAGATCAGTTTCCAGTTAAAATCCACTGCGACTGGTTTGAAGAAAACCTCTGACTGGGAGTTCTGCTGATTTACACAATGAAGCAAATGTCTGCAGCAGGATTCGTTTTGGGTCTTTTTTGAGGTTGGATGTTGTTGAAAAATAGTTAAGCGGTTCAAACAACAAAAGCAAAATCCAGCATTTTGGAATGAAATATGAAATATGTTCAATCAGTCTATTAAATATATAAAGATAAAAGCTGGAATGAATAGGTAACTTGTTGAAGAAAAAGTGTCCACACAGATACAGAGTTTAATTTCTTGTATAGGTCCAAGTTCTCACAAGATGAAGCTCACTATGTGTAGTAACTATTTAATTATTCAGCCATAAACATAAGGCTTTGTTTGCACATGCTAACAATTCTGGCTACTTTTTTATCTTCAAACAAAAAAGAATCAAGTCATTAAAGTCAGAAATTGAGCTTTTTATTATTAGTTAAATTTGTATTTTTCACATGCTATTCTTGGTTCTTTAGAGTGGCGTTGGTTTAGCATTTTTGTTTTACAGAAAAGCTGTTCTGTATGAAAAATCTCCAAAGAAGCCTTAAAACCAAACATTTAAAGCCATCTACCCCTTTTTGAATATGTTTTAAGACATCCAAATTAGTTTTGTAACATTGCAAGTATTAAAATGACACACAAACAAGTCAGTTTGAGGGTAAAACATCATGAAGATGCTGTGAGGGTGACGTTACAGTTTGAATCTACTGGTCTGTCTAATAAGATCCTCTAGTGTGAGCAGCAAACAAAGGCAGCAGGAGTTTTATTTTTGAATAAACAGCAGTTTATTTTTGAAGGGTAACAGAGTTGCTTCTTCCAGGATTCTGTGGGTGATTCCAGCAGGTGGGTGTGTCTGTAGTCAGCTCCATGTGTTTGACAAACACACCTAATTCAAATATTAGCTTCAACTACAAATAAAACCTAGAATTAACTAAACTAACCATTTACACTGAAAATTAAAGAAGCATCTGTGAAATTAAACATCAGGATCATCAGGTCAGTAGTAAGATTTACAGGATGTTGCTCTCCACTTCCATTGAGTAACAGTCTTAGATTTAAATTTCCACCCCTAAATAAAACTGTACATTTATGGGGGGGATCTTTTTAGCACAAATTAATGTATAGATTTGCAGTCCTGATAATGTCAGACATTTCAACCAAATGTTTGGAAAAAATAAAACCACAAACATTTTCTCCTTTTTAGGCGCTGGCAGCAGAGTGTCAGACTGCAGGCTACAGCGGCGTCCTGATCCCATACAAGTGCGACCTGACCCGTGTGGAAGACATCCAGTCCATGTTCGCAGCCATCAAAGCGAAGCACAAAGGCGTGGACGTCTGCATTAACAACGCCGGCTTGGCTCACCCTGAGCATCTGCTGAGCGGAAAAACCAGCGGCTGGAAGAACATGCTGGATGTAAGAACTCAATGTTACTCTGAAAATCTGACGTAACATTGTTTTAAGGCTCTAAATTGTTCAGAGATAGTCAGAAATCGTTTTCATTCCTGTAAATGAGAAGGAGATGGGAGAAACAGTGGAACTGCAAGGAGCATAGGTGCTACTCGGGTACCTGAGATCAATGGTGGGCAAGATATGGGTAATAACAGAAAGCACGGGGGCAGAGTTGGAGATGTTCAGATATTGAGAGAGATCTAAATGGAAAGAATTAAATGGAATAAACCTGGATGACAGGTTTAATCCATCCAGGAAATTTTAGACTAAAATATATAGTAGTTGAACTATGACACCCAACTTCTATAAACATTTATTCTTTATATATTTACTGTGTTGACATGTTCTTTTGCAGGTGAATGTTTTGGCTCCTACCATCTGCGCTCGTGAAGCGTACCAGTCGATGAAAGAAAGAAACATTGATGATGGGCACATCATTAACTTAAACAGGTACACTTTTATTTATATTGTTTCACCTTGCAAATGATAATAATCGACCTGTTTTTGCAGCAGGTAGTGAAAGGCTCACAGAAATTAAAACAGGGCGCATAAAGTTAATAGCAGCAACAGCTCTGGCAACGGTTTTGTCTGTGTTTTGAGGAACTTTCAAAGCAAAAAAAAATTGAAACATTCAGTTTCTCAATAAAACATGAATTAAATAAGAGTCTTGTGGCACAAGATGTCTAATATTGTTCAATGGTTCACTATGAATTCACATCAGTTGGGATGTTTCTGTGCTTTCTGTAGTGGGATATATCAGTACGTCTTTGTAAAAGTTGGCCCGTCAAATATTTTCTTCTGTTTCAGCATCAGTGGGCACATTGTAATTAACAGCAGCGACGTCCATTTCTTCACGGCCACCAAATACGCCGTGTCCGCCTTGACTGAAGGCCTGAGGCAGGAGCTAAGAGAGGCCAAGACTCACATCAGAGCTACAGTAAGGCTGCAGTGCTGTCTCCCTTCATTTAAAAACACACCCCTTTTACTTGTTTAACCTGCAGTGAGTCAGTATAAAATCAAATCTTTTTGATAGATCCACCACACCTCATAACAAACTCTCAGAATATTATAAAAGGAACCTCATTTAACACTGAGGATATCAGTCAACTTCACTTTCCTATTTATGTGGTAGAGACCTGTGAGGAGTGTTTGTTGGCATAAGAGCTCATGACTTAAGCTGCTGTGTTCTTGAAAGACAGATTTATCTGTTGGTTTTTAAAAAGGATATGCAGGCCAGGCACAACTTAGAAATGAATGACTGCCGCTGATTTGACTGATCAGTCTTTCAGCTTTTAGTATTTTTACATTTGACCCCATAAAGTTTCAGGCTCAACCGGTTCTGCAGTCTATGGTAGAATAGATCTTTTTATGTCCTGACGTTATCCCACTGTTCTCTGTCTCTGCAGTCCATTTCTCCTGGTATGGTTGAGACTGAATTTATTTATCGGCTCTACAGCGATAACCCTGAGAAAGCTAAGGCATCATTTTCTCGCCTTAAGGTAAACATATTAAAAATGTATATATTTAATAATCCATACTGCATTAATATAATGTAGACTTTTTACAGGGATGACAAAAGTAATCAAGCCTTTACCTTATTTTCCAGGCCTTGGAAGCAATAGACGTTGCGAATGCTGTTGTATATGCCCTAAGTGCCCCTCCTCATGTTGAGGTAGTTGCCTTTTCTATCTTTACAAGCTTTGTGTTTTACTTTTGTCTTACCTTCAGTTATTCAAGAATTATCTGACCGTCACCACCTTGTTTTTCAGGTCGGAGAACTTTTGTTCCGACCTGTGGAGATGCAAATGTGATCTTACCACCATACGATGGCTACATTGTACATTCACTCATTCTACATATGATTTCTGTTCTGCATCTATGAAATGAATGACTGTAATCGCTATTCAAAAGAATAAAAGTCTAATTTTAAGGTGAAATGTGTTACTGCTGAGATTTGTTATAATGCCTTGCAAGAGCATTCATAGCCCTGGCACCTTTCCACATTTTGGCATGTTACTTCCACAAACTTAAATGTATTTTAATTGCTTGGTATGAATGAATGCATGAAGGAATGAATGAATGAGTTTTTCATTTCAAATGAAAAGCAACAAGTATTTACAAGGAAATGAGAACAAGGAAAACTTAAAACAAGCATAATGCATGGTTATAGATGTTTAGAGTTTTCACATACATCTGAATATTCATATGGACAGATTGCATTAGACCAAGACTGTTAAAAAGCTCTATTTGAGACATTGGATGATTCTCTTGAGATTGTAAAAATGCAAAGAAATGATAAACTGTTAACTTAGATGCCTATTATTTATGCTCATTTATAGTAAAATTATCCTACTAGTTTAGAATTGAGTAAGTTGCATTCTTGCCTCTTCCTGCAAATAATATTTCAGTAAATGTCTCCATCATTCACCAGTGATACATTTTTGTCTTGTTCAACGTCTAATCACTAAAATACCAGCAAGCTTCATTTTGTTTTACCTTTGCACACCACCAGCCAGTCTGAGGTTGCCCTTCCAACACCAAATAACAACTATGTGTTGAGAAATCCTCCGTCTGCTGTGTCAGAAACGGGAGTGAGGAAACTTCACCTGCTCAGGAACAAGTTCTTTCTTTTCTCTCTTGCAAACATTTACTGTAAGAACATTATGTGAGAAATTTGAGGGTAACTGAATACATCAGCCAGGAAGTTAGAGCAAATATGTTAAAGAATAGGTGTTCCAAATGGACAATGACATGCATACATGACATACAGCCAAATTACTTACAAAGAAGCTTAATGACAACAGAGTGAATGTTTTGGAGAGACCATCATCAGGTCCTGATCTCAGTTCTGTAGAAATCTTATGGGAAAAGCTGAAGAGGTGTGTGTGAGCAAGAAGGCCTACAAACACGACTCAGTTACATGACTTCTGTCAGGAGGAATGGGCCCAAGTTCTAGCAAACTGTTGTAAGAAGCTTGGAAAATGAATTTGACCAAAGTTGTACAGTTTAAAAGGCAATTCCCCAAAATACTGAGGAAATGTAGGTAAACTTTTAAATTCTTTTAGCTTATCCATTCATCCAGAAGCAGGGAACTCATCATTTTAACATTTAGTACATTGAAATATTGGTAATCCAAAATGGATTACCTAGTTTAAACTGAATGTCTCCATTTAGCTACCCATCAATTTACCATCAAGAAAGGAATCCCCACAGCATTATTTTGCCACCAATATATTTTTGTTCTTGTTGTGTGTACTGTCCTTATCTGGTTTAGTTGTCAATATGCTCCAAAAACATCCAAAACTGCAAGGAACCACACTCACCAGCTTTCCAAATAAATTGATGCTTTAAATCAATGGCCTCTAGTCTTTTTCAGTAAAACGTGATCAATTGGTAAACAAAAAAAAAGCAACATTTCTTAAAAGTACTACTTTTACAATGCAAACATTTAAACAAAAACTGGCTTCACAATGTCATCTTACTGTAGACAGTTAAAGCTTCTGTGCATAACTCTTAAGTCTTCCTTTTACATGTATCTTCTAGGCAGTCGAACAGTTGGACAGTCTTATAATCATTTAAAATGCATCAGTGGTTTTGTTTAGAGTTAACAATTTTACGGGTTCACAGAAGGTGTGTCCTGTAGGGAGTGGCTTCACCATCGTGCTTTCAGGACCATGAAAACTTGGTCTGTTTCTCTCTCTCTCAGTTCATATACAGGGGTTGGACAATGAAACTGAAACACCTGGTTTTAGATCACAATAATTTATTAGTATGGTTTAGGGCCTCCTTTTGCTGCCAATGCAGCGATACAACTCTGGAGGATTATGGCATTGACTGGGAAGGACCAACACCTGTTGATCATGAAGCTGCAGTTGATGTTCCAGAAAATCCCATGCCTCTACAAAACCGAGTATTTGAACATCTCCGTGAGAGAATAGATCCTCTTCGCCCTAGTACATGCTTTGGGATGGATATACTAGTGGAAGCCTTGGAAAGTGCTCGACAAATATTCCATGATGTGAGGGACCGGGTCGGTCAAGCATGAGGACACAGAAATAATTTTCAAGGAAGATGGGTTTTATTTTCCCAAAATAACAAAATTCAAACAATGATTACAGGGTCCTTAAAAGAGGTCCAATGAAAAAGGAGCAGGCATCAGCTGAGTTGCTACTGCTAGTGACATCATGTTCTTTTGAAAATCCAGTTCATCCTGTCTTTTAGAGCATAACTACTTTTCTGTATCCAGAGGCGAACACCTGTGAGGTCACTCTGCGCCTCCCCGTCCACCAGACCTATGACAGCTTTGTGCACTACATGGAGTCTGGCCTGATACAGGCTCCAACGTTTGGATTCCTTTACAATCAAACTTGATTTACTTTTTTTTTTTTGTTGTTCTAGTGTGTGAGGTCAAAGGTTAGTTTCATTGACATCAGTTTAACTTTGTCTGCGATATAAAATAAAATAATGCATTTTCAGTTAAAATGAAAAAAAGTTATTTTCATGATTGTCAGTTATGATTGCAAAATGTTTGTAATTTGTGAGATGAGCAGTTTTGGTTGTGGATTTATTTCATTATTTTAAGGAACATATTCTTGCAAATAAAGCCTATAGTGACTTTCCCCAACTGTTTTTATTTTATTCCAGTGTGGGGTTGCCAAAGTACAGATATGGTGTCACCTCCATGTTGAAGATCTCTGATGTAGAGCATGGATTTTCATTGAAGATTGCTAGATACAATGGGGTTAAAAAAATAAAAGTCCCACCTAAAGTAGCTTTACTAAATAAAAGTATCAAAAAATAAAATACCATTATTAAATAGAGTAATCTTGAAATAAATTGTAAAATAAATCTTAAATGCATAAATCTGGAAGTAAGTAAATACCTGACAAACTAAAAAAAAGATTATTTCTATTATATATTTTGTTTTATTTCATGGGGACATTTATTTATTTATTGGACAGAGTATTTATGAATAATTATAATAGTATTTCTTTTCATTTTGAATTAATGAGCTCTCCATATATAATGACTACCACCATCTGTTTTGTTGTTTTTCTTGGGCAGTTGTGCTCAGAGCTGCCGGTAACATTTGTAAAAGATAAGAGCGTCCTCTACTGTAGATTTCAGATATTGGAAGGTTTAAAGTCAGCATTCCCTGTGGGTTTGGTGTTGTATTTTAATGTAAACAGTTTGTTTAGTTCTATTACTTTGTACTGTGTACTACGCATGCTAGTTGTACAGGTGCAACTCACTAAATAAGAAATACATAAACATGTTTTGTTTATTTCAGTAATTTGATTCAAAAAGTGAAATTCAGAAAATATCGAACCACTATATTTGCACAAAATCTTTCAAGATTGTATTTCACTTTGTGATTATGGCTCACAGGTAATGAAAACCCAAAATGTATTTTCTCGAAAAATTTGAATATTATTTTGAATTTCAAAAAACTAACGTGCAGTATATAATAATATTCTATAAATTAGAATATTATTGAAAAGTTTATTTTTCTTTTAGTAACTCAACTAAATAATTAAAACACATTATATAGCTTAATTACACAGAGTGATATATTATATCTATTAAGGATTTTCTGCTTGCAGCTAATAAAAACATATACATCAAACAAATTAAAACTTTTTAAACCCAGAAATATGGGCTTAATGAAAGGTTTCTAAAGGTACAAGCCTTGTTGGAACAGATATTCTAATTTATTATGACTGTATCTACTAGTTGGTCAGGTCTCCTTTTGCATGAAGTACTGCATCAATGCAGCTTAGCATGGAGGTGATCAGCCTGTCATTTTAGCTTAGATGTAATGGAAGCCCATGTTGCTTTAACAGCGACCTTCAGCTTGTCTGTGTTGTTAGGTCTGGTGTCCCTCCTCTTCATCTTGACAATATTCCATTGATTCTCTCTCAGGTTTAATTTAGGCCAGTTTGCTAGTAAATCAAGCAGAGTGATACCATGGTCATTAAAGCAAGCATTGGTACCTTTGGCAGTTGCTGCAGGCGCCAAGTCTTGCTCAAAAATGAAATCAGTATCTCCATAAAGCTTGTCAGCAGAGATAAGCATGAAGTGCTCTAAAGGTTTCTGGTAAATGGCTGTGTTGACTTTGGACTTGATAAAAAACAGTGGATCAACGCCAGCAGATGACTTGGCACCTCAAATCATCACTGACTGTGGAAACTCCACACTGGATCTAAAGGAACTTGGACTTTTGTTTTACAAACTTCTTGATGCTTTGGTTCTCACTGTTGCTTGCACACTTTTTTCTACCAGTTTTTTCCTTCCACTCAACTTTCCAAAACAATGTTTGGACACAGTACTCTTTGAACAGTCAGCTTAGTTAGCAAATTATTTTTGTGTCTTACCCTCATTGTGGAGGGTGTCAATACCAGTTTGCTAGACACAATTAGGTCAGCAGACTTTCCCATTATGGTATTGGCCATAACATGGCCATAACAATTTTTTAGGGGTCTATAAATTTCTGAGAAACTGAGCTTGTGGTTTTCATTAGATATATTTCATAATAGTCAACATGAACAACAATACAGTTGATATTTACATATCAACTGTATACAAAGACATATAACCCTTTTATTAACCCTGTCTAACATTGAATAAGACCAAATGTTTTCCAGTTTTAGGTCAGGTAGGGTTACTAAAATTATTTCTGTGTGCTACATGAACAATAATGACAGATTTCTGTAGTTTTAAAAATGTATTTACAATTACTATGCATTTGAACAATTTGGGAAAGCGTAGACAATGCAATGATGTTGAGGCTTTGTGAGCTGCTGATTGGTCAGTTCACAACATTTAAGTTAAATGAAGGCACACCTTTGGATGTATATCAAGACAAACACATTGCTTTCTTGTGTGACATTATGGAAAAATCTGAAGACATCTGGACCTCCAGAAAAAAAAAAAAAGAAAAAAAAAAGAAAACTGGACCTCCAGAAATCTGGTCCATCCTTTTATTCATCCTGAGTCACAATTTCATTCAAAATCTGACTTCTTGTCTTCAAACCTCATTAGTTCTGCTTTTACAGGATTATTCTTCTTACCTTCATCCTTAAGCTGTATAGAGTGCAGATATATAATTTCTCACCAGTCCCTCAATGTCCTCAGCTTTCTTTATTGTTTTCTACTTATCACTCTTTTGCTCTACATTACAAGTAACCTTTAGGCTACGATCCAACATGGATTATTTTCTGAGCACAATAACTGTATATTAAAACAAACCTTTTGACTTTACAGAAGGAGTAAGAGTCATTATGACTGTCTCAGTACAGTGTTATTTCTTATGACTGTCTTCCCTCTTAACAAGATATCTCCTAAAGGCGTCCAATGATGGCTATACAAAGTTGAAAGTTATTTGGTGTAACAAAAAACTTACAAAAAATTGCAAGAGGAGAACATGACTTCAGACCAGGGAAGTTTGATGGAAAAAAACAGGAATGAACAATAGAAACAAAGCAGTTTAAATATAGAGGGGGTGTGATTGGTTACATTAAAACCAGGTGAGCATACTCAGGGGGATACAGAACAGCTTTGAGGTAAGGTAAGACAGGGAGACTCAGGGAAACAGACGAATTAACACCGACAGTAAAGAGGAAGCTGAAATAAGTCACAAAAAGATCTACAAATCAAAGGCACAAAGCCTAACACTTACATTAAAGGATAAACCAAAATGCACAGAGAAAAAGATACAGGAAATAAGGAAGAAACTAAACACAAAGGAACAACCCTTAATGTTTGGTGGCCTGTACTAAGGCTGAAGGTTTGTGGATTTGCTTTTATAACATCGTCATTTTAAATAAAAGAAATAAAATTCTTAACACCATTGAGCCTAAATGGCTGCCGGTTTCCCTTCTTTTGATTGACCCCTGTTTGAAACTATTCCATCAACCCATGGTCTCTTCAGATTCAATCATATCCATCTGTACAGGTCCTTCTCAAAATATTAGCATATTGTGATAAAGTTCATTATTTTCCATAATGTAATGATGAAAATTTAACATTCATATATTTTAGATTCATTGCACACTAACTGAAATATTTCAGGTCTTTTATTGTTTTAATACGGATGATTTTGGCATACAGCTCATGAAAACCCAAAATTCCTATCTAACAAAATTAGCATATTTCATCCGACCAATAAAATAAAAGTGTTTTTAATACAAAAAACGTCAACCTTCAAATAATCATGTACAGTTATGCACTCAATACTTGGTCGGGAATCCTTTTGCAGAAATGACTGCTTCAATGCGGCGTGGCATGGAGGCAATCAGCCTGTGGCACTGCTGAGGTCTTATGGAGGCCCAGGATGCTTCGATAGCAGCCTTTAGCTCATCCAGAGTGTTGGGTCTTGAGTCTCTCAACGTTCTCTTCACAATATCCCACAGATTCTCTATGGGGTTCAGGTCAGGAGAGTTGGCAGGCCAATTGATCACAGTGATATCATGGTCAGTAAACCATTTACCAGTGGTTTTGGCACTGTGAGCAGGTGCCAGGTCATGCTGAAAAATGAAATCTTCATCTCCATAAAGACTGGGGATCATTTGTTTCATTATAAACCAAACTTTATAGTTTTAAGGTATGGTGTTATTCTTTCAAATGATGTGTGGGTATTTTGAGAGATACTCTAATGAGTAACAATCGTGTATAATTAATAGCCACTATAGACAAAGGATAGAATATTTGCTATAGGTACCTTCCGCATCCTGCAGATTATGTCTCCACAAGGGAATAACTGCACCTTCTACTCTTCTCCGGTTACTTCCTTTGGGAGCAAGCCGAGGGTTAAAAAGGTCATCCATCACGTCAGCAGTTAATCGACGTGGTTCATGGCAGAACAAAGAGCGAAAACTGTCTGGATGTTGCTGAACAGCATTCAAAACTCCAAGTGTCTTTAGTCCTTCTTCAAACCTGTACAAATTTAAATAGGCAGAACATTGCTCCCAGTCTCTTATTGATAAACTGAGCTGAATCATCTTTGTATCATGCATTTAAAGTAATATTAATAACAAACTAAACCTTTGAAAAGCGCCTTGGACTCGGTGAACAACATGAAACATCAGCAGATCATACAGGAGAAGATCTCGATCATTGATGGTTGTTAAGGGTCTGACACAACCTGCACTGGTCATGTAGTCTAAAAAAGGATCTGTGGCTCTCAGAAGCTCCTCCAGAGTAGAACTTTCAGATACCTAATACAGTTTAACAAAAGGGTAAACACACAACATCAAATAGGGACGCCACAATCTTTTTTCACTTTGAGAAATAAATAAGAAAAACTTTAGCCACTACACTTTTACTATGAATGGTTTCTATAAATTTTATGCACAGTTAAAAGTAATATAATTAGTGAGTGGATTAACCTTTTTCAGTTTTTCATGGAGGTCTGCATCAGTTACATCTTTTAAAGTAGGGCAAGCTGCATTTGGACCTCCAACCAATCTAGCGAAAAGGACTGGAGAAAGGAACTGTGGAGCTGGGCCTCCATGGACAAGGCTAACAGCTATTGCCCTTCCAGCTATAAAGTACTTGTCCTCCCTCAGGGCTGTAGAGCAAAAAGAAAATCTAAAAATTTTAAAAATAAAGATGTTGACAGTAAATTATGGAAATGGAAGAATCAAAACAAACCTGTACTATTCATTGCTAAATCTTTGCTTTCGTCTGGGCCTTCAAACATCGGAGACATGGACAAGGCTTCAATAAGTAGACGCAAAAATTCTCTCCGTGGGCCACCCAAATCAACCGCCTCTTCATTTTTTCCAAAATTATCAGAAAATTTCACATTCATTGAGAAATGTGGATTGTATGAAACCCTCTTAAATTCACGTATGGCTCCATCTAAAACTGCTGAACGACTGATATCGAATTTGCAGTGCATTCCATTTGACATCATTGACAAATGGGTTGTGTTGTTGGAGCTTGCGTGTGCTGTGGGTTCATCTTGGCAGAGTCCACTGGTGTCTGAGGGGTTTGAGTCTGCAGCTGATGAGCTGGTGCTGATGGACAAAAGGCTGAATGGTTTACTCCTGGCAATTCTTCATCAGTACTTGTACTTAACTGAGGATAAATCCCAAGATCAACTAAAGAAACTATACATCTCAAACAGATCTGGAGCATTTAGATTCTAATTATTGAATTATACTCTGTAATAGACACCATTACAGTGTAATGACCACTGACCCTAAAGAAAATGTCATTATTTGTGTGTAATGTGATGCAACTATCCAGGCAGAGTTAACTACATTCTCTCAGAAGGAACAACAAACATAATAAGAAATCCTACGATTACAATAGGCCCTTGCAGGCCTTCCTGCTCGGGCCTAAATATGCACAATCAGTGCTAGTAATCAAAATGAAGACCTGGAACATATTACCTTCCTCTCCTGTTAGCAGTCCAAGGTCCAAAACACTGCTGGGCTTAGAAATGTGGAGCTACAGGAGCCTCCGGACCTGGTCCTGTGGTAGAACAGTTTTCAGCATTGAGGAACATCAGAGCGATACTTTTAATTGTCAGTGTTTAGGCAACAGTTAAGGTAGGTCGGGACTTGAGAAACTGGTTAATAAAATGTCCAGTTTCTCTTTAGTAAACAAAATATTTACTGCATTAAAAATGGAATAAAAGCATTTTTTTTTACCTTGATTTACTGTTGACACAGCTGAACTCCCACTAGCTGCTCCAGCACAAAACAGAGATGCTGATCCTGTCTCAACTGAATCACTGCAGGCGGTCATAGAAGTTCTTTCGCTTAAGACGCAGGTTGCACTGCTTATTGCATCTGGTGATAATAAAATACTGTTTAAAACTGCGGCTGCTTGATCTATTCTGACCTCACTCACATTGTCATTTGCCATGTTTTGCTTTTTCTGGAGCTCATGGTTGTTTGCTGATAATTCGCTGCAATGCTGCCACTTACTGGACATCCAGTATTAAACCACTGTTGCTCTGAGATTCACACATGGGCGAGCTGACCTGCAACTTTGCCGTGTTTCTTGCGTGACAAGTTTAACTCACGCAAGTACAAGCCTCTCATTCACAAAAGAATAAGCTCTTACTTGTACATGTATCGCCATTCATTCAGTCATTCTAATACAAATTACCACATTCAGTCTAGTATTAGTTCACACACATGCACGCACGCACGCACGCACGCACGCACGCACGCACGCACGCACGCACGCACGCACGCACACACGGGTATGACCTCTCATTCAACCAGGCATAGGTGTTTTAGTTATATGTGTGCATGTTTTTAATGGTGTGCGCGTGTGATATTCTAAT
The DNA here is from genome assembly GCF_021462225.1 of Girardinichthys multiradiatus. Lineage (NCBI taxonomy): Eukaryota > Metazoa > Chordata > Actinopteri > Cyprinodontiformes > Goodeidae > Girardinichthys > Girardinichthys multiradiatus. Next base: position 30,661,611 of record NC_061807.1, read on the forward strand.
AGTATGTATGCGCAATATTATATCTTGTGAATTTGTGTGTTTGTCTATAGAAATGTATGCATGGTGTTAGTGGTGCGTGTAAGAGAAAAAAAGGTTCCTGTCCACCCCATAAAATAAAATTATTAAGCAAATGAATCCAACTGTCTTTAACACTTCTCAAATTTTCATTCAAAATTATATGTTGATTCTCACCTTTCTTTCTGTAGAACAGAAGATAGGCACCCCTGGATCTAGAAGGAGAAATAAATAAATAAATAAAAAAAAATTTTTTTTTAACCAATCAACAAGTTAAAAAAACTCTTACATTGCAAAAAAAAAAAAACTCTTAGACTCTAATAATAAACCTGGCAAAAAGTTAGTTTGAGAATTTCAATATAAAACCATTTTTCAATGTATTTGTTTGCAGCAAAGTCAAAACAACATGTGACTGACAGTTTTACCATTTTCTTTACCACTTGTCTTTTATCAACACTGCTGTATTTGAGTATTTAAGATGTTGAACAGTTTGGGCCGGTGGTGTTGTTTTTCTCTCCAGCAACTGTTTTAATATTATTATGAAGGTAGGTTGCATTGGGATGCCGCGGTGATATGAGCAAAACATGGTTTATAACTGTCTTGCCAAAATATGATGTTCTTGCTAAAAATGGCATAGTTTGATGGATATAGAGGGGATCTTTTTAAAAATACAACTGTTCCTATTTGCCAAGAAGTTTGAAGACAAATCCATTTAGGTTTGACTCCTATTAGAGACAGAAATTAGGCTAGTTAAAGAGTGACCTTCAGTATACTTTATGTATAAATCCTCAGAGCTTTAAAGATTGTTTTTCTGTGAATGTACATAGAGAAACGTTATGTTTTATAAAGTATATTTTAGCCAGTGGTTTTAAAAAGCAGTCGGTTTTGTCAATCCAGTTAATCTGGCATGTTTAGTTAATAGCTACAAATAGCATAAGTGTTACTGTTTGACCATCATTTGTTTACACGATGCTTCTTATAAATGATCATTTGACTTGTTGATTGACATTTGCCAAGCTCATGTATGCTGCACAGCTGCAGCTCAAGGTGCCATAAAGGAAGTGTAACCTGATGTGAAATGTAAATCAACAAATCTGTGTTTGAATAATCTGTGGCTTCAAGGACCTGGATGTGTGACACAAAAAACTGAATTTTGGAAATGAAATTGAATTTTAGAACTGAAAGTTAATTTTCAACACAAAGCAAAGCAATTTTCAAAGCAAAAGAATTCAGTTTTAAACCACGAAATTCAGTTTCAGTTTAGTGAAATTCCTTTTCAAACCAATGCAATTCATTTCAAATTACGCAAATGCAGATTCAGTCTGAGCAATTCAAATTCAGTTTCTCATGGCACAAGTTTATTCCCATAATAAAAGCCTGATCCTTCTCATTAAATTTGCTTAGAATTTACAAGAAACAAAAAAATGTAAAGACCTTTTAAATTATTTTGCAAAATGTAATAAAAACGCAATATCTTGTACGGAAAAAATTGAGACACCATGTTTACCCCACTTTTAATAGCTAAGATGGCATACAGGCAAATCACATCAGATACTCATTATAAGTACATAATTACTCAGCATTTTAAAGGAAGTTTGCCCTGTTTAAGCCTCAACCAGTAAATATGGTGTGCTTCTGACGGTTGAAGTCAAAGTGAACATCATGGAAAGATTAAAAGAGCTTTCTGAGGGCTTTAGAGAGAAGATTGTTGCAGCCTATGAATCTGGTAGGGGCCGCAACATGAAGTCTGCTGTGTATCAGACGATATAGATATATGAGACCATCTGTAAAAAAAATAAAGCTGAAGTAGAACTTAACCCAGTAACATAGACCTGAAACACAGCAACTGTAAATCCACCAAGGACTGGCTGAGAATTAAGCCAAGTTCAAGCTCTTATTGAGATTCTGTGGGGTGACTTGAAATGGGCTTGATGAGCAAGGAACCCTTGGTAAGCAAGGAAGAAGGCATCCGAAACAGATGCCCGAGCCACCTCAACTGATTCCTCTCGATGTGGAGGACCAACAGGTCAACTCCAAGCTCCTCCCGGATGGCTAAGCTCCTCCCCCTATCTGTAAAGGAGTCCCATCCACCCTACGGAGGAAGCTCATTTCTGCCGCTTGTATCTGCGATCTCGTTCTTTAGGTCATGACCCAAATTCATGCCCATAAGTGAAGAAGGTAGACCGACCGGTTAATCGAAAGCTTTGCTTTTCGCCTCTGCTCTCTCTATACCACAACATACCGGCACAGCGTCCACATTACTGAGGCAGCCACACTGATCCTTCTGTCGATCTCCCGCTCAAATTTCCCCTCATTCATGAACAAGACCCCAAGATAGTTGAACTCCTCCACTTGAGGCAGGAAATCCCATTCAACCTGAAGATGGCAAGCCACCCTTTGCCTGAGTGAAATGACTAAGTGGATTTTCAATTTGATTTAAGATGATTCCTCAAGTCACTTTAGTGGAGGGGGTGCAATGCCGGGTAATTAAAAAGCTGACAATTGGTGATCGCATCTTTCATGCAGCAGTCAGCAGTCTTTAAAACTTACATTGCAATGTTCACATTGTCAGGAAAAGGATTTTGGCCAAGCTGATAGAAGAAAAAAGCAAAGAATTGATCTGATTAATTGTTCTCGTTCTATGTTTTACAACTCAAGTGTTGAGCACAAATCTTTGAAGGTGAAAGAAAGTTTGAATTAGTTTTACCGGCATGACGTTGGTGTCATCAAAGACGTACCACTGGACTTCTTCATTCTTGGGCCTGATTATTGCCTTATAATGCCCACCTCTCAGGTCACCACAATGCTCCACAACTGCGTACAGCTCATATGTCTGATTCTGACCCACATGTAAGAATTTTTGTTGGAATCAGGAATTGAAAAATACAAAACAACAATTGTGCATAACGACCAGCTCTAATTAAAAACATAGAAAGGATTTTTACCTCTGGTACCCTCAAGGTGTGGGGAACATTGGCATCACAGTTGATTTTGATGTATGACATGTGCTTGTAGCTGAAGTCAAACCTCTTCAGCATAAGAAGAAGAACATCTGGATGATGATTTATTACACATTTCTGAAGGACAAAACAGATATCCTGATGTAAAAATATTGCAATGTATGTATGTTTAAATTTTTTCATCATTTATCAAAAAATCCGAAAAACACAAAATATTTACTCACTCTGGTAGCATTAACTTTAATATCACAGTTATCGCAGTACATCTGGTTCTCTCCATCAAATATTGTTGGTGTGAAAAACATCTTGATGCCGTTCTCCTAATAAAATTTAATTGTAATTATGTCTGGGGAAAAAAATAACTCTCAAAAAGAAGCACTTAACAGTTAAAAGGCTTTTAACCGACTTTAACAAGTTATAGTATGTTCAGACAAGAAATTATCACATATTTTAATAATTAATAACACTGTCGGAAACATAAAAAAGAAAAGATTTAAATCAAAAATGTTCAATGTACACGTAGCCTGAAACTGATTCAGCATAGACTTACCCCCTGAACATAATGTCCTTTTATATCTAAATATGATTTAAAAGGTTATTAGAGATGATCATACACCCAGTCAAAACTTGTGTCTTTTTTAGGCTAAATTGGCACAGAAGCATTTTAACAGATCATCAGTGAACAATAACATCATGAAGACTAAATAACTTATTCACTGGGTGTGTAGATAGCTGAGAGTATGCCACAACTGCAAACCTCCCACGACATGACCGTCCATCTCAACTAACAGGCCGGACAAATGAAGCATCAATCAGAAAGGCAGACACAAAGTCCATTGCAACTCTGGAGGAGCTACATAGATCCACAGCTCAGGTAAGAGAATCTGTGATGCACTATAAAAATCTGAAGCGTGGCAAGAGGGGTCGGGGAGCATTCAGAATGATTTTGTGCGGCCAGCATCAACCGTTTAACAATTGCACACGTTTGGCCCACAAACTCAGGTGGTTGATGCAGACAGACACTATTTAAATTTTTTAGAGAAAGGTCTCCATTTATCTGAGGCCTTTCAAAAATGCAGAGAAACTGGAATGTTCCTAAAAAACCATATTTTTGCTTTCATTTTTTTTTCAAAAACATAAACATCTAAAGACCTTTAGTCAAAGCCAGTCCAGGGAGCGCCCATTCATTTAGCCTGTCTAAATACAGTTAAGCATTTTCAAAGAGAGTCTCATATCCTGTTTTGTTGCTGAGAATAAACTAAGCTTTTTTTCTAGACCAATAAAAAAGAAAACAATTGACTCCAAAAGGTTTAGAACATTGTATGTCTTTCTTTTAAAAAGACAGGAGCCATTTAATGTTTTAGGTCTGCAATCATTTACAGATCTCTTTTCCACTAAACTGTTTCATACCCCCCACAGGGTATCAGGAGGGACACAGTCGAATGAGTTCTCCAGGTCCACAAAACACATGTGAACCGGTTGGGCAAACTCCCATGAGCCCTCGAGCACCCTGTAGAGGGTATAGAGCTGGTCCAGTGTTCCACGGCCGGGACGAAAACCACACTGCTCCTCCTGAAGCCGAGATTCGACTATCGGCCGGACTCTCCTCTCCAATACCCTGGCGTAGGCCTTACCAGGGAGGTTGAGGAGTGTGATCCCCCTGTAGTTGGAACAACTACAAGGGGATCACCACCCCAGTCTGCCAGTCCAGAGGCACTGCCCCCGACCGCCAAGATTTGAGGTACTCAGGGCTTATCTCATCCACCCCCGAAGCCCTGCCACTGCGGAGCTTATTAACCACCTCGGTGACTTCAGCCTGGGTGATGAAATGTCCAACCCTGAGTCCCCAGCCTCTGTTTCCACCAGGGAATGCGTGACGGCAGGATTGAGGAGACCCTCGAAGTACTCCTTCCACCGCCCGATAATGTCCTCAGTTGAGGTCAGCAGCCTCCCACCCCCACAATAAACAGTGTTGGCGAAGCACTGCTTCCCCCTCCTGAGGCGCCGGACGGTTTGCCAGAATCGCTTCGAGGCCAACCGGTAGTCCTTCTCCATGGCCTCACCGAACTCCTCCCAGGCCCGAGTTTTTGCCTCTGCCACTGCCCGGGCCGCAGCAAGCTTGGCCTTACGGTACCCGTCAGCCGCCTCAGGAGTCCCACAAGCCAACCACAGCCAATAGGACTCCTTCTTCAGATTGACAGCATCCCTTACTGCCGGTGTCCACCACCGGGTTATGGGATTGCCGGCGCGACAGGCACCGCAGACCTTACGGCCGCAGCTACGGGCAGCAGCATCAACAATAGATGCGGAGAACATGGTCCACTCGGACTCTATGTCTCCAACATCCCCCGGAATCTGTTCAAAGCTCTCCCGGAGGTGGGAGTTGAATAAATTCCTGGCCGAGGGCTCCGCCAGGCGTTCCCAGCAGACCCTCAGTATGCGCTTGGGCCTGCCAAGTCTGTCCGGCTTTCTCCTCCTCCAGTGGATCCAACTCACCACTAAGTGGTGATCAATGGACAGCTCAGCCCCTCTCTTCTCCCGAGTGTCCATAACATGCGGCCGAAGGTCTGATGATACGACAACAAAGTCGATCATTGACCTCCTGCCTAGGGTGTCCTGGTGCCAAGTGCACTGATGGACACCCTTATGTTTGAACATGGTGTTCATTATGGACAACCCATGACTAGCACAGAAGTCCAATAACAAAACACCACTCGGATTCAGATCGGGGAGGCCATTCCTCCCGATCACGCCTCTCCAGGTGTCACTGTCATTTCCCACGTGGGCTATCCAACACAGGAGAAAAATATACCAAGTAAGAAACTGCACTTTACTTTCAAAAAACAAAACAAAAAAAATCTGTGTTTTACTTTCAGGAATAAGAGATGAGACTCACATGACAAATGTTAAATACATGTTCAATGCATTTGACAAGTTGTTCACCAATATGAGACTGAGTAGCCGACCAGTTACATTGAATTATAATCCTAATCAAAACATTTAAAACAAACTTTGAAAAAAGGTAAAACACAAATATCAGTCTGAGTTAGCTTCATTTTGAAAGAAGAAGGTCTGCTAGTATCTGTAAAATGTTTGGTTAGGAGGTAAAGCTATATGATATTCACTATTAGTTAAACTTTTTAATAATACGTTTTGATTGAAATAGAAGTCACCACACAGAGGAGGACAGGGAATTAGCTATTGTTGTCTTGCAGACAAACGTGTTCACACTGTGTAGACTAAAGATATCAACTCCTGTCAAATATTGCACTTTAATTATTCTATAAAAGATTTTTTTAAACAAAATGTTCACATGGAGACTTAATTAGCTGGTTCATTTCTTGTATAGAAAAACTATGTAACCGAGAAACAGACAGCAGCTTCACTGAAATTAAGTTTATTGATTGGTTTGGGTGTTAGCTCCTGATCCGACAGGATCTGATTACAAACCAGCAATAGCAGCAATCATCTGACAGAAACTTAACTACAAATGATCTTTTTCATCAAAAAGACAGGTTACTGTTCTGTGTGAACAGGGTAATACAATACACAGCAGCAAATAACAGCTACACTGGTGGTAGCAAGCCAGATAGTTTATACTAATTGCTTTTATTTTATAGTAGGCCTACAGTGCTAAATAGTCTCTGCTGCCAAGTAAACAGTTTACATGTTTTTGTATTTATAATCAGGTCCTTCTGAAAATGGAATACTCATATAGATTATTTTCATTCTGAAAAATACCTAAAATCACCTTAAAAACGGTTTAATTCAGTCATGATGCAGCAAGTTAGCCTCAGCTCGGCACCAGAACCCCCGCCACACTGCAAAGATAAGCGGGTTTAGACGAGGGAGAGATATTAACGCGTTGTTCTAATCCGTAAATAACGAGACGTTTTTTTACGAGCAACCAGATTGTGAATGTCAACGCGCGGTGACATAAATAAACGTGTGGTGGTCCTTTAAGTGCTCAGCCACTACATTTAAGGTCATTTTACCCAATCGGTACACTGCAAGGGCAGACACAACCAGAATATCTCTAATCTTTGGGGAATGACAGAAAGTACATGCACATTCCAACCTTTGGCTGGCATCTGTTGTCATGTAAGAGGAACTACTAGTTGATAAACATAATCTTTTTATGTATCGTTTGTCATTTTAAATATAAACCTACCAAAACAAAGCAAAGGCATACTATAAGTCAAAAACAAATAAACAAAAAAAAAATTTAAATACAGCTGTAGATTAAATAATGTTTGTAGGTTTTGTAAGTGTAATCAAATGCTATTATTTATTTAAATTGATGAGTAATTGCCTGTTAAAGATGACAAAAATAACAAGTTCAGTGAGTTGAATGTCATACCAAACTTTATTGTTAAACTGGGTGTGATTAAGACAGAAACAGAATTTATTTATTTATTTATTTGGATCCCCATTAGCTGTCATAAGCTTGACAGCTACTCTTTCTGGGGTCCTTTCTACAGACAGTTTACATAATACAATATCAATACAGGTCCTTCTCAAAACATTTGCATATTGTGATAAAGTTCATTATTTTCCATAATGTCATGATGAAAATTTAACATTCATATATTTTAGATTCATTGCACACTAACTGAAATATTTCAGGTCTTTTATTGTCTTAATACGGATGATTTTGGCATACAGCTCATGAAAACCCAAAAGTCCTATCTCACAAAATTAGCATATCATTAAAAGGGTCTCTAAACGAGCTATGAACCTAATCATCTGAATCAACGAGTTAACTCTAAACACCAGCAAAAGATTCCTGAGGCCTTTAAAACTCCCAGCCTGGTTCATCACTCAAAACCCCAATCATGGGTAAGACTGCAGACCTGACTGCTGTCCAGGAGGCCATTATTGACACCCTCAAGCAAGAGGGTAAGACACAGAAAGAAATTTCTGAACGAATAGGCTGTTCCCAGAGTGCTGTATCAAGGCACCTCAGTGGGAAGTCTGTGGGAAGGAAAAAGTGTGGCAGAAAACGCTGCACAACGAGAAGAGGTGATCGGACCCTGAGGAAGATTGTGGAGAAGGGCCGATTCCAGACCTTGGGGGACCTGCGGAAGCAGTGGACTGAGTCTGGAGTAGAAACATCCAGAGCCACCGTGCACAGGCGTGTGCAGGAAATGGGCTACAGGTGCCGCATTCCCCAGACCTGGGCTACAGAGAAGCAGCACTGGACTGTTGCTCAGTGGTCCAAAGTACTTTTTTTGCATGAAAGCAAATTCTGCATGTCATTCGGAAATCAAGGTGCCAGAGTCTGGAGGAAGACTGGGGAGAAGGAAATGCCAAAATGCCAGAAGTCCAGTGTCAAGTACCCACAGTCAGTGATGGTCTGGGGTGCCGTGTCAGCTGCTGGTGTTGGTCCACTGTGTTTTATCAAGGGCAGGGTCAATGCAGCTAGCTATCAGGAGATTTTGGAGCACTTCATGCTTCCATCTGCTGAAAAGCTTTATGGAGATGAAGATTTCATTTTTCAGCACGACCTGGCACCTGCTCACAGTGCCAAAACCACTGGTAAATGGTTTACTGACCATGGTATCACTGTGCTCAATTGGCCTGCCAACTCTCCTGACCTGAACCCCATAGAGAATCTGTGGGATATTGTGAAGAGAACGTTGAGAGACTCAAGACCCAACACTCTGGATGAGCTAAAGGCCGCTATTGAAGCATCCTGGGCCTCCATAAGACCTCAGCAGTGCCTCAGGCTGATTGCCTCCATGCCACGCCGCATTGAAGCAGTCATTTCTGCCAAAGGATTCCCGACCAAGTATTGAATGCATAACTGTACATGATTATTTGAAGGTTGACGTTTTTTGTATTAAAAACACTTTTCTTTTATTGGTCGGATGAAATATGCTAATTTTGTGAGATAGGAATTTTGGGTTTTCATGAGCTGTATGCCAAAATCATCCGTATTAAGACAATAAAAGACCTGAAATATTTCAGTTAGTGTGCAATGAATCTAAAATATATGAATGTTAAATTTTCATCATGACATTGTGGAAAATAATGAAGTTTATCACAATATGCTAATTTTTTGAGAAGGACCTGTACATATGCATGTTAAAATAAAAAAATAAAAAATCAAATTCCAATTAATTAAACCAGAAAACAAACATTTTACAAACATCTATTACTCAGAAAACAAATACTTTCTCAGTAATTTCTTATAAGAGACTTTTCCAGATGGTTTACTAACTGCTGAGGGTAGTTTATTCCATATAGTTACAGCTCTAAAGAAAATTAATCTACAAACAGCTTCAGTCCTGGGTCACGGATGGACCAAATGACCATGAAAGGCTTTTCTCGTGGAATAATTGAGTTGATCTCTCACATAACGTAAGCACCCATGTAAATAAGCAGGTTGTCTGCTATGGCATATATTCCTAAAGAAGCATAATAAATGATTCTTAAGTTTTTCTTCTACCCTGAGCCATGACGGACATTCATGAAGAGCAGCTGAGTTCTGTCTCCAGTCAAATGGACCACAACCCAATGCCAATCTAGCAGCTTTATTCTGTGTAGTCTGAAGTTTAAACAGGTGTTTTTTGGATGCCCCAGAGCACACCACAAAACAGTAATCCAGGTGGGATATTACCAAAGACTGAACCACCTGGACTCTGGAAGCAGGGGTCTGAAGTGAGCTACATCTCTTTATACAAGACATATTTTTACCCATTTTCTTTACAATTGACCTGATGTGCTTCTCCCATTACAGCTGTTCATCAGCTATTACTCTGAGGAGTTTTACCTCCTGCACTTGCTCAATTTCCATTCCCTTAAACATAATATGAATAGCATACTCTTTTTTTTCGATACATTCAAAATCAATTTGTTCTCATTTATCCAGCCTTGTAGCAGCTGTAGATCAGACTGTAGTGTAAGTCTTAGCTCTGCCATATTACTTGTAGCATAATAGACTGTAGGGTCATCTGCATAGAGTTGTACTGCACCTTTTAAGAAAATGTGGCATGTCATTTATAAAAAGTGAGAAAAGTAACGGCCCTAAGCCGCTGCCCTGTGGCACACCACGCTGTAAATATTTAGGAGAAGAAGAACCATTGAAAAATACAGATTGACATCTACAGGTTAAGCAACTTCTTATCCAGTTTAGTGGTGTGTAAGAGAAACCATATGCAGATAGTTTCTCTAGTAACAGGTCATGATCTACTAAGTCAAAAGCACTAGAATCTAGAAAAAATGCACCCACCATCATTCTGTTGTCAACATTGGTTAGCCACCGATCAATCACTCAATCACTCGTTGAGGGATTTTCCTTATATCCCTGCTGTGATTCAAAACTTAATTCATTTACGTTTAAATATTTAAAAATCTGTACGAAAACTTTTCTATTAGTTTGCTCAGGATGGGAAGGATACTAATTGGCCTACTCTTTACTGTTGAGAAGCCATCACTTTTATTCTTCAGGAGAGGAATTATTTTGGCAGATTTCCATGCCTGTGGAAAGATTCCTTGTGCCAAAAGTAGGTTGAATATGTGACACACCAGAACAGCTATCTTACTCGCTGCTAATTTTAGTAAACTACTATCCACCTCATGTATTCCTGATGGTTTGTAATGATTCAGATTATAAATAATTTTTTCTACTTCTCTGGGACTCAACAGATGAAATATGAAATTACAATCTTTACCCCTCATTGCTGAGTTCTTGATTATTTTAGATGAGGTGCCATAACTACTGTAATTTACAGTTCCTTGTCTAATCTTATCAGTTTTATTAGCAAAAAAGATTCTAAAATAAGTTGCTTTCTGTTTTCCTTTTGTTAGAAAAAGGCCATCCACTTCTGTGAATGATGGTGTGTTTGATTTTCTCCTGCCCATTAACTCATTCAAAGTATTCCAGAGCTGTCTTCCATCATTCTTTTTCTCCTGCAATAAGTGTCTATAATATTCTCTTTTCTTTTTTCTTTTCAGTCTAGTCACTGTGTTCCTCTCTTTGCAGTAAGCAGTCCATTTCTCTGGGTGTGCAGTTTTCCCTAAAACACATGCTTCCTTTTTCAATGAGTCTCTGTGTGCCATGGCCTGTCTAAGCTCAGCATCAATCCATGGAGCCTTATTAGCTTTCATTGTAAACTTCCTTAACGGTGCATGTTTATCCACTACAGAAAGAAACAACTCATTGAAAGGTTTGCCAGTTATATCTATGTCTTTAGTCCCCAACACGTGGGTCCAGTCTATTTCCTCTATGTCACTAACAAAATAATTTTTACAAAATTTCCAATAACTTCTCTTCTGAAATATTCTTGGAACGGTTTTTGGTGCCTTAGCTTTCCTTACCACAGCAACTACATTATGATCTGTAAATACGACGGACAGAATCTGCTTTTGAGCAAACAGCACTGTTATTGGCATAAATATGGTCGATGCATATTGAAGATATGTGCCCTGAGTTATCACAGAATATTCCAATGGGTTGGTTAACGAGTTGTTTTAAGTCACAAATAACTGCAGTGTCTTTTAGCCTTTTCTTTAGTGGGCATGTTTTAGACTGACAGTCAATATTTAAATCGCCTAATATATACATTTTATTGCCCAACTCTGATATCTTTGTAAGCAAAGAGCACAATGCATCTACATTTAGCACATTTGAAGCTGGTGGCCTATAAATGCAGCCTACAATTATTGGTCTCAGAATGGTGGATGCATGTACTTATGTCATTCCCCAAAGTTCAGGGATCTTCTGGTTGTGTGTGCCCCTGCAGTGTATGCCAAGTACGCTAACCCACTTAGACCTTTGCCAAATATGAATGCCTTTAAAGTATACTGAAGGAAACTCCACTCAATCAAATGCCTTTTGGGCATCCAGTGATAGAGCAGTTATAGGTGCACTGATATCTCTGACCATATAAAGTGCAAAAATGCCCTTACATTATTTGATTATATTCTTCCCTTAACAAACCCCAACTGGTCTGAGTGTATCAAGCATGGACATACCTTTTCCAATCTAAAGGCCAAATGTTTTGTTAATGTATTGCAATTGTGGAAGCTTAAAGCTTTGTTTGTTATATTGAAAGTATTATTATTATTTTTACCATATGTAAAATGAATTCTGTGAAGAGGGAAAGTTCTTGGATTGAGGAAAGACTAATGGACTTGTTATTATAGAAGCAAACTTGTAGGCTGGATAGAAATAGTCCAGCTGGAAAGAATTTTGATATCCTGAATCCTGCCAGGTCGCTTTGACATTAGAGTTCAGCGGTCCAGATAAGTGATGAAATTGTTATTGTAAACTGCCACGTAGACCAGTTTTGATTTCCTGCAGATGTTTGTATTGCTGGAACTGCTCTTGAAAATCCATGTTGTGGATGCCAAAAGTTTTACGTAAATGAGTATGATGATTTCAATTGGTCAAGAGGATCCCACACACACCAATGTTTTGTATCTGTATAAAAATCGCCCTGTAGGAACTGAGGGCTGGGATTCTTTGGGATTTTGTATGAAGATGTATTCAGAGTTGTGGTCTGAATAAAAGATCCCTCGTGTTGGCTTTGAAAGGAAAACAGTTGTCTCTTCATCATTTTTAAATTAGTAAACTTTCTTCTCCCACACAATCCACATTAATTAAGCTCACTGGCCTAAAGTTGCCTGCATCTGTTGGATCCTTGTCGTTTTTGAAAATTAATGAGATAAAAACCTCGTGAAATGTTTTTGGCATCCGTGCCAATAAGAACATTTCCTCATAAACCTTAAATAAGGGCTAATCTACTGAAGATGTAAACAATATGTTCAGATATAAATAATTTACAGAAAAACATTTATTTGTAATTTTTATATATCTCCAATTGAAAGCATTTTCAAAAGAGCACAACCACGTAGGGTAAACAACTGCAGATCAAGGGACAACCACAGTCTAAAAGAGGCAAACTCTGATTAATATGATTAATGTTATTGTTACTTTTTAGTACTTTTAGTAATTATTATTATTGTATTTTAAATTATAATGGATATTTTCTGACAAGATTTATAGTATACGTTAAATTTTTGAATTTAATAACACCGACAAAAACTAAGCTCCTGCTATTGTTGAACAGTAAAAGACATGTATTTATTAGAATGTAACAGATTCCACCAGGTGTTTGATAAACTGCATTTTTATCATCATTCGCAACTGCTTTAATTATGCTCAACATGGGAATCTATAAAGGTTCCTTCAGTTGTGCAGTTTCTGCAGAGCTTACATAGTTTTCATATGAGATCAGCATGCTGCATGCTTTCATGGCCTTAATTTAACTTAAACCTTTCTTGCTTGACTACATACTTTTCTCAAGGTTTGCATTGCTTTCTGTCTGTTCACTTTTACTTTTTCAAAACTGAAGAAAAAAAATGCAAACCTTAAAAAAGTAATGCAGGTAAGTCATTTAAAAAGGACTAAATACATTTTGAAATAAATCATATTTCACATGCTTTGATGAACCAAAAGAGCTGCTACATTACTGCAACAGTACCGCAGGCCACGAGTAGTTTTCTTATTATCCATGGATAATTTATTTAATTTCCCTTTGGGATTAATAAAGTATTTTTGAATTGAATTGAATTGAATTGACAAAATAATAATAATCTGGGTTTCTATCTTGTCTTGTAGAGTTCGTTGACATTCCCACCTTCTGTTAATCAATCTTGTTCAAACATTGACTGATTAAACACTGTAGATAATAAGGCTGAAAAACAGCCTGCAGTTATGTGATTTCTAAATTAAGAGAAACTGAAACAAAACATTTCCAAGAATGAACATCTACAAATAAAGAAAAAATAACATCTTCTATATCAGTTTTTTAATAATTGTTGCAGGTGTTTGCCTCAATGTGCCAACTTGACAAAGCATCAGATGATAAATATTAGTCCACAACCTTTCAACTGTGAGGCTCGATCCAAAAATTTGTGTGTTTTCTTTTGCTTTGAATAATCTTCAGTGGAAAACAACGTGGGCAAATAATCAAAAGGAAATTCACCTGTGGCATCTTTTTACACATTTTATTTCAGAAAACCGCAATACAACTAAAAATGTAAAAGCAAAAGGTACAAAAATGTTAACATAATTATTTTACTTGGAATTTCTTGCCTGACACTCACAGCATTGCTACTTTAATTATATTCAGCAGCAAAATGCTAATGCAGCATTATTTAAATCCTTTGCTGGACTGATACATTATGTGAAAATGGTCTTTGACTGAATTTCTCTATAATTCCATGTATCCTGACCATTAAAGGCCTGCAGGACTGAACAGTTTATGAAGCTGCGTTCACAACAAAAAAATTACTGCTAATAAAATCACTTTGATGAATTTTTAAGCTAAATTAGATTTTTCTGGCTCTTTCTAGAAATAGAGAAACACAGAAATGTCACTTTTCTTTTCTTTGTTGCTTCCTTTGTACTCACAAACATACACACGTGCACTGACATGAACATTTTTTTTCCTCTTTTACATGCTTGTTTTGACATGTTTCAAACTCAGCATCAGGGGAAAAATTTTGCCTGTATGCGTCTTTATTCGCATCTCTGGCGACTTCCTTCAATGTGTGATCTTGATGTTCAAATAAAAGGGGATCAGAGGGGGTTATTCCTTCTTCAACTTCGTTTGAATTTCTTTTAATATGCTTTTCATTGTTTTTTTCCTTTCTTTTAATACTGTTGTGTGAAATTTCCTCAACAGTTGTTTTTATTTGTATTTTCTTTTTTCTTCTACCACTAGGAGAAACCTCCCAGATATCTACTTCTAAAGTCTTACAATCAAGTCCGGACTGCTTTGAACTATGTCCCCCAGCTGCAGCGCCCTGTAATCCTTTACTTGTGTCAGCTTGAACTTTTTCTTGACTTGTTTCTTCATCTCTCTCAGCTCTCTGGTTTCCTGTTAGCATTGGTCCTATTTTATTATTATTTTTCATGGTTTTCTTTAAGTCAAGCTTCTTTTGTGCATCATAAACTGAATGGACATCTTGTCCATGGTGTCCCTTCTGTAAATCCTCTGGTCTTTCATCATGGTAAGACTGTGCAGGACTATCAGAGTACTCTTCCTTATGTTTTACCCTTTTTCTTGCCTGGCTGTTCTCATAGGGTTTCAGACGTTTATCCTTTCTATGGCTGAACAGATACTTACCTATCCTGTCAGTGTTCTCTGTGTTCTCTTTCTTTCCTAGACCGTTTTTATTCCTCTCACTGTTTCCTGTTATCTGTCTCTGATCATCCTTTTGTTTGCTTTCTCCACTTTCATCTACCTTTGGACCATCATCATCATGATGAAGGCCATCTTGATTCAATAACCTTTGTGAGAGGTTATTGAATCCTTCATTATCAGAAAACTGTTCAGAAAAATCTGACTGTTCTTTCCTATGTGATTCAATCAGTTTTTCTTGCTCATTAAGCACAGCACTTTCTGCTTGATTATTATTAGAAATAATGTCAGCCTGTATATTTCCAGACGTAGTTTGCTCAGTGTTTTTAAAATAGTGGGGCAGATTTTCAGTAGGGAGCGGTTTGTTGTTTTCTGCGTCATCAACAGCGGCTGCATCCTCTATTCTTCCAGCATCATGACCTTGAGTTTGATCTTTTGCAGAGAGTACAGTTCTGTTTTCCGTCTGCTCATCTCTCTGTGCATCCTCCGTTACGTCCTGAGCATAACTAGATCTTGTCTTATCTTGAGCCCTGCCCTTTGTGTGTTTCTTCCTACTGTGTGTTTCTGACTCATTCAGTTCTCCATCTCCAAGATGCTTGGACTCAGGCTTAGCTTCAGTCAACAAACTATCCAGTATCCTCCCCTTATCATTCACTGGCTTAATGTTACAAGCATTTTGAGCTCTGTCATCCATGTCAGAAAAATTCTCATTAAGTGTTTCTGTGTTGTCACCGCCCTGAAGATTCTCTTCCTTTTGACTTTGATCAGAGTCCTGGGTGGTACATAGGTGGTTATCTTTGTCTGAACACGAATCCACACTGCAAGAATCTGCAACAGTTACACAGTAAAAGAAATTAAAGACATTTTGCAAATGAATCCAACAAAGTCTTTAACACTTTGAAAATTTTTATTCAAAATGATATGTTGATTCTCACCTTTCTTTCTGTAAAATAGAAGATAGGCATCCTTGAAACTAGAAAGAGAAAGACATAAAAGAAAAAAAATTTATTTAACCTAATCAACTAATTAAAAAAAAAATCAAATAATAATAATGCTAAAATATTTATTTGAAAATTCAACATAAACCATTTTTGAATTTAATGTTTGCAGAAAAGAAAACTGTAAAAAAAAACTGTGATGCACATTTTTACCATTCTCTTTACCACTTGTCTTTTATCAATACTGCTGTATTTAAGATGCTGGACAGTTTAGGCCTGTGGTGTTGTTTTTTCTCCCTATCGAATGTTTTAATTGTATAATGAAGGCAGGTTTCTGTGGCGATCTGGGCAAAACGTGGTTTATAACTGTCTTGCCAAAATAAGTTCTTGCTAAAAACGATCTGGTTTGATGGATGTATAGGTTAATTTATCTTTGACATTGTTACTAGGGGATCTTTTTGAAAAAAAATACAGCTGTTCATATTTTCCCATTCTCCCTGACAGCTTGCAGACCAAACCCATTTAGGTTTCACAGACAGAAATTCAGCTAGTTAAAGGGTGGCATTTGGTATACTTTATGTCTAAATCCTCAAACAAAGCCTTGTAAACAGCCCTTAGAGAAAACTTGAGTTAACAAGTTTAGTCAAGTTAAAGTCAAGTTTAACCCAAACTTGACTTAACTTAGTTACTTTCAACACCCACATGGGAAACTACAATGAAACCAGGAGGGGTGTGATTAGGAAGAATGGCCTCCCTGATCTGAACCTGAGTGGTGCTTCATTATTGGACTTCTGTGCCAATCACTGATTGTCCATAACGAAAACCATGTTCAAGCATAAGTGTGTTCATCAGTGTACTTGGCACCAGGACACTCTAGGCAGGAGGTCAATGATCTCCTTTGTAGTTATGTCTTCGGACCTTCAGCCTCTTGTCTTGGACACTCGACGAGGGACATTATTGGACGGTGGAAGGGCGCCTTCCCGGGTGGAAGCAGAGACTAGAGACACGGACTTGGACTCATTCATCACCCAGGCTGAAGTTACCAAGGTGGTCAAAAAGCTTGGAGGTGGCAAGGCTTCGGGGGTGAATGAGATCCGCCCTCAATACCTCAAGTCTTTGGACGTTGTGGGGAAGTTATGGCTGACATGCCTCTCCAACATTGCGTGGCGGTCGGGGACAGTGCCTCTTGACTGGCAGACCAGGGTGGTGATCCCCTTGTAGTTGTTCCAACTACAGGGGAATCACACTCCTTAGCCTCCCTGGGAAGGCCTATGAAAGGGTATTGGAGAGGAGAGTCCAACTGATAGTCGAACCTCAGCTTCAGGAGGAGCAGTGTGGTTTTCACCCCAGCCATGGGCCAGCTCTACACCCTCTACAGGGTGCTTGAGGGTTTATGGGAGTTTGCACAATGGTCCACATGTCTTTTGTGGACCTGGGAAAATACCGTGTCCCTCGTGGTGGCCTGTGGGGGACACTCCAGGAGTACGGATTCGGGGCCCCGGCATTAAGTCTATGGTAGGGCTGCCCATTGTCACCAGTCCCATTCATAATTTCCATGGACAGGATGGTTTGGGGACCAGGCCCTTGGGGACCAGTTTGGGGACCAGATGACATGGTCCTGCTGACCCCCTCAGGACCTGCAGGTCTGAGCTACCTCTCCATCTTGCCTGACTTTGTTGCCCCATCAGTTGAAATACCTATTAGAGTTAATTTATCTGTGTTGCTGTTTATTTATCTTACTTATTTATTGTTGTTACTGTGTTTCCATTTGGTTAATTGTGTTTAGTTTCTTTTTTGTGTTCTTTCCTCTGTGCAATTCGGTTTTTCCTCTAATGTTAGTTTCCTGTTTGTTTCATTTTTGGTTTGTAGATCCTTTCATGTTTTAGTTGAACTCTTTTTGTGTTATTTAGTCTCCTTCCCTCAGTGTTCCTGCCCTTATTCAACTTTTTGTTCCATATTCCCTTTAAATAGCCCAGCTGGTTCCTATGTTGTTTTCCACCCCTGCCTCAGTAAATAGGCTCCATGGTTTAATTGTTCATTTCTGGTTTCTTCTGTTGTTTCCTGCCCAGGTAATTAAAAAGCTGACAATTGGTGATCGCATCTTTAATGCAGCTTGATAAAAACAACAGTCAGCAGTCTTTAAAACTTACTTTACAATGTTCACATTGTCAGGAAAATGATTTTGGCCAAGCTGATAGAAGAAAAAAGCAAATAAATTATCTGATTAATTGTTCTCGTTCTATGTTTTACAATTCAAGTGTTGAGCACAAATCTTCGAAGGTGAAAGAAAGTTTGAATTAGTTTTACCGGCGTGACGTTGGTGTCATCAAAGACGTACCACTGGACTTCTTCATCCTTGGGCCTGATTATTGCCTTATAATGCCCACCTCTCAGGTCACCACAATGCTCCACAACTGCGTACAGCTCATATGTCTGATTCTGACCCACATGTAAGAATTTTTGTTGGAATCAGGAATTATACAAAACAACAATTCTGCTCTAAATAGTAAATCAGTTCTAAATAAAAATATAGAGAGGATTTTTACCTCTGGTACCCTCAAGGTGTGGGGAACATCGGCATAACAGTTGATTTTGATGTATGACATGTGCTTGTAACTGAAGTCAAACCTCTTCAGCATAAGAAGAAGAACATCTGGATGATGAATTATTACATATTTCTGAAGGACAAAACAGATAAAACTAGATATGAAAACATTGCTTAAACATTGCAGTGTATGCACGTTTTTTTCATCATGTATCACAAAAATCTGAAAACCACTAAATATTTACTCACTCTGGTAGCATCAACTTTAACATCACAGTTATCGCAGTACATCTGGTTCTCTCCATCAAATATTGTTGGTGTGAAAAACATCTTGATGCCATTCTCCTAAAGAATTTAAACTGTATTTATGTCTGGGGAAAAAAACTCTCAAAAAGAAGCACTTAACAGTTAAAGGGCTTTTAACCGACTTTAACATGTTATAGTATGTTCAGACAAGAAATTATCACATATTATCACAAATTTAAAAGAATAAAAAAATGTAACAGGTTGGGTAAGTGGAGCATCAATCAAAGAGGCAGCCGAGAAGCCCATTGTAACTCTGGAGGAGCTGCATAGATCCTTGGCTCAGGTAAGAGAATCTGTGATGCACTATAAAAATATGGCCTTTATTGAAGAATGACAAGAAGGGAGGCATTCAGAATGATTTTGTGCAGCCAGCATTAATCGTTTAATAGTTGCACAAGTTTGGTCCACCAACTCAAGTGGCTGATGCAATCAGACACTATCTATTAACTTTTTCGGGAAAGATTTCCATTGATATTATGCCTTTCAAAAAATGATGGGAAACTGGAATCTTATTTTTCTTTTATTACCCGTTTTTTGCTTTCATTTTATTTCATAAACAAAAACATCCAAAGACCTTTACTCAAAGGCAGTCCAGGGAGCGCCCATTCATTTAGCTTGTTTAAATACAGTTAAGCATTTTCAGAGAAAGAGTGTCTCAGATCTTGTTTTTGTAGCTGAGAATTAACTAAACTTTTTTTCTAGATCAATAACATAGAAACAATTGACCAAAAGACATTAGGACATGGTATGTCTTTCTTTTAAAAAGACAGGAGCCATTTGATGTTTTAGATCTGCAATGATTTACAGATCTCTTTTCCACCAAACTTTATTTGTTTCATAAAAATATTGCTAGATAATTTTATTTTTTCACAGGAAAATATATATTGTTTTACCAAGAGATTATTCGTGCCTTTATTTTTTTTAACGTTTTGGGTTTTCAGTTTTCAAAACAAAAAAAAGATTTGCGTCACAAATAATATTCACATGTCAGAATTGACAAGACAAGCCAACTTTAGTGATAAAGCACTTTAAAAAGAGCAGGTACTGAACAAAGTGCTGAACACCAAGAATGATTAAAATAAATTAAAAAAACATTACATGTTAAAACAAATGATAAAAACAGAAATAAAATCCAAGAAAAAGTAGCAACTACTAGGACTAGAAAAAGCGACATGGATAAAATAAAATCAACAATGCCAAGGAGAAGCGGTTGGCCTAGTCAAAGTACAGACATGTTGCAGATGCTTTCCGTCCAATCCGACTGAGATTGAGATCATTTGCAAAGCAGAATATTGTTTCATCCTTTGTATTTGCAAAATTGTGGAAATAGTTTTTTTTTCACTTCACAATTATGCACTACTTCTTAATGGTCAATCACAGAAAACCCCAAAATGTTAAAAAGTTCCACAAGAGAGACTATTTTTTTGCTCGGCATATGGGTCAAGAAAGTCCTAGCTCAACATACATTTGTGAGCTAAGTAGGGAAAATGATTGGTCAACCTGAAATAGCTATAAAAGAACTCAGGGATCTCCAGCAGTTGGATGGGAAAGAGGTGTAGTTATTACAGGAAATGTACTTTGTTCAGTTTTTCAGGCTATAAGGATGTTTAAAAGTAACACTCTGTGATAAAGAGTTCAACAATAAACTTTGTGATAAGGCAACATCGCAGTTTGTCACTGCTGGCATAATTTCGTTGCAGTTAACTCATTTGTAAACAGTCAGCTGACAGTTCCTATACCTGTATTACCAAAGTGCTTTTCAAGCCATATTCCACAGCTTAAAGTTAAGAAAACTGCACTTCATTGCTCAAGCGTTACTAGCTAAATCAAGTGTAATCTATTCTTATATTGCTCTGCTGTGAAAATATTTTGTCCGACTCGTTGAACATTGACCCCTTGCAACAGTTAAATATTAACCTCACAGCTCATCAAATGCTCACCACACTGTAGTTTCCAGAAGACTCTTCCAGGTCAAGAGGAAGATGCCAGAATGGTCCTTCACTGTCAGTCTCTGTCTGACATACTAAACAGGTGGTCCTGTGAGTCAGCTGTCCATGGAACACCTGAAACACAAACAAACAAACAAACAAACAATCACAAAGTACAAAAATAACTAAATAAATATATATATAAATTTCAACATTTTTGAGATGGTCAGTTATTTAAATTTACACATTTTCTTTTAGGGTAAAATAAGCAATGGTATGTTAAGCAGATTTAAAAAGAAATTATAAGTACCATAAAAATGTAAGAAATCTACTTGATTTTACCCATGAAAGCCCTTTCATTTTAATCATTGTACATTTCCGCCCATAGTCCTTTGTGCCATGTACAGGTCATAGTAATACATTTTTAACTTTTTGTGTTAATTCAGAGGGCTTAAGCCATGTCAGTGAGTTTGTATTTACTGTTAAGAGTAAATATCTCACTAGAACATTTTGCAGAATTATTATTTCAAAATAACAATGACCATCCATATACATTTTATGTGTTCATCTGTTGGAATGACTATACACTCACCGGCCACTTTATTAGGTACACCTGTCAAACTGCTCGTTAACGCAAATTTCTAATCAGCCAATCACATGGCAGCACCTCAATGTATTTAGGCATGTAGACATGGTGAAGATGACCTGCTGCAGTTCACACTGAGCATCAGAATGGGGAAGAAAGGTGATTTAAGTGACTTCGAACGTGGCATGGTTGTTGGTGCCAGACGGGCTGGTCCGAGTATTACAGAAACTGCTGATCTACTGGGATTTTCACAAACTACCATCTCTAGGGTTTACAGAGAATGGTTTGAAAAAGAGAAAATATCCAGTGAGCAGCAGTTCTGTGGGCGCAAATTACTTGTTGATGCCAGAGGTCAGAGGAGAATGGCCAGACTGGTTCGAGCTGATACAAAGGCAACAGTAACTCAAATAACCACTTGTTACAACCCAAGGCATGCAGAAGAGCATCTCTGAATGCACAACACGTCGAACCATGGGGCAAATGGGCTACAGCAGCAGAAGACCACACCAGGTGCCACTCCTGTCAGCTATGAACAGGAAACTGAGGCTACAATTCACACAGGCTCACCAAAATTGGAAAAACGTTGCCTGGTCTGATGAGTCTCTATTTCTGCTGCGACATTCGGATGGTAGGGTCAGAATTTGGTGTCAACAACATGAAAGCTTGGATCCATCCTGCCTTGTATCAACGGTTCAGGCTGGTAGTGGTGTAATGGTGTGGAGGATATTTTATTTGCACTCTTTGGGCCCCTTAGTACCAATTGAGCATCATGTCGACACCACAGCCTACCTGAATATTGTTGCTGACCATGTTCATCCCTTTATGACCACAGTGTACCCATCTTCTGATGGTTACTTCCAGCAGGATAACGCGCCATGTCATAAAGCACAAATCATCTCAGACTGGTTTCTTGAACATGACAATGAGTTCACTGGACTCAAATGGCCTCCACAGTCACCAGATCTCAATCCAATAGAGCACCTTTGGGATGTGGTGGAACGGGAGATTCGCATCATGGATGTGCAGCCGACAAATCTGCAGCATCTGTGTGATGCTATCATGTCAATATGGACCAAACTCTCTGAGGAATGTTTCCAGTACCTTGTTGAATTTATGCCACGAAGGATTAAGGCAGTTCTGAAGGTAAAAGTGGGTGCAGCCTGGTACTAGCAAGGTGTACCTAATAAAGTGACCGGTGAGTGTATATCAACCACTGATTTAGTTTAGCTTAAAGTAAAGTGCTCACATTTGCTATTGTAAAAAAAGGGTTAGAAGGATCATGATCTTAAACATAATTAATCAGATATTTAATTACTTTTGCTTTAACAATTACACTTTTACAAACTTATGATATTTAAACCCGTATTGATTTCATTGGCCTGACATAAGTCTGTCATAATTTCAGAATTTTTATGTTGTTTGTAACCAAACACCCAATGGTATCACCGTCTCTGTCTTGTGTGCACTTTGCCAGTCACCTACAGTGGAACAAGATACACTGCTGGGATGATCCTATGTTATGGTTCAACGTGTGAACTACTAGACTTGGCTGAGATAATGCAGATAGTCGTTTTGGACAGTTGTGTATATTTAATTGTAAAGTTACTTGCTGCCTGGTATGTAGAGCATCTGAAATCTGTTCAACCAGAGGACACTGGCAAGATCACTGTTTTGGAGCAGCAGGCAGCAGAAACTTGATGAAGATTGAGAGAGATGGAGACAAAGCTCCGTGTAATCATTGATGACCAAATGGAGAAGTTCCATCAGGGATCCCACCAACAGTAGAGGAGCTGCTAAGTGTTGTGAAGCATACCTTCGGGATTTTAAATGAGTTCAGTCTTCAGTATTTTCATTCAGAATTTAAGGACTACTTCACTCTTTGCAGAAGCGACCAGATAAAGGACAAAGACACTGTGAAGGTTGTTGATATCACCCTGGTTGTCCTAACCATGGCTCCGCTTGATAAAAGTTTCGTAGCCACTTTGGTCACCTGTCAACTGACAACGACTCATCATATGCTGAGGCAGTTGCATCAAATGCAGACTCTGCTGCAACCGTATCTTCTCAGGACACCATTATTCTCAAAAGGCAGAGCACCACAGAACGATGTGAGCCCTGGCTGAAGCATTTCCCTATTTCACAGTCTTCATACTAAACTGATGTACTTTGAAAGAACATCTGAGGAGTACAAAAAGAATGGAACTCTTCTCCCAACCTCCAAAGAAAAGACAGACATTATGGAGAAGTTGGCTGAAACTATATTTATGTTTACAGCCTATCCTTCAAATACACAAGTTAGTTATGTTGCAGAGGTACTCGTGACAAAATACTCTTGTCTCAAGGAACCTGGCTCTTTCTCAGGTTATTATGGCTGGCAACAAAGCATCAAATACAAGATGGCTAATTATCTCACAAAGCTTAGAGGGTTTGGTGTTCCTGAGGTGACATGCAATGCTGTGAAACGCAAGAGTCTGGGGGACCAGAAATCTACAAAGAAAGTGAAAAAGCCTCAGAAAGCAGAGGTAAATTACCTTCCTCCATATCCAGCAGGAGAAAAGGAAGACAGTCAAGAAGAAGAGAGGGTTCAGTTGATAAAAGAAAAGATGGCAAAAACATTTGCACATAGACGACATTAAATCGGCAACCAGTCCCCCTTGATTGAGGACATCAAAGCCAAATGGCCAGCATTGTTTGAGGCATCTCATGTGAGTTACAAATTCATTGTGGGTAGGCTTTTTTTTTTATGTCATGTTTCAAGTTTCAAATAATTTGAGGCTTTAATCTTGTTTTTGTTTTTTTTGTTGTTCAGCTGCAGGGTGAGTTCTACGGGATTAGCATGGTACACCTTGAATTCAAGTTTATGTCCATGCTGGATGAGTATATTCCCATGCTGTTGGCCATTTTCCATTCCAAAGGGGGAGCCATGGGATTGAATTCGCAGGCTATCTTAGCCAAGGTATGTTCCACAGACATTTCTGTTTAGAATTTAATGAGTTTTGATTTCAAATTAGAGACTGTCATTTGCATGGGGTATAACTCAACTAAGTTGTTTGCATGTTTTTGTCAAGTGCAAGAAAATGTCAAGAAATTTTGGAAAATTATATGAGTAACATTCACTACAAAACACTTATGATTTTTATGTTTTAATTGTATTATCAATACATGTCTGTTCTTAGCAGAAAAATCACATAACTACAGAAGTTACTGGGTCTTTCTTTTGTCCTAAGAAGGACATTTGTTTTCTTATATCTGCATTGTCCCATATGATGATAATAATTTTTATTTTTTGGGGGAGAGGGGTTGTTCTTTTTAGTCACCAAGTAATCCTAGCATTAACATAACCTGGGATCTGGTTATTCAGTGCTTGATGGTGTACTATGGGGAGTCCATTGATCAACTCGTCAAAGAATATAGTGTAAGTGTTGAAATAGAAACATCTTTTTGTTGTCTTTGTTCATATACGTTAGTCAAGGTGTGAGATATTTCATGTTTGCAATTACAAATAGAAAACCCACATTTTGTTGTTTTAAGATGCTGATGGGGATATGTTGTCACAAGGTCTTTCTGAACAGAGGATGAAATTCTAGAAAATTAAGGCAGCTGGATCTGAGGATGATGACATTGGGAGGGTGTGAGTGTTATGCCTGGGTAATTTTCCAAGGGCATGTGCAATGCTTGTTGGGTTGACATTTGCAGTCAGTCTTACCCATCCCAAAGAGCTAAGGTACACCTTGGAGGTATTCCAGAAATGTTTCCTTGAACTGGATTGTGCTAGGCTCTCACCAAAAGTGAACAGCCTTAAGAAAAGGTTAATGGCTTAAACAAAGACTCTGAAAATATGAACAAGAAATAAGCTCACTCTGATCTTTTGCTTTTTCTTTGTTAGACATATCCATCTTTTCAGTTTTCAAGTTAATGTCAAGTTGTTCAGATCTTTCCCAAATGACCTGCAATGTGTCGGGCTGTATCTGTGCTTTTTACTTTAATATTTGTGTTTTATGACCTGCAATTTTCTTAGGAATGTGTCTGTTTTAAAAGCAACAGGAAGCACTAGGGAAACGTATCTTTACTTAAGTTATTTATAACCATAACACAATAGTTTTCAAACAATTTCAACATTTTACAAAATTCTGGACAATTTAGTCCTGTAGCTGTTGAATCTTTACCTTCACTTAGATGTGTGCAGTTTTCTCAGGTTAAACTTTCAAAGTAAGTTAAAAAGTTGATTTACATTGTTGATACACCATGAACACCAGTGAGAAATATTTGTTCTGCAGTTATATTTAGCGATTCAAATAAAAACTTTTTGTTTTTTACTTTTTGTAAGTTAGTCACTAAGCAGTAACAGAGATAAGGTAAACTGAATAAAGGATTTTCAAACCTTAAATTAATGTTGAGGTTTTAATTTAAAGGGTTATATTTGGTATATAATTTACAAATTAATTTCAATTTAGCAATGGGTCGCAGGATCAAAACATTTTTATGTGACCTTCAAACATTTTCTCTTATGTTGTATGTATTTTGCCACCTTTGGAAGAACCAACATGTTGTTCATGGAATAAATGTTTATCGTGTGCTCCATGTGTCATAATCTGTTTAATCCAGTAAAACAAATTTACACCAAGGAAATGTATTTAGGAGATTATATGATTATATGATTTGCACGTCAGGACCGCTACAGGCCTCCACCAGAGTTGCCTCTGACTTTGCCCTGCCCAGGCATAGTTCACCATCTTTCGGGTCCTATTATATGAGTCCTTCACTGAACTGTCACCTTAACGTGGTGGATGGGTTTGAGTGCTCGAATGATCCTAGAGGCTATTCCCCCTTTTCCACTGGCTCGCATTAGCCGGCTCGGCTCTGCAGTGCTCGGTTTTCGCTCTACTCGGTACGGTCACTGTTGTGTTTCCACTGACCCGCCAATGACTGAAGCTGTGCCGGCTGAAGCCCCGCCTCCAGCCATGAGTGTAGTGTGTTAGGTTTTAATGTCGAAATGATCCACATTACAATAATTATCTGGACCACAGCCCAGCCAGAACTTATAAAATAAGGTTCAGGGGTTCTGATGTGAGGGAGTGTGGCAGGAGAAGCAGAGAGGAGAGATGCTGCTGTCTGGATAGTGAAGCTCCAAAGTTTGCCTGAAGAAGTTAATTTTGGGCTTTATTAGGAGGTTTTTGTCTTATCCATGACAATAACGAGGACAATGTGCAAAACCGCGGACTTATGACCTTTAAAGTTAATTTCAGGTTGGATATTGCATATTTGTGCTCCGCAGATTCAGCGAACTCGTCCACCCGTTTGGTCCGATGCAGGCAGTCTGATTACGGGCAGGTTCTCTCTGCCTGTTCCCACTGGTTCGCCTAAGGACCGTCAATAAATGTCTGAACCACACACGTTATTTCACAGTGGTATTGTTTTGTGTGTTTTGGGAGAAACGTTTGTGCCTCTGATGTCCGGATGAAGCAGAAGACGACGAGTACGAGATTATATGAGATATATTATTACTGATAAGAATTTTAGCGTATACAAGTCAAATCTAGCAGACAAATGTTATATTACAAACTCACATGCTTTATTTTTCACAATAAAACCAATTAATGTTTTTGTTTGTTAAACTGATTACTTATATTCAAAAAGTTGTTATAATAATTCAATTTTCTCTCATCATTCAGTCATTATTTATAAAGTTTAAAAATCTAATTTGAGTTTTACTTAAAAAAACTAAAACATTTTTTTTTGTGTAAGGGGTACTTAACTAAATTTTCCACAACTTTTCCCTGATTATTAGTAAATTCAAAGTCATTTTTCACAGATATTTATTTCATACAACTTTGATTTTTGTGTTAATATTAGAATTTATTCTTTGTAATTGATAAAGGTACCTGTGCTGCATTCGTACTGGTCTTCCTTAAGATCCTCTCAAAGTATTCTGCAGCATCTTGCTGTACATTCACTGGGAGAAGTGAAGAAATTAAGAAAATCTTATTTGAAGGACTAACAAAGCAAGTCAAAAATTATAAAATGCAACTTTGTGTTTTTAATTCATAATCATTAATAATAACAAAGTGACGACTGCATCAGTACAACTATAGTCAAGACCTAGATTTAGACAACATGATGCAATTTTACTAAAAAGTAAAAAAGATCAATCCTCAGTCCTGATCGATCTCATACTGTACCGTTGATGACTTCTAGTGCATTCAATATATTAAATGTGTATGCTTTCCGCTGCTGTAATTCTTCAAATAACTCCTTAAGATGATGATCAATAGAGTTCTGATTGGGACTGGTGAACCTACACCAAAATACAAATTAATGTTCAATACACAGGCACACTTCAAGGTTTTCCCTTGGCATACAGTTAAACACAAAAACCTGTAAAAACAAACCTGTTCACAGCTTCTCTGAATTCTTTGGTCATGAACAGAACCTGCAGCACACTGTTCAGGTAGCACGTTGCCCCATGGTTGAACAAGCCGTGGTACTCAGCTTCTGGAAGATTTAGGTCACAAATGTAAATGGCAGAGCTGAATAATGTCAGACAATACTTAAAGAGGGTCTTTTGCATAATTTGTTGGGTTTGACTGTTAACCTAAATAAAACAACAAATCAAATCAACAAATGTTGCAAAAAACTTGTTAGAGGCTC
The DNA here is from genome assembly GCF_021462225.1 of Girardinichthys multiradiatus. Lineage (NCBI taxonomy): Eukaryota > Metazoa > Chordata > Actinopteri > Cyprinodontiformes > Goodeidae > Girardinichthys > Girardinichthys multiradiatus. The sequence continues at coordinate 30,689,692 of NC_061807.1, forward strand.
CATAAGCCTGGAGACTGAGGCACAGGTTCACCTTCCAACAGGACAACAACATTAAACACACTGTCAGAGCTACAACACAATGGTTTACATCAAAACATGATACTTTCTATTTAATCTGACTGAGCTATTTAGCAAAGAGGAATGGAGAGAAACATGTCTGTAGATGTAGAAAGTTGTTAGAGGCATACGCCGACAACACCTGCTGGTGTAATAGCAGAAAAGAGTAGGCTTACTCATGATTACAAATGCATGCCACACTTTTAACATTTTATTTGTACAAACCTTTGAAAACCACGAATCCTTATCCTTCCACTTAACAGTTACACACTACTTATTGATGGTCTATCACGTCTGTCACAACTCTCAGCAAAATACATTGAAATTGTGATGTGACAAAATTTGTAAAACTTTAAAAGGTCTGAGTAGCACATGCAAATTCTTCAGAATCAGAATCAGAATCAGAATCAGAATCAGAATCAGAATCAGAATCAGAATCAGAATCAGAATCAGAATCAGAATCAGAAAAGCTTTATTGCCAAGTACGTTTTTGGACATACAAGGAATTTGTTTTGGCGTAGTCGGTGCAATACAGTACAAATTAAACAGTACAAACATATCTACAATATAATATAAATATAAGTGCACAGTTTTAAGTGAGTGAGAGTAAATATAGAGCAGTATAAGATGCAAGAGCAATACAACAGTGCAGGTGATCATTGTGCAAGTAAAGCAGTGCAAGTAAGCAGGAGTCCAAGCTGAGCGTTAATGTAACGCATAGAGTTACAGGTTACAGGTGTCCTGTCAGCAAAAAAAGGGGGGGTGTGGGGGAAAGGGGGAATGTCAGGGTGGTTTCCGGGCTTTGTTAACCAGGCTGGTGGCAGATGGGAAAAAACTGTTCTTGTGGCGTGAGGTTTTGGTCCGGATGGACCGCAGCCTCCTGCCAGAGGGGAGAGTCTCAAGAGTCTGTGACCGGGGTGGGAGGGATCAGCCAGAATCTTCCCTGCCCGCTTCAGGGTCCTGGAGGTGTACAGTTCCTGGAGCGACAGTAGACTGCAGCCAATCACCTTCTCAGCAGACCGAATGACACGCTGCAGCCTGCCCTTATCCTTGGCTGTAGCAGCGGCGTACCAGATGGTGATGGAGGAGGTGAGGATGGACTCAATGATGGCTGTGTAGAAGTGCACCATCATAGTCTTTGGCAGGTTGAATTTCTTCAGCTGCCGCAGGAAGAACATCCTCTGCTGGGCTTTCTTGATGAGGGAGCTGATGTTTGGCTCCCACTTGAGATCCTGGGAGATGATGGTTCCCAGGAAGCGGAAAGATTCCACAGTGTCAATTGTGGAGTCACAGAGGGTGATGGGGGCAGGTGGGGCTGGGTTCTGCCTGAAGTTCACAACCATCTCCACTGTCTTTAGAGCGTTGAGCTCAAGGCTGTTCTGGCTGCACCAGTCCAACAGATGGTCCACCTCCCATCTATACGCGGACTCGTCACCATCAGAGATGAGTCCGATCAGGGTGGTGTCGTCCGCAAACTTCAGAAGCTTGACAGACTGGTGACTGGAGGTGCAGCTGTTGGTGTACAGGGAGAAGAGCAGAGGAGAGAGAACACAGCCTTGGGGGGAACCGGTGCTGATGGTCAGGGAGTCAGAGACGTGCTTCACCAGCCTCACGCGCTGCTTCCTGTCAGACAGGAAGTCAGTGATCCACCTGCAGGTGGAGTCGGGCACACTCAGCTGGGAGAGCTTCTCCTGGAGCAGAGCTGGGACGATGGTGTTGAAGGCAGAGCTGAAATCCACAAACAGGATCCTGGCATAGGTTCCTGTGGAGTCCAGGTGCCGGAGGATGAAGTGAAGGGCTAGGTTGACTGCATCATCTACAGACCTGTTGGCTCTGTAGGCAAACTGCAGGGGGTCCAGGAGGGGGTCGGTGATGTCAATGAGTTGTTATAATCAGAGGTGGGCAGACAGTTATATTTACTAAAGGGACTTTTTGAAATTGTACTTCTAAGCGGTTTTATTGCACCATACTTCTTTACTTTTTCTGGAATGATATTCAAAAGTAAAACTCTTATTTTTGATTTGATTACTCTACCCACCTCTGTGCACCTGCATTTAGAGGGTAAGTAAATATACTTACAGCATATCGCCACCAGATGCAGTCGGCACTGTTTTAATTGGTTTATTCACTTTATGTTGTGAAATACAGAAACATTTGTGTCTCCTTTGATTTATTTGTTTTGGAATTTATTTTTTATTTTTTTTTGTCATTGTTTATTTTGAGTTTTGGAGATACTAGAACTTGTACATTATTTTATGATTTTACCATGTTTGATTAAATTGTTTCTAAAAAAAAATCTGACATTACAATCAACCAGTTAATTATAGTAATTATTCAGTAATTATAATTCCTAATAAAATACGTATTTACTTTTATTTGGGTTGGTTTTTACTTCTACTTCAATAATATTATTTTGAAGTAACACTACTTTTACTTGGTCAAAATGTGTGGCTACACTTCTCTGGTCATAACAACATTATATTTAGGAGTTCATACCTGGAGGGCTTCTCCAGCTCCTCCGTATCCAGTCCATTTGTTCTTCCTTCTGGTGATCAGCTCACTGTCCTTGGTAACTACAACGAAACCGATAACAATCAATCGCAGTTCCAATGTGGGGATGGAAAAAAGAAACACAATTAAGGTGAAATAAAACAATGAACGTACCCTACCTCTGGTGGCAGATTCACACTTTGCTGACATTCATTAAGAAGAAATCCTCCAACTTCTTCTAGACGCTGTAGATCCTCTATTACTCTTTGTTATACAGTTAAACCCCTGAATACTTTCTGTTTCTCTTCTCGTTGCGACACAGATCATGGTGCATTTAAGGGCGGTCGGACATGTTGCATTTCAAAAAGAAGAAGAGAAGAATAGAATCGGACCATATTGAATTCATCTTACGACTTTGATACACAGATCGTGTTTGAACCCAAATAAACATTCGAACGAACTGAATGACTTGAAAGTGGAAGCACAAGTTAAGATTTATTTTAGCTACAATTTTATTTATTATAACCCCATCTTTTCTAATCATTTTTAAAAACCTGTAGGGCTCTTGCTGTATCAGTGGGAAAAGAAGTTATTTTGCAACTGGAAAGCTCCGGGTCTGATTGTGTCCTTCTTCCCTGCCACCTTTCATTGCCCCTTTGAGCAAGGCACTGAATCATAGGTTGCCCATCTGTCTATGTATTTGGTATGTGAGTGTGACTAGAAGAATGAGACTTGTAGTGTAAAGGGGCTCTAAAAGCTCAAGCCTTTGATCACTTTTAACAATCAGAACATTAACATCCAGATGCCTGACTATTAACAGTGTTAATACTCAAACACAAAGCATAAAACTTGTTTAAACTCCGTCAGAGAGACAAGTTCATTCAGATTCAGCTGATTTATCTCCCCACTCATCTTCTCTCTTTACAGATGTGACTGCATCTTCATTTTATTTTAGGTATTTGTATCCACACACTAAACTCAATCTCTGCACAACTTCTCAAAGGAAAGGTTTGAAGACTTTAAATCTGAATTTGAGAAAACCATTGTGCTTGTTTTAACACTGAAAACTGATTTAAAATTGTAAAACGTCTGCTGAACAGTATTAGGATTGTTGGTGCTCATAGAGCACCTGAGAGGTGTGGATCCAGCAGGAAACATCACAATATTGTCAGCATAAAACTTTATTATTGTTACCTTTCAATAAATACACCCAGGCAATGCTTATGTTTAGCTTTATTTTAAGCAACAATCGAAACTTTAATTGAAAACGTATGAATAAGAGAGGGTATTACCATTTAACACACACAAAACATTATCAATATTCTTTGTGGATCATTGAAGCTTTCTTATTTGTAAACAAGAGTCAGGAGTTAACAGGATCCCCTGCAGTCGGTGGCAGCAGCAACGGCAGTTAAACAAGAAGGCCCCGATGGTCTCAGTTACGCTGTCAGTCCTCCAGGGACCTTGATCACCAGGTGGATGACGGACATCTGCTGGATTCCATACTCAGACAGCAGCGAATTGTCTCCTTCCAGCTGTTTGTCCGCAAAGATCAGCCGCAGGTTGTCCTCTCCTTTAAAAACACAAACAAGAAAGCACACAGATATAAATTCGATTTACAAACAGATTTTTATGAATATCATACACATTCAACATTCAAAATTAATTCCTAGAAAAGTTTGTTTGCTTGATCAATGATCAACGAGTAAACAAATCAATTGAGAATATTGTAAAATGTAAACACTATTTTTTAATTCTTAGTTGCAGTACCTGAGGACATAAATTGAGTTGTGGTGATGACGCTGTCAATTATTGAGTGTGTTTTACTTTAAAATGTTCCATCTGCAAATCCACAGGACTTGAGAACAACCTTTTAAGGATACTGCTAAATTGTTTTGTAATGGGTAGTCAGATGGGGGCCGCTTATGGGGGTGGGTGGATGGGGGTCCACACCAAATCCAAAAGCCATCAGAGTTTCAGGAGCTTTATATATGTCACTATGGTATAAAATACAAATGATATCAGATAGAGAAGAATCTTGGTCTTTTTTGGGGCATGTTTTCAACATGGGGGATGAGGGGGTGCAGTTAACTGGACCTGTTACTACGTCATCAGAAGTAGTTCAAGCCATTTGTCTATATTACACATGTTGCATATGTGAATATTCAATGAGCAAACGAATCCGTTTGGTAATTTAAGTATTTATCATTACGTTATTTTACTAAAAGTAACTACTCAGCAAGTTTATACTGAGCTCTGTGGCACTGACAAGCTTAACAGAAATAATGAGTCACTGGAAAATGTACTTTCAATTTAGATTTGCAGGAGCAGTCTCTTCTACAAAACCGGCTTTTTCATGAAGAGGTTTAACTCCGAAATAATAACGTATTCTCATTTATTTTAATTCACAAAACGAACATTAATCCGTCTCAATAGCCTATCCCGTTGATCGGTGAAGTCGAAAATAAATAGCATGTCCTGCTGGCAGACATAAGTAAAACAAAGATACTAAAAATATCGAGCTGCTTCCCACAACCAAACACGTATTTTTTCAGCTGATTCTGAGGGTCCTCTGAGCGTCTCTATTCATTTATTCATTTATTTGTTTACCTGCGGTCTGAGGGAGCCTCTCAGCGATCTTTTCCTTCAGCTGCAGCACCGTCATTTTCTTCATCTGCTCCTCGGTGTTGCAGAGGTCGATCAAAATCTTCTCCCCTCTCACCCCATGAACCACGACCTGGTAGATTTTTCCCATTTTCCAGCCGTCTGCTGCGCTCCTCTCTCTTCCTTCAGCTAAATGAAATACGGGCAAAAACAGCAGGAGGATATGACGTCAGTTAGGGCACCATAAGTTTTTTACTTTCTGTTTTCTGTTTCAAGGAGGGTTGTTGTTCTTATTAAAGCAGCTCTTCCTGATAATTGTCTTCCCACATTTCACCAGGCAGTATCAACAGTCAGCCATGGCTGTTTGTGTCTTATGTGGAGCACTTGTGCATTTGTTGCATAAATACCAACTGAAAATAACTTCAAAACAGTAGTAGCAAACAAAGGCTTACACGAGATTTTAGATTTGTATTGCCTTTATAATTGTTTAACATATTTTTACTTCATATATATTTATTTGTAGCTTATAAGATATGACTGCTGGAAATCACCCTGATTTCCAACAGATGTCACGTGATGGTTAACAGGTTTATTACTGTGGTTGCTTCCTTAAACTCTAAAACATTTTAATTTATAGTTAGTAATTTTAGTAATTAATAATTTTACTACTTTTAATAGCACATACTGTTGTATTTGAAACGATCGGAGGCGTTACTTTTAATTTAAAACAATGCAAAGAAAACATTACACTAAGCTTAATCTTGTTCAAAATGGGATTGACAAGAGAGTAAAAGAAAACTGGTCACGCTGAGATTTTACGTTCACGTGACTTCTTGTAAATTAAAAAGTACTTGAAAGAAAAACAAAAAACTGAAAGTAAAAATCCAGCATTTGCCCTGAAAGCAACACAGCAGCTGCATTAGAGCCCAACTATCGGCTGCAGACAGACGCAAGCTTTTTCAGGACGGGGAGCAGAGGTACTGAGAAGATCCAAAATGAGCAGACCGGGTCAGGACGACAAAAGTTACGACCGAAGAGACACGACGCTGAAATTCGTCAACAGACCTGATGATCTGGATCCGATGCGTAAGGAATAAAATATGTGCTGCATTTAGACCGGTGTTATGATGGTGTACGAGCTGGAATGGTGTTGTAGTTACTTTGCCTATTTCCAGAGAAATGAAAGGAACATTCTGTTTTAGCATCCCCTATAAAAAATATAGACAGATGTGTTTTTTATTGAAGCTTGAACCTGTTTCTGATTTTCCAGCCCCTGAGGAAGGAGACCAGGGTCTCCGAGCGGAAATGTCCTGCGGTCATGCTGTCACTCCGCAGTCTCTGACTGGGTGGTGTCGCAGCCTGCTGGATCAGGTACTTTACGATATTTCAGTAACTTTCATTTAAAAGTGTAGACTCTGGTTCTGACTGTGGCTCGTCCATGTTGAGGGCCAAACCTGTAAAGTAGTGAGCATTATCAGGGCCTATAGGTAGAAGGACAGTAGGACCCAGACAGATGCCCGAAGGGTCTCTAAACATTTAACTCCTCAAATTCAATTCCAAAATCTTATGTATTGCAGGTATGTAAATATAGTGCATAACAGCAAGAATATACTCCAAGTTAATAATATGGATCCCTCAACCTTTCAGGGCCAGTACAAATTTAAGTGCCCAGCTCTACAGGATGGCACTCTGCAGCAGTGTGGTGCTCTGTGGTCTTATGAGGAAGTGCGCCGTCTGGCCGTCCTGACCGCTGAAGAAATGCAGCACTTTGAAGAGAACATGGCCCGTCTGGCAGCTGCAGAGTACTGTGATTTTAAAACAGTAAGTATCATGGTAACTCTAGAATAATTCATCAAACAGTGTTCTGCAGATTTCAGCAATGGGCTAACCTCTTATCTTTTCTTTTCTTCTCTTTTCTTTTCTTTTCAACAGTGCCCAGGCTGTAAGTCCTACATTGAGAGAGAGGAGCTGACTAACCTCTGCGTACAGTGCTTGGTGTGCGTTGAAGATCAGAAGAAAGAGTTCCAGTTCTGCTGGCAGTGTTTGAAGCCTTGGAAAGGTCCAGCTCCTCGCTCTGATCGCTGTGACAATGATGGCTGCATCAACCATGACCTGGAACTGCTCAGGACCTGCAAAACCACCTCCCTTCCTCAGGTGGAGGGGGTTGATGCCTGTCCGTCCATCCGGGCCTGTCCCACCTGTGGACATAAGGTGGAGCACGACAAGACGGGCTGCAAGAACATCATCTGTCCTCGCTGCCAGGTGGAGTTCTGCTTTGTGTGCCTGAAGCTCACTCCTGAGTGTCTGAAGACCAGTTCCTACTTCATCCCCTGCCGTGATGGTGTGGCTCCCAGACAGACAGCCATACCTGTGTGGCACAGAAACTAAAAGAACACAAACTAACTTACGATTAGTAAAATTAAAAACTGTTCCAGGTTTTCTTGTTTACGTTCATTACCATAGTATGTGTTGTTCTGTTTGATCTTATAAGTAGCTTTTCAAAAAGACCTGCTTTTGTGTCCTTTAAAACGAATAAAGTTCATTTTAAACAGATTATAGTTTGATGCCTGGATTCATTGTGTGCATTTGGGTTTATAACTAATGTGTAGGTAGGTGAATAAAACTGAACTGAATTGAATAGGTGATACCAAAGAGTTATACAGAATAAACAAACATGTCATATATACTGTGTTGGCGAGAAGTCATTAGTTGATAAGTATTAGAGGTAATTTTGTCCTTTCCCAGGATTAATAAACAAATTATTCAAGATTCATCCTTTGAACATGAAATATGAAATTTCTTCTGCAGTTTGTACCTGAAAGAAAAGCAGCATTCAAGCATTAGATTGAATTAATTTAATTGTCATTTTATGAGTCTGATCTGACTTTTGATAACTAATGATAGTGAACGGACTTATAGGCTTTCATTTAAAACATCCGATGTCCATATTTATGCCTCCTCCTACCTGGTATATTTAGCTCATCTATAGGGAAGAGGTGGTCTCAGTTATTAATAACTAATAAGTGCTGTCATTATCAGCACCTTGCAGCTACTTCTCCATTAAATCCATTGGAAGCAGCAAGGATAGTTTCCCCTCTAATATACTGACAGTTTGACTTTATACCATGCTGACACCTGCAGGAAATCCCCTTATATTCTGGCAGTGATCATGTGACCAGGGTGTATTTGTTTTCCACTATAATTGCTTCACCAAAAACCTTTGTAACAAAATTCTTTTAAATATTATGTTTAATTTTAATAACTTTGCTCTAAATTACACCACAGCAAAACATCTAAAAACGGCCTGGCAGTATAACTTCATGTAACTCTATAAATAGAAATTTCTTAGAAGAAACTGAAAGTAAAAGCAAATTATTTACTATATGAATAAGTTACAGCCTGCAGCCCCAGAGCTCATTTCCTGGCAGAAGACACTTTGTTACAGGCAACAAACCAGAAGAACTGAGTAGATCTGAAATGAGCAGCTTAGGTCAGGACGAGAAAAGATATGATCCCCTCGACACAACGATGAGTTTTGTCGACAGACCTGATGACCTGGATCCTCTGTGTAAGGGCTAAAAACTATGCTGCTGTTTTTATGTCACTATTCATTTGCTTGTGTTTGTACACTTTATTTACATTGACTTGGACTATTGAAAGAAATGCTGAAATTGTATCACCTGTCACGTTGTACATCTGCAAAGATATTTATCCTACATCTGTTTCAGAATCTTTTCTAAAATAATCGCTGTCAAGTGTTGTTTTCACTTCTTCACTACAATGTCTACTATTTGTAAGAGTCTCCAGTTTAATGTCTGTTCTCCACTCCTTAGCCTCTGAGGATGAAGAAGAGTGTCTCCGAGCTGAAATGTCCTGTGGTCATGCTGTCACCCCACAATCTTTGACTGGGTGGTGCCGCAGCCTGCTGGATCAGGTACTTTCTGACATCGCTCACCTTTTCTATATATGTTCTTAGTTATTAGTTTATTTTTTATTGCTGTACCCTTTAATGTGTTACAAAGAAAAAGTTTTTAGTTTCATATCGTGAAGTTTAGTCTCATTCAAGTCCAGCATAATCCGTCTCCACCTCAATCCAAACAGTAGCATTAATAATAGTGAATTCCACATATATTATAGTCCATTTCAATCAAATGTATTTGTTTATTTATTGTGTTGTATCCATGAAAGTTGTACATAATTCCACATGTTGTGGTCGGTCATGTGCAATCCAAAGTTTGGACACCCTGTGTCCATTGTCCTTCCTAAGTTTAGAAATAAATGAATCCCTGGCCTTTAAATAACCACTCTATGAATCAGAATCAGAATCAGAATCAGAATCAGAAAAGCTTTATTGCCAAGTACGTTTTTGGACATACAAGGAATTTGTTTTGGCGTAGTCGGTGCAATACAGTACAAATTAAACAGTATAAACATATCTACAATATAATATAAATATATGTGCACAGTTTTAAGTGAGTGAGAGTAAATGTAGAGCAGTATAGGATGCAAGAGCAATACAACAGTGCAGGTGATCATTGTGCAAGTAAAGCAGGAGTCCAAGCTGAGCGTTAATGTAACGCATAGAGTTACAGGTTACAGGTGTCCTGTCAGCAAAAAATGGGGGGTGTGGGGGAAAGGGAGAGTGTCAAGGTGGTTTCCGGGCTTTGTTAACAAGGCTGGTGGCAGATGGGAAAAAACTGTTCTTGTGGCGTGAGGTTTTGGTCCGGATGGACCGCAGCCTCCTGCCAGAGGGGAGAGTTTCAAAGAGTCTGTGACCAGGGTGGGAGGGATCAGCCAGAATCTTCCCTGCCCGCTTCAGGGTCCTGGAGGTGTACAGTTCCTGGAGCGACAGTAGACTGCAGCCAATCACCTTCTCAGCAGACCGAATGACACGCTGCAGCCTGCCCTTATCCTTGGCTGTAGCAGCGGCGTACCAGATGGTGATGGAGGAGGTGAGGATGGTCTCAATGATGGCTGTGTAGAAGTGCACCATCATAGTCTTTGGCAGGTTGAATTTCTTCAGCTGCCGCAGGAAGAACATCCTCTGCTGGGCTTTCTTAATGAGGGAGCTGATGTTTGGCTCCCACTTGAGATCCTGGGAGATGATGGTTCCCAGGAAGCGGAAAGATTCCACAGTGTCAATTATGGAGTCACAGAGGGTGATGGGGGCAGGTGGGGCTGGGTTCTTCCTGAAGTCCACAACCATCTCTACTGTCTTTAGAGCGTTGAGCTCAAGGTTGTTCTGGCTGCACCAGTCCAACAGATGGTCCACCTCCCATCTGTACGCGGACTCGTCACCATCAGAGATGAGTCCGATCAGGGTGGTGTCGTCCGCAAACTTCAGAAGCTTGACAGACTGGTTACTGGAGGTGCAGCTGTTGGTGTAGAGGGAGAAGAGCAGAGGAGAGAGAACACAGCCTTGGGGGGAACCAGTGCTGATGGTCAGGGAGTCAGAGACGTGCTTCCCCAGCCTCACGCGCTGCTTCTTGTCAGACAGGAAGTCAGTGATCACCACAGAGGCCTGTATTTTCTATTTCTAAGATATAGACGTAGAGGGAACATGATCACTTGGTGCATATCTGAGTCACTAACTAGTGCCATGATGAGAGATAATCAGTGTTATTCTCTTCGCCTATCAATGGCCACAGTGTTATGGTTTATTAGAGTATTTTGGGAGGATGTTTATGAAGGCTTTTCATTTTTCCTTACATTTTCATGTCTCTGTCCTTCTTGTAAAAAAGCACCAGGTGTCGATGACTACAATCATGTTCAAAGGTTGATCAAAATATCACAGTACTCAGTAGGCTGAGTCCTGCTTTCCTAAAAAAGGCATTTGCTTATATTATAAAAATCACAAGTCCTAATTACTTGTATTTAAAACGGGACCATGAAATATCACCCCTCCTCAAGGTTTAAATCCAGTTGCAACATGTTTATGATTACTTGTTGTGTTTGTCTGAACTTCTTAGGGCCAGTACAAGTTCAGGTGTCCTGCTATAAATGAAGACACCCAGGAGAAATGTGGTGCTATTTGGTCTTATCGAGAGGTGCGGCGCCTGGCAGACCTGAGCGCTGAAGAAATGGAGTACTTTGAAGAGAACATCGCTCGTCTGGTGGCTGCAGAGTACCAGGAATTTAAATCAGTAAGTGCCTCTGACCTCAGATCAGTCTTGACTCTAACAGTAACTGTTCTACTACATCTATTGTGTCTTTTTCTCACAGTGCCCTGGATGTAAGACCTATGTTGAAAGAAAGAACCTGACTAACCTCTGCACACAGTGCTTGGTGTGTGCTGCAGATAAGAAGAAAGTGTTCCAGTTCTGCTGGCAGTGCTTGAAGCCTTGGAAAGGTCCAGCTCCTCGCTCTGATCGCTGTGACAATGATGGCTGCATCAACCATGACCTGGAACTGCTCAGGACCTGCAAAACCACATCCTTTCTCCAGGTGAGGGGGGTTCATGCCTGTCCCTCCATCCGGGCCTGTCCCACCTGTGGTCAGAAGGTGGAGCACGACAAGACGGGCTGCAAGAACATCATCTGTCCTCGCTGCCAGGTGGAGTTCTGCTTTGTGTGCCTGAAGCTCACTCCTGAGTGTCTGAAGACCAGTTCCTACTTCATCCCCTGCAGTGATGGTGTGGCTCCCAGACAGACATCCATACCTGTGTGGCGCAGGAAGTAAAACTGCAGAAAAACAGGGTCCCAGCTGATCTCCTTTTACTGGAACTTGGTTGAAAGATTCCCAGGAATTAAAAATGTTACAGGTAGTTTTGTTCATGTTCATTAACTGCAAAACTCCTTAATTTCTATTTATCATCAAATGATATCTGCAAGATTTTTATTCTTATGTAATAATTTGACTCTACAACAAATTCTTTGATTTCATTTTAAATAAAAAAAATAAATTTTTAACTCAAAGCATATGACATCTGCCTCAAACAAGTTTGTCCATCTTTAATTTACCTTTAGTCTGGACATTATCATGTACACTCACCGACCACTTTTTTTAGGTACATCTGTCCAACTTCTCGTTAATGCAAATTTCTAATCAGCCAATCACATGGCAGCACCTCAATGCATTTAGGCATGCAGACATGGTGAAGATGACCTGCTGCAGTTCAAACCGAGCATCAGAATGGGGAAGAAAGGTGATTTAAGTGACTTTGAACGTGGCATGGTTGTTGGTGCCAGACGGACTGGTCCGAGTATTTCAGAAACTGCTGATCTACTGGGATTTTCACGCACTACCATCTCTAGGGTTTACAGAGAATGGTCCAGAAAAGAGAAAATATCCAGTGAGCAGCAGTTCTGTGGGCGCAAATGCCTTGTTGATGCCAGAGGTCAGAGGAGAATGGCCAGACTGGTCCAAGCTGATAGAATGGCAACAGTAACTCAAATAACCACTTGTTACAACCAAGGCATGCAAAAGAGCAGCTCTGAACACGCAACACGTCAAACCTTGAGGCAGATGGGCTACAGCAGCAGAAGACCACACCAGGTGCCACTCCTGTCAGCTAAGAACAGGGAACTGAGGCTACAATTCACACAGGCTCATCAAAATTGGACAATAGAAGATTGGAAAAACGTTGCCTGGTCTGATGAGTCTCGATTTCTGCTGCGACATTCCAATGGTAGGGTCAGAATTTGGCGTCAACAACATGAAAGCATGGATCCATCCTGTCTTGTATCAATGGTTCGGGCTGCTGGTGGTGGTGTAATGGTGTGGAGAATATTTTCTTTGCACACTTTGGGCCCCTTAGTACCAATTGAGATTCGTGTCAACGCCACAGCCTACCTGAGTTATTGTTGCTGACCATGTCCATCCCTTTATGACCACAGTGTACCTATCTTCTTATGGTTACTTCCAGCAGGATAACGCGCCATGTCATAAAGCATGAATCATCTCAGACTGGTTTCTTGAACATGACAATGAGTTCACTGAACTCAAATGGCCTCCACAGTCACCAGATATCAATCCAATAGAGCACCTTTGGGATGTGGTGGAACGGGAGATTCACATCATGGATGTGCAGCCGACAAATCTGCAGCATCTGTGTGATGCTATCATGTCAATATGGACTAAACTCTCTGAGGAATGTTTCCAGTACCTTGTTGAATCTATGCCATGAAGGTTTAAGGCAGTTCTGAAGGTAAAAGGGGGTCCAACCCGGTACTAGCAAGGTGTACCTAATAAAGTGGCCGGTGAGTGTATATCTACAGTACGTGAAAGGATTTGTGTTGTTGTCATCCTAATAGCATGAAGATATTTGGCACATCATCCATATTTTTTATCCATGGCTGGTTACAAAGTTACAAAGTCAGATGTTAAAATAGTAATTATTAAACTCATTGTGGTATCTGGTAGAGAAAGGTCAAGACCTGCCAGAAGTAGATTTTTTTGCTTTGCTAAAAAGCATACAGGTCCTTCTCAAAACATTTGCATATTGTGATAAAGTTCATTATTTTCCATAATGTCATGATGAAAATTTAACATTCATATATTTTAGATTCATTGCACACTAACTGAAATATTTCAGGTCTTTTATTGTCTTAATACGGATGATTTTGGCATACAGCTCATGAAAACCCAAAATTCCTATCTCACAAAATTAGCATATCATTAAAAGGGTCTCTAAACGCGCTTTGAACCTAATCATCTGAATCAACGAGTTAACTCTAAACACCTGCAAAAGATTCCTGAGGCCTTTAAAACTCCCAGCCTGGTTCATCACTCAAAACCCCAATCATGGGTAAGACTGCCGACCTGACTGCTGTCCAGAAGGCCACTATTGACACCTTCAAGCAAGAGGGTAAGACACAGAAAGAAATTTCTGAACGAATAGGCTGTTCCCAGAATGCTGTATCAAGGCACCTCAGTGGGAAGTCTGTGGGAAGGAAAAAGTGTGGCAGAAAACGCTGCACAACGAGAAGAGGTGACCGGACCCTGAGGAAGATTGTGGAGAAGGGCCGATTCCAGACCTTGGGGAACCTGCGGAAGCAGTGGACTGAGTCTGGAGTAGAAACATCCAGAGCCACCGTGCACAGGCGTCTGCAGGAAACGGGCTACAGGTGCCGCATTCCCCAGGTCAAGCCACTTTTGAACCAGAAACAGCGGCAGAAGCGCCTGACCTGGGCTACAGAGAAGCAGCACTGGACTGTTGCTCAGTGGTCCAAAGTACTATTTTCGGATGATAGCAAATTCTGCATGTCATTCGGAAATCAAGGTGCCAGAGTCTGGAGGAAGACTGGGGAGAAGGAAATGCCAAAATGCCAGAAGTCCAGTGTCAAGTACCCACAGTCAGTGATGGTCTGGGGTGTCGTGTCAGCTGCTGGTGTTGGTCCACTGTGTTTTATCAAGGGCAGGGTCAATGCAGCTAGCTATCAGGAGATTTTGGAGCACTTCATGCTTCCATCTGCTGAAAAGCTTTATGGAGATGAAGATTTCATTTTTCAGCACGACCTGGCACCTGCTCACAGTGCCAAAACCACTGGTAAATGGTTTACTGACCATGGTATCGCTGTGCTCAATTGGCCTGCCAACTCTCCTGACCTGAACCCCATAGAGAATCTGTGGGATATTATGAAGAGAACGTTGAGAGACTCAAGACCCAACACTCTGGATGAGCTAAAGGCCGCTATCGAAGCATCCTGGGCCTCCATAAGACCTCAGCAGTGCCACAGGCTGATTGCCTCCATACCACGCCGCATTGAAGCAGTCATTTCTGCAAAAGGACTCCCGACCAAGTATTGAGTGCATAACTGTACATGATTATTTGAAGGTTGACGTTTTTTGTATTAAAAACACTTTTCTTTTATTGGTTGGATCAAATATGCTAATTTAGTGAGATAGGAATTTTGGGTTTTCATGAGCTGTATGCCAAAATCATCCGTATTAAGACAATAAAAGACCTGAAATATTTCAGTTAGTGTGCAATGAATCTAAAATATATGAATGTTAAATTTTCATCATGACATTATGGAAAATAATGAACTTTATCACAATATGCTAATATTTTGTGAAGGACCTGTATTTAATGGTAAACTTAATATCTTGTTTGCTGGTCCCAATGACGTCTAAAAATCTAACCAAAAACGTTTGTAATTTGTTTAATGTGTATAAATCCTATTTGTTTAAGAAACAATAAAGTGTTTAGCATTAAACTAATAACTGTGAGTTTAGCAAATCCAGGTTTACCTGAAAAGTACAGTACATAAATTGCAACAATATCTTAAAATACCCAGTAGATGGAACCATTGCCTCCTAAATAACACTGCATAGTCGTATTACTTCCTTCTCAGTAGTCCCCAACCCTGGTCCTCAGGGCCCACTGTCCTGCATGTTTGCCAAACACTTTATTTAAATTAATGCTTCATTCACAGGCAGAAGCTCAATAAAAATGATATTTTAAACAGAAATGTCAAGCTTTTGAAAAGTATGTTCATTGCCATGCACTCAATACTTGCTACGCCTCCTTTTGCGTAAATTGTGTAAGTGATGGTTGCTTCTGTGGCATGGTAGAGACATATAGAGGTTTCTGATGCATCCAGGCTTCACTCCTGTTCAGCTGCATGAAGGGATATTCCATGATGAGCTATAACTAGCTGAGGGTTCAGGAACACCATGTGAAGCATTTCCATAAAGAAATGCATCCTTAAGAAGAATAAAGGTTGATCATTTTCTTTTAGCGTATTAATCATTTTCCCAGAAACTTCAATGATTATTTATGTAGTGATGATGCATCATTTCAAGGCTTCTTGCATGAATTACTGCATCAATGCGCCGTGGCATAGAAGTGATCAGCCTGTGGCACTGCGTAGGTGTAATGGAAGCCCAGGTTGCTTTGATAGCTGCCTTCAGGTCATCTGGGTCTGGAGTCTCTCATCTTCTTCTTGACAACAGCCCATAGTTTTTCTATGAGGTTCAGGTCAGGGGAGTTTGCTGGCCAATCAAGAACAGGAACACCATGGCTAGTGAAGCAGCTTTTGGTACATTTGGCAATGTGTGCAGGTGTCAAGTCCTGCTGGAAAATAAAATCAGCATCTCCATACAGCTTGTCAGCAAAGGGAAGCATGAAGTGCTCTAGAATCTCCTGGTAGATGGTTGCATTGACTGTGGACTACAGAAAACCCAGTGGACCAACGCCAGCAGATGACATGGCACCCCAAACCATCACTGACTGTGGAAACTTCACACTGGACTTTAAGAAACATGGATTCTGTGCCTTTCTGCTCTTCCTCCAGACTCTGGAACCTCGATTTCCAAATGAAATGCAGAATTTACTTTCATCTGAAAACAGAACTTTGGGGTATTGAGCAACAGTCCAGTTCCTTTTCTGTCATAATGTAGCGTTTCTTTAAACTCTGAGGAGAACACAACCACAGATTCAGGACAGCGTTTTAACAGATTTATTTTGTTAAGAAAAAGGAACAAGGTGAGACAGGGACCCAGGCAATGACAGCAGTAGACTGATTCTTCTCTGGAAGGGAAGGTGACAAGGTTATGGTTATCCCAGGAGAATTTCAAGGTGTTTTCTTTTAGAAGGGTTTGTTCAGGAACTTACAGCCAGAGCGGTTGTGGTTTAGCTGGGGAGGTAAGTCTTTCCTCCGAGATGGAGGTTGGCAGGATGAGTGTGGTAGGCGGCAGTTTCCTTTCTTTCCTTTAGCTCTTAAGTGATGACTCAGTTTAAGCGTTCCCACGTAGGAGGGTGGACAGGCAGGTGACAACAGAAATAAGGTTCTCCAAAAAAAACCTCACCCAAGCCAGGGCCAGAAGCTGAGAAGGCAGGGAGACTCACGGTGGGAGATGAGGAACGAAACCTTGAAGCTCGCTCAGAAAACAGATCACAGGACTAGGAGCCTTAAAAACCCATCAGGCAAGGTCTGGGGAAAAAGACAAGAGAAAATTCCGATTAGGTTCAGCAAAATGTATGCACAAGCACTGCACAGCACGGTCAGTACCGCAAAAATGTAGCAACAGGCTGACGTCTCCCTCCTGGTCTCAGCTCCTTAAGAAGGCCAGTGATTAGGCCCTGATCAGCAGCACCTCCCAGGAAACACTCTAGAGCAGACGGTGGAAAGAAACACACATACACTGCGCACCAACACAGAGCCCTGACATTTTCTCTGTCTTCTCTGATTCAGGAGTGGCTTGACACGAGAAATACGACATTTGGAGACCATGTCTAGTATTCGTCTGTGTATGGTGGCTCTTGATGTGCCTACTCCAGTCTCAGTATGCTCCTTGCGAAGCTCCCCTAAATTCTTAAATGGGTTTTGCTTGTTAATCCTCTCAAAGATGCGGTTCTACCTGTTGCTGGTGCATCTTTATCCACCACACTTCTTCTGACCTGCTTCACATCGCTACTTCTTCCCACTTTTTCAGATCTTCATCTGCCACCGATCTTATTGTTTCTTTTACCCATCTTATAACCATCGGGAACATGGTTTTCGGTTACTCTGTCCCTCGGCTCTGGAACTTGCTTCCTCCAGTCATTAGGAATATAGTTTATCTTCCCTTATTCAAGCCACAGCTGAAAACACACCTTTTCAAAGGATTATTCACTTTCACACTGATTTTAACTGTTGTCAATAGTCGTTCACTGACTTGGTATTTTAATTAGTTATTTTATTGATTATTTATTCATTTATTTGTTCTTCTCTGTAAGTTGACCTTGGGTTTCAGAAAGGCGCCCTAAAACAAAATGTAAAACCAGCTTCTTCAGCAGTTACCTTTTGTGGCTTACCCTCCTTGTGAAGGGTGTCGATGGCTGTCTTTTGCACATCTGTGAAGTCAGCAGTCTTCCCCATGATTGTGCAGCCTATGACCCAGACTGAGAGACCGTTTAAAGGTTCAGGAAACATTTGCAGGTGTTTGGAGTTAATTAACTGATTAGGGTGTGACAGCATCAGTGTCCAATAATGAATTTTTTCACAATATTCTAATTTTCTGAGAGACAGAATTTTATTTATTTGTATTTTTTACCTGTAAGCCATAATCATCAAAACGATTATAAACAAAGGATTTGAATATATCACTCTATGTGCAATGATTCAATATAATATATGAGTTTCAGTTTTGGAGATGACTGGCAAAAAATATTGCACTTTTACGCAATATATTAATTGTTGAGATTTACCTGAATGTGCTTAATGTAAGTCGTATTCCTTGATGGTTGTGGCCTCTTTTACCAGGACAATGCATCCTCACATGGAGCAAGATGGTTCAGGAATGGTTTGAAGGCCCAACAAAATAAGCTTAAGGTGTTGACTCCAAATTCCCAGATCTCAATCCAGTTAAGCATCTGTGGGATGTGCTGGATAAACAAGTGTGATAGATGGACATCTCACTTCATAACCAAATACAAAGATAGTGTATGTTGATATCTTGAATCAAAACATCTTAGTGTATTTTGATAACAAGATTATAGAGTCTAAAGTCTAGATAGTATCATTAGTCGGGGATGCAAGCATCTCAAATGGAAAATTTTGTTCTTTTGCACAGTAGGCATCTCAAGTTAAAGTCAATAAAACGTAGTTGTCATTAGGATGACTGACAACATTTACAGTAACAGAGAGGTGATCTACAAGGAAGTAACTTTATCACTTCATATTTCTATTGCATTCCTGTGAACCTGCCACCTATCATGTTTTATGGATGTTACCCACCCTAGAAGGTGTAAAGTGTGCACAGCTGTGGCACATAGTCTTAACAGGGAAATTAACTGTTACTGTTTGGGATAGCAAGAAAATGGGTGCTGTAATTGTTTTCATCAGTGAACATCTGCGATATGAAAATTACTTAGTGTGAAATTTGATGATGCATTTAAACAAGCCTATTGATTTGCTGACAATAAGCGAGGCTAAACTTAAGACAGCATACAAGTAAAAGAAGTCTATGCTTTATTTATATGTTCACTTCACCTTAGAGATAGTAGAACAATCCTCTACATCTAATTGTTCTGATAGTGGGAACAATTAAAATGTCCCTTTAGATCCTTTCAGTTCATGACATGATAAATAAAGTTTCATAGCTGCTCATTTATAGTGATAGGACCATAAATTAATTCAAGAAATCATTGGAGCTTTTATATTGCATCTCTTAAATCTGATCTCAGTATTATGAACATGATAAACTTTTGTTACTGGGAAAAATGTGAAACGATACAGAGCAGAACACCAGTGACCTTAAAACCACCATAACCTCAAAGTTGATCATAACTTTGCAAGGAAAAAGATTGAATTTCAACCTCTGGCACTGTTAGAGCCTCTGTGGGCACATTTTATTATAAAAGTACTGTAACCTCCTTAAATTTGACATGGTTCACCAGCAGCTATTTAACAGATAAAAATGATTCAGTTTTCTCCTTTGTACAAATAATTTTAAGCCGTTGGAAATCTAAAACATCGGCTGCTTTAAGAAGTCCCTTAGCATTCAAGCAGACCTATAATATTGCTCTCTGAAAAGGGGTAAATGACTCTTAAACAAAGGACAGAAAGACTTAAGAACATTTCTTTCTTCCATGGCTTGTAAATACAATGGACTCTGGTAAGTTATACAAAAAATATGATTAACACGGTTATTAGCACTGTTGCATTGCTGCATGAAGGTCCAAGGCTTCAATCTGGGCTGCATGGAGTTTGTACACATGCTGGTACTGGTTCATGTGCTACATGGGCTTCCTCCCACAGTTCATAAACATGTATGTTAGGTTAGTTGGTCTCTGTTAATTATCCTTAGATCTGAATCTCTGTGTGGCCGTTCTGTTTTTAGCATTTGCTCAGTATCTCACTATGGGGTATACTTCCCTACATATCCCTCATAAGCTCCGTCAGTCATGATCAACTAGCAGCTGTGACACTGATGTCTAGCAGAGGGACATCCTCCTCTTATACTATATAATCATCCTTTTCTTGGTTCACATGAAATCAATTAGTTGCACAGTGATGTCTAATTGTTTTCCTGTGAAATATAAAGAGTTTGCTTCAATTGTGAAAGCTATCCAATAGTTGAGCTAATAAAAGCACACTTGAAGTATCTGAAATTTTGTCTTCTTTCAAAAAATGGAAGGATTGACATTATTGGCAGTAGATGCTCAAATAAGCCAATAAGTGAAGTCCCACAAAGTTCAATTATTTATTTTCTGACTGATCTCTCTCTTCTGGGTTTTGGAGGCACATGGAACAATTTTTAACAAAAAACTAAACACACCATCAAAATCAGAGCTAATGATGCTATACTCAAGTTTAAATTCAGTGAAAAAACTTTAAGCTTTATAATAATCTAATGCTTTTTTTTTAAGGAAAATTTCACATACATAATGCTACTGTACATAAAGTCACTGTTATTTTTGCTTCTTCTGTTCAGCCTCAATTTGCTTTTTTATTTTATCTTTAAGTGACTGTAAAAATATTTGAAAATAGGTGCTGGATCAGCACAAACGTTTCAACTTATTCACTATGAGTAGGACGCTCGTTTACTCCTCACATGACGTGAATCAGGGCAACAATCAAGGTAAGAATTCCCTAAAGACATCAATAAAAAGTGAATTTCAAGCAAAAACGTATACATTTCTTTTACAAATGAACTTCCACATTCAAAGAGTACAATGGGTTCACAAACCAAGGAGCAACGTGTTACCTGAACAGTGTGTTACAGGTGTTTATGACGGAGGAGTTCAGAGAGGCTGTGAAGAGGTTTAGGAATAAATAAAAAATAGGCTATCATTCCAGATTTTACAAGACATGTGAAGTGTGCCATTTTTATATAACTTTTGAATCTCTTTCAACATTCTCTTAACAGATGCTAAAATAAATATTAACGTGGCATTGATCCACAACTCCAAACCCTATTTACAAATCTGACAAAGAGAACAGCAGAAACCACAGACGTTACCACGACGTTGCATATTAAAAACGGTAAGGTACAAAATGCGTTAAGCAAATTGTTTTTATCAAACATAAATCTGTGTTCTCTTTTATTTTAATGGAATATTCTTCCTTAAATTTCCTCAGTTAATGAACCGCATGACACTTCTGAGTACTTTGAAAGGATTTTGACAAAGACCAGTGATAAGGCTTCACAGGTAAATCAAAAATCAAGTTGTAATCAGCGGAACATAAGAAAAAATTATGATATAAAACATATGGAAAATAAATGCTTGGTATATATTTTGATCTCTTATTTTTCTTTTTTAATTAGGTTCTCAGATTTTCAAAGGACAGTTAACATACAGGACTGATTGTCAATGTGGTAAAAAAAAACTCCCGAATTTGAAATACCCCAGCTTCAGAAGTAAGTCACTGTCCTTTCTTTTACTGTTTCATTTATGCTCCTAATTCTAATATGACTTTAATGTCTTTCCGTGCATCTCTCACTAGATCCCAGAGTGCCTATCTTCTGTTTTACAAAAAGAAAAGTAAGTAGTAGACAATTTTAATGCTGCCTTACTTTACAATAACTTGCACAGAGTTTACTTGATAATTGTTTTCCATTTGATATTTCAGATTCTGGCACACAAGATGAAAGACAAGTGTTTGCCATGGCGGGTCTACCATTGAACAACAACATCACAGCCTGGTGTCAAAATGTTAACAGGAGTGAAAGAGGCATTTTATGACTACAGTAATGAAGAGGTTACTGACAGTAGGGATCATACCAAGAAGAATAAACAAAGCGGCAGCTGGTTAAATGAAGACCAAAGAAACAGATATAATTCGAGTACCAGACTACAAAAGGAATGCGAGGGTATGAAAATTTCAGGGAATGTGAAGGAGTGGACAGAAGGTTGTTGTGGATTTTCTTATCAAAGTGGGAGAGAAGACAACTCATTAACAAGAGAAAGACCGGACTTTATCTTTATAAGTTTATTCAAAGGCATTTCAGCATTTGAAGACTCTGTCACTGAGCAAGTCAGAGAAGCAGACCCCCGAACAGAATTTACAGACAGTATTTAAACAGTATTTGGGTGTTACCTCAACTAAAAAGAGTTTAGAAATATAGCCCCTAGTCCCTCCCCGGGTCAGAGGTAACAGAGTTATTTATGAGGGCACCCATCTACCATCCCTTGAGATACAACACTTCAGGGAGTGTTAACCATAAAACTCCTGATAATGAATTTAGAGCCCCTCTGCTCTTAAGAAACCAAAACACAGAGGTCAGAAAGAGAGAGGTAAAGGAAAGTTCTGAGCACTAAAATAATTTTCCACAACAAGGTCAACACCTTCATACCAGCAAAAAGGTAGAAAATATGTTTTCAAAACAGGACCATTTCAAAATGCAAACAAGACTGATTTGACACAAAATGTCAAAATTCTGAACACAGAACAAATAAACAAATAGATAGTTCCTCCAACAAATAGGTGTGTAGGGAAGAATCAATAAAGCAGCAGCCACAGGGACAGGAGAGGACGGTTCAGATGCACGATAAAGTACAGAAACAAGATCCACAACAGAAACTAAAGAAAAATTTGAAACAAAATCTAGTCCATGTGTCAGTCCATGTGTCAGTGTCAAGTGTTAAACAAGAATATGTTAAAGCCAAAGCTGTTACTGAATATGATGTCAATCAAAAGGAACAAGACAATAAAGGGGATGATGATCAAAATGATAATCACCTGATAACCACAGAATCTAAAATGGAAAGTAAGAAACAGGGAGATCTTAGTCATGAAAAGATGGAAACGGAAAACTCTACAACAAGACGAAAATTACTTCAATGTCCACAAAAGATTGATTTTTGTTTACCCAATTTTCTACACAGTAGAACAAAGCACCATATTAACAGTGAGCAGGAAGAAAGTACAGAGGTTGATACAAGGCCTATATTTCATAATTTGACATTGGAGTCAACTTCACAAAGTTTTGAAAAAAAGGAGAAGAAACAAAATAGATCTACATTCTGTTGATCATTAAAAACTTATCTAAAGTATTTTTACTAGAAATTGTGGTATGCTGGATCTAATGTTTTTCCCTTCTTAGATTGTGGTTGAAATAAAACATTTGTTGGGATTTCATTAAACTTGAAAATTGCTTAAAACTTTATTACTTTTAATACTTCTATTAGATGGAGCCTTGGTGTAAATTCTGGATTTTTATTGGGCTCACCCAGTTTGACAGTAAGGTTCTGTAAAATGTTTCAAGATGTATGGTTCTCCAGAAAAGGTGACCAAAGCTCAAATGTTTGTGGAAGTCAGAGCTTGTGTCATCCTGACCTGTTGATTTATATTTTCCTTTTAAAAAGAGATAAACACAAATGATTTTATGAAAATGTTGAGCAAAAGAAAACATTTGTTCACTAGGTAACATATTTAAAATGAGCAGATAACACAATGTATTTTAAATCAGTGTAAGGCAATCACTATAGAAAAGATAAGATTTAAATGTTAAAAGTTATGTTTTCTTGTTTTACGTTTGTGTTACTTTGCTGGAAACTATTAGTTTAAATAACTTTAAGAAATGTATGGATTGCCAAAGAGGCCACTCTCACTATTCTTTTTACTTTTATTCGTTTTACTGTTTATGAACATTACACTGGACTTGCTAGAACTTCACGGTTCACGTGATCATGGGAGATGATTTTGCATTTTATGATAAACTTCTTTGTTTCCTTTTGGATAATTTTGAAATTCTAAAGCTGAATGTAAAATGGAATAATTTTCTGAAGAAAGTGGGAAATAAAGTCTTAAATGAACTCTTCTTCCTCTGATGCCATTATTATAAAGTATTGTATTGATTTGATATAAATTCATGCTTTAATGATTCAAAAAGGAAAGTTATATTATAGCAATAAAAAAATAAACAAGAAACAGCCAGTAGTAATTAAAAAAGGTTCTAGCATTTAGGCACCTAAACTACATGACTTCATTCCACTATTTAGGTCATGCACAGTGTCACATGCAGGATATTGTGTTGCAACACAATAACATTGACTTCTCTACAGACTAAGAATATGACATGAAGATACATATTATTTCTTTCCACCTAGCTGACAAGTTTAGAAGGTGGAAGCTTAGTTTTATGACCAGTTGAAGTATATTTATGATGATGCTTTATTTAATTACGGTATGTGATTCTCACTTGAATATCATCATGCCATAATATTCTGTCTACATAAGACCTGGCTGCTTGGGAGGTTTGCCAGGAGATAATATCTTCTGTTCAACACTCTCTCAATGTAGTCTCTTTACATTAAGAGAAGATTAATTAATTGTCTGGAGCGTGGGTGTCCAAAATAATTTTTATATATTCTCAACCAGCATAAGGAGTAAGCAGTCTGTTTTTTGGTTCTGCATACAATACACTTGTTTAGATGTTTGAAAGTGTTGAAGGTTAAATTTGTCTGATAAACCATTTGAATATTGATCTGGACAAATGTTTTAGATTACAGTCCTCCTGGAAATTGTACTGATTACATATTTCCATTTTTCTGGCAAAGGCTACTAGATGTTTATTTAAATTGTTCTGGTATTTGAAAGGTCTTTTTTACTTACATTATTGCATGAGTAAAACTCATCTGACCAAATCACACATTTCTAGTGAAAGTCCACGTACACTTGATCAAGCTCCAAATATTTACATTTGTGATGGTAAATCAGAAGATTATTTCTCCTGGCAAAACTCCCAGACAGTCAGTTGTCATGTAGATATCATGCAATTGTTTCTGTAGTCCTGTCCAGGGTGTACCCCGCCTCTCGCCCATAGACTGCTGGAGATAGACACCAGCTTCCCCGCGACCCACTATGGAATAAGCAGTAGAAAATGACTGACTGACTGACTGTTTCTGTAGACTTGTAGACCTCAAAGATTCCCCTCTTTGTGTCCCATAAAGTTGGTGAAGATATGTTTTTTTTCCTCTGGTAGGTAAAATGATCTGCCTTACTGTCCTCACTTTGTATGGTGGCAAGATAAACTTGGGGTTTGTGTGGAGCTTTGGTTTTGTCAATTCCAATTGATGAAGACCAAGGGAGATCTGTCCTACTTGAATTGAAATGTCCTATTTTGAAAACTGACTAAGAGAAATAGACCTCTGGATGACTTATTCTGTTAAGTTCAATTCAGTTTATTTATATTGTAAAAATTCACAACAAATATATCAAGGTACTTTACAATACAATCAGGCCCAATTGCCACACATTAACAACATCACATGATTAAAAAGTTAACTTCAACCAAGCAGCTTGGATTAGGAAGCAAGATCTTTATGGGACTAGTTTTTTGTTGGAAAGCTTGTCTACCCCTCCTTATAAAAGATCCACTGAAAGCAGCATTTATTTAAAAAATATACTTTCCCACCAATCAGTGCAAAGATCTTATAGAATATATTTTTACTGCATTTGTTTACATTAAAATAACACAAATTATTAAAATTGAATGCTAATCTTTAAAATACCTGTAAGGCTAAAGAATAAGGACTAAACACACTTGTGTAACAAGTTACTGGAATTACAGGACTGAAGTATTTACAATTTTAAAACCATCTTATAACACAGAGACAGTGCGTGTACTATAATAGTGAGGAAATGCAAATACATACACTACATGTTACACGTCAAACTGTAGGTCATATTATCATGAAATTATCATCTGAGATTTATTTCAAAGTAACTTTCTAACAGAAAAGCACAACAGATTCTATGTTTTTATAAAAAATTTGTTTCAGAATGTTTTAGATAAGTCTGATAAGTAACGTTAGGAAAGCATTTAACTGAAGAAAATATATTTCAATAAACAAAATCATATCACCGGATACATTTCACTGGAATTCCACCTGCCACACAGGTATAGAGGTCTGTCTTGGGGCAATACCAATGGAGCATGGTCCATAATAATCATAATTAGGTGATTTCTTACAATCAGCGGTGATCTTTAGGCACACAAAGCAGAACTCCACCTTACATCTGTAACACGTGACATTTTTACATTGTATTCCAGTGTGCTCCACCAGTACCCCACAAGTAGGGCAGGCCCGGATGGCGGGACACCAAATAACTTTCACATACTCAAAGCTTACATTTGGGCCTTTTCTAAGTGTATTCAGTGAGTTGTTATTGCAGTCCTCATTTCCACAGTGGTCGGAGCGTGGCTGTGGGCCCCTCCACTCTCTCAAACACTGCCAGCAGAATTCATAGACGTAACCTTTCTTTGCTGTGCAAATCCGGCAGTGGACACTCAGATTGGATGAATCCTTCCTAGTCACGGAGTATTTGCATCCAGGACACTGTTATGTGGTAAATCCTGAAAAAGAAAAACAAACAGATATGTCATTATCTTATTTTAGCATTCAGTCATTTTTTTAACCGATGAAGTTAAAAAGGTGTATCGGTACGTTAACTAATCGTTCTATTTTCAGTGAAATACTTACTGGTTTGGTGAAAAAGTAGTTCCTGGCAGCATTGAGAGCCAAGTTTTTTTCAAAGTACTTCTTTTCTTTAGCAGTTAGAAGAGCCATTTCACGGACCTCCGTATATGACCATACAGCATCACAGTCACTCTGGCCACAAAAAAATCTGCTTTGACCCTTTATTGAAATATTGACAAACAGAAAAAGTCAGAAATATATACAAACATATTCAAAAGGTAAAGAGCAACAAAGTGGAGACTGCATAAAAGTAGTTGTTTGTTTATACAGAGCTGTGAAAAAGTATTTGCCCCATTTTGTTTTTTTCTTTTTAGATCATTAAACAGATTTTAAAGTCAGAAAGATAACCTATATACAAAGAGCGGTTTTAAATTGATGATTTTTTTCTATTGACGGAAAAAGGCTTTCCACACCAACCTGGCCTTTTCTGAGAAAGTAAACCAGGTATCAGACCAGTTATTGTGTTCTTCCTGCACTTTTGACCTCACAACTCTTTCATGGACGCCATATTTTTCATATTGTTAAATCACTAACACTGACATTAAATGAAACAAGTGAGGCCTGCAGTGTTCTAGATGTTGTTCTAGGTTCTTTTGTGACCTCTTGCCTCAGTCGTTTTGAAGGTGCTGTTGGAGTAATTTCAGTAAGCCAGCCGCTCCTGGGAAAGATCATTACGGTTCTGTGTTTTGTCTATTTGTGGACAATGATTCGCACTGTTACTCACTGGAGGCCCAAAGCCTTAGAAATGACTTTGGAACACGTTCCACATTTAACAAGGAGGCAGTTATTTTTCAAATTGGATTGTTGCGTCTTAGTATGTGTGAGTGAGACAAAAAAAGCAAAAACAGAAGAAATCAGGGGAGGTTATGTTTTACAGCAATGCAACACTTTTGTTTTTTTTATATTAAACAAAGAAATAAGTAAAACAATGTATTGTAAAAAAAAAAAAAAAAAGACAATAAAATAGAATAAACATAAAATAACAAGAGAATTTCCAGCTATGATTAATTGTACTCACCTACTTGCAGGTTTAAGGAATCCTAAAATAATGTCGGCTTTATGTGGATTTAATATTTGTACAGATATTCACTTCACAACCTTATTATAAGTTTTAATTTCATCATTGTAATTCCTTGATTGACAGTTTCAGAAAATGACAAATATTTGTATTTTGGGATATATTTTTATGTCTATATCTCATTAAATTGTTTGCTTGTGATTTATTTAACACTATATCTCAATTTAGGTCGTTACTTATTTTCATCTGTCTTTGCTATAACTGCACACTTGTCTCACACTACATTATTAATAGACCACTAAAGGAACACCTTGTCATTCTAACCGGTGCCCCTGCTTGTCATAATCCTATAGTGTCTCAGAGTTATCCAGTCACGAGCTTACAGAGTATAAGTGCTTAAATAACCAGTCTCCATAATTCATAAAGAAGTACTGAAGAGAATTTACAAAAGTTAAAGCAATTACATAAAGCTGAAAAATAAGCAAGAAAGCGACCATTGTTTCAGCCTTATGTCATGGTTGTCATGCTAGATTGATCTAACCTCTGGGAAAATGACTGAAAAAGCGTTTTCAATGTCTCCCCATCTTCGTGATTAATTTGTAAACTTTTTTTTTTTTTCTTGTTTTTTTTTTTCATTTAAAGCATCAATTTCAGGAATCATGCCAAAGGAAAATTTTAGGGGTTAAACTGCTTACAAAGTATAGAATTCTGGATTAAGGAAGCAGTATTTCTTTTAACTTTTGTTGCTTAGTGTAATAGAAAATATCAAAAGTAAAATTTCGAATGTTCAACTAAATACTTTGCTGTATATATATATATATATATATATATATATATATATATATATATATATATATATATCTAAGGGGGGAAAAGGATAATTAAACACCTACCTCTTCCAACAAATGTTTGCACCATTTAGTGAGAGACGTCGGGGTCACAACATGACCGCAGGACATCTGAGCCCTTGGAGACTTAAAACCTTCACACAGAACTGTGGAAAACCAACAAGATTAATAAAGACACATTCTAAGCTTTATCAATATATGCTGCTATACTTGTTTTATTCATTGCCTGCCCGAAAGTATCAAAGTGATTTATAATAGCTTTTAAAAATAATTACCAAGCTACTTACAGTCAAATTCATCTTCTGCATCCACTATATTAATGTTTGGATCGCGGGGATCATAATGCTTTTCCTTTTTTAATTTAAAAAGTTTTGAGTTCCTTGTTTTTGTCGTCCTAAACGAAACCACGAAACACTCGGACCTAGAAGTCTAAATGTGACTACTCTTTCGATCTCTCCAGATAATTCTCACATCATGTGACATATTCTTCCGATCCTTAAAATGGACCGGTGCCAACTGTGGGCCAGAAACCACGCCCCAACCAGGTGTTCTGTAGTTTAAAGGTTGCATAACCAATGTTATGCAATATTAAAACATTGTTTATACCTGTTTGCCTCAGCAACTTTCACGGCGAGACCCAAAGTAAATGCGCTAAAATAAATGAAAATGACTTGACATGGAGAGCACACTTCACAGATATACGTCGATTAACAACAAACGTGATCTCAGGGCAATGTTAACAGCTCAAAATTATAACTACCCAGTAAAATACAATCAGAGGCTGCATTCATTTTGTCAATTTGGGAAATTTTTTTATTTTTTAAGCACGCATTGTAGTTTCACACTTTAAAAGACATAATTGCGAAATGTGTTCAATGAAAGCAATCTTTTCACGGCCTCGGTGTATTTCTACCTCTGTTAAACAGGACTGAAATGCTTGTATTTCTCATATTGTCTCTTACATGTAATATTGTCTGTTGTGAGCAACGTAAGCCACCTGTCATCCGCATATTTTCAGCATTAATTAGTTTTTCTACTGTCAAAAACACAGTAGCTACTGTATACCTGTCCAATACTTAAAGCTTAAATTTTCTGGTACACAGAGGCCGGGACCTTTCACTCACTGCACATTGTTTTCTTTATCTTTTAATCATATTAACCAGGTGGCTTTCATATAATTCTGGTCTTTAGAGGCTTAAAGAATATTGTAGGCCTTTTCTGTTGCCATTTCTTGAATATACAATGTTATGCTGTGTGTTCTTACTTGTTATAACGCCCATTGGCTCACCCACAGCAGCCTGCATTTTAGCTTTTGGAGACGGTTACCTTTTGCAACACTTTGCCATTGGTTTAATAATAAGAATAAATAAATAAAAAAGCTTTTATAGAATATATAGTTTTATTTAAAATATTTGACGCAACATTTGACATTAATCAAGCATTAGCGCACACTGGCGCTGGAGAATTAGGACGAGCTGGTGATGGTGGAGATGTTTTAGGTGCGGAGTGGGGTCATTCCTCCTCCATCTAGAAAGATCACCATATGGATGACAGACTGGTCCATGACTCCGTATGCAGACAGCGGATTATGGTCCTTATCCAGTCTTTTGTCTGCGAAGATCAACTGCATATGCCCAAGCATCTCCTCTGCATACACAAACACACACACACACACACACACACATATATATATAAAAGGAGAGAACAGAAATCGAAAAGACTGCGCAAACGCAAACTAAAATACATAATCCTGTACTACAATGAGTATGTTTAGCCCCCTTCCTAAATGTTTTGTGTCCAATGAGGACAGGATATTATCAAATCAGGCAACAGAGAAGCAGACTTTCACTTCTAAATCAAGGTCTAGCTCCATGTAGGCTAAATAATATAAGCTGGTCAATTATTTTGTTTCTAACTGACAATTTAGAAGAAAGTTGATGGTTACTTTTATCAATTAGTTATTATTTCTTTCTTCACACAGGTCCTGTTTATTGTTCGAATACCCAATAAGAAAAAGTACGGTCCTGTTACCTTGGTCACCTGGAAGCTTCACAGATATTTTCTTTTTCAGCTTCAGGACTGTAATCTTCTTCATTTCCTTCTTACTGCTGCACAAGTCGATCATCATCTTTTTCCTATTTTCGGTAAAAACAATAACTTGTATCATTATTTTTTTCGCATGCAATGTAAAGCACTCCTCTTGAAAACAAACAGTTGCTTGAAATGAAAGTATGGACTGATGGGTATTGACTATAAACACGTCACAGAGGGGAAGTTCGTTTCGTATTTAATGATGCAAGGTAAATACAACAGGTCACATGAGCAAAGCTGCAGATATAACTCAACAAATAATTGTTTATAATAATAAACAGCAACAACTCAATTTAAATTCCATTTATTGTTATCTATTTTTTTAGTTTGTCAGAGTCATGGAGCGATCCGATTTCATTTGGTCAAGTAGGGGGGGCAGCAACATGAGTTTGTTCTTCTACTTTAATAAATGAGAGAGCAATTGCTTCATTTGCTCCACTGTGCAGTTGCCCATAGGTCTAGCTGAACAGACCAAGAGGTTGCTGTAGTTAAAAATGAATAGATCTCCAAAAATAATTTAGCATTTTCTAAACACTCCTTAAACAAAACAAATTTAAAACAATAAAAAATCCCACTTATTAAACCTGACAGGGCACACCTGTGAAGTGAAAACAATTTCAGGTGACTACCTCTTGAAGCTCATTGTTAGGTTGAATGTATATACATTAAATGTTTATTATTATCACTCACATATATTTCTTGTCTATTCTAAAAGGTCAGATGCAGATGTGACCCAGCATTCTGAAACATTCTGCACTCACTTGTTATTTTGGTCTATGTGTAGCTGGTTTCACAACACCCGAAAGCAGAACCAGCTGTTCCTCTTTCCACTCTCTAACTCTGCCTGACCTGTCTCGCACCCCTATTTTGTAACCTGATATGTCTGTTTACTTTACTGTATAAAATAAACTCCGTTGGTGATCACACTTCTGTAGTCCACTGCAGATCAGTGTGATTACCCCCGCTGCGAGTAGAAAGAGTCTCTGTGTCGTTCCTCTGAGTCTGACTGTTGGTTTGAGCTGATCACTCATTCCACACCCTAACACTCATCAACAGAATGCCAAGAGTGTGTGGAGCAGTATTCAAAGCAAAAGGTGGCTACTTTGAAGAACCTAGAATATAAGACATATTTTCAGTTTTGTGTTAGTAGTGCCAGGCCAAAGGGACGATTTAATCATTGGCACAAATGTCATAAGATTTCTCATGTATCAGCTGAAAATAACCAATGATTATTGGCGTCCAGTGTCCAGTCCCAGTCTTCTCCCAGAATGTGAGCAGTTTCTCAACATGATGGCAAGCACTTCTCGGTGGAGAGGTGAAGAACTCCCAGAAAAGATTGGCACAGTCAAATTACAACAGTCTGTTACCCTACTGGCAAGGACTGAACATCTGGTGTGGGGTAAGCTGCCACATAACATTCCCATGTTTCCAGGGAGTACTGTAATCACTGAACCAACCTCATCAAAGTCGATGCCACGCAACATCATGATTGCTCGCATTATCACTCCTTTATGGGGAGATAGGTGGGTCCCTTTAAAAGTCAGACAAGCCCATCACGCTGAGAAGAAACAGCAAGTTGGCAGATGTGTCCCCTTGCCTGGCGGTTGAAGATTTTGAGATTTTTCAAGGCATCAGCCAGGTTGAAACTACTGCTCCAGAGAAGGGACATGTCAAAGAAGGGCCCGCAGATCTGAAACTGCGATTGCAACAGCTTGGGCTCGGTGACCTTAATATTGACTTATGCCACACTGATGATGCAGGGAAAACAAAGTTGGTCGAGCTGCTTGAGAAATATAATATAATATGTTTTTTCTAAGCACGCTCTATATTGTGACAAGGCAGAAGGCTTTGTACATCGTATCCGGCTTGTTGATGATAGACCATTTTGTCTCCCATACCGCCAAATCCCGCCAGCTCATTATCACAAGCTGCGCCAGGTTTTATCTGACATGGAGGAACAGGAGATAATAAAGAAATCTGTGAGTGAATACGCCTCTCCTCTTGTGCTAGTCTGGAAGAAGGATGGCAGTCTGAGGATATGCACAGGTGGTTAAATGCAAGGACATTGAAAGATGCACACCCACTTCCACACCAGTCCGACTGCTTAGCCGCTCTTGGAGGCAACACTTACTTCAGCACTATGGATTTGACGTCAGGATTTTACAACATTCCTATGGCGGAGGAGGACAAGAAATACACAGCATTCACAACTCCAATGGGGTTGTACGAATATTATACAATGCCCCAAGGCCTGTGTAACAGCCCCGCCTCTTTCGTGAGGATGATGCTCAGCATATTTGGAGATCTGAACTTTAACAGTTTGTTGTGCTACCTGGACAATCTCCTTGTTTTTGCTTCGAGTGAAAAAGAGTCTCTGGAGAGGTTAGAGGTTGTGTTCCTACGCCTTCGCCTGCACAATCTCAAGTTGAGCCCCAAGAAATGTCACTTCATGAGATCATCAGCGAAATTTCTGGGGCACATCATAGATGCCCATGGAGTGTCTGTCGACCCTGGAAAGGTTGAAATCATTACAAAGATGACAAAGGCTGACCTGATGGAGGGTGATGGATGCACGCCTTCAGTCAAGAGGATAAAGTCCTTCCTTGGTATGGTATTTTATTACCAACATTTCATTCCGAGCTGTTCATCTGTGGCCAAGCCACTGTTTGCTCTAACTGCTGGACAGAAGAGGAAGGGCAAAACCAAACTAACAATAAATGCGGGTTCTTGCAGAAAACTAAGACCATCTGACTGGACAGAGGAATGTGAAACAGCCTTTTTGAGTCTTAAAGAAAAGCTGTTGAATTGTGTTGTTCTTGCACACCCAGATTTCTCACAGCCTCTGATTTTGTCTATTGATGCTTCACTGGATGGACTTGGAGCTGTCTTGTCTCAAGTACCAGTTGGAGAAGAGAAGGGTCGCCCCATCGCATTTGCCAGCAAGACGCTGAGTAACTCAAAAGAAATACCCGGCTCACAGGCTTGAATATTTGGCTTTGAAATGGAGTATATGTGAGAAGTTCAGTCATTGGTTAAGAAGTCAAACATTCACGGTGTGGACTGATAACAATCCACTCTCCTACATCATGACAAAGCCGAGACTTGATGCTTGTGAGCAGCATTGGGTGGCGAAGCTGGCACCCTTCTCTTTTGATCTCAAACACATACCTGGGTCCAAGAACACAGTGGCTGACGCGCTCAGCATGGATCCATTTGCAACAACTGTCAATCATAGGATCATCACTGAGGGCTATTCTCATCTCCTTATTGAAGCTGATAGTATTAGCCAAGATGGGGTCCAAGATGCTTTTCACCTAAAGGTCCAGAGCCAAAAAGTGAAGAAACCATCTTGTGTCGGTCTAGAACCCCATGGGAGTTCGCAACCTTACCAGTGTGATGCAGTCAAGGTTCTTCTGGAGATGCATGACCAGTGGGATTTGGTTACTGAGACTTGTGCAGTAGCACTGATCCAGTCTGTCCAAGATTTGGGCATACCAGGGAAAGATTCGCTCCTGTGTTCACTTTGGATAAATTGCAACATGCCGAAAAGCTTGACCCAGATGTTTCCAAAATCTTACCATTCATTATCCGAGAGAGGTGTCCATCCAGACGTAAAAGAGCAGGACTCGGCATAGGAGCTACGGTGATCATTAAACAGTGGGAGAGGCTCAAGATTAAAAATGGGATCCTCTATAGAGTCCCTCGAGATCCTCTCAGCGAACAGAAAAGACATCAGTTTGTTCTTCCTGTTAGCCTCAAGGACAGAGCCTTGCAAGGCATTCATGACATGGCTGGACATCTGGGCTAGGCACGGCACTTCACCTGGCAAGACAGATTTTTTTGGCCGAAGATGGATACTGATGTGAAGGAGTATATCAAGTGTTGCCAGAGGTGCATTCTTGCCAAAACGTCAGAAACTTGTGCTCGAACCCCTCTTAAAAGCATAAGAACCTTTGCCCCAATGGAGTTGGTGTGTTTAGACTTCTGGAACGCGGAAGATTAATAGCAAAACTCAGTGGATGTGGTTGTCCTAACTGACCATTTCACAAAGCTAGCCCATGCATTTCCATGCACCAATCAAACATCAAAGCAGGTTGCTAAAAAGTTGTGCGACCGCGTATTTTATGGAGGACCGATCCTGACAAAATTAAATATAAAAGCAGAAATATATTTATTTTGTTTTTCCTTAGACATGCATTTTCATCAAGAAATGTAGATATTTCGTTTTTGTTGCTGAAGGATGTTGCAGGCAGCAGATCGCTCTCCACAGTGTCTCCAGACTCTGTCACGTCTGTCACATGTGCTCAGTGTGAACCTGCTTTCATCTGTGCAGAGCACAGGGTGCCAGTGGCGAATTTACCAATCCTGGTGTTCTCTGGCAAATGCCAAGCGTCCTGCACGTTGTTGGGCTGTGAGCACAACCCCCATTTGTGGACGTCGGGCCCTCATACTATCCTCATGGAGTCGGTTTCTAACCGTTTGTGCAGACACATGCACATTTGTGGCCTGCTGGAGGTCATCTTGCAGGGCTCTGGCAGTGCTCCTCCTGTTCCTCCTTGCACAAAGGCGGAGGTAGCGGTCCTGCTGCTGGGTTGTTGCCCTCCTATGGCCTCCTCCACGTCTCCTGGTGTACTGGCCTGTCTCCTGGTAGCGCCTCCAGGCTCTGGACACTACGCTGATAGACACAGCAAACCTTCTTGCCACAGCTCGCATTGATGTGCCATCCTGAATGAGCTTCACTACCTGAGCCACTTGTGTGGGTTGTAGAGTCCGTCTCATGCTACCACGAGTATGAAAGCACCACCAACATTCAAAAGTGACCAAAACATCAGCCAGAAAGCATCGGTACTGATAAGTGGTTTGTGGTCCCCACCTGCAGAACCACTCCTTTATTGAGTGTCTTGCTAATCGCCAAAGATTTCCCCCTGTTGTCTATTCCATTTGCACAACAGCTGTGAAATTAATTGTCATTCAATGTTGCTTCCTAAGTGGACAGTTTGATTTCACAGAAGTTTGATCTACTTGGAGTTATATTGTGTTGTTTAAGTGTTCCCTTTATTTTTTTCAGCAGTGTATATATGTAAATGCCCATTCTATGTTTATAAGCTGATTCTATGTTGTTACCAGTAATGTCCAGCAGGGGATGCTGTAGCCTAGTTCGTAACGAGCTGTGACTTTAAAAAACCGGAAAGGAAGAAGGTAAAAAAGTTTTGCTAGTCTCCTGTCAGTCAGTACTTGAGGCTGAATTATCCTGCAGACTAGAGGAAGAGGAGGATGTGCTTCATCTTTGTGACTCTGAACTAGTAGGGCACGTTCGTCAGAAAACAGCTCAAGGCTTCATAGCGGCACAACACGGACTTTACCAGCATAAACATTTTGCATCCCTTGGACAGCAGAGCGAGGTACATGTTTAAAGTTGTATTACTTTGTGAAGTCTGCACTTATGTAATGTATCTATGTTTTGTGTCAAACAAAAGCACCTAAGCAGATGTATTTTAGTTTTCTTTTTAGTTTTCACGGTGTATTTTGGTACATTCCAACTTGGTTTCGGATGAAGTAAATGTGAGGGATTGCTACTATATATATATATACACATACAGGGGTTGGACAATGAAACTGAAACACCTGGTTTTAGACCACAATAATTTATTAGTATGGTGTAGGGCCTCCATTTGCGGCCAATACAGCATCAATTTGTCTTGGGAATGACATATACAAGTCCTGCACAGTGGTCAGAGGGATTTTAAGCCATTCTTCTTGCAGGATAGTGACCAGGTCACTACGTGATACTGATGGAGGAAAACGTTTCCTGACTCGCTCCTCCAAAACACCCCAAAGTGGCTCAATAATATTTAGATCTAGTGACTGTGCAGGCCATGGGAGATGTTCAACTTCACTTTCATGTTCATCAAACCAATCTTTCACCAGTCTTGCTGTGTGTATTGGTGCATTGTCATCCTGATACACGGCACCGCCTTCAGGTTACAATGTTTGAACCATTGGATGCACATGGTCCTCAAGAATGGTTCGGTAGTCCTTGGCAGTGACGCACCCATCTAGCACAAGTATTGGGCCAAGAGAATGCCATGATATGGCAGCCCAAACCATCACTGATCCAACCCCATGCTTCACTCTGGGCATGCAACAGTCTGGGTGGTACGCTTCTTTGGGGCTTCTCCACACCGTAACTCTCCCGGATGTGGGGAAAACGGTAAAGGTGGACTCATCAGAGAACAATACATGTTTCACATTATCCACAGCCCAAGATTTGCACTCTTTGCACCATTGAAACCGACGTTTGGCATTGGCATGAGTGACCAAAGGTTTGGCTATAGCAGCCCGGCCGTGTATATTGACCCTGTGGAGCTCCCGATGGACAGTTCTGGTGGAAACAGGAAAGTTGAGGTGCACATTTAATTCTGCCATGATTTGGGCAGCCGTGGTTTTATGTTTTTTGGATACAATCCGGGTTAGCACCCAAACATCCCTTTCAGACAGCTTCCTCTTGCGTCCACAGTTAATCCTGTTGGATGTGGTTCATCCTTCTTGGTGGTATGCTGACATTACCCTGGATACCGTGGGTCTTGATACATCACAAAGACTTGCTGTCTTGGTCACAGATGCGCCAGCAAGACGTGCACCAACAATTTGTCCTCTTTTGAACTCTGGTATGTCGTGTGCATTTCAATATTTTGAGCAAAACTGTGCTCTTACCCTGCTAATTGAACCTTCACACTCTGCTCTTACTGGTGCAATGAAGACTGGCTACCAGGCTGGTCCAATTTAGCCATGAAACCTCCCACACTAAAATGATTGGTGTTTCAGTTTCATTGTCCAACCCCTGTATATATATATACACACCACCAGAACATGACTACTCTATGCAGGCTAGTATAATATCATAGATGTGATTAATGTTTGAGGGGTATAACTAATTGTCATATTTTTTTAGCACCATCTACTTCTGCATATTTCTGATTACATCTTAGTGATGTGTTCCAGCCAGCCCTTTAAACTTGATGACGTGGACAGTGGAGAGAGGCATCACAAACATCTGTAGGCCACCTGTGTGATGCTTCGCTCACCATCCAGAAAGACAAACCACAGGTCTCCGTTGCAGCGTCCTATCCAAGTCTCTGACCTTGTGAGAGATTTAGCCACACCGCCAGAGACCTTCTGTTAAGAAAGACATCTGCCTCTTTGTTCTGTTGAAGAGGTTTTTCCAGGAACCGGTCACTCAGGTTGATCCTGCTGTCGCCATTGTAAATATTTGTAAATTGTTTTATTTTATGCCTTTTGTCTTGTAATCTTGATCTGTTTGAATGTTGTTTTATTCCACATTCTGTTTAAAATGCTATTTGTAATTTTCAAAATAAACTTTGTGTTTGAAATTTAAATGAAGTTGATGTATTGTTAGGTCAAATGGAAATAAAATACATTGGTGACAAAAACAATTTTGAAATTTATTAGAACAGCTTAAAACTTTAAGAAACTATCTGCACAAAACATATTTATTTATTTCTTATATAGCACCTTATTTCGGTACCATTCTTTCTAAGATGGAAAACAGTCGGTCCATTCTCTGTACCCTCATGTCCTCCTTGATCAACCCCATCATCTCTGTCCCTCTTTCTTTCTGACCCCTTCCTGCTGGCTCTCTGTCTTCCTTCTCCTCTGGTTGACCACCGCTCCGCTTGGCCCTGGAGTGGTCCCAGGGATGGAGGCAATCAGGACAGGAGGTGTTGTGGAAGACCTCTGTCCCAACACCTCATCCATAAGGACAAACCAGGGCCAAGTAGCAGCAGTGGGCTTTTCACTGACTCCCTCTCCTGACCCTGGATACTTACAATCCTAAAGTTAGATGGAAGAAAAAAAGAGTTGACTAAACAGAGAAACCAATAAGACTTTGAGAAATATATTTTATTTGTGTGTGACATGAGAACTTATGAACAAACTTTATATTTCTTTTTCAAATTGTCCCACTTTGTTTCTGGCCTGCAAGGGGCTGAACTTCCCCTGTTGGACCGTCTTTTCCAGAACTGTCCTAAACAAACAAAAGGAAAGAGGGAAAACCAAAAGAAGTATGTTAATCACTGGATGGATATTTATGAAAGTTAGAAAGATAGGAGTTTTTGAAACTGGACAGAAACTGACTGCAAAGAATGTTGTTATTGTACCTCCAAGCCACGGTGGCTGAGTTTTTAGCTCCAGTAAAAAGGTGGTGGTTCTCATCCCTGAGCTTAATAAACTGGCCCGTCTGCTCCTTTGTTCCTAAACAACAAAAACAAACACAAAAAAAAAAACATCTTGCTTAATATCAGTGTAAAAAAAGTCTTTTTTAATTGTACATTTGTCTTAATTTGCAGAACATATTAAAATATTTCTATGCAAATGCCTAAAACAAGCTCTTTCAAACTTTTCACTTCTTTACTGAGATTTGCTTGCATTTGAAAGTGTAATTTTCTTCAGCTGTACCTGGAATCACGAATTATAATGCTAGCTGAATTATAAATATACTTTTAAAAACACATAGCATACATATTTCTTCATCAAAAATGAATATTTGTAAAGCTTATTATCTCAAGCACACTCTCCAGCAATACGGTAGGATTACATAAAATTGTCCATTTATTCAGGTTAACTTTAATAGCACCTGTAATGTTAAATCGACTTACATGAACAAATGACACAATACATTAAATATACGAACATAAACGGTTAGAAATCACTTGTGTTTAAACGTTCACTGTGATGACTGGCAGCAGGAGCTCAGTGCCGATAGTCTGGTCAGATCTCTACCGGTCTAGCTCGCCCCACCGCCGTAGGGCTGGCGAGGCAAGCCGGCAGTTACTAAGGTGGAGCGGAAAACTCCGAACACGTCAGAGCACGG
Source organism: Girardinichthys multiradiatus (assembly GCF_021462225.1). Taxonomy (NCBI): domain Eukaryota; kingdom Metazoa; phylum Chordata; class Actinopteri; order Cyprinodontiformes; family Goodeidae; genus Girardinichthys; species Girardinichthys multiradiatus. Next base: position 30,729,042 of record NC_061807.1, read on the forward strand.
TTTGAAATTAAGCGATGTCTTGATAAATCAAGCAGATTTTTCACGTCTACCCAGTTAGAGTATCGCACTAAAAACATGGGTAAAAGTTCATTGTGTCAAAGAAAGTGTCATTTTTCACAGTTACTCACAGCTTTTTCCACTGTGGTCGCCCCTGTCTGACCAAACCGCTTCGCACCCGCAATGATCAGGGAAAAGCGGGACACGCAAGGAGACTCACAAACTCATCCTTCAATCGGGCAAAAGAAGGACACATTGTTCGCCCGCATTTCAGAGACCTTTCCGCGCCGCACTGTGACGTAATCAGCCCACAAGTACGGACGTGGAAGGAATCCAGCCCCCTGATTGGGAAGAGCACCCTCGGCCTGCACATGGATCCTCCTCCTTCCTATTTAGTGACCAATAGGAGAGGAGCTGGAGGAGAAGAAGGGCAGCCCTTTGCTCATGTTGCATAATGAAGCAGAAATACATACGGTAAAGGAAAAAGAGAGACGAGGAAATGTAAAAAGAACAAAGGCATGTGTAAGGAAAGGAAAAACAAAATATATATATTTCTGCTTTTATTTTTAATTTTGTCAGGATCGGTCCTCCATACATATGTGCGGCCCTCCAAAGAAATGCCACCCCACACCATTACTGACCCACTGCCAAACCGGTCATGCTGAAGGATGTTGCAGGCAGCAGATCGCTCTCCACGATGTCTCCAGACTCTGTCACGTCTGTCACATGTGCTCAGTATGAACCTGCTTTCATCTGTGAAGAGCACAGGGTGTCAGTGGCGTATTTGCCAATCCTGATGTTCTCTGGCAAATTCCAAGCGTCCTGCACAGTGTTGGGCTGTGAACACAACCCCCATTTGTGGACGTCGGGTCCTCATACCATCCTCATGGAGTCGGTTTCTAACCATTTATGCAGACACATGCACATTTGTGGCCTGCTTGAGGTCATTTTGCAGGGCTCTGGAAGTGCTCCTCCTGTTCCTCCTTGCACAAAGGTGGAGGTAGCGGTCCTGCTGCTGGGTTGTTGCCCTCCTACGGCCTCCTCCACGTCTCCTCGTATACTGGCCTGTCTCCTGGTAGCGCCTCCAGGCTCTGGACACTCACATTGATGTGCCATCCTGGATGAGCTGCACTACCTGAGCCACTTGTGTGGGTTGTAGAGTCCATCTCATGCTACCACGAGTGTGAAAGCACCACCAACATTCAAAAGTGACCAAAACATCAGCCAGAAAGCATCGGTACTGATAAGTGGTTTGTGGTCCCCACCTGCAGAACCACTCCTTTATTGAGAGTGTCTTGCTAATCGCCAAAGATTTTCCCCTGTTGTCTATTCCATTTGCACAACATCATGTGAAATTGATGTCATTCAGTGTTGCTTCCTAAGTGGACAGTTTGATTTCACAGAAGTTTGATTTACTTGGAGTTATATTGTGTTGTTTAAGTGCTGCCTTTATTTTTTTGAGCAGTGTAATAATATATAAAAACACATCATGAAATAAATTATTATGATATCCATCATCCTTTTTTAGTTCATCCACTCATCTTCTGTACTGCTTCTTCCATAGTGGGTCACGGGGAAGCTGGTGCCTATCTCCAGCAATCTACGGGCGAGAGGCGGTGTACACCCTGGACAGGTCACCAGGCCAACACACAAACAACCATGCACACACGCATTCATACACCTATGGGCAATTTAGAGAGACCAATTAACCTAACAGTCATGTTTTTGGGCTGTGGGAGGAAGCCAAAGTACCCAGAGAACATCTTTTTAACCTTTTCAAATAATGCCAGATATTCCAGTAGGAACTTCAATAAATAAACATTTAGATACTTAAAGCTTGCAGACATTTTCGCTTTGAAACCAAACAGAAGCCAAAATAAAGTATTTTATGAACACTTAAATGTGCCATCTGGCCACTAAAATGAAGGGTCATGGTTTTTATGGGCAGAGGACATTTACCTATGTCCTGACATTTTTCAGTATTGTATTTCTACAACCTTCACTGCAGATCAATATGGAATGTAATTATACAGTCTATGCTTTTCACCACGACTACCAAGTCCGAGGCCATGGTTCTCGACCGGAAAAGGGTGGTTTGTCCTCTTCAGGTTGGAGGGGAGTTCCTGCCTCAAGTGGAGGAGTTTAAGTATCTCGGGGTCTTGTTCACGAGTGAGGGAAGAATGGAGCTGGGAGATCAGCAGACATATCGTGCGGGCTGCCACAGTAATGGCGCTGTGCCGTCCGTTGTGGTGAAGAGAGAGCTGAGCCGAAAAGCAAAGCTCTCGATTTACCGCCGGTTCTACGTTCCTACCCCACCATTGGCCATTGAACTTTGGGTCATGACCGAAAGAACGAGATCCCGGATACAAGCGGCTGAAATGAGCTTCCTCTGTAGGGTGGCCGGGCACTCCCTTAGAGATAGGGTGAGGAGCTCGGCCATCCGGAGGGTCTCGGAGAGAGCCGCTACTCCTCCACAATCGAGAGGAGCCAGTTGAGGTGGCTCGGCATCTATACCGGATGCCTCCTGGACGCCTTCCTCGGGAGGTGTTCCAGGCACGTCCCACCGGGAGGAGACCCAGGGGACAGTCCAGGACACGCTGGAGGGACTATGTCTCTCGGATGGCCTGGGAACGCCTTGGGCTCCCCCTGGAGGAGCTGGAGGAGGTGTCTGGGGAGAGGGACGTCTGGGTGTCTCTGCTGAGTCTGCTGCCCCCGCGACCCGGTCCCGGATAAAGCGGAAGACGACGAGTACGAGTACGATTATTTTGTATTCACTCTACATTTCAGTTGCTAAAATTAAATCTGATTATTTGTATGTTTCAACTCCAGATTTGAAAATAAGAGTCGTCCAAGGGTGGAGAACGAGAACTTTGAAAACAAAGGTTCAACTTCTGTAAAGAAAGCTTCAGAACACCCAAGAAGGACCATAGAGTGTCAAGGCCCAGTCCTAAAGAGGATTCAAACAAGAGATCATGTTGGCTACAGAGCAGTGCTTGCTCAGGAATGGTGGTATGTAGGTTTTACTTGTTTCTGAACACAGTAAGGCAGAGATTTGTGGATGCTGGCCTGATATCAAAAGGGGAAGCAAAGAAGTTACGTCTCTCCACGAAAAGCATCACTAACAGACTGACATTTTGCTACTTCCTCTGAAGTCCCAGGATTGGACAGCATGGATCTGGGTAAAATTCATAAATATGACACTACACCTTTGCAATAGGGCTGCACGGTGGTGCAGTTGGTAGCACTGTTGCCATGCAGCAAGAAGGTCCTGGGTTCAATTCCCAGCCTGGGGTCTTTCTGCATGGAGTTTGCATGTTCTCCCTGTGCATGCGTGGGTTCTCACTGGGTACTCTGGCTTCCTCCCACAGTCCAAAGACATGCCTGTTAGGTTAATTTGTCTCTCTCTAAATTGCCCTTAGGTGTATGAATGAGTGTGTGCATGGTTGTTTGTGTGTTGCCCTGTGATGGACTGGCGACCTGTCCAGGGTATACCCCGCCTCTCGCCTGTAGACTGCTGGAGATAGGCACCAGCTCCCCCGTGACCCACTATGGAATAAGTGGTAGAAAATGACTGACTGACTGACCTTTGCAATAGAGCATCAACATAAAATGCAATCTACCTTGTACTTTTATTTTATATTTGCTGAACCATAATCTTTTGCACTAAGATAAGATTTACTTATCTCATGAGCATTACCAGTAAGTCTGCTGTTGGGTCATGACTGATTATATGTCTCTAAAATCATCTGATGCTGTCTTTAAGTTCCAGTGACTGCCAGTAAGTAATAATTTTGTGACTGCAGGTTTAATGACCTTAGGTATCCAAAAAGAATTTTTGTTGTTGGAATATTACCTTGTTTGTAGAGTAACATATTCTGAGGATTTTTTCTAGGACTGAGTACCTTGAGGTAAGCAGCATTTGAAGGAGGTGCTCCAACCATCTTGTGAGACACTAATAAGATGACCTGAATTGTTTTGTTAGAGTAATTAAAATTTTATTTATGTAGCACCTTTCAAGATAAGAATCACATCGTGCTTCAACAAAATAGAAATGCACAACATGGAATAAAACAAAAGCAGATTTAAAATATACATTTTGAAGTGGCCTTTAAAGGAAACCACTGAGTCTGCTGATCTCAGAGTCAGAGGAAGGGAGTTCCAGAGATTTGGAGCCACAAAAGAAAACGTCTCCTTTATTTTTCAATTTTGTAAGGGGGACAATTAGCAGGTCCTGATCACAGGACATCCGGGCTAGAGTTGGGGTGTAGGGTGTCTGTCCATGCAGGGCTCTCTTGAAATAGAAAAAAACTAGGATCTTGAAATTCACTCGACCCATAGTAGATGACTTTTGTCATCACACAGGTTTTTTAATTATCAGTTGATTGTTGATTAGTGATAAAATGCTGGATTTTATCGGTAATAATCATTTATAATTATACATAATTAAAGTTAGACAGATATTCTATTCATATTTATATTTTATCAGTTCCACAGGGGAATTGGTTAATAACTGCATTCAACACACACACAATAAAAAATATTATTCTTAAACTAAGAGTGAAGAAAGCAAAAACAGAACAAATCTGAGAGGACGAAAATACTTTTTTCACAGAACTACATAAAAAATCATAAATGCAAAAAGATTCTAATGAATTTATACTATGAACATATTTTTTTGCTTACACAATAAATAACAAGTGTAGTTTGACAGAAGGTTAAAAGATGAATGGGAACACGAAAAATAATTCCCTGATCTGAGGGAATAAGTTACAAAGTCTATTTGATGTGCTGTTAAATACTTTCTTAGGTCCTCGTATTAGAGACTCCAGTTGTGTCTCTACAGTGTTATAGCTGTGCAGATCAGTTTATCTGTTGGTATTCACCAGTGGAGTCAAAGGTTATGATAAAGTGTATTCATTACTTCTTTTAAAGTCAATATGTAACCATTTTCTAAACATGATTTGTCGTTGAATGAAAATTGTTTTTGTTGATTCTGCTTTCATATAAAATGCAGATTTTACCGAGGTTACAATTTTTGATTTGGAGCGCCCTCTAATGTTGGATATCAGGATCAAGCTTGATTGATTGAACAAAATATTTAGTGTTTTGCTAAATTCTTGTGCCAATTGATTGTGAAAAATGAGGAATTATATCTACCTTTAGGGGTTTTGAGGGTGCTTTTACAGGTCTAAAAAAGTGTGCAATAAAAAAATGTAAGAGATATTTAAATATTGATAAAATATGTTGGAGCTAACCTTTTTCTTTGAGGGATATGTCACCAAACTATATGAACATGAATGCTGATATTATAGTTTTTTAAGATTTCTAAGTTCTAATTTCATAAACCAGTCCTTTTTTTCTAAACGATTCACTCAATTAGCATGATCTAATCATCCCATGATCTTGTTAAATGAACCATATCATACCCCGCATCACACACATCGTTCAGAATGTCTAACACTTTTTTTCTAACAACTCACATGCTTGATGTAAAAAAACACTTTTAGCTTGTTGACTTTTTGCATGACAACTGTCTGTGAGGAATACAAAGGTATACATAGGTGTGATGCACACCTGATGTCCAAAAATAACACTAATGATGCATATCCCACTAAATATTTATTTACTACCATATACTCAGGTCAATCAATATGGAACTCAAAATAAAGTAAAATATATTAAATGTTTCTTTTTGCTGTAAAATTAGAAAACATTTTGTGTAGATAAATAAAAAAAGTTATTTATCAAGGAAACTTGATCTCTTAAAAGTATCTCTAGACTAGGCATAATCTTTTATGTGTGCAGTGTACATTGATCCTATCAAGTACCTGTGGTCAATCCTCCAAAGGTGAGTGGACAAAAACAAGCAAAAAAAGTTGTGACAACCTCTGAGCACTGATAAGACAGGAATGAGTCATCATCAGTCAGGATTCGGACCTGAGGCTGGTATCCAATATGCCAAGATTTCCATAAATTAGAGATATTTACTAGTAAAAGTCTTTAAAACCAGGAATTTTACCTCATACCTCATAAACATGGGATAAAACTCTACTTTTTAAACATAAGTTATAAAAGAAAATGTGTCAGTTTCAAATGTTTGGATGCAACTGTGGATAAACTAAAGTTGTTCTGAAAACAAGTGGATGATGAAGTGGATAATTTTTGTCTCTTTGGCTACAGGCACTAAAGATATTAAGATAAAAGAAACATTTTAATAAAAGTTGGCAGTGGGCCACTGTGATTGCCTAGAAATAGAAAAAAAATTGTTTTCTTAACAACAAGGTAACATAAACAACCTCAGTTAAACATAACATTTTAGGAAGGATTTCTAGTTCCTCATACCTGATCATCCAAACCTGCAAAATTTAGTCATGTCACCATGTGTTGTAACTGATAAACATTTGAGTAATCAGAGCATATTTCATCTTAAACAAACTTTATCTTACTTGAATCTATTTGTACGAAGACAAAGTTCAGATATCTCATGTGATTAGACTAGCATTACCAGTAAGTCTGTTGCTTTGTCATCCCAGTCTGTAAAATTTGTTGTGGTTATCCTGAAGTTCCCGTTGTCCCCTTTTAATCACTTTATTAAAGTCTTCTTGCTGTTGACAGCAAAGGTAGAAAGAAATGTATGAAAGATGTTTTCAAAATTGTGCCTAAGCAATCATAAAAAAACTGTAATATTGAGCTCACATGCCAGCCAACATTTGTGTAGATTAATTAATATATTTGTCTATCAATTTTATCCATATTACTAACAGTAACTGAAGGAAAAAAATATCTCATACAGACATTGTCTCTTCTGTGTACAGAGCAGAATACCACTGTAGGAGCCATTTATGTTCTTGGTGTTGGGTTATAGTTTGAATTATTTTATTTGGTTTGTTTTGGGTGGTGTTTTCACGCTGGTTTACACACTGACCTATATTTCATTCTACCACTGGTGGCGGTGTGGGGTGAAAGTTATATAGGTGCTGAAGGAGAAGGCACAAGGTTGAGTGAGGGAAGGTCATACGGTTTTTACCTCTCTGTTGGCCAAGCTTAGCTTTTATTGGTGGTCTTGTGTTGTATTAGAGCTCAGTGGATTAAACAATCCAACCTTGCAAGCTGTTCAATAAATGGGAGCATTCCCCAACATATTTGGCAGTCTGGATGTTATCTGTAAGCACGTTGGAACCTGGATCCGCCCAAACCCAGAAGCGACCATAAGAATGGAACTTGATGCTCGCTTCAACCACTATACTCTGACCAATAAATACCACACCTCACTCAGAGAGGGGAGGTCAGAGGGAGGTCTGATTAATGTGTCTTACTGTAAAATCTTACTGGAATGTGTAAAGGTGCTGATGAAATAAGCTGCTGAACGCTGCCTTTGAGACAGAAACCTTTTTTTTCCATGTATGCTTGAGTATCTGCTGTGTATTCTCTGAGGTTTCAGTCCAGCCGGCATCAGCATCACTACCTGCCTTATAACAGTGGCCCTCAGTAATATCTTACCCTACCCTGAAATTTATAGCAATATATATTGTTATAAATTTCAGGAGCCTGTAGCGTTGTGTTTTCTATTGTTGAAAATTTTGTTTTTGTACTTCTGTATAAATCACTCTACTCAGACCGTCAGGATCTGTCTGTGTATTAGTTTGTGTTTTTGTTCACTTAAACTCGGTTTAATCTTTGTTTACCTTCTGCCTGTGTTATCGCGTTAATTGGTCTGGTCCTCTGTTTCCCGAAGCCTGTCCCATACCTGTTCCTTGTTTCCCTGATTGTCTGGTCTTGTTGTTGATTGGTTTTCCCTGCATTTCTGTTTGTATATATCTTCCTTTGTTCCATTAGTTCCCTGCTGGTTCGTTACACCCCATTGTATCTGGTCTCTGTATCCTGGCATGATTCTGGTTTCCCTTGCTCCTGATTTCCTGTCGGGTTCATAAAAAAGAGGTAAAGCTAACTTACTTGCATTCATCTAGCTCCTGGCATCCTTCCTCTGTCATTTGGTCCTACCCAAACCTTCATTCAATTCAGTTTATTTATATAGCGCCAATTCACAACACATGTTGTCTCAAGGCACTTCACATCAGTCAGGTGCATAAATTCCAATTAATCCTAACCATTGAACAGTGCAGTCAGATTCAGTTATTTATTCAAATTGGATAAAAAGTTTTTCTATCTATGGAAACCCAGCAGATTGCATCCAGTCAGTGACTTGCAGCATTCCCTCATACTGAGCATGCATGTAGCGACAGCGGAGAGGAAAAACTCCCTTTTAACAGGAAGAAACCTCCAGCAGAACCAGGCTCAGTGTGAGCGGCCATCTGCCACGACCGACTGGGGGTTTGAGAGAACAGAGCAGAGACACGAAGAGAACAAAGAAGCACTGATCCAGGAGTCCTTTCTATGGGAAGGAAAAGCAAATATTGATGGATGTAACTCCTTTAGTTGTTTCATCTAGAAAGAAAGAACAGATAAACTCTGAGCCAGTTTTCAAGGTTAAAGTCTGAAAGAGACCACATAGAGTTAGTTACAGTAAAAGCTCAGTCAATTGACTATCTAGGAGAAAGAAAGGGTTAAACACCAAAAGACAGGGCTATGTGGATCATCGATAGAGGGTGAGCATTAAGTTGTTGCCAGCAGAAGCTCGGACTATTCCCCTCTCCAGAAAGGTGTCACAAGTAGACACAGAGTCAGGCCAGATGTAGCTTCTAGGAAGAGAAAAGAGAGAACAAAGTTAAAAGCTGAAATAACAGCAAATAATGCAAAATTGCAGAGTAGTGTGTGAATGTAGCAAAGACGGTGAAAGTGGTCGTTATATCCTCCAGCAGCCTAAGCCTATAGCAGCATAACTACACAGATAGTTTCAGTTCAGATTATTTAGTTAAACGGCGCTTATTTACAACAATGTCATCTCAAGGCACCCCACAAAGGGTCCCACTGATGGTCATTGTTATACTAAAAACCACAAGGATTGGGATACGTCTCTCTGTCAGACTGATTATAACCATTGGAAAAGAGAAGGGGTCATACAGGTAGCAGAAATGGAGGGTGTGTTTGCACCTCAACCATAACTGAGCCGGTTTAGGCTAAACCTGACTCCCCTTTACTCCAACCAACAGAGAGGGAGGAAAGCACCCTCCCTGATAACCTAAGCCACTCTAACTATAAGCTTTATCAAAAAGGAAAGGTTTAAGCCTAGCCTTAAAAGTAGACAGGGTGTCTGCCTCACGGACTAAAACTGGGAGCTGGTTCCACAGGAGAGGATCCTGATAACTAAAAGATCTGCCTACCATTCTACTTCTAGAAACTTTAGGAACCACCAGTAAACCTGCAGTCTGAGAACGAAGTGCTCTGTTAGGAACATATGGAACAATCAGATCTCTGATGTATGATGGAGCTAAATCATTAAGGGCTTTATATGTGAGGAGGAGAAGCTAAAATAGGAGAAATAAGATCTCTCTTTTTAATTTTCATCAGAACTATTGCTGCAGCATTCTGAATCATCTGAAGGCTTTTAACTGCATTTTGTTGACATCCTGATAGTAAAGAATTACAATAGTCCAGCCTTGAAGTAACAAATGCATGGACTAGTTTTTCAGCGTCACTCCTGGACAGGATATTTCTAATTTTGTCAATGTTCCGGAGGTGAAAGAAGGAAATCCTAGAAACCTTTTAATATGGGATTTAAATGACATGTCCTGGTCAAAAATAACACCATGATTTTTTACTTTATTACAGGAAGTCAATTTAATGCCACCCAGGTTAAGTGATTGACTAAGCAGTTTCTTTTTTAAAGACTCCGGTCCAAAGACGACAACTTCTGTCTTGTCTGAATTTAGAAGCAGAAAATTATATCTTCAAGACATGCTTGTAGTCTATCTAACTAGTTGGGCTCATCAGGATTTATGGATTAGTAAAGCTGTGTATCATCAGCGTAACAGTAAACAAAATATAGGGCCCTGATACTCGCACTTCCACCCTTGTGTCCCTGAATTGCGCGTTCCCGTTGATGGGTTCGAGTGCATAGTGTGTCCTAATTCTCCAGAGTGGCCCTTAGCACTGCCTCGTTTGTGCCCTCAATCTACACTTCCACAAGTCCGCTTAGATGCGGGCTTCGCAGAAATATATTACCCACAATTCACCGCTGCAGATGACATTCTGAGCAAAAACCAATCACAACAATCAATGTAGTCAACCATCAAATCAGAATAATAAGAACTGCATAAATTTTAGACAGCAAGCTGACAAATATATTTTTTCACTGGATTTCCAAGCTCAACATTGTAAGATACCACTGGCTTCAGAGTGAGTCTGGGCAGTCAGTAGGCCATAACACTGAAGTTACCTTTCAAACAAACACTGGCGCGGTGAGAGTCTGGTGTAAAAGCCTCCTTCGCTTCCTGCACTTTCTTCTCCTAAAAACAATTGCTGGTTGCAGTTTTTTTATATTTTTTTAGCAGCGAGACTACAAAAACAGCGCCGGTTCCATCCCTTTTCGATGTTGCAGTTACGGTGCAAAGATGCAAGTCGATGACGTAACCCCTACTGTCCCAATTCTCCAATTTTGCACGCTTGTAACCTGCGCACTTCAACCCCTACGTGCACTTGTACAAAGTAAACACTTCATAGAGGGGCGTAGGGTGTAGTGTGGGTATTGAGACAGGAGTCTCCAGAATATAGTGTGTTGAGCTGAGCCCCTTTCTGGTTGAGTGCAGGTCTGGGTGTGTATCCCAGCCTGGTGGGAGCAGGCTGTTTGCTCCAGGTGGAGATGATTAAATGATTTGTTTGGAGGTACTCACTAACACAGGAGATGAAGGCAATGTGTGAGAGAGGTGCTGGGAAATGGACACTGCAGGACTGAGAAAGCTTGTTTCAAGGAAAGGAAGGAGCCGGTGAGCTGCAGGCTGTATTTGAATATATGTAGAAACTGATATTTAGTGCTTTAAATATATTTGTTTGATTTTCGGGTGTTTAATTTGGACATGTTATACTTAGTTTCAAGAATAATTTATAATCATTTAAAGACCAATTAATTTTGATCATAGTTAAATTCGGTTTATTGGGTTTTGCTTAACCCTTTTGTTTTTTCTTTGTGTTTAAGGTTTTTCACCTATTGTGGCCTTGACAACTTTCAAAATAAAAGGAAAAGTAAATTTTAGTGGACGTAGCTCCTTTAGTCGTTTCACCTAGAAAGAAAGAACAGATCAACTCTGAGCCAGTTTTCAAGGTTAGAGTCTGAAAGAGACCACATATAATTAGTTACAGTAAAAGCTCAGTCAATTGCCATGTCTAGGAGAGAGAAAACACTAAAAGACAGGGCTATGTGGATCATCGGTTGAAAGTGAGCATTAAGTTGTTCCCAGCAGAAGCTTGGACGATGCCCCTCTACAGAAAGGTGTCACAGGTAGACACAGAGTCAAGCCAGGTGTAGCTTCTAGGAAGAGAAAGAGAGAACAAGAAGTTAAAAGCTGAAATAACAGCAAATAATGCAAAATTGCAGAGTAGTGTGTGAATGTGGCAAAGAGGGTGAAAGTGGTCATTATGTCCTCCAGCAGCCTAAACCTATAGCAGCATAACTACAGAGATAGCTCAGGATAGCCTAAGCCACTCTAACTTTAAGCTTTATCAAAAAGGAAAGGTTTAAGCCTAGCCTTAAAAGTAGACAGGGTGTCTGCCTCACGGACTAAAACTGGGAGCTGGTTCCACAGGAGAGGAGCCTGATAACTAAAGCATCTGCCTCCCTTTCTACATCTAGAGACTCTAGGAACCACCAGTAAACCTGCAGTCTGAGAACGAAGTGCTCTGTTAGGAACATATGGAACAATCAGATCTCTGATGTATGATGGAGCTAGATCATTAAGGGCTTTATATGTGAGGAGGAGAATTTTAAATTCTATTCTAGATTTAACAGGGAGCCAATGAAGGGAAGCTAAAATAGGAGAAATATGATGTCTCTTTTTAATTTTCATCAGACCTCTTGCTGCAGCATTTTGGATCAGCTGAAGGCTTTTAACTGCATTTTGTGGACATCCTGATAGTAAAGAATTACAATAGTCCAGCCTTGAAGTAAGAAATGCATGGACTAGTTTTTCAGCGTCACTTCTGGATAGGATATTTATAAATTTGGCAATGTTCCGGAGATGAAAGAAGGAAATCCTAGAAACCTGTTTAATATGGGATTTAAATGACATGTCCTGGTCAAAAATAACACCAAGGTTTTTTACTTTATTATCAGAGGTCAATTTAATGCCATCCAGCTTAAGTGATTGACTAAGCAGTTTCTTTTTCAAAGACTCCGGTCCAAAGACGACAACTTCTGTCTTGTCTGAATTTAGAAGCAGAAAATTTAAAGTCATCCAAGTTTTTATATCTTCAAGACATGCTTGTAGTCTATCTAACTGGTTGGGCTCATCAGGATTTATGGATAAGTAAAGCTGAGTATCATCAGCGTAACAGTGAAAATTTATTCTACGCTGCCTGATAATTTTACCTATTGGAAGCATATACGGGTCCTTCTCAAAGAATTAAAATATTGTGATAAAGTTCATTATTTTCCATAATGTAATGATGAAAATTTAACATTCATATATTTTAGATTCATTGCACACCAACTGAAATATTTCAGGTCTTTCATTGTCTTAATATGGATGATTTTGGCATACAGCTCATGAAAACCCAAATTCCTATCTCACAAAATTAGCATATTTCATCCGACCAATAAAAGAAAAGTGTTTTTAATACAAAAAACGTCAACCTTCAAATAATCATGTACAGTTATGCACTCAATACTTGGTCGGGAATCCTTTTGCAGAAATGACTGCTTCAATGCGGCGTGGCATGGAGGCAATCAGCCTGTGGCACTGCTGAGGTCTTATGGAGGCCCAGGATGCTTCGATAGCGGCCTTTAGCTCATCCAGAGTGTTGGGTCTTGAGTCTCTCAACGTTCTCTTCACAATATCCCACAGATTCTCTATGGGGTTCAGGTCAGGAGAGTTGGCAGGCCAATTGAGCACAGTTATACCATGGTCAGTAAACCATTTACCAGTGGTTTTGGCACTGTGAGCAGGTGCCAGGTCGTGCTGAAAAATGAAACCTTCATCTCCATAAAGCTTTTCAGCAGATGGAAGCATGAAGTGCTCCAAAATCCCCTGATAGCTAGCTGCATTGACCCTGCCCTTGATAAAACACAGTGGACCAACACCAGCAGCTGACACGGCACCCCAGACCATCACTGACTGTGGGTACTTGACACTGGACTTCTGGCATTTTGGCATTTCCTTCTCCCCAGTCTTCCTCCAGACTCTGGCATCTTGATTTCCAAATGACATGCAGAATTTGCTTTCATCCGAAAAAAGTACTTTGGACCACTGAGCAACAGTCCAGTGCTGCTTCTCTGTAGCCCAGGTCTGGGGAATGCGGCACCTGTAGCCCTTTCCTGCACACGCCTGTGCACGGTGGCTCTGGATGTTTCTACTCCAGACTCAGTCCACTGCTTCCGCAGGTCCCCCAAGGTCTGGAATCGGCCCTTCTCCACAATCTTCCTCAGGGTCCGGTCACCTCTTCTCGTTGTGCAGCGTTTTCTGCCACACTTTTTCCTTCCCACAGACTTCCCACTAAGGTGCCTTGATACAGCACTCTGGGAACAGCCTATTCGTTCAGAAATTTCTTTCTGTGTCTTACCTTCTTGCTTGAGGGTGTCAATAGTGGCCTTCTGGACAGCAGTCAGGTCGGCAGTCTTACCCATGATTGGGGTTTTGAGTGATGAACCAGGCTGGGAGTTTTAAAAGGCCTCAGGAATCTTTTGCAGGTGTTTAGAGTTAACTCGTTGATTCAGATGATTAGGTTCATAGCTCGTTTAGAGACCCTTTTAATGATATGCTAATTTTGTGAGATTGGAATTTTGGGTTTTCATGAGCTGTATGCCAAAATCATTCGTATTAAGACAATAAAAACCTGAAATATTTCAGTTAGTGTGCAATGAATCTAAAATATATGAATGTTAAATTTTCATCATGACATTATGGAAAATAATGAACTTTATCACAATATGCAAATTTTTTGAGAAGGACCTGTATAATGTAAAGCGAATTGGCCCAAGTACTGAACCCTATGGTACTCCACAATTAACCCTGGAGTTTAAAGAGGATTTATCATATACAGGTCCTTTTCAAAATATTAGCATATTGTGATAAAGTACATTATTTTCCATAATGTCATGATGAAAATTTAACATTCATATATTTTAGATTCATTGCACACTAACTGAAATATTTCAGGTCTTTTATTGTCTTAATACGGATGATTGTGGCATACAGCTCATGAAAACCCAAAATTCCTATCTCTCAAAATTAGCATATTTCATCCGACCAATAAAAGAAAAGTGTTTTTAATACAAAAAACGTCAACCTTCAAATAATCATGTACAGTTATGCACTCAATACTTGGTCGGGAATCCTTTGGCAGAAATGACTGCTTCAATGCGGCGTGGCATGGAGGCAATCAGCCTGTGGCACTGCTGAGGTCTTATGGAGGCCCAGGATGCTTCGATAGCGGCCTTTAGCTCATCCAGAGTGTTGGGTCTTGAGTCTCTCAACGTTCTCTTCACAATATCCCACAGATTCTCTATGGGGTTCAGGTCAGGAGAGTTGGCAGGCCAATTGAGCACAGTGATACCATGGTCAGTAAACCATTTACCAGTGGTTTGGCACTGTGAGCAGGTGCCAGGTTGTGCTGAAAAATGAAATCTTCATCTCCATAAAGCTTTTCAGCAGATGGAAGCATGAAGTTCTCCAAAATCTCCTGATAGCTAGCTGCATTGACCCTGCCCTTGATAAAACACAGTGGACCAACACCAGCAGCTGACACGGCACCCCAGACCATCACTGACTGTGGGTACTTGACACTGGACTTCTGGCATTTTGGCATTTCCTTCTCCCCAGTCTTCCTCCAGACTCTGGCACCTTGATTTCCGAATGACATGCAGAATTTGCTTTCATCCAAAAAGTACTTTGGACCACTGAGCAACAGTCCAGTGCTGCTTCTCTGTAGCCCAGGTCAGGCGCTTCTGCCGCTGTTTCTGGTTCAAAAGTGGCTTGACCTGGGGAATGCGGCACCTGTAGCCCATTTCCTGCACACGCCTGTGCACGGTGGCTCTGGATGTTTCTACTCCACACTCAGTCCACTGCTTCCGCAGGTCCCCCAAGGTCTGGAATCGGCCCTTCTCCACAATCTTCCTCAGGGTCCGGTCACCTCTTCTTGTTGTGCAGCGTTTTCTGCCACACTTTTCCTTCCCACAGACTTCCCACTGAGGTGCCTTGATACAGCACTCTGGGAACAGCCTATTCGTTCAGAAATTTCTTTCTGTGTCTTACCCTCTTGCTTGAGGGTGTCAATAGTGGCCTTCTGGACAGCAGTCAGGTCGGCAGTCTTACCCATGATTGGGGTTTTGAGTAATGAACCACGCTGGGAGTTTTAAAGGCCTCAGGAATCTTTTGCAGGTGTTTAGAGTTAACTCGTTGATTCAGATGATTAGGTTCATAGCTCGTTTAGAGACCCTTTTAATGATATGCTAATTTTGTGAGATAGGAATTTTGGGTTTTCATGAGCTGTATGCCAAATCATCCATATTAAGACAATGAAAGACCTGAAATATTTCAGTTAGTGTGCAATGAATCTAAAATATATGAATGTTAAATTTTCATCATGACATTATGGAAAATAATGAACTTTATCACAATATACTAATATTTTGAGAAGGACCTGTACATGAACAAACTGGAATCTGTCAGACAAATAAGATATAAACCAGCCTAGCGCTGTTCCCCTGATCCCTACAGCATATTCCAGCCTTTCTAAGAGAATATTGTGATCGACTGTATCAAATGCAGCACTGAGATCTAAGCGGACAAGTACAGACACAAGTCCATTATCTGAGGCCATATGAATATCAATAGTGACTTTCAGCAGAGCTGTTTCAGTGCTATGAGGAGCTCTGAAGCCTGACTGAAACTCTTCAAACAGGTCATTGCTGTATAAATGCTCACACATTTGATTAGCAACTATTTTCTCAAGAATTATAGATAAAAACAGAAGATTGGATATAGGTCTGTAATTTATTAAGTCATCTCGATCGAGCGAAGGTTTCTTAATCAAAGGTTTAATTACAGCTACCTTAAAAGCTTGTGGTTCTGATCCATTTACTAAGGATAGGTTAATCATACCTAAAATGGGGTTGGCAATTAGAGGGAACACTTCCTTAAATAATTTGGTTGGGATTGGGTCTAACATACAAGTTGAAGGTTTAGATGAAGCTAATATTTCTGATAACTCAGGAAGCTCCACAGGATCAAAACAGTCCAAACACAAATCAGGTTCTACAGTTACTTCCAATGATGTCTCACTTACTGAGGATGAAGTAATCATGTTTGGGAGTATGCCAATGATTTTATTTTTAACTGAATCACTTTTATTTAAGAAAAATCCCATAAAGTCATGACTGCTGAGAGCTAAGGGAATGGATGGCTCAACAGAGCTATGACTGTATAAGTTTAGCAACTGTACTGAAGAAAAATCTAGGATTATTCTTATTCTCTTTTATTATTGATGAGAAATAAAATTTTCTAGCTTGGCAAAGTGTCTTTTTATACAATAGACAATTTTTCCAGATTACGTTGGAATCCTCTAGGTGTGTAGAGCACCATTTTTTCTCCAATTTTCTAACGTGCTTTAAGGTACTCAGCTTTGAATTAAACCAGGGGGCCAGCCTCCTATACCTAATTAACTTATTTTTCAAGGGGGCTACATTGTCTAATGCACCACGCAATGAGGAAGTAAAACTATGAACAACAGAATCAAATTGTGAAAGGGAAGAAACAAAATTTCCCTCCACTGTGTTTTTCTGTGGTAATGAGGAAATTAAAAATGGAAGATGTTCTTTAACGGTTGTTACAGCATCGTCTGACAATGATCTACTATAATGAAATGTTCTTTAAGGTGTGGAGTACTCGGTTAAATTAAAAGGTTATTTAAAAAAATGATCAGACAGGACAGGGTTATGAGGAAATATTTCTTTACACTCAATGCAATATGTCAACACAAGCTCCAGAGAATGAAGACAGAAGGGGGTAGGTTTGCTAATGGTTTGAGCAAAGCCAATTGAGTCTAAGATAGCATTAAAGGCTATATTTAGGCTATCATTTTCAGTGTCAACATGAATGTTAAAATCCCCCACTATAATGACCTTATTTGTATTTAATACTAAATCCGATACAAGGTCAGAAAACTATTCTAAAAATTAAGAGTAAGGGCCTGGTGGACGGTATAAAAAAAACAACAGAAGTGGTTTTAGTGCTTTGCAATGTGGATGAGGAAAACTAAGGATGAAATATTCAAAAGAGTTGTAGCTATTTATTGGTCTGGGACTAGTCAATAAATTGGACTGAAAGATGATTGCTACTCCTCCTCCTCGCCCAGTATTTCGAGGTATGTCAAAATTTAAATATTTAGTAGGAGTTGACTCATTTATAGTAACATAATCCACTTGCTGCAGCCAGGTTTCTGTGAGGCAAAATAAATCAATCTGACTGTCACAAATCAGGTCACTAACTAGCAAAGTCTTTGAAGAGAGAGATCTTATGTTCAATAAGCCACATTTATTTGTTTTATTTTTCTTTTCAGTCTGAGTTGTGTATATTTTTATGAGATTTTTATGATTTCCTCCTTTTAGATTATTTTTTAATCAATTAAATTTTGGCCATGGATGAGACACTGTCTTAATAGGGTAATGGGTGGGTAGCAGTACAGAAGGTGCAGAGAGGAGTGTTAAACTATGACTCTGCTTCTGAACCCTGGGTTGTCAGGGTATTAGAGAACTAATAAATTTGGCCAAATTGCTAGACAGAAAAGCTGCTCCGTCCAGAGTGGGATGGATACCGTCTCTCCGTAATAGATGAGGTTTTTTCCCAAAATGTTTGCCAATTATCAATGTAGCCCACATAATTTTCGAGACAGGCAGCAGTTGAATGACAGCATGCGGCTAAACATGTCGTCACTGGTCAGATCAGGGAGGGAACCGTAGAAAATTACGGAGTCCGACGTTGTCCTGGCAAACTTACACACCGAAGCAACACCAACTTTGGTGACCTCTGATTGGCCGGGTGTCATTACCGCCAGCATGAAAAACAATCTTACTGTATTTACGCATATCCTTAGCCAGCAGTTTCAGATAGGATTTGATGTCGCCCGTTCTAGCCCCTGGCAAACATTTGACTATGGTCGCTGGTGTCTCTAGTGCCACGTTTCTGACTATAGAGCTGCCAATTACCAATTACTGCTACGGCGAGCTACCCTCGGTGGCTTTTTTAACAGCGCGGAGCCAGGGCTCCAATTCCGACACCCTCACCTCCAAAGCTACAAAAATGTTACATTTATTACATGCACCATTATCACTAAAGGAGGCAGAGGAGTAACTGAACAACTGACACAGAGAGCAGGAGACTCAGACGGAGAAACTGCAGAACAGGTAGCCATGGTGGAGCTATCGCTAATGTCCAAGCTACCACACTCTGTTGGCGGTCAGACGTCTCGGAGTTCATCCAGTCCTTGGTCCCCAGAAGCAATCACACACTCTATCTAAAGACTCTTAAATGAACAACTCTCAAACAGTTTCTAACTTGCAGCTCCTTTAATCTAAATTTGGCAGAGGAATGATTACAGAAATCAACGCTGAGGCTCCCGTCTCAGACCGCCACCGACTGTGTAAGGATGACGAAAGAGCCCCAAAAGCAGGTCATATGTAGTTTTAGATCTGGCACTCCAATGCAATGGATGTGCCCTCCCTCAGTGAATGTCAGTAGACTATGTGTCACCATTGTGGTGTCTATCTGGTAGGTTGTGTAGTAGCTGGTGTCCATCCTTAATCTAAGTGTGCTGTGGCATCCTAATCAAACCAGTTACCAGCTGCTCCACTATCAAACCCAGTGCACCAGCCTCAGGTCGTTCATGACACACCTTGGGCCATTTGTCCTTGCACTGTGTGTCGATAGGCGTTCTTATACTATTCTAACAAAAGGGAAAGATTAGAGCTTATGCTTTATATCACTATGGTATAAATGGGAAAAACAGCTATGAGTCATATTAATAAAGGTTATTCCTAAGAGTAAGCTAGCGACCCCTTACCACTACGAGAAAAACCGTGTAAGACACAGAAGGTCCCCAAACATTAAATGCAGCAACAGAAAGTATGTGTTTTAACATGCTTATGTATTTGAACAAGTCAGAGATATCACAGTAAAGACAAATCACATCGAGAGAGCCTTCACACAAAAAACAATCCACCGAGTGCAACAGTGAAAACAGGAAGTGACGAATACGCATCCACAATGGCTGTGTGCAGTTTGTGTGTGTGCTGTGTTTTTCGCTCTCTACTTGGGGTAAGACTGACAAGTGCTGCTGCACAGGTGTTCCCTATCTGAGTGCAATCCGCTGGGCTTTAAATGGAGCTGGAAGGAGGTGTTAGCTCGTTGTCTCTGCCAGTGTGGTAAACTGACCAAATTAGACAGCCCTGTGTTCCTCCAGAAGCTTTCTCTGACTGCCTTGTTCTCTTCCCTGCCTTTCAGATCTTACCCTGTGAGACAGTTTTGGATCCCTGAGTTCCAGTTCCTCGTGTAATGCTCAGATGAGCATTTAAACCAAAGTCTCCATTCCACTCCAGCCTCTAGCCCAGTCGCTCAAGCCTCCCTGTGGAAACTCCTAACACTCATTCACCTGCCTGTCCACCTTTCAACACCGCTTACCCAAAGACAGCTGGACTCCCCAAGAAA
This sequence comes from Girardinichthys multiradiatus, assembly GCF_021462225.1. Lineage (NCBI taxonomy): Eukaryota > Metazoa > Chordata > Actinopteri > Cyprinodontiformes > Goodeidae > Girardinichthys > Girardinichthys multiradiatus. Next base: position 30,748,850 of record NC_061807.1, read on the forward strand.
CACACAGCGGGAACAAATAAACCACACCACTACGTTCCCCTCTTCCTGCCAACCTCAGCCACCATGGAAAAGACTTATTTCCCCCAGCAAACCTCCAGTACACATCTTCCATAAGTCAGCCACAGCACCTCTCAGCACCATTTCCTTTTTAGAGCCGCGGTAACTTCTCTCCTCAGTGGCAACCCAGATCCAGTCAGCAGACCCAACCTGGGTCTAAATTCATTTAACTTGTGCTTTCAAAGAAACTGTTGAAAAGCTGTTCAGTCCTCGTAGTTGTGTCACTTCCAGAGTTGTGAAAATTAACGTTATGACATACTTTAAAATGGCCAGTAGATGGCACCTTTGACTTACAAATGACCCTGCAAGGTCGTGTCACTTCCTGTCAATGGTCCCCAACCCTGGTCCTCAGGGCCCACAGTTGTCAAACACCCTATTTAAATTAATTGTCCATTCATATACATTTGCAGAACATCCTGTAATGAATAAATAAATAATTTGAAGCAGAGATGATTGTAAAACATGGGCCCTGAGGGATCTTGTTGGGGATATCCGCTCTTAACGGACATCTTTCAGGCTAAAAGGCCCTCAGGAAGAACTGAGAGTTGATTGAAACAGAGAGCCTTGTCATGTTAAAGTAGTTGATGCAACATGAAGTATTCAAATATTTATGTTCAGACTTGGGGAAAGAACTAAAGTCAACATTAACCAAAAAAGATTTACTTCAGTAGGACCCTGATGACATTCAGAACTTATTTGTAAAAACTGGATAAATCTACACTGTTATAGAGACGCTTAGTATTAAGTATCCATGGCACCACTGTCTTACAAATAATTACTTTTCATTCTTAGTAATTTGGTCAAAATTAGAAATAGCCTTGAGTAAAAATATAACTAAACAAAACAACACACACGCTCTTCAGAAAGCCTTCAATGATTCAAAACGCTGCAGTGGATAATTTGTTTTGACTTAGAGCTTATTCTGCTAAAAAACAGATTTAATACAGAAAACACAGTGGGTACAACCTCTGAGTGGGAGGTACTAATACACATTAAAATGTGGCAGAGACTGATAGGTAAAATTACATCACACATGCCTTTATCTGGTCTGTAGATCAGATCTGGCACTATGACAGGGTGGAACCTTGGTGAATTTGGCTGGAAAGTACCTGGATGTTTTTTCAGGTCATTTACAACCGGGTTCAAAGCAAATTCTTGGCAACGATCCTGGATTTCTGTGCAATGTGGTTAGTATAAACTAGGGAACATTTAGGGTAAATCTTGATTTTATGAGGAAAGACAACACTCATTTGATTTTGACTACTCCATTTTTTCATTTTCTGAAATGTTGACAATATTTAACCAAGGCATGGTTCAAAGCTTGAATCTTATTGTTGCTTCTTGTTAGCTGCTGTGTCTCTCCCAAAACACCAGTGAGACTGTTGTCACTACCTGGCAGCCTAAATTAACTAAAGGTATAAGGAACTAACTGAATATTCCATATTATCATCACTTTAAAATAGCAACAATTCTGTCACATTAAATACACATTACAGAATGTCAACACAGACTGGGTGATAATAATCTCATACTTTTGGATGATAAACGAAATCTTGTCTTCAAATAAGCGTAAATCTAGGTTCAGATTTATTTAATTAACTATGAGCCTTTTAAAATTAGGTTCTCTACCTTTCCTGTTTATGTAGGTTCATGGGGATCTGCAGCTATCTCAGCTGTCTTTGTCCAAAGGCAGGGACAGTTCAAGTCAATAACATGCTGAATTATATGTGATCACTGATAACAATATTATCAGAAAACTAAGGTTGTTCAAACAACCAGATAATCATAGATTATCTTCTTGATTCAACCACAGAGAGTTATGCAGAGTTCTGTGGTCTGAGGGCCATTCATTTGCTTTCTATTTACTCGTATGTGGGATAAGTGGGAGTGGAGGTGGAGGTACCCTTGGACAGGTCACCCATCACAGGGCGCCAAAGGCACATACAGGACAAAAAACACTTGCACTCCAAAGGACAATTTAGAGAGACCAATTAACCAAACAGTCATGTTTATGGACTTTAGGAGCAAACTCAGGTACATGGAGAACATGCTGACTGCAAGCAGAAAGACCCCAGGCCAAGATTCAAAACCTAGCATTATTTAAGATGAGATACTTTACTGTCTATTAAATTGTTGTAAAATTGTAATTTTCCTTCAGCGTCCTGCGAGAAAATACCATACATATGGATCCTGAAATGCACAAAACACCTAGAGCTGAAGGAACAAAACATTTCTTTTAGCAGTTTTTTCTCGCAAGCGGTACTTCAGAAACCCTGAACACATCAGCTTGGGATTGCTTCACTCAGGACGTCCACTAGTTGAAGGGCTCATTCTTATCAAATCTCGTAAAGGTTTTATATCTGTTTTGTGGTGAGAAAAGGGTCCAGCACCTATTAATGCTGTATGTCCGACTTCTGCAACACATCATTAGGTCAATTATATATTTTTCATCATACCCTGTTCAGGTCTTTCCACTTTTATTTTGACCGCGCCTTTGATAAAAATGAAACCAACCTCTGTGACGTCAAAACCTGCATAAAACTCTGCTGCAGTCGCCTCACACTACAGCTTTAACTGAGGAGCAGCGTTTGAGGTAATCTAAGAAGAAACCATGGTGTGCCAGGTAATCATCTGTTTTGAACAGAACAGAAAGATGTCCTTCGACGTGTGTCGACAAGAGAAGGAGCTGGCGCAGACTCCTGTACAGGACCTGAAACAGAAAATACAAGAGCGACGACCTGGCACAGGTAAATGCACCTGCTGGCGCCTCAATAATAAATTATCATTGCACGTTGATTTATTCAAAGATACAAAGAGTAGATGAGGGTAGGACATTCCCGTTTTAAATGTCAATTTACAGTTTTTTTTTAAATCAGCGTGAATCCTTTGTGTGAGACGTTGGATATGAAGCTACTTGCTCTAAACCCCTCATTTAATTAGAACATTTAGAAGAATAATATTATGAATTTTGTCTGATGGCATCACGAATGATGTTATTAAAAGTAACCTGTGCGGTCAAGCGAAATTACAAAATAAAAAAAAGATTTGATTTGCTTGATAGCGTATTTTCCTTAAGAAACGCAAAATTCACTCCTGTTTGTTTTGGTTGTCGCCTCACTGTGGCTTGTCTTTTGGTTTTATTCTGCAGAAAAGTACGTTTTTTCCCGTAAGATGAATGTGATTAATATTTTTACTAATGTGTGTGCATGTATTTCTTTGCAGAGAACACCAGTATGGGTCTGATCTATAAAACCCAGACCCTGGAAGACGACCGCATGTTGGCTGACTACGGGATCAAACACAAGTCTGAGATCCAGGCGGTGGTACGATGTGATGGAGGTCTGGCTGCTTGAACCACGGACCATCTCTACTCTACTCCCCTTTAAATCAACTCAACTTACACTGGAATTCAGTTTTTATAACATTTATCGTCTCCCCTTTATATTTTGGTAGAAAATATAAAATAATATGGTGCACAAAGAGTTAATAATCAAGCTTATAGTCTTCCATCCATTAAAAAATGTCATCTTTTAGCACATTCTGTTTTTACATATTTGTTTTAGAAATGAGTTTAAAATATTGTCTAAAACCCCAGCGATAGTTCAATCTTAAAAAGTCATGAGCTTTTTTACATGTTTATTTACATAACAAACACACACACATTAAACCTTGTTAGTGCTTCATTTGTAACTCGCTGTTTATAATTGTAAAACATGATCACTCATGGGAGACATGAAGACCACAAAGGAAACACTAGACCTGCTCCAAGAAGATTTTCAGAGCGACAAACATTAAGACAAAAGGACTGAACGCTGATCTTTTTGCATTTGCGAAAAATTATCTGATGTAAAGTGAAACCAAAATGAAAACGTTGAGGCAATGTGATGCAGTGTGGTGAATCGGCTGGTTTTCCTCCCAGCCTTTAAAGATAACTCCCCATTGTCTCAAACATGGAAGGCTGGTCTCAGCATCCCCACAACAACCATTTGTCACCTAATTTGTTTTTTAATTGGTGAATTATTTCACCATAAGGCTATTCGTGCTGTTATAAATCTCTTATGTTATTATGGGAAATAATTTCCTAGGTTTGGTCATTTTTGACGCGTTTGTCAAACATTTATTTTCCCAGAAATGCCTTTGATCAATTTACTTTTTTGACATACATTGTGACACATGCAAAATAGAAAGAGATGAAACGATGAGTCAATAACTGTAAATAGCTAAATTTCAATTATCGCTGTTTGTTTCACTAATTTTGTCTGTACTGTCTTAGTGCTCAAAATAAAGTACAACTGCTACTAATGGTAATCTGATTATTTCTTCCTCTTAATCCACAGTAAATTATGCATAATCATTAGTTTTCATAAGGGCTAGGTGCGACCATTAGAAATGAAAATATTTATCCTCAAATGGTCATGTTTTTTCATTGTCATTCATTTAAATAGCATCCTCCCATCATCCATTCATGTTCTGAACCCGGTTATCCTCGCAGGGTCGCAGCGGGGTGGGTTTGCATCTCCAGCGGTCACCGGCTGAGGGGCGGGGTAAACCCGGGTCGGGTTTTTTTTAACTTGCAGAGGTAAAGTCACATGACTCGTCAAGATTAACTGGGCTCGAAATCGAAAGAGTTTACCAGAGTTAGACTTTTGTAGAGGCTGATTGTTTCCTACATCGCAGGACAAATCGAGAAAACTCCCAAAATGAGTTCTAAAACTAAAACTAAGTGTTATAACCTGAGCGACCCTTCAATCCTATTTGTGAATGAAGAGGATCAGTTTGACTGTGAGTCGCTTATTTTAATCCAGTTCATCAATCTTTTAGCAGAGCCGTAGTTAAACATTTCTTTCAGTCTGTATCTGAAATGTAATCTTGTTTTAAAGCATATGTGTTTAAACATCTTGAGGATCTCATTAGGTTTTGTTTTTACAGTTTTGTGTGAAGGTTTCCCATCTCCAAGAGCTCGGATGTCCTGCGGACATGTGGTGACCCCGATGTCTCTGACAAAGTGGTGTGAACATCTGATGAAAAAGGTGAGATGACAGTAATCTCACATTCAAAGCAAAACACAAAAAACGAAAAATGTAAATAAAACCTAGTTTCGCCAAACTGTTAATTGAAGTGAAATGTGTTGTTTGTTTTGGCATCCGAATCTGACTTTTGCTCATGTACAACAGATAGTTACTGTAAAATGGACTTTATATTCAATTTTATAAAAGAAAAATGCATACTACTTCAAATTCTATGGTTATTAATTGTTAGAAAGACATGTATTTTTCTTAAGAATATTTAATTCAGATAAAATAAGCATCATAATTACAGTTAACAATCTTTCACAATCTAAACTACAGATTCTGCTGCTTCATTCATTTTAATTTTCAGTGTCATTCTCCCAAAACATGCCTTCATTGTTACAGAAATGTGCTGTTCTGCAATTTTACCAAGACAAACAACCGAGCAGCTGTTGTTGGAAAATGTATCTTCTTTACTATTAAACTTATACTGTGAATTTATAAAACCTATTTTTTTTAATCAAAAAGTAAAACCTATGATCGCAATTAACATAAAGTTTTATTTGAATTGATTACTCCTTCTTTTTATGGTTTCCTTTGCATTTATACTTTTGAGCAGATCACGTTACTTCCAACAAGAGACCCCTGAAACAGAGCCTGTGTAAATCTTTCAACGTTACCACTATACTGTTCCACATGGTTACGAATGTGTGTGTATTTCTAATTCAATTCATGTTTTGGCTTTTATGTTAATAGATTTACATTATTATTTGCTGCTTCATGTTATTTACTTTAAACAGAGGCAGTGTCATTTTCCTTTTTCAGACCAACTTTCCATAAACAAACAAAAAGTAATCAACAGTGAAAATACATTGAATTACATTGTCACTGTATTATCTATGATGAAATAGTGGCTTCTGTTTTTTACAGGGCATCTTGATGTTATATTATTGGCAGAATTGAAGAACTTGCCTATCATAGATTGTTAAACATTTACTTTCTTTTTCTTACCTTTAATTCTGATTATTTCTGTGAATGTTTAAATAAAGGGGGAAACCAGGTTTGTGTGTGGCCAGTCTGGCTGTAATGCTGTGTGGCCCTATCAGGAGGTCTGTAAAATGGCCCTCCTGACCCCTGAAGAAATGGACTACTTTGAGAAAACCATGGCCCTGAATGCTGTCGCCAGAAATCCTAACTCTAAGTTTGTGAGTATCTCATTAATGAAAAAATAATAAATGCAAACATGCTTGAATCTGTTGCAAATCCCTCTGTCTTTACTCCTCTCACCCCCACAAACATGATAGTGTCCAGGATGTACGTCTCCTGTGTCCAGAGGGATCAGCTCAAACCTTTATGTCTGCTGCAAAGTGTGCTCATTAAAGACAGGACGCACCTTTGCATTCTGCTGGCAGTGTTTGAGGGAGTGGAAAGGTCAACAGCCTCGATCTGACCGCTGTGAAAATGATGACTGCCACAATTCTGCCTTGAAGACACTGAGAGATTGTCCAGAAGTCCAAATTCAGACTGTGAAAGGAGCCAAAGGGTGTCCGTCGGTCCGTGCCTGTCCCACCTGCGGCTCACTGCTGCAGCACACAGGGAAAGGATGTAAAAACGTTTCATGCCCCCGTTGTAAGATATTGTTTTGTTTTGGGTGCCTGAAAAACACTAATGAATGTAGGACGACAGGAAACCACAATGTTTATGGAACATGCTCCAGTGGCATTGCCCCTAGACAGACATCTATACCTGTGTGGAAGTGAGATCTTTATTAGGATTATGTGCCTGACAATTTCCCCAAAACAAAAGATGGAACAAACACTAATGTTTATATGACTTTCACAATATGGAAATGTGGCTCTTTTTGTTGCCTGATGCTTTTTTTAAAATGGTATTGGCATCATGTAATCCTGTGATATTAAACGATAGGTTGCATTCTTCATAATGCCACATTTGTGTTATTTTGATCTCATTTTGTATGTGAGGTAGTGCAAACTAACAATCATCGATCTTTAATCAAATTAAACTGTTGCTGCCGTTCTGGATAAATAAAGATTGAACCATGAAACTTGGAATTTATATTTACTAATCATGCAAATGATGTAGCAATTTGTCAGTTTAAAAAATAATCCTCCAGAAATCTTTGTGTTATTGTATATACATATATATATTATATATAAATATATAACTTATATGCAAGAGATGATGATAATAGAGTTCATGTGGTCTAAAAGTCAAACTCACGTAGATTCATTACCAAGCATAATATCAAAATGTTTAGTGGAAAGAAAACTTGTGGTAGAAAAAGAAACAAGCAACAGGGATAACATCAGCCTTAAGAGGATTGTGAAGCAAACCCCTTCAAGAGTTCTGGGGAGGTTCACAAGGTGTGGACTTAGGCTGGAGTCAGTGTTTTAAGAAACACCACACATAGATGTAACCAGAACATGGGCTACAACTGCCACATTCTGTGAGGTTCAGGACGGAGGACCCAGAATTTCAGCCAGAAACAGAATAAAAGTTAAACAATTTATTCAGGAGCAGCGCACAAATACTCAGGACTCCACCAGCCGGGAACCCGGGATCACTGGGAATGGAGAGGCAGGTTAGTGACTTGAAAAAGCTTAGGTAAATATATATGATTCCAAAGAAGCCACCCACCTTAACAGAGTCCGTGTAGGATGGAGGAATCAGAATAGGCTCCTTTGCGGGGTGCGGTCCTGGCAGTCTCCAGACCGGGAGGATCGGTGCAGAACACGCCGCAGCCAGAAGTCGGATTGCCGACAGGGGGAAAGATCCAAGGCTCGGTAGTCAAGGGGGGGGCAGTAACTGGGCGAAACCAGGTAGGCAGACTCAGGCAGACAAATTCAGGGGTGAGGCAGGAGGCTTTGGTCGAGAGGTAGAAACAAGGTCGTGATCCAGAGGCGAGAGACATCCAATGAGGGTCAGGCAAGGCAGGGAAATCCAAGATGCAAAAAGTGGTCAAAAACGTGGTCAGGCAGGAAGGAATGCTGGACATCTACTAACTGGTAGGTTTTCGAAAATCTGGCACCGTCTGCCTGTCTGAGGGCTGAATATAACCGCAGAAAAACAGGTGCATGGCATGATTGATTGAACTCCAGTGCAGCAGCAGACAGGTGAAGCAGATTAGCTGATTACATGAAGACAGAGCAGTCAGATGGGCCAGAATCATAACACATTCCTTGTGTTCAGCTACTCCTGAACCAGAGACAACTTTTGTGTCCTACATGGGCTAAAGAGAAAGAGAGCTGGACTCTTGTTTGATGGCCTAAAGTCCTCTTTTCACATGAAAGTAAATTTTGAATTTAATTTGGAAATCAAGGTCTCAGAGTTAGGAGGAAGACTGAAGAGATCAGATTTCTTGATATCCAGTATAAGATTTCCACAGTCAGTGATATTTGGGCTGCCATGTCATCTGAAGGTGTTGTTCCACTGTGTTTTATCAAGTTCAAAGTTGGTGCAGTCGTCTAAAGGGAAATCTTAATGCACCTTTTGCTTCTCTCTGCTGATGATGTAAGCTTTATGGTGATACTCAATTCATTTCCCAGCAGGACTTAGCACCTGCCTACACTGCCAAAATACACATATCTCCTTTAATTACCATGGCATGATTGTGCTTGATAAGCCGGCAAACTAGTCTGACCTAGAATCTACGGTAGTGAACAGGAAGCGTCACCAGATCAAACAAATAAAACGACCTGAATGCTGCTATTAACCCGGGCATATTGCCTTCATGTGTATTGATGCAATATTATATACATCAAGTATCGAGTACATATACTGTACAGTAAGTGGACATTCTTTTAAGGAGGCAAGTTGATGTATGTTTCATGTTGGTCTAATAATGCTGGAATGAGGCATTACCAGCCCTCTCAGGTGAATAGAGTGAGTAGGAAAGGGTTGACTGGCTTCCTGCAAGTTTTGTAGAAGAAGTGTTTTATTTGTCCAAATAAACTTTAAAAAATGTGTATACACTCCCAGGCAACTTTATCACCATATATCTCCCTTATCTCGTTGTGGTAAAACATCTGTGATGTGTCAGAAACATTCCTCAGAGAATTTGGTCCTCATTGACATGACAGCACCAAACATCCATGATGTGATACTCCATTTGCACCACATCCAAATGTGCTCTGGAATGAGATCTGGTGAATGTGGGAGCCATTGAAGAACAGTAAACATGATAAAGAAGCCAGTTTTAGATGATTTGAACTTTGTGACGCGGCGCATCATGCTGGGTGGTCAGCAACAATACTCAGGTAGGCAATATTCAACTGGTACTAAGGGGACCCAAGCATGCCGAGAAAATATTGTCCACACCATTACACCACCTAGCTAGCCTGAACCACTGATAAAAACAGGATATCTGTGTGTTTTATGTCCTATATGCCAAACTTGGACTCTTCTGATCTGAAGTTAGCAGCAAAAATGGAGACTTGTGGGTACAGGCAACATTTTTCAAATCTGTTATTGTCTTATATTTGGGAGCCTGTGAACTTAGCTGACCCTGATTTTGTCTTCTGTTGTCGTAGACCATCTGCTTCAAGGTTCAACATCTAGTGCATTCAGAGATGGTGTTCTGAAAAAATCTTTTATAATCTACTGTTGCCTTCCTAAAATATCAAACAAGACTGTGCATTCTCCTCTGACATGAAAAAGACACACAACTGCACAACTCACTGGATGTTTTCTTTTACTCAGACCATTCTCTCTAAACCGAGAGGAGGGTGTATGTGACAATCCCAGACCAGCCAGTCTGGCACCAGAAAAGATGTTTTTTCCAACATGACTTACTTGCCTTTCTTTTCTAATTCTGATGCTTGGTTTGAACTTTATCAGTTTGCATTCACCACATCTACAGTGGGGTCAAAACGTATTTAGTCAGCCACTGATTGTGCAAGTTCTCCTACTTGGAAAGATGAGAGTGGTGTGTAATTTTCATCATAGGTACACTTCAACTATGACAGACAAAATGAGAAAAATCCAGGAAAATCCAGCAAATCACATTGTAGGATTGTTAAAAATATTTTTTTTCTCAATTATGATGGAAAATACGTATTTGGTCAATAACAAAAGTTCAACTCAATACTTTGTAGCATAACATTTGCTGGCAATGACAGAGGTCAAATGTTTCCCGTAAGTCTTCTCCAGGTTGGGACACAATGTAACGGGTATTTGGGCCCATTCCTCCATGCAGATCTCCTCTGGAGCAGTGATATTTTGGGGCTGTCGCTAGGCAACAAGGACATTCAACTCCCTCTGCAAATTTTCTATGGGGTTGAGGTCTGGAGACTGGCTAGGCCACTCCAGGACCTTGAAATGCTTTTTACGGAGCCACTCCTTCGTTGCGGTGTGTTTGGGATCATTGTCATGCTGGAAGACCCAGCCACGTTCCATCTTCAATGCTCTCACTGATGGAAGGAGGTTTTTGGCTTACAATTTCATGATACATGGCCCTGTTCATTCTTCCCTTAACACGGATCAGTCGTCCCGTCCCCTTTGCAGAGAAACAGCCCCAAAGCATGATGTTTCCACCTCCATGCTTCACGGCAGGTATGGTGTTCTTGGGATGCAACTCAGCTTTCTTCTTCCTCCAAATGTGATAAGTTGAGTTTGTGCCAAAAAGTTCTATTTTGGTTTCATCTGACCACATGATATGCTCCCAGTCCTCTTCTGGATCATCCATATGCTCTTTGCCAAACTTCAGACCTGGGCATGGACATGTACTGGCTGAAGCAGGGGGACACGCCTGGCACTGCAGGATTGGACTCCCTCTCGGCGTAGCGTGTTACTGATGGTAGCCTTTGTTCCTTTGGTCCAGCTCTCTGCAGGTCATTCATCAGGTCCCTCCGTGTAGTTCTGGGATTTTTGCTCACCGTTCTCTTGATCATTTTTACCCCACGGGATGAGATCTTGCGTGGGGCCCCAGATGGAGGGAGATTGTCAATGGTCTTGTATGTCTCTCATTTTCTTACAATTGCTCCCACAGTTGATTTATTCAAACCAACCTTCTTGCAGATTGTAGATTCACTCTTCCCAGCCTGGTGCAGGTCTACGATTTTCTTTCTGGTGTCCTTCGACAGCTCTTTGGTCTTGACCATGGTTGAGTTTAAAGTCTGACTGTTTGAGGCTGTGGACAGGTGTCTTTTACACAGATAACGAGTTCAAACAGGCGCCATTAATACAGGTAACGAGTGGAGGAAAGAAGAGCTTCTTAAAGAAGAAGTTTGTGAGGGCCAGACATCTGGCTTGTTTGTGGGTGACCAAATACTTGTTTTTCACCATAATTTAAAAATAAATTCTTTAACAATCATACAATGTGATATCCTGGATTTTGTTTTCATTTTGTATCTCATAGTTTAAGTGTTCCTATGATGAAAATTACAGACCTCTCATCTTTCCAAGTAGGAGAACTTGCACAATCAGTGGCTGACTAAATACATTTTGGCCCCACTATACAGGTCCTTCTCAAAATATTAGCATATTGTGATGAAGTTCATTATTTTCCATAATGTAATGATGAAAATTTAACATTCATATATTTTAGATTTATTGCACACTAACTGAAATATTTCAGGTCTTTTATTGTCTTAATACGGATGATTTTGGCATACAGCTCATGAAAACCCAAAATTCCTATCTCACAAAATTAGCATATTTCATCCGACCAATAAAAGAAAAGTGTTTTTAATACAAAAAACGTCAACCTTCAAATAATCATGTACATTTATGCACTCAATACTTGGTCGGGAATCCTTTTGCAGAAATGACTGCTTCAATGCGGCGTGGCATGGAGGCAATCAGCCTGTGGCACTGCTGAGGTCTTATGGAGGCCCAGGATGCTTCGATAGCGGCCTTTAGCTCATCCAGAGTGTTGGGTCTTGAGTCTCTCAACGTTCTCTTCACAATATCCCACAGATTCTCTATGGGGTTCAGGTCAGGAGAGTTGGCAGGCCAATTGAGCACAGTGATACCATGGTCAGTAAACCATTTACCAGTGGTTTTGGCACTGTGAGCAGGTGCCAGGTCGTGCTGAAAAATGAAATCTTCATCTCCATAAAGCTTTTCAGCAGATGGAAGCATGAAGTTCTCCAAAATCTCCTGATAGCTAGCTGCATTGACCCTGCCCTTGATAAAACACAGTGGACCAACACCAGCAGCTGACACGGCACCCCAGACCATCACTGACTGTGGGTACTTGACACTGGACTTCTGGCATTTTGGCATTTCCTTCTCCCCAGTCTTCCTCCAGACTCTGGCACCTTGATTTCCGAATGACATGCAGAATTTGCTTTCATCCGAAAAAGTACTTTGGACCACTGAGCAACAGTCCAGTGCTGCTTCTCTGTAGCCCGGGTCAGGCGCTTCTGCCGCTGTTTCTGGTTCAAAAGTGGCTTGACCTGGGGTATGCGGCACCTGTAGCCCATTTCCTGCACACGCCTGTGCACGGTGGCTCTGGATGTTTCTACTCCACACAAGGTCTGGAATCGGCCCTTCTCCACAATCTTCCTCAGGGTCCGGTCACCTCTTCTTGTTGTGCAGCGTTTTCTGCCACCCTTTTTCCTTCCCACAGACTTCCCACTGAGGTGCCTTGATACAGCACTCTGGGAACAGCCTATTCGTTCAGAAATTTCTTTCTGTGTCTTACCCTCTTGCTTGAGGGTGTCAATAGTGGCCTTCTGGACAGCAGTCAGGTCGGCAGTCTTACCCATGATTGGGGTTTTGAGTGATGAACCAGGCTGGGAGTTTTAAAGGCCTCAGGAATCTTTTGCAGGTGTTTAGAGTTAACTCGTTGATTCAGATGATTAGGTTCATAGGTTGTTTAGAGACCCTTTTAATGATATGCTAATTTTGTGAGATAGGAATTTTGGGTTTTCATGAGCTGTATGCCAAAATCATCCGTATTAAGACAATAAAAGACCTGAAATATTTCAGTTAGTGTGCAATGAATCTAAAATATATGAATGTTAAATTTTCATCATGACATTATGGAAAATAATGAACTTTATCACAATATGCTAATATTTTGAGAAGGACCTGTAGATGATGAATGTATTGAGTTGCTGCCATGTGACTATTTGGCTCCTCTGTTATTTGTGTTAACAAGAGATTGAGCAGGTGTATCTAATACAGTGGTCTGTGAGTGGATAATATTTATTGTTTTACTTCTACTTCTTGTTTCTGCATATTTTGGACATAAACAGTGACGTGCACTAAACGTATCAGTTGGAGAAATACAATGTTTCCTTTAGGAGACTAACAGAAAATAAATGTCATGAGCCAAGCATTTTGTAGGTACTTTCCAGCTCCTCACTCAGTTTTTGTTTCATTTTGTATGTTTGTTTATTGTCTAGCTGAAGCCAACATCATTAAGACACCAGAATTCCCCTAACTTTACAGGTTGGCATGATTTCCTGTTATGAAAAAAAACACGTAGAATAGTTTTTTGTTTGGTTTTTATTGTTCCCACTCTCAGTTAGAGATGAGACAGGATGTGCGTCTATTTTAGCTTTTAAAGGGTGGTAGTGCTTTGGGCTTTTGCAGTTACATTAATTTAGATTCTAATTAAATTTAATTTAGATGAAACAATAGTGGAAGAGAAACACAGTGCATATGTTTATCACAGTTTTGTTACCAGTGGATACCAGTAAACCTTTCGTGTTGCCAAAATCCCACCAATGCAAAGATTTACCCTTTTTAATTTGTTGATAAAATCATTTTTATTTTTGTTTTTTTGTTTTTTTATTTTAAAACAGCTAATATTTCCTGTCTGGTCACTAGTTCCTCCTAAACCGTGACATCCCCAAAACGTGTAGCTGTCAGAACTGATTTAAGAGAATGAATAAATGTTTAAAGTTGTGATTCGGATACACATTTAAATTAGTGTTAGTCATCTGGATGCAACGTTCTAGTGGCTAAATGAAAGAGAAAGCATACTGACTTGGACTCTCTACAGACATGGGAGTGCCTTTTACCGTCTCTTTATGTTATCTGTTCACCAAAAGAAAACCTTTCTGCAAAGCCGCTGTGAAGACGAGCTGGATCAGCGCTGTTCTAAGTGATTCAATATGAAACAAGGTAAGGCCTCCATGTCGACCTGCCAATAATGACTTGATTGAAAGTCTTCCATGAATAATGTATAATGTTCTTTAACAAAATATCCTATAGACATTAAGTACCATGGATTGAAAAACCAAGGAGCAACATGTTACCTGAACAGTGTCCTGCAGGTTCTGTTTATGACCACAGAGTTCAGAGAGGCTGTAGAAAGGTTAGTGAATAAATCAAACACTGTAAGAATTGTTTTATTTCATGTAGCCTCTATATCTCTGACAACTTCCTATTAACAGATGTTCAAAACATAGTGAAGATGCCCTTGATGTTCAGCTCCACACTTTATTTGAAAGTTTAAAGAAAAAAACATCAGAAACCACAGAAGTCACAAGGAAGCTGGGAATTGAAAAGGGTACAGTATAACAACTGTTAGCTTGTTTCTGGATGAGGGAGGAGACTTTCATCTATAATTAGGATGTGAGGATGCATTAGCAACAACATGCATCTTGAGAAATTTTGAAAGAAACATGTTCGAACAATTACATTAATCATAACATAAAATATTGTATTTTATGGGTCATTGGTCCTCCACACTCCCAGTGATTGAACAGCATGATGCTGGTCAGTACTTTGAGAAGATTTTATCTCTGGTCAGCAACGAAGCATCAAAGGTAAATTACTCATGAAATCACTTTGATTAGAAAATAAATGTTGTTAGAAGTTTATTTTTAATCTAATTGTGTTTTCAGATATTCGAAGGACACCTGATCCACAGGACTATTTGTTGTAAATGTGACTCAGAAACTGAAGACGATGTGCCATTTTGGTTTCTTTCTCTCCCTCTGATGGATTCTAGTGATAAACACTACAGTGTGGTAAGAAACAACCTGCAAACTGGAAACCATTTTATGTGCCAGACCAAACTCTGTAATCTGGAATAGTCAATGATTTATAATATATTACCTAGTGGAAACTGTGTTGGCAGAATGTTTTAGTTACCACCTGATGTCTCTGCTGATGGAAAGTTCCTGATGAGGGTCAGAGCAAGTAACAGAAAGTGCTTTTTCAGGTGGACGGCATTCGGGAGTTTTTAAAGGATGCAGAATTTGATGGAGACGACCAGCTGTACTGTGAAAACTGTGATGACAAATGTGACACTACTGTTGTGAGTAAAGTGGAACTAGGTTTGTTTACAAGCAGCAAAGTACTTAGTTAATTAATGGACAAAAGACATTTTGACAACATTGTGAAATACAGTATATTAAGGAAACATCGGCCTGTAAATGTTTACGTACAATGTAGAAAAAGACACATGACCATCTTTTTCTTAATGACATTTATTCAGAAAAAATTATTTCTGTTGTTTTAGGTCAGTTAGGATTATCAAAATTATCTTTATCTGCTAAACACCCAAAATAATGACAGACGTTTTCTCCAAATTCTGAGGTTTACACATATGTTATTACTATGTAGTACCATTGCCTTTGAATTGTATGAGCTGGGTCAAATATTTTGGGTCCGCAAACTTCTCACAATAGTTTAAGCCCATTCCCTACTGACAGAACTGGTGTAAACAAGTCGGGTTTGTAGGTCGTCTTGCTTTCATGCAGTTTTTTTTAGCTCTGTCAAGCCTGAGATCAGGGCTTTGTTATAGCCCCCCTAAACATTAACTTTGTTGTCCTTAATTTGCTCTCTAACTAATTTGACCGTATGAATAGGGTCATTGTCCATTTGGAAGACCAATGTGTGCCCAAGCTTCACCTTTCTGGCTGATATCTTGAAATGTTGCTTCAATATTTCAACATAATGTTCTCTTCTCATGATGCAGTCAGTTTTGTAAAATGCATCCAGTCCCTCCTGCACCAAAAGACCCCCACAATTGATACTGCCCCACAAATAAAATAAAAAGAATTGGTAATCCAAAACAGGAAAGGTTTAGTCTGATTTAATGTAAGTCAATGAGTAAAAAGGTTGTGTGTCTTTTTATACCTATAATACAGTATATGTAAATATCTGGTTTTAACTGTGTTGATAACTTAGTGTTTTATGTAGAAATATGAACTAAGGCATCATCCAGAGGTTTTGATGTTGCTGCTGAAGAGGTTTGAATACCAGTACATGTCATACACGAAAGACAGCCGCGCTGTGGATGTTTACTACACCATCAACATACCTGAGGTATATTTCAACATATTACGCTTGTTGTCCATTTCCTTTTCACTTTTCGGATTAATGTGTGTGTTTTGTTGTTGGGAATCAGACGTATGAACTGTACGCGTTGGTGGAACACTTTGGGACTCTGAAAGGTGGACATTATAAAGCAAAAATCAAGCCCCAGGATGAAGACAGATGGTATGAGTTCAATGACTCCAGTGTTACGTTGGTGAGAACGATTATCCTTTATAAGTACTTTAAAAATGGATGCTTGTTAGTTTTGTTTTTTACTGACATATAATATTTTACTTTTCATTCTTTTACAACAGCTTCATAACATGTCCCACAGAAATAAGTCTGAGAAGTAAGTAACTGTCCTTTGTTGTGTTTTTCAATTTATTTTACTGCTTATAATAACCTAACTCTACGTTTGTTCTGCACCAGATCCCGAAGTGCCCATCTTCTGTTTTACAGAAAGAAAAGTAAGAAGAAAACGGACTTTACAATAATTTATACAGGGTTCATTTTATAATTGCTTTATAATATAAATTTCAGATACTGGTACACAAGATAAAGAAAACAAGGTTGAAGAAGGTAGGAGAAAATTGAAAGATGATGACCTGGGTGAAAACGATCATCTGATGAAGAAGAGAAAAACGACTTCAGACAGCACTTTAGTCCACAGGTGCTTGTATGTTGTTTTTTTAATATTTTCTTTTAAGATTTGCTTTGCAGCACTAGTGTCCTTTATTTTGTCATTTTTTGAAAGTAGGCAGACAGGACATGAGGTGACGACATGCAGCACAGGTCACAGTGACCAGGACTCGAACCAGGAGACAGCTGCATCAAACACTGAAGCCTACATACAAGGGCGCCTACGCCTGCGCCGCTCCTGGCGTTTGTATGTTTGGTTGTTACTTGTTTTTGTATTTGGAATATTCCTGCTTGTTATTGCCATGAAGATCTAACATAATGAATTATTTTCTTTAAACTGGGTTTCTTAGTTCTACCTTTTGTTCTGCTCTTTATGTATTTGGTTTGAAATCCTTTTTTAGCATTAGTCTTTTTCATTTGGTCAGTAAAGGCTTTTGGTTCACCTTCTTCTGTGTTCTGTGTTTATTAGTCCCCTTCCTTCAGTTTCCCATATCTACGTTTTGCCCAGCTGCACCATCAACCCTCCCAGTGGTTAAAATCCAGTCAGTTTTTTCTCCTCAATGCCAGATTCTTTCATTCATCTATGAATGTTTTCCGTTGCCAGTTCCCCTGGACTTTTTTTGCTTCATGCTGATTCATAGTGCTCCAGTTTCTGGTCTTTGGTTCTGTAAGCTCTTTTATTATTAAATTCATTCAGCCTCCACTCTGGCCGGGATTTTTAGCTACAAATCAGAGGCAAATTGTTTTCCAAAACTTGAAAGGAAAAAGTGAATGTAACATCTTGTCAATAGACTAAATGCAAGTGCAGAAGATTAGGTGTACTTTGGATCTGATTACAAAAGACAAAAGATTGGTCGGCCACTATCTTCGTCAACTGGTTGGAGTTAGGAAGATCATTTTGGTGCCAGTGAGAAAAAAAGAGCATAAACAAAACAAAACTGTTCTAATATGACTTAGCCAGAGATGGCTACGTCATGGTTCGTCACAAATTCTAAAGCAAAAGATGCATTTAGTCTAGTTACCGTTTTTTATTTTTCAAAAAACAAAGACATATCATCACTGCAGAATTTCAAATAAACATAATTTACTGAGTCGGGAGAATTTCATTAAATATGCGGACTCCAAACTGGTTTTTAAAATTTTTCACGGACTAGCGACTCCTCCACTGCAAGACCTTATTAAAACAAAAGAAAATCAAAGCAGATCAACCAGGGCAAGTCTGAGAGGTGACTGTTTTGTTCCTTTCCGGAGAAGTACCATCGGAGAGGTAGCGTTCTATTGTGCTTCACGAACATGGAATATAATACCTGCTGCTAAATGGGATCAGTCAACTCTCAAGTTATTTCCTAAATATGGTTATTGCCAAAGCTGCTCCCACAACCTGACATGAACTTATCTGGGTTTATTTTTATTTGCGCATGTCATTGCTTTTACATAAACATGTCAGATTGATTTTACAGTGTATTTCTACAACCTTTTTTATTTTTAGATTAATCTCTAATGATTAAGTAAAACTTGATTGTAAGAATATGCACTGGCATTACTGTGTGGATATTTTGTAGATTAAGTGATACATGTTAGCATTTTTCATTTGAACAACTATGGACAATATTTTTTTCTTCTTAGCCTGAAGTAATGGTGTTTTTCACATTATTAGATCTCAGTATTCTGAAGGAAAGAAGGGTTAACATGCTCTGAGTAGAAAACAGGTACTCTGAGTAGACCTACTCAACTTTGTTATACCCAGGGTTGTCGGTCATTCAGCTCTAAGTCTAGTTAACCCTGAATTAGGCATGGAAGGCAGATAACACAATTCACCGTGGCAAGGGAGGAAATAAGAAACCTCGAAGTGCGTATTTCACGCCATTGGAATAAGAAATCTTAAAAACAGCAAATATCAGCACATATTAAAGAAAAGCAATACTGTTGCAGTTGCAAAAGAGTCATTAGCATGGCAGAGTTTAACCTTTACCAACTGAATACACAGCATTTACTGGCTATATATATCAATATATATTCAGCAAATGCAATTATTGATGTGATTTCCAAAAAAAAAAAAAATGTTGAAGTCAGACGAACAGGCGCAGGTCCACCACCTCCAATGTCAATCGCAACCACAGTCGCAAGAGAGGGCGAACTATTGCTCAGGGCATCTCTGAGGGGACGTCATCTGACCCAAACATCCCTCAGGACATAAATACTAGAGGTTAGATATTGAAATAACTGAGATGTATATTCATCTTTTCCCACCGTTGGCTCTTCAACACCCACCCACCCATCTTAAACAGTAGTTGACACTGATTGTCTTGTAAGTGTACAATTTGTGACTTTTTTTGTGACAATCTGTGTGCCACTTTTACATAATTAATTATATATAATTCCTATGATAAAGTAAAAGGTGGAGTTATATAAGTTATACAAGTGGGTCCTCTGTCTGGGGTAAATGTGTAAATTAACACTTTTATTTTTGTCTTATTAGCTGTGCATGGTCTACTGACTCTTGTGGAGTCATCTGTCCCAAAACTCATCCATGCAATTGAAAGTAGTCTTTATACTTCACATGTGTTTTTGTAATGGAGAACACTCACTTTAGTATATTTTATTAAAGGGTGATGATGAGACATTTTGGGCTGATCAAGACCAAAGAGCTGTCGAAGGACACCAGAAATAAAATCGTATACCTGCACCAGGCTGGGAAGAGTGAATCTACAATCTGCAAGAAGGTTGGTTTGAATAAATCAACTGTGGGAGCAATTGTAAGAAAATGAGAGACATACAAGACCATTGACAATCTCCCTCCATCTGGGGCCCCACGCAAGATCTCATCCCGTGGGGTAAAAATGATCAAGAGAACGGTGAGCAAAAATCCCAGAACTACACGGAGGGACCTGATGAATGACCTGCAGAGAGCTGGACCAAAGGAACAAAGGCTACTGCTAAGGGAACGGGACAACTGATCCGTGTTAAGGGAAGAATGAACAGGGCCATGTATCATGAAATTTTAAGCCAAAAACCTCCTTCCATCAGTGAGAGCATTGAAGATGGAACGTGGCTGGGTCTTCCAGCATGACAATGATCCCAAACTCACCGCAACGAAGGAGTGGCTCCATAAAAAGCATGTCAAGGTCCTGGAGTGGCCTAGCCAGTCTCCAGACCTCAACCCCATAGAAAATTTGCAGAGGGAGTTGAATGTCCTTGTTGCCTAGCGACAGCCCCAAAATATCACTGCTCCAGAGGAGATCTGCATGGAGGAATGGGCCCAAATACCCGTTACATTGTGTCCCAACCTGGAGAAGACTTACAGGAAACATTTGACCTCTGTCATTGCCAGCAAATGTTATGCTACAAAGTATTGAGTTGAACTTTTGTTATTGACCAAATACGTATTTTCCACCATAATTGAGAAAAAAAATATTTGTTCTCATTTTGTCTGTCATAGTTGAAGTGTACCTATGATGAAAGTTACACACCTCTCTCATCTTTCCAAGTAGGAGAACTTGGACAATCAGCAGCTGACTAAATACTGTTTGACTGCACTCTACATGCTCAACACTATAGAAAAAAGTCTGCTGTGTTTGAAGTTCGCTAACCTACAGGTTTTAGAGGACTGGAGTCACAGGCCAGAGCTGAAAACACTTCAGCAGATAAAGTTATATTTAACGTTGTTAAGATACTGGAGCAAGTTAAATAAAAATAATCACATAATTATTAACATATTTTCTGTAATCCCCATGGGTCTAATTCTGTCATAATGGTCTGAAAAGGTCTTCTAAATGTATTTAATTAGGTAAAAGTTGTAGAAACCCTCAGTTTTACTGATCTCTAGAAGGCGCTGTTGCTCATTTCAGCAAGTTATCGGACTTTTTAATTACTGGATCTACATGGCTGCTATGACTACTTTTCCTTAGAGTTGAAAACACTCTAATAATATAGAATATGTCAGTCAATACAAGAACAATGGGGTACATTTATGAAACATGACTCAACATTCAGCACTTCCAAGTTTTGTTCTGCATTCAGAATCTTTGAGTTGATAGATTTAAATTATTTTGAAATGTTAATTTGTTTCTGATGCGTTTGACTCACCAGAAATGATGCTACAGATTTTAATGCAGTATTATGAATATAGGACTGTCCTTGTACATATGTGTACAGAGCTGAGGTTGAGTGTGTGTTCACGTACTCCATCTCAGCGGGATTCTCCAGCTGTAACATGGCAGACAAATGAGCCCTGCACAGGATGGTGAGGGGAGCTGTGCCGCTCTAAGGAATGTCTCTCTCCTCTGTCCAGGATCTGATTCAGAGCTGTTGCAGGAACCGACTCTGAACATAGTCAGAGAATCCTTACGGTCTCTACATGAACATTTTGAACTGGTGCTGTTAAAAAAAAAAAAACGGTACCAAAACATCAAAAACAGAACCACAGTACTACTACACAGCTTTCTGCCTTCAGATGCTAAAATACTGAACTGCTGTTAAGATTAAGCACTGTGTTATTGTACTTCTTACATGTTTGTGTTTAATAACTGTCAACATTTTAGATTGTTGCTGTAGAAAGCTGATTTAGTTAATGAACTAAACTGTAAAGTGATTTTAAATTCATGTTGACCAACTTAAAAGCACTTGAACACTAAAACCAACATACATTCATTTTCACACAGTCAAAGTGCGTAGCATCTCAGCTCAGCAGGGGATTTATTTCAGAAAATCGATCTTCCTGCTCAGAACCAAATAATAAAGATACTTTATATCTTGTGGCAGTTCAGGACCAAATTTACCACAGGGGCCAGGCTGGGGCCTGAATGGGGGCAGTGTTTTTTCATGAGGGCACAGAACAAAAGAATGAAACAAAAGAAACAGAGCAATAGTTCATCGTTTAATATATTAAGTGAGACACAGAGCCACTTGCGACTCTGGAGATGCAGGTTACAGACTCCTGATCTAGCAGATAAAAGCTGTGATCCTATCTCAATATGGCTGAAGCTAAAAGTGCAACATCTTAATTTTTAATTCTATGTTAAAGTAGAACTGTAAAGGTAAGAAAATAAAGTTGTTCGAAGGGACCAATCAGTTCTGGTTTCTGTGCGAGCTCATATCATAAGAAATTGATTTAGTATTATGTCTTCAGTACAGGGGCTTTAACAGGACCAGTACTACAGGCACACTGATCCAAATCAGGCTTGATGTACTAATTTATATTATTGCTATTCTTGTTAGACTAAGTAATCGTTTTCCCTTTCACATAACCTCCAGCTAATCCAGCAATTTAGGTTTTCATTTCCATTTTAACACCACAGGTTGCTGCTTTATTCTAACATCTCGTTGTGAAGGTGGATTTCAGGAATAGTAACATCTGCCGGCTGATAGTTTACACATAGACAGAATGTGTGATTAATACATAATAATTATTTAGTTTTAAGAGGGCAAACATTCCCCAGTAAAAATGACGTGACTTTCCAACTGTTTTATTTTTTCCATGTTTGGCTTCACGGCTTCAGTTTCTTGAATTAAATGATTTACATTACTTCAGATCCAATCAGTCATCTTTACAGCTGAAGGCCTTGTTTCCATGTTGTGCCACTATGTTTTGGTTTATGTTTTAATTTGTCTAATCTTAGCTTTGTCATGTCAGTAAGGACTGGGGCTGCAGGAAGATCTCGTAGCTCGATCTAATCGTAAAGCTTTGATTCTGCTCTTCTTTTAGAATTTGGTCAGAATTTGACACAAAAACTGTAATATTCATAGCTTCCTCTTAAAGGTCACAACAAATGATCTTGTATGTGCTGCATTTCAGAGAATCTTCTTTGTACTTAAATTGTACAGTAGACAAAACGCAGCTTTAAAACCACAGATTTAGTTTATTAATACTATATACAAGATAGTTATTAAAATCTGCTCTACAAATGTTCTCACTGTTTAATCCATAAAAACGCATCAGCATTTTTCTGTCTATAATATAGAGTGTTGATAAGATACAGTATATAAAGTTTTTGGCAGGAAGTGAGAAATATTTTACATCTCTACAATATTTTAAATGAGGATTAGGAAGGATGTGGTTCCAGTTAATGATGGAAAATATTTAAATTTCTAGAATGAAGCACTTTGGATCCACAAAAATTGTCTTTAGTGGTTTAAACATCAGGCATCAAGCATTCCTTGCTTCTTCGAGTGTCACCCTCTTTATCACCCAGACCATCATCTGTCCGAGGTGAAAGAGGCCCCCCTCCACCACGTAATAATAAAACCATGTATATGACGGACATATGTTGGATTCCATATTCAGACAGCAGTGATGAGTCACCCTCCAGACACTTGTCTTTGCAGATCAGTTTCATATCTTCCTCTCTACACCCTAAAAACAAGCACATCCAGAATCATAGTTAATTACAAATAAACACACAAAAATAAGCATATTTTTATACTGCAAAACTATTCTAGTATAAACAGGAGTATCAGAGGTCTGTGAGGCTGCTGTCTTTGCAGCTTTATTGTTCTTTGTAACTTCTATGTATGCTGAAAGAAGGTCCATCTGTAGCTTTATATTCCAACATTATCTTGCATTTTCGAAAATAAATAAATTCTTTATTCTTAAAACCATCAGAAAACCATAAAACATTAAATCCAGCAGTGTTTTAATTTACACTTCAGACCTTGAAATCCACAGAATCAGTATAGAGATAGGAAAGGTCTCAGTCAGTTTACCTGCGTATTGAAGGATCCTCTCCTCTATCTTTTTCCTTAGCTCACCCACTGTCATTCTCTGCATCTGCTCCTCTGTGTTGCAGAGGTCAATTGTGTGCCTATTTCCTTTTTCCGTAAAAACCTTAACCTGGTAAATTGTTGCCATTCTCTGATGTTTGCAGAGCTCCACCAGCAGCAGCGATGTCCTCTGTATTAGCGTTGTCTTACTCTGCACCTTTCAGTAACCTGCATAAAAACACATAATTATATCACTTTTACATATTTTAAACTTTTTTTAATAACAATCTAAAACCATTTTCTTCAGTACATAGCAGTAGTGAAAAACTGGTGGAAGAATACCTACCTCCTTATTTAAACCTCTTTCATGGGAAGTGAAATTATATGTAAGAGAAGCTAAACATCCCTGACCAGCTTAACTGGTTTGACTGGTTACATGACAGTTTTTTTTAAGAAGACAGTTTCTAATGAAGCTCAATATAAATGATCCTGTCCCATGTTAAATACAAATGAAGCTTAAGCAAAAATTCAATCTGGAAGTCTCTCACCAGCCTCACCTGGATCACCTGCTGCCGTGCAACGTGCCAAGCTGCAGCCAATCGACGTCGGGACCGCACGCCCTCCAAATCCAATCATCACACACGATCCCTTTCATAAAACTCCTCGTCCAGAGTTCCTTGTGCATACCAGCTGAAAGCTGATCAACGCAGTTGATATGTCTGATCTCGACTCCAATCATATCGTTGAATCCCCGCTCCTCCTTTGCGAGGATCCGGGTCTCTCTCCCTCTTTGTCCATACGCCAAAGCGCCCGTTTAGTCGCTTGCATAGACCTTCCTTCTTCTTCAGCTCAGTTACGAGCCAAAGGAATTTCTCAAGGCTCCGGCTTGGACTCTTCCCAGGTCGCCCATCTTGCCTCACTTCTCCACTAGGGGGAATCATCGCCGTCTCATCCTCCGTCTCCTCAGCCTCCTCTCTTCTCCGTCTCCGGAAAAACGCACCAAAAAGCCGTCCGTCCCTCCCATTAAGTGTCGCTGGGGTCGTCCTTCCTCCCCAGCTCTTGCTTCTCCCGGGCCCACTTTCGTTCCTCCTGCACTCGCTCCAGCTGCCATTCCATCTTCTTCGACCTATGTTCCTTCAGCTGTTCATCCATCTTCTTTCTCCCCTTTCACCAGCTGACATTGGTCTCCTTTCCTCTTCGCTCATCACCTCCATGGACACACTTAACCGCTCCGTCGCATCTCTCTCTGCTCACCTGCAGGGATTCGTGGTCGCCAGCTCTGCCACGTCTACACTTCCTCTGTCATCTGCTCAACCCATCGTTCAGCACGCAGCTCAGCCCCTCCATTCTGCGTTCACCCTTGCTCACGCCCGACCCGGACCTTCCACAGGTGAGATTTATTTTTCCAAGGCTCATTCTTTTTCTTTCCACGTTTCTCACCCGTTTCATGCGTCCAACCTCTTCTCCTTAACAGGTAGAGCATACATACCCATCCACGCACACATATTTCCCAGGCTCCATTCTAAAATTCTCCAAGGGCATTTCGTTAATCTCGTTACATTGATCCTTCCCTTGCCCGACGAGCGTTTCCTCAGCCGACGGCTTCACAGCAATATTTAAATCCTCTGATCCTCTGCTTTCTATTGGTGAATTCCTAACAGCCTCCAGTATCTATAGAGATGTCATATGCTCTGTTTACCCAGACTGTAGAGTTGAGCTCGACACCTATTTATCTATCATTGCTTATCTCCATTTGAAATACGGCCGATACCTTTTCTATCATTATCATAAGGCACTCTCAGCCAAAGCAGCAATGGTTCTTTCTAATCCGGTGTACGCTTGGATTGGTCTGTTCTGGATACAGAAATCCTAATCATGATCCCTCAAGCAATTTCCTGTAGTACCTGTGGTGTGGCGGGTAATCAGAGTTCGCTTTGCCCGACTTTCCCATTTAACCCAACTCCCCTCCTCCGCCAACCTTCCATTCCCACGCTCAAAATCTTGATCATCATGGGAGGCTAATCCAAGTATTTAATGCTAAACCCTTCCTGTTCTTTCCTCCATATATGCAGCCTGTTTAAAGAAGCCCATCGTAGGTCAATTTGCCCCGACCCTGCTTCCTTCAACAAAAACCGTCACGGCTCCAGGAGCTGATTTCTCTTCATCTCTCCACACCCGTCATTATTCCGGAATTGGCCGTCCTCCTCTCTAATCATCCAGATCGCTCCTTTGTTAATTTCCTTCTTACTGGTCTCTCGGGGTTTTTTCATAGGTATCATCTTCCGCCCATCTCCTCTTATGTTTGCCCCAATCTCCAGTCTGCCCTCCTCGAACCAGAGATAGTAGCCCAGTTACTTCTCAAAGAAGTCTCAAAAGGTTACATGATTGATCCATTTAATCCCCCCCCCCCTCTATGCCTTTTCACGCAAGTCCATTAGGAATCGCCACCCGAAAATACTCTGGCAAGAAACGCCTCCTTCTGACCTTGTCACAGCTCATCGTGGTCCTCACCCTAGCATTAACTCTCTTATTCCCTCACCCCCAGTCTCCCTTTCTTACGCCTCAGCCGACCACATTATTCGCTCATTAAAGCTGCCAGGCGAGGGGCATGGCTTGCCAAGGCCAACATCACAGATGCCTTTAAAATAATGGCAGATCATCCTTTCCAGTGGCATCTGCTGGGGCTAAATGGAACCAATCATTCTATTTTGCAGTGAGGTTTACATTTGGGTGCAGAAGTAGCCCCCGTCTGTTTAACAAATTGTCTGCCGCCCCCTGCTGGATTCTTCTCAACATAGTCAAACTTTCCTCTGTTCTGCACCTGCTCGATGATTTTCTTCTTATCGATCCTGCTTCCCCGTCACCCAGCCCTTCTCTCTCGAAGCTTCAGCAGATTTTCCACCATGTTGGCATTCCTCTGTCTGAGGAGAAACCAGCGGGCCCTGCCAAGCAGCTTGACACTTTGGGCGTCTCCCTGGACACTGAATCCATGGTGGCTTCCCTGCCGGCCGACAAACTGTCTCGCATTCGAGAAATATCTCAGTTTCAAGTCTCATCTTCAGTTCTCTCTAAACGCCAACTTCTGTCTCTGCTGGGTCAGTTAGATTAACTCCTCCAAGTCATTTGCGGGGACGTTTGCAGTTTCTCTGACCTCACCTGGCTGTTTGCGATAGAAAGATGTCGGATACTTTCTCTCTCTGATCTGGTGACACCTGGTCCGATGCTGCATTCATGATGTGTCGGAAATGCCGCTTTCAAACGATGGAATCTGTTTCAAACATTCATGTGAAGAACAGGTTGGATACCTGTCAAAAATTCGCTGTATATGAGGTTATACAGCAGAATCTGGCTTAAATGCCGCATCTGAAGCAACAATAGTAGAAAGATAGATAGAAGTTATTACAAGAAAAGAATCTCATACGACTTTGTAAGTGCTTATCATTGAGCCTGAATTAAAGAAGGTCTGTTTTCAACATGCTGAGCCCAAGCAACTTTTTCCATCTTGGTCCAAAACTACTTCAGACCGTGACAGGGATAAGAAGAACCGTTCAACTCACTATAAAAAACAAAGCACTAATGGCGTGCAACAAAAAAAGTACACATCATGCAGCAGCAATAATTCAATTCAATTCAATTCAAAAATACTTTATTAATCCCAAAAGGAATTAAATGTTGTTGTAGCTCATATTATGAAGGTTTCCTCAAAGAGCCGTTGTAGATGCTGATGGCTGTGGGCAGGAAGGATCTCCTGTATCACTCCGTCTTACAGCAGATCTGAAGAAGCCTCTGACTGAAGACACTCTGTTGTTGTAGGACAGTCTCATGAAGAGGAAGCTCAGGGTTCTCCATAATGTTCTTCATTTTATGAAGAATCATTCTTTCCACAATGATCTCCAGAGGAGTCCCCAGAACAGAACCAGACTTCTTTATCAGCTTGTTGAGCTTTTTTAAGTCCCTGGCTCTGATGCTGCTTCCCCAGCAGATGATGGCAGAAGAGATCACATTTTCCACAACAGACTTATAGAAGATATGCAGCATCTTGCTGCAAACACCAAAGGACCTAAGCTTCCTCAAAAAGTACAGTCTGCTCTGTCCCTTCTTGTAGATGGCTTCACAGTTGCATCTCCACTCTAGTCTGTTGTCCAGGTGAACATCGAGGTATTTACACTCCTCCACCACCTCCACTTCTTCTCCCATGATAGAAATAGTTTTTGACTTATTCCTGTTTAAGCTAATAAAAGTAAGCTAATAAAGTGTAACAAATGTGTCTCAAATGTAGTTTTGTGCAGTATTATTAGTCTTCTTGTGATATTTTTGTATCCTGTGGTTTGTATAACAGTAAATCTTTCTAACATGACTGATCAGTACTGTGGGACTTCATTTTAAGGAATCTTTCACTTTAAGGTGCCTCAACCTGCTGGTCATGGATTTGTCTCGTTTAATTGTTTTGCTATCACACTGATAACTTATTAATCCCAGGATATTTCACTGCAGTTCTCATTTCAGCATTAGAGCAGATTCCTGCTTTTACCTCAGTAATAAAAACACTTTTATGCTATTTTATCTGAAAGCACAGAGGTATATCTATTGGCTTTTGGGGGTAAATGACGTAGAATATACCAAGAGTAAATACTTCTCCAAGTACACATAAACACAACCATTGACAACTTCAGTAATGTCTCGTACAGAGTTATCATTTGTACATGCAGTGTAGATGTAGCTCTGTGTGTATGTAGGAATACAGTCACAACATGAACTTTATTGCTTTCCAATTTAACAACTTGTTATCCAGCCTTAAAAGCTAATCATTCCTTAAGTGACAAGCCAGACGAGCTTTTAGACAGATGTAGCTATTTCTACCGTCACTTTCAAGTATGAAAAGCTTTATAAATAAACTTTAACTTACCTTAATAATAATTAGGTCTGGAAAAAAGAGTAATGACGTAAACATTTGATCTAATTACGTTATTCAAACATGACATTCTTATAACTTCCCCCATATTACTGTTGTTAAAAATGTTTGTTTTTTTTCCTCTGGGCACTGATGGTTTTTTTGTTATTTTCACATATCTTCATTCTTTTGGCTTTCTAAACTTCTTACTGTACAAAATAGTGTATATTTTGTAAACGAAGAATGAACCGCTGTTGGACCATGTTTCATCTGTTTCATTCAGTCTTATCTTTTCTTGTGCTTCTTTAACCACAAGTTCAATTGTTTTTGGAAAAACTATTATTTTGTAGGTTCTATTTTTATTAAAAACCTTGACACTAACCCAAGCAACTTGCCTCAACATGCGCTTTATTAAGATTTTACTGGATTTCTCAACAAATGCTCCATAGCATCAGGTCAGTACATATTTCATTACTACTCCATGGTTAGAGGTGACTTCCTGTCAAGTTCTTTGAATTACCCTGGCTATAAATGGTGTTATACCGATAAACATTTGCCTTGCCTTGCTTCTCCTTACTCCTTTCTATTTTTTTAATGATGAACAGGGCTGGGTGGGTGTTCAATGCTTGGGAATTTATCCCTGACCTGTCTGCTGTGCCCCTTGATCTTCAAGGCCTCAGATGTTTGTTAGAGAACATTAGTGTGATGATGTGAGTTGTGAAGTACTGCTGTACATTCACCGCCGACTTTATTAAGTACACCTTGCTAGTACCGGGTTGGACCCCCTTTTACCTTCAGAACTGCCTTAATCCTTCGTGGCATAGATTCAACAAGGTACTGGAAACATTCCTCAGAGAGTTTAGTCCATATTGACATGATAGCATCACACAGATGCTGCAGATTTGTCAGCTGCACATCCATGATGCGAATCTCCCGTTCCACCACATCCCAAAGGTGATTTATTGGATTGAGATCTGGTGACTGTGGAGGCCATTTGAGTCCAGTGAACTCATTGTCATGTTCAAGAAACCAGTCTGAGATGATTCATGCTTTATGACATGGCGCGTTATCCTGCTGGAAGTAACCATCAGAAGATGGATACACTGTGGTCATAAAGGGGTGGACATGGTCAGCAACAATACTCAGGTAGGCTGTGGCATTGACACGATGCTCAATTGGTACTAAGGGGCCCAAAGTGTGCCGAGAAAATATCCCCCACACCATTACACCACCACCACCAGCCTGAACCGTTGATACAAGGCAGGATGGATCCATGCTTTCCTGTTGTTGAAGCCAAATTCTTATCCGACCAGGCAACGTTTTTCCAATCTTCTATTGTCCAATTTTGGTGAGTCTGTGTGAATTGTAGCCTCAGTTTCCTGTTCTTAGCTGACAGGAGTGGCACCCGGTGTGGTCTTCTGCTGCTGTAGCCCATCTGCCTCAAGGTTCAACGTGTTGTGTGTTCAGAGATGCTCTTCTGCATGCCTTGGTTGCAACGAGTGGTTATTTGAGTTACTGTTGCCTTTCTATCAGCTCAAACCAGTCTGGCCATTCTCCTCTGACCTCTGGCATCAACAAGGCATTTGCGCCCACAGAACTGCTGCTCACTGGATATTTTCTCTTTTTCAGACCATTCTCTGTCCAATGCCTAGGCTCCAATGCCTAGGAGCGATATGTCTCATTATTCTATCTAAAGCTGGCCATTAGCACCTGTCAGACCATGACAATTGCTGAAGTTCTTAGTTTTCGTTGCCAAACATTGCAGAGAGTTAAGTTAGGTATTTGGAAAACTATGATTATGAGCATAAACTGAGAGTTTTCCATTTTCAGAGTGAGAAAGAGATGATTTGATAAGGTTAGATCTTTATCAGCTAAAGAAAACTTGAACATTCATTCTTCAGTCGTTTCAGAATTCCCTTTTAGTGTTTTAACTTCATATTTGTTTGTTTGTCTTGTTAGTCAAATAAAATCAGTGTTACTAATTATTAATTACTAATTTAAATATTGATTATTTTAGTGACTAAATGCAGTACAATCATAAAATTTACAATTGAGGTGTTAATAGTGGGATTCTGAGGGTAAAGTTAGTTTCATGTAATTTAGAGAGTTTTGAATTTTAAAAGTGCTTTATTTAATTAGAGTGATATGTTTTTTAATACATGCGGATGCATGCCATGCATTGTGTTAAGCATTAGCAGTGAGATATTTATCCAGGAAACTTATTTCCCTACACGTTTCTTCTCTAGTGATTGTTCAGAGCTGAACCGTTGTCGTCTTTGTCGTCTTCCGCTTTATCCGGGACTGGGTCACGGGGGCAGCAGACTCAGCAGAGACGCCCAGACGTCCCTCTCCCCAGACACCTCCTCCAGTTCCTCCGGGGGAGCCCAAGGCGTACCCCGGCCAGCCGAGAGACATAGTCCCTCCAGCGTGTCCTGGGCCGTCCCCTGGGCCTCCTCCCGGTGGGACGTGCCTGGAACACCTCCCGAGGAAGGGGTCCAGGAGGTATCCGGTATAGATGCCCGAGCCACCTCAACTGGCTCCTCTCGATGTGGAGGAGCAGCGGCTCTACTCCGAGCCCTTTCGACCGGAAAAGGGGGGCTTGTCCTCTTCAGGTTGGAGGGGAGTTCCTGCCTCAAGTGGAGGAGTTCAAGTATCTCGGGGTCTTGTTCACGAGTGAGGGAAGAATGGAGCGGGAGATCGACAGACGATCGGGACGCTGTGCCGGTCCGTTGTGGTGAAGAGAAAGCTGAGCTGAAAAGCGAAGTTCTCGATTTACCGGTTGGTCTACATTCCTACCCTCACCTATGGCCATGAACTTTGGGTCATGACCGAAAGAACGAGATTCTGGATACAAGCGGCTGAAATGAGCTTCCTCCGTAGGGTGGCCGGGCACTCCCTTAGAGATAGGGTGAGGAGCTTGGCCATCCGGGAGGGGCTCGGAGTAGAGCCACTGCTCCTCCACAGAGCTGAACCATAACATTGACTAAGGATTTTCCTTTGTGGACCTTCAGTTAATCAAGAGAAAGGAGCAAACAGAAAGGATTTTCAATGGTTGCTTCTCATTTAGATTCTTTAGCTATACTCATATTGGTTTCTTATCCTTTGGTAACTGACTAGTGACCCCTTGAGGGTAGAAGCAGAAAGAAGAAAATTACTCATTGTGTTATTGAGACCAACTTTATTACAATTAAAAAATTAAAACGTCCTAGTTTACAGTTTTTAGACATCAGAATGAAATACAATTATTTTTTTCCCACTGAACTATTATCACAGTTTAGTGTGAATCTGTATGTTCAAGAGTCAAGGTTTGTTAAAAGGAGTTGGGAATAAGGAAAAAATTAGCACAGATAGATTATGACCCAGTGAAGCGACAAAAGCGCGTCCAAATTCACAGGCTCCTCCAAATGCATCCTTATTTGGTGGAGAGAGAAAAACTGTGAATAAAGTTGGATATGTGATGCTTTCTGTGAAACAAGATTACCTTTTTGGATTAGGGTACCTTTAAAGCTCTAAATTGCAGTGAAATAATGGACTACATAATATGATGTACAGTATCCAACAAAGTGATTATATTATATAGATCTAAAATTATTTTACATGTGTTTGTTTTTTTAGATTTTATTTTCACAGTTTTACAGTTTATTCCCACATGAAGGTTATTGTTCTATATACATCTTTATTCTTTATTTCCTCTAACAATATTTTAATTTAAACAGATATAATTCATTAATCCATGACCAGAACTTACAAAAAAATTAATAAAAAGTCAGACTGTTTGTATAAAATGAGTTTTTTTCCAAATGAAACCCAACTGTTTTGTGTATGAAAGCAGATGAATATGGCTTTACAATTTCTCACAGAGGACACAGCTTCATTTGCCTGAATCCTGTTCTCCAAAGGATCCACATGGTTCCACAAAGTCAGCTAAACACTCCAAACTTAGCCTTTTTTTAACCTCCTGTTTGTCCTCAGATGAATGTGAAGGCATTACGGGATCTTTACGACATTGAAACTGAACAAGACCAGCACTGGCTTCAACTGTGGACATGTGTCTTAAAAAAAAAGAAGAAAAACAGGTACATATGGTCCCATCTGCAGGACTTGATAGACATGCTTTCATCTAAATGTATTTAGTTTAGGCTGCTACATTAATTTGGTGCAAAAAATAAAGCAGCACTGCAAATACCGGTGCAGGACCTCTCCATTAAGGCCTGTCCCACCTGTGGTCAGAAGATGGAGGTTTAAAAGGACAGTTTGTATGAACATCTGTCGTGCTGCCAAATGAGGTTCTGCTTTGTATGTCTGAAGGGTATTCTTCATCCCCCACAACAACATTTAAACCGGATAGCACGAAAATTAAAACAGCGCAAACATATGTTCTTAACCTTCCACTCAGCATTGTTCTTTTGGGCCTGATTTATTCTAATTCAAGGTTAATGGTTAGTTTAAATTTGGATATGTATTTATCTTCTACTCCAAATAACTAAATACATCTTAACAACTCACCTGTAAGTTGGATATAATAAAAGAATTGCAGCGAACAGTTTAGGCAGCCAAAAGAGAGAGTTTTGGGTCATAGCAAAGCCTACTACTTAACAGATTCAATCAAATATAATGCTGACATTTTTTACGCAGAAAATTATGTTAATACAACACACACACACACACACACACACATATATATATATATATATATATCCAAATTTCAAAAAGACTGGAAAAAATGCAACATATTTCATGCAGAGGAACTTTAGCCCCCTCTAGTGGCCAGTCACATAACCACACTAAATTATAAAACTGAATTTACAGCTTAGCTTTTGAAAACAGTTTATATCCAACTGAAAAATAACTTGGCACACATTGGACTAATAGACTTTTATGTATAAAGAGATATCATACAATATGAAGATTTTATATCAGTCCATACCAAACGTTTTACATTTATTTATTCAGCATCGGCGCTATTATATGGGGTCCTAAGCACCAGTCTTTAAAACCTGATGAGAAGGAAGTATTGTCACTGAAATGATGAAATCAAATGTTTTTTTTCTTCGCACCTCTGAGTAAAATTTGTAGTTCACACTAAGAACAGGTGCTATAATTAAATCCAGGTAACTCTCTGGTCCGAAATATATCCTCCATAATTTTCCAAATCAGTTTGTGAGATCTCAATTATTATTGTTATATTGATAAACTATCAATAAATGACTTTTATCTGAGGCATGAATTATTTTCTCTATTAAATTACCACTGCACTTAAAATAAAATAAGAAGACATTTATTCTGGATAAACTTGAGAAAACATAAAAAAATCTAACAGACAAACACCTCTCAGCTTCACGCTATTTATTGAGGAAGAGTTTATGAAAGGACGAACACTGTTTCCTATAACAATCAGATCTGATTAAAGAGGTAAACGTTATCAAAAGTCTGGGAGCTGAAAGAGAAACATTCTTGGTTTTAAAAGGTCAAGATCCAAAGGTTGGTTCACTCTTCAATAGGTATAGATCTACACTTTCCAAGCAGGACAAAAATGTAATATCTGTAGTTCTATATAAATATAAAGATATTAGCAAACGGATGGGAGGTTGTTTAACCTTCTGCAGACACAATAAACAGATCGTTATTTAACATGTTTGAACATGCATGAAATCCTTTGTGTTTTCAGTATTTATGAAGGCTTTTACAATGTAGGAATAAAAAGAAATGATTTGCTGCTGTTCAGTTTGGATCATATGTAAATACTGCAGCTTCTTCAGGTCTGTTGCTGGAAATCCATGAGATTTAGATGGTTCGATGGCTGCCCACAGAGGCTGCTTCTTTAGTTGCCTGAACTTTGGTCTGAAATTTCAAACTGTTGCTCAAAATCAGCCACATATTCCAAACTTCTTCGTTTTTTATCGTCAGTTTTTTCCTCAAATAAACGTATAGGACAGAAAGGGAGGCGGGCACTACAAGTCTGAGAGAGGCAATAGCTTGCAGTTATAGTAGACATGTTATATATTCCATAGTCAGACAGCAGAGTGGAGTCTTCTTCTAGCAGTTTTCCTTTAAAGTGTACTTCGTAGACTCTTACATACCAATCTACAAAGAAGAATGAAGAGTAAAATGTTGTATGAGCATTAAAACAGGTCAGAACACATTGTAGCCTAAATAATTTTTTAAAAATCACAAATATTTTTGGTTGTTTTTCTTTCAATGCTGTCTCAGTTACTCAGTTACAATACATCGTTTTACTCTGGCAAATTTATGAAGATTTTCCTGATTTGTTGCAGGTACGACAAAGTGCACAGTGTGGAAACAGTCATTAGGACCTCCCTCTGAAAACGTCAGAGCACTACTTATCAAAGAGACATCTGCTGGTTAAAACCCAGGTTTTTAATAAATCCATAATGTTCTGATCTAATCGGACTTTAAATTCGAGGTGTACTAAAGGTATAGAGGTTGTTTCTTAGTAAGTCAAATTATGAAAATAAACCATTTTTTGTCACTTTGTACATCACTTTCACTAAAAGATCTAAGAAGACATGTTTTATTTGAGGGCTATTTAAAATAGACAACTTCCAGAGTATTTTTTATTATTATTCCTCTATCAAGTCTAAAAAAAGGACTAATAAGAAATGTGATCAAAATGAAAAGTTTTACCAGTGTATTGGAGTTGAATCTTGTCTCGAGTCTTCTTCTTGAGCTCCTCCAGAGTCATGCTCCCCATGTGCTCCTCAGTGTCGCACAAGTCGACAAACAACTCCTCTCCTTGAGCTATGACCACAACCCCAACAGCCATTTTTTACTTTTCTCGTCTGCAGTTTAGAGAAATTGAACAGAAGTAGGTGTAGAAAGTGTGGTTCGTCCAGTTTTATTCCCCCAGCGCTCCTCCTCCGTGGGTGCACATTCAGGAGGACCGGTACACTCTCAGGTATCTCCACAAACATTTCACATTTAGCCAAAGAGATGCCTTTCTTCTTCTGCTCATTTTAAAATGTATTCCCTGAAATCAATGCAGAATATCCATAATCAAATGAACCACATTGTTTGATAAGAACTCATGCACTGTTCAAAACCAAACCTGTGAGTTACTTATTCGTTATTATCTAAATCCACACTCGTGAACTTCTTTCAGGTTCTTACAAGGAGTTGAACAGTGTGTGTCTGGATGCCACAAAGCTTACGAGAACACCAGCCAGCAAAAAATAAAGACAAACCTGTTTAAAAAGTAATACATATCCATAGTGGTAGCCACAGTTATTAGCACCCCTTTTAAAGATGAGTAAAAAGTTCAAAAATAAATAAATTACCTGTGGTGCTGGTTTCACCTAAACTGTCTTTGTGTCCGGCCAGAGATTTAATCCCCTGCCGCATTGTCTTGGTGTTGTTTATGATAAAGTGTTCTTGTACCTATATATCCTGTACCTTGTACCTACATGTGGCCTCTCTGGTTCCCTTCTCCAGCTTCTACCAGGCTTCTTTGTACGCCTACAGGTTCCCAGATTTAAAAGCAGCCCGTCGAGCAAGGTTTTAACTCTACTGATGAACCGTGGTATTTGTTTTGGGAACACTTAGACAGGTTTAGTTTTGCTCACTGTATCTGCACAAAAGTTAATATGTGAGAGGATAGAAGATGTGAGTCCTTCTAGGTCTGTGTTCTCAGTGAAAACCCCCGAGTCTCTGTATTCAAAACAATCCTGCAGCGCTGAGGTGAGTTCCTCATTCCCCGTATTTACTGTTTTGGTACCTTTTTTTTAAAAGATCATGAACAACCTTTCATAATTTGACACTTTTCCTCTTATAAATGATCACATCTAATTCTGAGAACTCAGAAGGTTTTGCAATAAATTCCAAGTGTAGTTTCTCCACACAAGACACAGGACATTTGATAGGACAATACCACAATACCTTGCCTATCTGCAGTAAAAGGATGTCATATTACAGTGAGTTTCTAGAAAATTGCATAAATCATGAGAGTCAGAAGGCTAGCAGCTGGGCAGACTGACCTTGCTTCAGTGTTTTTTTGCCAATTTTAAACAACTCAAAAATCATATCCATGGAATACAACACTTTACAGATATAAAATGTATACACAAGAGTCCGCTGTTAAATTTGCTGCCCTTTTTTCAGCCAAACAATTAAACGGACACTAGTATTTTTAACACCTAAACGTACTTCGCAAGAATCTCTCCCAAAGCAGTTCCTCTGTTCCTGCAGATCTGGTTTAACATGACAAGGCAAGCCTATTTGTAAAGCACATTCCAGTAAAAAGACAAGTCGAAGGGCTTTACATGATGAAAACATAAAGGAAAACACAGAAAAAAGTACATTGCATTGGCGTAATGAAGGAAAATAAAGAAAAGTTGGACTACAGACTGAAATTAATGATGTTTCAGTTAATAGTCTAAATAGAACATTAAAAGCAACTCTAAACAAATGACTTTTAACTTGGATTTAAATGAACTCAGGGATTTAGCATTTTTCCAGTTTTCTGGAAGTTTGTTCCAGATTAGTGGATCATGAGAACTGACTCCTACTTCTCCATGTTTGGTTCTGGTTGTGAAGATGCAGAGTAAACTTGAAACAGAAGACCTGAGTGGTCTGGAAGGTTGATACAATGACAACAAATCTTTGATGTAATATTATGCATGAAGTTTTTTAAAGTATATTCTCTGAGCTACAGGGAGCCAGGGTAAGGACTTTAGAACCGGGGTGATGTGCTCCACTTTCTTAGTTCTAGTGAAGACGCGGACAGCAGCGTTTTGGATCAACTGCAGCTGTCTGATCCACTTTTAAGGCAGACCTGTGAAGACACCGTTGCAGTAATGAGTTTTTCGAGATCCTGCTGAGACATTAGTCTTTTCATCCTTGAAATGTTCTTCAGGTGATAGAAGGCTAAGTTAGTGACTGTCTATATGTACCTCTGGATGTTCAGGTCTGAGTCCATCACTACACCCAGATTCAAGGTCTTATCTGTGGTTTCTAGCTGTAGCAACTGAGGCTGTGTCCTGACTCTTGATCGCTCCTCCTTTGGGCTAAAAATAATTACTTCACTTTTGTTTTTTTAATTGAAGAAAATTGATTTGCTGTATGGATCTAGCTAACTCTTAAAGAGGCTCATAGTCACCTGACAATGTAATGTGGAGCAGTGTATCATCTGTTTAGACAAGATACAGCGTTAGTGTGTTTCTGTTATTCTTCACTGACACTGAATGAATCATTTTAAAACATATTTGATTAGTTGTTTCAGGTGGTTTTATATTAAAATGGTAAACATATTGTAGACATTCATGCTACATAAGGTGAGGTTTTATATTCCTTCTTTTATCATTTCAGGAGGATGCTCTCCTGTTTTCAAATTAGCTCTAAAGCATAACAATTAACAATTGTGATATGTGTGTAGCTTTTATGGTGAGGCTGTAACCTTAACTTTATTTGGATATTTATTCTTATCTAAATTACGTTTGTTTTTTTCATGAAAGTGTCACAGTTAGTAGTTCAGCGGAATATAGGATGTTTTGATGCGTCTCTTGATTAGAATCCACACAATCTGACAACCCATTCAGAAAAACTTTAACCATTTATTAAACGCCTTCAGTTTTCTTCACTTAAACAACATCCGTAACCAATATCTAAATTAGTTTTGATGTTTTTTCCTGGGAACTTGGCTTGTAGCCTGTGAAGCTATTTGTCTACGGTGAGATATGTGCAGGTATGTCTGAACTTCTCTGCTGCATTGACATGACCTATCTTTTATTCACATTCTTTACTCAGTATTGTTAAAGATTCAAAATAAATCTACCCCTCGATCCCGCACTTCTGCGGTGGCCCGGATTGCTTCTCTTTGATTATTCTCAGGACTAATCACACTTATTTAACACCGGTCCTGGCACTGCTTAGAAATCAAAATCAAATACAGAAAATCTGAGAATGTATTTGTATCTAATAGTGAATATTTATTATCATCTTAAACCAAGCAGGTTCAACAGACAATTAGAGATAATATGACAAAAACCCAAACATAAGCAGACCTTTACCAGGCCTAGAACAAATATGCAGGGTTCCGGTTCCTTTTAAAGCTGAATCTCCTGAGTCAGGGCCGAACTCAGGACTTTGTAAAGTCCTCCCTGTTCAGGAATATGTTTTCTTTTTGCTGCATATTAGTGAGTTTGCTAGCCTGTTGCTGCATGAGGCCTGTCTCCATCTACAGCATTCAAGGGCTGCCTTCTTACTTCACTGTATTTATTGCCTAGGTGATTAAATCAAACACGGTTTCCCTAATCATCTTATCTAGATTTGCACCTATAGTGGGAACTACATTCAATTCTAGTCCTCTGCTACACTCTAATATGCTGCAAAGGTCTCTTTAAATCCGAATTTTACATTTTGGAACCTTGATAATTAATTTGAAATCGTTCAGCATGGAGTTTGCATTTTCTCCTTGGACACGTAAGGAATTTCTCCAGGTGCTCCAGCTCCCTCCTAGTCTGAAACATGCATGTTAGCTTAATTGGTTTCTCTTAATGGCTCTTAGCAGTGACTGCATGCATACATGATTTTGTTTGTCTGTGCTGCACAGTACAGGGTTTTGAAAATGGATCGTTATTTATAACAATGTACAACTTCAGTTAAATGTGCATCAAAAGTTGACCAAATTCCTAATCCATGTTGTTTGGAAGTGATTCTATTACAGAAGAGACATGAGAGCTTCAGTCATCAAGGAAACAGCAATCAAATATTGAATTAGCTGCACCGTTTCAGTCTGCAGTAAAAGGTTTAAACATCTGGAGAATTATCAGCACTAAAAGTATCACACAGAAGTTCTCGAGCTGCGCCAAGATAACGCTTCAAACCAAATAAATCACATTGCTGGATTAGATCTGTGGGTAGGATGCAGTGGTAGAATAAAGTCAGCACAGTTCATGTACTGTATGCTTATAGTCTTTGTAGTAAACCATAAACTGGTTTTCAAAAAATAGGTTTAGGGTTCTTTTCCAGGAAGTTATACCTCCTGCATGAATAAATCTTCTTAAAACCTGTTTGGATGAATTCATCAGAATAAACCAGGATGTCACCATTAAAAATGGTAAATAAACAAAGCAGGACAATCAAACGTCAGAACTGAGTGCTCACATTTAACAGCAGCACAAAGACTGTTGACATTTTCAATTGTTTCTTGGAGAATAAAAATACAAAACTATGTTTTTTTCAAAGACAAATAAAAAAAAAATCAGATCATAAATAAAAATGAGTTCCTTCATCTCCAGTGTTGTTTTATTATGTTGGGGTCAGAAGGTTTTACTTTGTTCTCGTTGCTTGAGCTCAAGGTTCTTTTGCTTTCTAAGATTTTTGGTCTATGTTTCCCCTTGAAGCTCTGTGATGTTGTCCAAACAGCTGGTGAGCCACTGGGTTCAGCTGCTGTTCTGAAAGACTGTGAAGATCTTGTGGGAGATGAAGTTGGAGAGCAAATATAGTGTAAGTTTGCATTATAGTTGCCCACATTATTGCTATAAGTCTTTTCAGTAATTGTACGGCCATTTCTTTCTCCTGTTACCACAGCCGGAGCCTCCATGTGATTTAACTTAACTGTAGTTCCTGCAGACTTGATTCTTTCTCTTGGAGGACTGTGATTACAAAGATGTGTGTTTGTTCTAGTCTTTGTTTCATTGTTACCCTGTTGGTCCCTGAGCTCATTCACTCCTACATCTTTATTAGGAGCGATAGATCTTTGGGGCATCTTCCAGTCTGAGGATTTTTCTGTGTTAATATAACACATTCGCTCCTTTGTAGTCTTGTCTTCTGAAAGCCTGATGCTTCCCTGTGGCATAAACGTTGCTCCTACTTGGTGTGGTTGTTTATTCCGTCCTGTGAAAGAGCTTGAGCAATTCACACCATTTCTGATTATCTCTCCGGCCAAATGTGGAATGCCTTCTGCTTTGCGGCTTTCAGTTTGCAGGAGATGTTCAGAAATGAGATCTTCTCTTGGTTCTGCCTCATTGCGTCGGTCTTCAGTTTCATCCAAAGGACCACAATAAGCTTTCAGAGCACTTCCATCAGTCTTCTTGTCACGTCCACTCACTTTGAACAGAAACAGGGACACTTATTAATAAACACAAAGAGTAGAGGACCTCTTATTTCAACAAAAAAAGCTTTGGTAGAATAACAATGAAGCAATAAATATTCAAGTGACATTTAATAAGAAGTGCAGCCCTTCAAAAAAGTGGAGTTTTAGATAACAGCCCTATCATCTGTGTGTAATTTCTGCTTAAGGCCTTATAATGTTGTAACAATCTTAAAGTGCTCTGTTGGCTAATGTATTGTGACTTGTTTTTTTCTGTATGAAAAAATATAAATATAATTTTTCTCATACGAGTTTAGTAAAAGTAATGCTAGAAGAGGCTGCATTGTTTAGATGCATTGTTTAGAATGACCAGAAGGGGACAATATTGGCTTTAGGTGTACATTAAAACAGCATGTTTTTCATTACATGAATATTATATTCCTATTTGGTATTAATCATGCCCAATAATAGACACATTATTGTACTTAAGCCTTGACAAATCTTTTTTTTAAATCTTTTTTGTCATTAGATATCTTCATGAATTTTCAAGATAAACTTGAGAAATGCTCAAACATTGAATATAAATTAATTCAATTGTGTATCATTATCTGAAGATTTTCATTAATATCTAAAACTTGGTGTTATCCTTGATTCGAAATTGTTTTGTTTCCGCCAAATCAACTCGGTACCCATTGAGACAGATATGGAAAAAGGCCAGTTTTTAATAATCTCCAGATTTCTAGTCCATATTAGTACACCACCAAGAGTTTTAAAATATAAAATATATTTAGATTTTATTTTCACAGTTTTTACAGTTTATTCCCACATGAAGGTTATTGTTCTATAAACATCTTTATTCTTCGTTCGTTCGTCGTCTTCCGCTTATCCAGGACCGGGTCGCGGGGGCAGCAGACTCAGCAGAGACGCCCAGACGTCCCTCTCTCCAGACACCTCCTCCAGCTCCTCCAGGGAGAGCCCAAGGCGTTCCCAGGCCAGCCGAGAGACATAGTCCCTCCGACGTGTCCTGGGCCGTCCCCTGGGCCTCCTCCCGGAGGGACGTGCCTGGAACACCTCCCGAGGAAGGCGTCCAGGAGGCCTCCGGTATAGATGCCCAAGCCACCTCAACTGGCTCCTCTCGATGTGGAGGAGCAGTGGCTCTACTCCGAGCCCCTCCTGGATGGCCGAGCTCCTCACCCTATCTCTAAGGGAGTGCCCGGCCACCCTACGGAGGAAGCTCATTTCCGCCGCTTGTATCCGGGATCTCGTTCTTTCGGTCATGACCCAAAGTTCATGGCCATAGGTGAGGGTAGGAACGTAGACCGACCGGTAAATCGAGAGCTTTGCTTTTCGGCTCGGCTCTCTCTTCACCACAACGGACCGGCACAGTGCCCCCATTACTGTGGCAGCCGCACCGATCCGTCTGTCAATCTCCCGCTCCATTCTTCCCTCACTTGTGAACAAGACCCCGAGATACTTAAACTCCTCCACTTGAGGCAGGAACTCCCCTCCAACCTGAAGAGGACAAGCCACCCTTTTCCTGTCGAGAACCATGGCCTTGGACTTGGAGGAGCTGATCCTCATCCCAGACGCTTCACACTCGGCCGCGAACCGCCACAGCGCATGCTGTAGGCCTTGGCTAGGGGGGGCCAGCAGGACCACGTCATCTGCAAAAAAAAGAGATGAAATCCACTGGTCCAGACCCCCTCCGGCCCTTGGCTGCGTCTAGAAATCCTGTCTATAAAAGTTATGAACAGGACCGGTGACAAAGGCAGCCCTGCCGGAGTCCAACATGCACCGGGAACAGGTCCGACTTAGTGCCGGCAATGCGAACCAAACTCCTGCTCCGCTCGTACAGGGACCGGATGGCCCCTAATAAAGGGCCCCCGATTCCATACTCCTGGAGCACCCCTCACAGGGCATCACGAGGGATGCCTTCTCCAGGTCCACAAAACACATGTGAACCGGTTGGGCAAACTCCCATGAACCCTCGAGCATCCTGTAGAGGGTATAGAGCTGGTCCAGTGATCCACGGCCGGGACGAAAACCACACTGGTCCTCCTGAAGCCGAGGTTCGACTGTTGGCCGGACTCTCCTCTCCAATACCCTGGCATAGGCCTTACCAGGTAGGCTGAGGAGTGTCATCCCCTGTAGTTGGAACACACCCTCCGGTCCCCCTTCTTATGAAGGGGGACCACCACCCCAGTCTGCCAGTCCAGAGGCACTGTCCCCGACCGCCACGCAATGTTGAAGAGGCGTGTCAACCATGACAGCCCTACAACATCCAGAGACTTGAGGTACTCAAGGCGGATCTCATCCAGCTTTTTAACCACCTCGGTGACTTCAGCCTGGGTGATGAAAGAGTCCAACCCTGAGTGCCCAGCCTCTGTTTCCACCAGGGAATGCGGGATGGCAGGATTGAGGAGATCCTCGAAGTACTCCTTCCACCGCCCGATAATGTCCTCAGTCGAGGTCAGCAGTCTCCCTCCCCCACTATAAACAGTGTTGGCGAAGCACTGCTTCCCCCTCCTGAGGCGCCGGACGGTTTGCCAGAATCGCTTCGAGGCCAACCGGTAGTCCTTCTCCATGGCCTCACCGAACTCCTCCCAGGCCCGAGTTTTTGCCTCTGCCACAGCCCGGGCCACAGCACGCTTCGCCTCACGGTACCCGTCAGCCGCCTCAGGAGTCCCACAAGCCAACCACAGCCGATAGGACTCCTTCTTCAGCTTGACAGCATCCCTTACTGCCGGTGTCCACCACCGGGTTCTGGGATTGCCGCCGCGACAGGCACCGCAGACCTTACGGCCGCAGCTACGGGCAGCAGCATCGACAATAGATGCGGAGAACATGGTCCACTTGGACTCTATGTCTCCAACATCCCCCGGGATCTGGTCGAAGCTCTCCCGGAGGTGGGAGTTGAATAAATCCCTGGCCGAGGGCTCTGCCAGGCGTTCCCAGCAGACCCTCACTATGCGCTTGGGCCTGCCAAGTCTGTCCGGCTTTCTCCTCCTCCAGCGGATCCAACTCACCACCAGGTGGTGATCAGTGGACAGCTCAGCCCCTCTCTTCACCCGAGTGTCCAAAACATGCGGCCGAAGGTCTGATGATACGACAACAAAGTCGATCATCGACCTCCTGCCTAGGGTGTCCTGGTGCCAAGTGCACTGATGGACACCCTTATGTTTGAACATGGTGTTCATTATGGACAATCCGTGACTAGCACAGAAGTCCAATAACAAAACACCACTCGGATTCAGATCGGGGAGGCCATTCCTCCCGATCACGCCCCTCCAGGTGTCACTGTCGTTCCCCACGTGGGCGTTGAAGTCCCCCAGCAGAATAACGGAGTCCCCGGGAGGGGCACTATCCAGCACCCCCGACAGGGACACCAAGAAGGCTGGGTACTCCGCACTACCACTCGGCCCGTAGGCTGAAATGATAGTCAGAGACCTCTCCCAAACCCGACCCTCTCATCCACTGGGGTAAACCCCAACACGAGACGGCTGAGCTGGGGGGCAACAAGCAAACCCACACCAGCCCGCCGCCTCTCCCCGTGGGCCACTCCAGAGTAGAAGAGAGTCCAGTCCCTCTCAAGGAGATGGGTTCCAGAGCCCACGCTGTGCGTGGAGGCGAGCCCGACTATTTCTAGTCGATATCTCTCGACCTCCCGCACAAGCTCAGGCTCCTTCCCCTCCAGCAAGGTGACATTTCACGTCCCTAGAGCCAGCCTAAGCATCCGGGGATCGGGCCGCTGAGGTCTCCACCTTTGTCCGCCACCCAATCCTCTTTGCACCGGTCCCTCACGGTTCCCCCTGCAGGTGGTGGGTCCACTGAGAGATGGCCTCGCTTCTCTCGTTCGGGCTTGGCCCGGCCGGGTCCCGCGAGGAGCAACCCGGCCACCAGGCGCTCTCCGACAAGTCCTGACCCCAGGCCTGGCTCCAGGGTGGGACCCTGGCTCCGCCGTACCGGGCGACATCACGTGCCTCGATATTTTGGTCCTCATGAGGGATTCTTGAACCACTCTTTGTCTGACACATCACCTAGAGCCTGTTTGCCATGGGAGACCCTACCAGGGGCATTTAGGCCCCAGACAACATAACCTCTAGGATCATTTGAGCACTCAAACCCCTCCACCACATTAAG
Source organism: Girardinichthys multiradiatus (assembly GCF_021462225.1). Lineage (NCBI taxonomy): Eukaryota > Metazoa > Chordata > Actinopteri > Cyprinodontiformes > Goodeidae > Girardinichthys > Girardinichthys multiradiatus. The sequence continues at coordinate 30,793,572 of NC_061807.1, forward strand.
GTGGCGGTTCAAGCAGGACGTTTTCAGGGACGTCCTGCTTATTTCAGCAAGACAAAGCCAGGCCACATTCTGCACGTGTTACAACAGCTTAAAAGGGTGCTGGTACTAGACTGACCTGCCCGCAGTCCAGACCTGTCTCCCAAAGAAAATGTGTGAAGCATTACGAAGATCAAAATGCCACAACGGAGACGCCGAACTATTGAGCAACTGAAGTTGCAAGAATGGGAAAGGTTTTCACCTACAAAGCTTCAGCAATCAGTTTCCTCAATTCCCAAACGCTTACTGAGTGTTCTGAAACGGAAAGGTGACGTAACTCAGTGGTAAACATGACCCTATCCCAACTTTTTGGGAACGTGTTCCAAGCATCAAATATAAAATGAGTGAATATTTAAAAAAAACACTAAAGTTTATCAGTTTAAACATTAAATACCTTGTCTTTGTGGTGTATTCAGTTGCATAAAGGTTGAACAGAGATTGCAAATCACTGGATGCTGTTTTCATTTACGTTTTACACAACATCCCAACTTCACTGGAATCGGTGTTGTATAATTTTAGTAGTTGTTTGCAAACAAAATATTTGTAAACTCACCCATTTTGTACATGAGGAGATAAGCTGTCGTTGAGCTGTTTGAATGGAATGAGGTGTAGAAACAACAACATGGTTAAAAACCAGGAGCACGGTGAGTTTTCACTGAAAGTATCAGTCGATGGCATCAAAAATACTCATCGTTGTTGTGTTGAAGTATATTTACCTTATTGACTTATGTTCAGATTTAGAATAAAGTTTATGGACCTAAAGGAGTGAAAATATGAAGTTATTTAACCTTCACTCTTCATGGTGTCAGACGTTCAACTATGTATGAACATTAAACACTGGTCTTACACTTTTAACAGTGTTGTCATTGAAGCAGTACCAGTTCCCAGTTTCAAAAGATTGGATGTCTGCGGTGTAATGGCCTCCCATCAGATCTCCATAGTGATGGACTACAGCGTAGAGGCGGTACCTGCAGTTCTGAAGAGTAAAAAGGTATAAAGTTAGAAAGAAGCTAAAACTGTTTTCATAGGTGTGTGCTGGTAAATACCTTAATTTCTAAAGTCTGGACCACTTTAGCTTTGCACTGCAGCTTGACGTAGCAGTTCTGCTGATAATCAAAGGAGAACCTCTTCAGCAGCAGCGCCAGAACATCTGGAGGATGTGTCATCTCATATTCCTGGGTTGTGGGATCAAAACAGCTGCATGTAGAGGAGACGGCTACCATTTGCAAACAGAATATTACCAAACAAAACGTGACTTACAGTCTTAGCGTCCTGCTTTTCGTTGCATCTGGTGCAGAACATCTGGTTGTCCTCGCAGACTGTTTGTACCTTTAAGAAACTGTCTAATCCTTGTCTCTGGAAACAGAGAAGACTGGTTAAACCTTCAGATTCTTTTGCTTCTAAATATGAATAAAACACAAGCAGTAAATCATATTCTGGGTAAAAAAGTGCAGTACCACACTGTAGGTGCTAGACTTTGGATCTCCCATTGACAGCGGTAGAACCCAGAACAAGTTTTTTGAATCATCCGTCTCGTTGCACTTGAGGCATGTGGATTTATGATTCAGCTCGCCTTTGAATATCTTGACAGAAGAAGGCAGGTACTGGTGATTTTATGACACTTTAGGAATTTAAAAGAACGTACTTTAGGACATTTAAACGTCAAATGCTCAGAGGTTATGACTTTTATTTAATTAAAAATAAGATTTTCTTAGGTCAGAAAGAATGTTTTAAAGCTAAAGATGTGAGGGAGGAACGTCTGAACATCAGAGCAGCTGATTAGAAGTCGATTGAAGCCACTGCTGCCGTACTTTGCTGTTCATGAATGGTAGCGAGGCACTTCAGCCTCGTTTCTCTGTCCAACTTTGAGAGATTTTCCATATAAAATCATGCAAACAACATCTGTTTTTCTGGAGAGGATTTATGATTTATTTACACAGAAGTTAAATCAAGTTAATATTAAAGATTAAGCCAATGGCAAATATTTGCAATAAGTTGCAGCCACATATAGATGTTCTCTCTACACACCACTGTTAAAATGCCAGGTTGTTGTGCTGTAAAACAGTGAGACCATGCTAATAACATAAAAGCCTTAAGCACATAATATGTGACATATATCCTGTGCAATTCAACTGTAAAGAAAACAAATCTGTTAGAAGGGAAGAACAGAAAGAAAGTGGCAAAAATCAGCTGACTTTGATTCTGAAAATCATTCTTTTGCAGAAACCTAAAGGTTTTGCACCACAGCTGTTCATAAGCTCATCCGCCATGAAAAACTCCCAGCTCCATCTAAAGAACAGCCACCCCACATCATTATGCTGCCACCACCATGTTTTACTGTGGGTATGATGTTTTTACGGTGACATGCGTTTATGTTCGGGTCACATATGAAGTGTGACCTGAACGTTCATCAGACCATAACCTGATGTCTCGCAAGGTTTTAGGAGATTTTAGCATGATATAGATGTTTTCTTTCTTTCTCTCAACCCTCCTGCTTAGTCTAGTTATACAGCGAATGCAGTAGAGGAGACTGGTGTCACATGTAGAGCACAACCAGTAGTGAGCAGAAATTCCTACAGCTCCTTCAGTGTTGCTCTCAGCAGCCTCCTTGACCGCTTTCTGTCTTGTGTTTTGACCCGATACTTTTGATACTTTGTAACCTCTCTGCAAACTGTGGTTTTAGTTAAAGGGTGCACATGAGCATATGTCAGGAAAATCCAACAAAGACAGCCGAATTTTACTTAAGTTTAACCAGATTCACTACAAATAATGGGAGGATAGATGCTGAAATAAAATCGAAAGGCGCTTTAAGAAAGTATCAGTTTAAGGGTGTGCACATTTATGCAACAGGGTAACTGCAGCTTTTTATTTGTGTTTTCTTCTAAAAATGTGTTTCTCCCTTGAGCTGTGCAGGATAAATGTCACATTTAAACTTTTGAAATGAATCTGTATGAGCTCAAAAAAAAACAAGTATTGTCAGAGGGATGCATTTTCAAAGCTGCTGTAAAACTGCTCAAACTTTTACTTTAACACTACAAAAAACAGCAATTATCCAAATTAGGTCACTTATTTTAATCCCAAACTTAAAATTTCACAGAATTATTTTATTTTATTGCATACATACTTAGAAAAAAGATCAGAATACCTCAGTAATGTATTTGTGTAATTTTTCTTTTGTAAAAATACTGGTAACCTCTGACCTAAACACCAGCACGCTGCAAGTTGCGTCGGCCACCCTCTGCAGTCTCCCAGTACATTCCTGATACTAAATAAATACAAGTGTAAAAAACGTGTTTCTACCTTCGAGGCCTCTGGACTGGTCCGACAGAGGATCTTCTCAAAGTACTCAGCAGCATCACGTTGCTCATAAACTAAAATCATGAGTGAGTGAAAGAAAAAAGTTTAATATCTTAGGACTTAGAGGCTAACTTCTTCTCTTTGTGACGCCTTCTGAATCCGACCCTACCGTCTTTGATGCCCAGTTTTATTACGATGTTGTGTGTTTGGGCCATTTCTCTCTCCAACATAGAGAACAGATTCCCCAGATGGGCATCAATGGATGTTGGCTTTTCACTGCAATTTCTACACCAGTTGGGAGAGAAATAAAGACAATATTATAACTTAAAGGTAAAACTAACTCGTGTCAACTGCTTCAATCTTGAATCCTAAATATTTGTTGCATTTAATCTTCACTGTTCATTCATTTAACAATTTTTGCCTTTTTTATGATGTGTTAAACAGATCATATGGTTTACAGCATCCAGTGGCTTATTATTCATCACACTGTTTTAACTAAATGTTCATAAATGCATTTTTTTTCTGACTAACGCCTACAATAACAAGTGAGTGGATCTCTGGTAAAAGACACTCTGAAGAGCACACAACATGCCATGCTGCAAACCGGTTTTCAGGACTAATAATCAAGATTAGTAAAAGTCCTTTGAAGGATTTTGATTTACTTTCTCTTAAAATACAGAGCTGAGGTTCCCAAACCTTTTCACGGCTTCGCGAAAGTCTTCAGTCATGAAAAGCACCTGCAGGACGCTGTTCAGATAGCAGGTCAGACCAGGACTCTTCAGGCCCTGATAATCTAAAAACACAACAGAAAGAAAACAACAGTCAGACTATTTTACACATGAGCTGAATCCCTCCACGTGGTTTTAACGTACTGCACCTCACCTACCTGAGATAGACAAGTTCTCCAGTTTCTCTCTGAGATTCATTACAGTGTAGCGATTCATGTTTCTGGATTTCACATTGAGGTTTTGACATCTTGCATTTGAAAGTTTGTTTTACATGTATGGGTTCATCCTATTAAGACAAAAAAAAAAAAAAAATCAAAACAGATTTTAAAATAAAACTATTTTGCAGGTCAAGAAAAATCATTTAGAAAACCAAGTAAAAATCGTGCACAGAAAGTCAGGGTTTTATATGTTTAGGTTAATATTTTGTAAACATGACCGTAGAAGCAGGGAGCAACAGGATGTGTGGAAAACATATTTCTAATTATGAGTTGCTGACATTTTTTAGGCATCCCTCCACAAGCTCATCACAATAGTTTTCCAGTATTTTGTCCTATTCAGTCCCGACAGAACTGCTGTAACTGGGTCCGGTTTGTAAGCCACCCTGCTAACACAGGGTCAGTTCTGACCAAACATTTTCTATTTAATGTTATTCTATGTTATTCTTGGGGTCCTTGCTCATTTGGGAGACACATCTGCGGCCAAGCTTTAACTTCCAGGCTAAAGTCCTGAGATGTTGCTTCAATATTGTCACATTATGCTCTTTCCTCATGATGCCATCTATTTTGCGAAGTGTACCAGTGCCCCTGCAAAAAAACAGCCCCACAACATGATGCTGCCACCCCCGTACTTCACAGGTCGGATGACTTTCTCAGGCTTACAAACTCCCTCCTTTTTCCTCCAAATGTTACAATCACCATTATGACCAAACATTTCAATATTAGTTTAATCAGACTACAGGACATATCTCTAAGAAATAAGGTCCTTGTCTCTACGTGCATGTGCAATTGTAATCTGGCTTTTTATGTTCTGATTTGAGTAATGCCCTCTTCTTCTTCAGAGGCTTTTCAGTCCGGGTCTGTACAGGACTTGTTTCACTGTGGATAACAACACAATCTTACCAGCTTCAGCTAGCATCTTCACAGGGTCTTCTGCTAGTCTGGGATTGATTCGCACATTTCACACCTAAACACATTGATCTCTGGAACACAGAGCCTGTCTCCTCCTGAACGATATGATGGCACCACATTCCCATGCTATTTATACTTCAGTATAACTGTGTTAATGTGGCACCTTCAGGGACCTGGAGATCGTACCCAAGGATGAACCAGACTTGTGGAGGTTCACAATGCAATTCTAAATATCTTGGCTAATTTATTTTTATTTTTCCAAGACATAACAGCAGTAAGCAGTGTGTCTTAAAAACATCCAGAGGTTTGACTGCATTGAACTCAGATGTTGTAAATGCTGTGAAATAATCAGAAGCTAATTATGCGTCATCATCTGGGCTTCCACAGGTTGAAGACATAGTAATCCCAGTATGTAATCTTGATTTCAAAAAGTAATATATAAATATATATTTATTCTGGCTTTCAGTAAATAAAAAATCTGGTGATCCTAACAGATCTAATACAGGAAACAATTAGTCTGATTAAATGTGAGACGGTGAGGAAAAAGGTTACGTGTCTTTTTTCCTTTTTTTAAAGGTATTTGCTTAGTTAAGATCCAAACAATAAGAATCAATGTTATTAAAGTTGTGCTATGTCCATAAAATCATTTAAATAAATCCCTTACAGTAAGTTACTTCTGGCTAATGTGTTGCAACATATATGATCTTTTCATCCCAAAAGTTAAATTAACCTTACTATTAACTTTTATTAAAGTATAAAATATGATTTTTTTTTTTTTTTTAGAATATTTGGAAACACTAAAGGTGAACTTTCAGAAACTATGGCATACACTATGGTCACGACAAACTAGAGGCATTTTTTAACTATCAGAAAATAGGTCATAATGTTATACTTGATTGAATCAAGGGATAAAAAAAAAAAAAAAAACAATGAACAAATAAGCTTCCTAATCTGGCCCTGATTTTTAGAAATCGGCCTTTGATAAACAATGATCGCTCGATCAATAACAACCATCTTCATTATCCCGCCTAAAACGGTAACATGCGTCATATTACACTAAACCACAGCGTCATAAAACACGATTGATGCCTTCATTCGGTGAAATATTTGGGGTATTTCTAGTGTAAACCAGCCAGTTTTGCATGTTAGCACAGATTGGCGGTCAGTGAACGCAGCAGTGGAGTTTTGGGGGTGTTATGGAAACACACGCAGCTTCTCCTCCATTATTCCTCCAACAGGTTGACTTTATACACCAATTTAAATCACCAAGAAACGATAAAAAGTTTATCACAAACTGCCTGCTGCAAACAACTCCTTACTGCTCCCATAACAGCCGCGATAACAGTCGGTAACGGTGTGTAAAGTGATGGGAGGGTTACAAATACGAGAATACTCACCGAGCAGCAGCCAGCCTATCTGATCATTATAACCGCTGCTGTCTTTCACTTTCGGTACCAGTTAGGAAGGAAGAGGCGAGGCAGACACAAACCGAACCATCAGCTGCTATACAGACACCAGAAACATAACTGAAAACCTTTAAATCTGGGTGGAATACCTCTCTAGAACTAAGTTTTTAGAGTCGCTGTTCTACTTCCGGGTTTTGACAAAGACTTAAAGGGGAAGTTGTTAGAACTACAAACTGGACCAGCAGGTGAGAAAAACGTACATTTCCACTTAATATCTTGTTCATGTTTTGGCAACATCCTCCAAAGATAAATTATAGCCGATCAGCGCTGAACAACCCTTACCAAAAAGAAGTATATGCAAGTATGCTTCAAGTATACAAATTTTAAACGAGAGTATATTCAGTTTGTTCTTATCAGAGATATTCTTAAAGTTTCTGTTACCTATACTTGGCTTATACTAAAACATATACTTACAACCTAAGTATATTTAGCCTTTACTTATGTAAAAATTTGACTGATATACATAAGTAGTAGTACATTAATAGTACATTTTCACATACTCTGGTTTCTTTGTGGTATCCTGCAATATTTATATCCTGTTTTTAAATCCTGTCTTGTACGTTTATGGCAACAGGTATGAATATCTTAAGAGTGAGTAATGGTGCAGGTGAACATGTCATGTACAGTGTTATTAAGCCACAAAGAGATAGATACACATTTCTTTCTTTTTGTTTGAAACCAAACCTGACCATTTTTGATTCATACTTCCCTCTATCATAAGTTATTACCCTAATACAGCTGCTTTTTTAAATTTACAAACAATGTATTAAAATAGGAGAAATGACAAAAGAAGAACACTTGATTTGTGGTAGAATGACTGAGGCTACTAGAGGCTCTTTTAATCACGTTCATATGGATTTGGCAAAAACCCAATTTCACTATGATCATGAATCAGGCCAGATGGCACATACGTTTGCAGTCTTCCTAACCTCATGTATTAAATTACTCTGTACATTTATCTGTGAATCTTTACATAAATCCTGCTCAATTCAGCCAGTTCTTCAACCAAAACGAAGCAATGTTTGGTACATGCACAATACCCAGGGGTTTGATGTGCACACTTGTGCAAACAAGTTAGTGATTAAACACAATTGACCATCTTTTAAATAAACAGCACTGTTGGACCTTTTCTTTATTAGGCCACATGTCTGACTGTGATGCAGAACTCCATCAACCAAAAAACATCTATAATACCAGAAGTTGAAAATGTATTTTTATACACTAAACAGTGGACTAGAAGTGTTTAATTAGTAAACTAACAGCAAAGTTTACTCCTAGTTTTACTTTCAGTTTACATTAATGTGTACTTTTAACTAAACGTAGACTTGAAGTTTATCATGAGTAAACTAACTTATACTTCAAAGTGTACTTTCATAAACTTAAAAGTGGGCTAATTTAGTCCCAAGAAGTAGTAAACTGCTAGTATATTTGTTTCAGAGCACTTGGTAAATAAAAGTACACTTGGAGAAATATACTTTATTATACTTCAATATACTTGATGACGTACTTGAGGTATACTTCTTGTTGGTAAGGGGATGCATGTTATGTCATTTTTAGCAGCAACCTGCAAATAAAAGTCTTATTTTGGTCTTTTTAAGGGTGTTCTCTGATTATTTCCTCAAATCTTTCATCAGTTTAGTTACTACCATTTTCTTACCTAATTAAGAAAACCCAAATCATTTTTCTATTTAGGAAACTGTTCCTGTAATTCAGTGTCAGGATGAACTAGCAGGGAATTTCCTGAGTGATCAGGTTTTATAGTTTCTGATAATCTGTTTATGTTGGTTTACAGTCAGTCGGGTCAGAGGGTTTCAAGCTATAATTAGTAGCTCAGTGAAAGCTAAAGTGCCAGCATAAAATATTCTATTTCTTGCATGTTTAATGGTTTATGTAAATGAAACCACCGCTTTAGAATATGTGATTAATGATTCAAGAAATACCCAAAACCAGTTTCATCTTATTTTCTAAGTATTGATAGATAATTGCTCACTGATTCACTGGTAACTCACAACCCTGGAAGCCTTTATTTTCAGCTGCATAAAAATCATTTCAGCATTCCCTGTGTTCTTGTTCTAACTTGTTTAGACCAGGAAAGTCCTTGGCTTAATGTAGAGAAGTTATGGGCCTTTTAAACATGTTTTAAACTCATAAAGTCTTGTGGATGTTAAACGCAGGTACTGCTTAGATTTCTTTTCATCATATGCGTGTGAAAAACATGAAGGCTGCATTTGAAAACACATCCAGAGATTAAAATACTAAGAAAATATGTTTTAAATGTGTGACGTGCTGCTAAAACAACTTTTGATGTGGATTTGTCTCATTTATTTTCTGTCTGATGGTTTCCGGGGTTTTTGCTCTCTTGTCCATCCCTCACCAAATCAGTCATAACATTATGACTACTGACAGGCAACTAGCGTAATTATATTAACCCGAATTAAAAGAGGTAGAGGGGGTGTTTTAAAACCTTTGGGAACGCAGTTAAATTTGCACAAATCAACAAAAAAACTTAACAAATTTGTTTGTTTTTTTGTTTATTTTTCTCAACAGATAACATGCTATATGTGTAACAGGATAAATCATGTAATTTTTTTATTCTTCTGATTACACTGTTTTGTTCCTCAGAACCAACAATGAACATTCAGGGGCAGGACTTTGCAGAGAAGAGATACGATCCACTTGACAAAACTCTGAAGTTTGTTAACAGGGAAGATGATTTGGATCCAGTGTGTAAGATTAATTTTCTTTTTCTGTGACTCAGCAAAAAGGCAACATGACATGCAAAACTGGTCCAAGGCCTAGGCAAACTATGCAGCTGCTTAGGGCCCCAAGACCAATAGGAGCCCCCACCTAGAGCACTACAATCATCACATAATCCATGAAAATGCAAAAAGTAAAACATCTCAATCGGCTTTGCAAAAGAAAATGTTTAATCCTTGATTATTTTAATTTAATCGGTGTTCATATATCCTTTATTTATCTAGTTAAAAACTGAGCTATTAGCGATAGAAATGATCTTTAAATAGAGCCCTGGGCACCATGACAGTAACACATACAGCAAATGAAACACATGACCTTTGTGTTGTCAAGAGTTTATTGAGACTAAAGATTTCTGAGTTAAATGTTAGTATTAGTCTAGCTGTTTTTATCTTTCTACACAGTACTGTCACCTAAACTAAAGACGTAAGGAAAAACACAGAAATATTTGAACACTGATGATATCAAGGGGTTATTAGCTAAGCTGTGGTCATTGATGGTGCTTGGAGGAGCCCCAAATAGCCTATTATTTAATTTGGATGAATAATAACCATCACTGGATATCTAATGCATGATTCTTTAATCTCCTCAGCCTCCGATTATAACTCTCTCAGAGCTGAGATGTCCTGCGGTCATGCGGTCACTCCTGATTCCCTGACACAGTGGTGTCGCAGCCAGCTGGACGAGGTATGTTTAACACAACTCATGCATACTTAAAAAGAAAACCTTGGTTCTTTGACCACAGATGGACTTAACCATTAGGCAAAGCTACGTAGTCGTCTGGGGCTTCACGATAACTGGGGCCTCTAAAATAAACTCAAAGCACGGGATTCATTTTAGGAGAAACATTGAGAAGCTCACCTTTCAAGATACATGTAATCCAATCAGTTATATGTTTATATTAAAAATCTGAAATAGATTCCCATCCAATATATCTTTTATATAATTCTGAATATCCTAAACTTGTAATGGATAAAAAAAAGTCATTAGTGATGTCCAGTTCTCAAATGATAATACAACTGGAGTAGCAACATGCAACAATATACTTACAAGCATCTGCAAAAAGAGAAATTAACTTTTCAAAATAAAAAATGAAAATAAGTTTTTAGGTAGAATCAATAGTAGTTCAGCTCACATAAAGGGTGAAAAGTGAAGTGAGTTGTTCTTGGAAGAATGAGCTTTGAGGATGTCTGAAAATATTAAGGATGTTTAGGAACTATTGAATATCTGCATACATATACAGTCTAACCAGTACAAATACAAACAGCTACTCAAACTTTAAAGATTTTAGATATCTTAAGCTTAGTTGTCCTAATTTACTTCTAGGGTTGGAATTCTTGCATTATAAATTGCATAGAAACCTTGTCTAACAAATCTTAAAATTTGTTGCTTTTAATTAATACAGTATCTTTTATTTCCACCCACATCTATAGTTGAAGTGAACCAGGATTATAAATGTTTTTAATGGTTAGAAAGACATTAATTCATCAGCCACAATAAGGGTTGAGTTAAATAAGGATTAAGCAGCAAAAAAAGGGCAAAATTATTGCTTTTAACTTTGGGCACCGGTATGACAAAGTCTGCCTCTGGCCTTCAATAAAGTTTGGTTCTGTGGGTCCAAATTAACTATGTTTTATTTTTAAGGGAATTTGTAAATTCAGATGTCCTGCGGTGGTGGAGGGCACCAAACTGTGCAATAGACTGTGGTCGTACCAGGAGGTGCGCAGACTGGCTGATCTGACCGTTGATGAAATTGCGGATTTTGAGCAGCAGATGGCCAACCTGTCTGTTTCAGAATACTGTGAGGTTCAGTCGGTGAGTCGTCAAATGATCCGGGCCTCTTTTTAAACTTTCCTTTTTTAAACTAAACCAAACACTGAAACTTAGCGATTGGACCTTTCTGCTTTTCTCATCAGTGTCCAAAATGTAAAACCAGCGTGGAGAGGAAGGATCTGTCCAATCTGTGCGTGGAGTGCGTCATTTGTTCAGCTGACCAGAAAAATACCTACTTGTTCTGCTGGCAATGCCAAAAGAAATGGAAGGGCCCGGGTCCTCGATCAGATCGCTGCAACAATGACGGCTGCATCAACAGGGACCTACAGCTGCTGCAGACCTGTAAATACATCAGCCTGCCTGAGGTGGAGGGCGTTACCAGCTGTCCCTCAGTCCGAGCCTGTCCTGTATGTGGCATGAAGGTGGAACACAACCAAAAGTACTGTAAAAATGTTACGTGCCCTCGCTGTCGCACAACCTTCTGTTTTGTGTGCCTGAAGCGAAAGACTGAGTGTGTTCAAACCAGTTCACCGTACCAAATCTGTCCCAGCGGCGTGGCTCCGAGACAGACCCGCATCCCTGTGTGGAAGAAATGATGGCAGGACAGTTTGTCTGATGAAAGTTACAATTTAACAGGAGAATTTCTGGAGTTTATAAAATCTAAAAAATATATCCAAAGCTACAGACTGAGGGGTAAACAAAAGGTGTTATTTATGGACATCTTATTTTAAATGTTTATGTAAGTCATAGCAAATTTAATTACTTTAAAGTTTACACAAATTAATGAATGGTTGAAAAAGCTCTTGAGCATTAAGGAATATTTCTCATCTGCTTGTTTGGCTACAGGTAAAATATACATAGTAGTTTGATATATTTCGAATTTTGCCTCATATTTCTAAGGCTTAAACGCTGAAACATGTGACATTGTGTAAAAAAAAAGCAAAATAATATGCATCTTAACAGTTTTCTGTTCAGAATGTTGTATTTATGCTTCTGTGATTCTTTTATTTTGCGTTCAATGAATTAAAATAGGATTTTGTAGAGGATCAACCAAAAAAGAAATATATTAACACTGATGTTAAGTGAATCCAATTAATATTTAACTGTGAGCCATTGCTAAATATTTATTGTAAATAAAACCCTGGACGTATACCCTCTGTATATGAAGTGCCCGCTACACAATGCAAACGTTTCATCTGTTTGTGTTACCATGTTTGCATATTATTGCCTTTTCATTACTTCCTTCCAGTACTTTCAGTTACTGGCTGTGAAATGGGAAATAAACTACCTATTAAAATGATTCATTCATGGTTTAAAATATCTCAGATTTTCGCATTACAGTTCCTTATTTCAAAGACAGGTTTTCTACAGATGATCCTCTGGAGCCACAGTGCGGCTCCTGACCGTGCAGGTCCTATACTTCCAGTACGAAACCAGCAGAGCGACCAAGAAGAACACAGCAGCAGACCAGGTAACACTGGGAGCTAAAATGATTTTCCCATCGGGCTCGCTGTTGAATAGAGATCAGAAAAGTTAATTTAGTCCTGGCAGCATCTTGCTGTAGAGCAGACCAGACTATGAAGTATACTTGCCCTGTGCTGCGACCAGAGGGTGAGTTTGTGTCTTCTACAGGAGGAGCAACATCAGGGTACAGACACAACCGTCTGTCGGGGCAAAACACTTCCCCTTGGTATCCTTTCATCTGAGAATATAAGAAAACAGATAAAAAAGGCTGTGGAAATTCAGATGAGAACCTGATGTGCTGAAAACTGTACTCATACAGATTGATGGAAATCTTTTGTACATTTATTTACGATATTTTTATACTTATATCCACTCAATGTACAGTTGTAGCCAAAAGTCTTGGTAGTGACACACATGTTTTGTGGCTTCAAAGGCATTTTATAAATTAAAAAAAGCTTTTATTAGCACATGAATAAAATGTACATGACTATAATATTTGCAATGTTGACCCCTCTTTATAACTTCTACAACCTTCCTTTCAGCACACTGGAAATACGCTTCAGGTATAAAATTCTGTCTGTTGGTGACCACTTCCTGTCTTATATGTTTACCTTCACCTTGTTTACAATTTGTTTGTCACGTCTTCGTCTAAGGGTTTCATCTCACTGTGTATCTAGAATCACTCACCTCCACTTGCTGCCAGTACAGAGCAAGCTCTGCACTGCAACCAAATTTCTCACCTTCCAAATTTAATAATCCAGAAAACTGTTATTTGAGGTTAAGCAGCACTTTACTGCATGTCAAGCTATTCTGCTACAAAACGGTGGCTGTTTGAAGAAGACAATGTTTTTAAAGCACATCTGTCTTTCATAGCACTCCGCGAAATGGATCAGTAAGGATTTCACCTGATTAAGCTCTTAAGTAAAAATAGATCTGATTACTGTGTTTGATAATCAAAAACATTATTAAATTGAATATTTAAAACCAAAAAAAATACAAATTTATATATGCATATATAAATTTCAACAGTAAACATTGATTATTTGTTTAATTGTAAAATACATTTCGTTTTACAAGATTATTTTTTTTAAATCCCATGAGAAGCAGTATTTCCCTTTATATTACCTGAACGGCGCCCCCTGCTGGACAGTCTACCCATTCAGAGCCAGGTAGCTGGATCTGGTACCTGTTCAGTCCAGAACATCTGTGTCTGTAGCAACGACCCTCAGCAGAGCTGCTGATCCGAACAACACTTCCCTGAAAGACAGGAAGAGAAACAATGCAGGGTAAATATGTTTAGGAGATAGATAGATAGATAGATAGATAGATAGATAGATAGATAGATAGATAGATAGATAGATAGATAGATAGATAGATAGATAGATAGATAGATAGATAGATAGATAGATAGATAGATAGATAGATAGATAGATAGATAGATAGATAGATAGATAGATAGATAGATAGATAGATAGATAGATAGATAGATAGATAGATAGATAGATAGATAGATAGATAGATAGATAGATAGATAGATAGATAGATAGATAGATAGATAGATAGATAGATAGATAGATAGATAGATAGATAGATAGATAGATAGATAGATAGATAGATAGATAGATAGATAGATAGATAGATAGATAGATAGATAGATAGATAGATAGATAGATAGATAGATAGATAGATAGATAGATAGATAGATAGATAGATAGATAGATAGATAGATAGATAGATAGATAGATAGATAGATAGATAGATAGATAGATAGATAGATAGATAGATAGATAGATAGATAGATAGATAGATAGATAGATAGATAGATAGATAGATAGATAGATAGATAGATAGATAGATAGATAGATAGATAGATAGATAGATAGATAGATAGATAGATAGATAGATAGATAGATAGATAGATAGATAGATAGATAGATAGATAGATAGATAGATAGATAGATAGATAGATAGATAGATAGATAGATAGATAGATAGATAGATAGATAGATAGATAGATAGATAGATAGATAGATAGATAGATAGATAGATAGATAGATAGATAGATAGATAGATTATTACAGACTTGTCCAAATAACATAAAAAACAAAGAGGATAAAAAAAATACATAAAAAAGAAAATTCATAAAAAAACTCCTAATCTTTTAGGAGGCAGTCGTACCAATGTTTCCAATGTGCAGATATGTATCTTACTGCACTATATTTAATGTTAGTCAGCAGTAGAATAATTCTATTATTAGATTCTGAAAACTGAAAACTACTAAGTCATCAGCATACATCGGGTGGTTTACAACTGTGTCTCCAACCACACAGCCAGTTTTACACAGACTTAACTGCTTAGAAAGGTCATTCATATAAAAATTGAACAATACAGGTGAGAGAATGCCTCCCTGTCTGAACTGTTTACTGTTTAAATTTCCTTCCTGTTTTTATATATCTTACCATCTATAAGATTACTGATTGAATAAAGATCTAATAGAACATGTACAAACATTAAAACCTAACTATAAAGCTAAGCCTAAAACCAGGTTTTAACCTTTAAAAATCACTTGGATTTGTGGTAACTGCATTTTGATCCCTCTTTGTCAATATTGTCCTGTAAGGTTTTAATATTTCGCATTGACAGTAAACACACTCACCTGTCTGATGAGGCTAGAGAAGAAGCAGCGGCTGTCAAAGCCAAAAATCTCTCCACTCCAGTTATGTGCAGGAGACCATTTTGTGTTTTCTTGCTTCCAACATTCACTCTGAAGAAGACAAAAATAGTTTAAAACAAAAAAGCTTTCACAGTTGAAAGGAAACATCCTGAGATTGCATGAAAAACCCTGAGAGTTCAGGAAGTTAAAACACATATGTGGATATAATTTGGTGTATTTTTACAGGAAAATGTTTTAAAAATAATAAATGTACACAGGATAGAAAAAAAACAAGAGCCAATGACTTCCTTATTGTAAAGATGACAACTCACTCCATTCTCCAGGGGTTTATAGAGCCGACACCCTTCCAGGTACTGATCAGTCTGACACTTCCCCTTGTGGAGGTGAAGAAAGTGACATCCAACTCCACTAAGAGCAGAAAAACATGCTTAAAAAATGAATAAACTTTGTTCCTGCTTTAAACAAATACAAGGTTAGAACTCTACCTTCCAGAGCAGAAAAAGGATGATGAGTTGTCTGTGCAGGTCAACGGTGACCCAAATGCGTCTCCTTCACCTGATAAAAGAAATCACCCTCAACCTGGGTCCCCCTGCAGGTTTCTATGTTCATGCTGCATGTCAGCATTGGCTCTTACCATCTCCCCAGACCAGACTCTGTGCCTGGCTCAGGTTCACAGAGTACCATCCTGTGTCCTGTAATGCTGCTAATGTGACTGGGTCGATCCGGACTGTGGTCGGGTCTCCCAGCGACGCCGCCATGATGGACCCCTGAAGGACCCGGGACTCCCAGTGAGAGGAAACCTTGCGTCCAGTTACATCCTGAAGAATGAAGGTTAAAGTCATGGCATAGTGGAGTTTTACTCAGCATACACTGTTGGACTTAATTTTCTCAGTACCAGGTTCTCCAGTGGCCCACCCAGTTCAGGATCAGTGGACATCAAGTGTTTCTGAAGGGCTGAGATGATGGTCGGAGTGTAAATCCTCATCTGTCCAGATCCATCTGAGTGAATCACTTTATTTCGAGGAGAACATGAAGCACCTACTTCAAGAAAAGAAAACAGAGATCAGACCAATAAACTCAGATAAAACTCAAACATAGACCCAAAAGTAGATGGGATCTCTCCTAAAATTTGATCAAAGCCGCAAACATTTTATTAAATTATGTTTGTCAAGACTACAAGAAAATAACAGATACAAGAATGTGAGGAAATTAGAGGGTCTCTAAAAACCTTGATGAGAAGATGAGCAGTCTTGCCAGGAGCTGAAGAGATCTTTAGAGAACCCAAGCGCATGAAACATCTCATGGATAACAGTCTGGAGAGCAGATAATCAAACGTCATAACCACAATCACCTAATTTCTGCTATTTCTCAGACAGATTGCTTCATGTGATCAGAACCCATCATTTTATTCAAACCTGGACTGTAGTCTGGTGACTATATGCAGCTCCAGTCAGCCTGTCCCTGCAGAGGACCACCACACCGGCCACAGGTCGTCCCAGGGCGTCTGTCTGGCAGTGGACAGCGTAAGCTAGGACGCTGGGCTGAGTGTACAGGAACCAAAGAGGAAAAAACTGTGAATAAAAAACTTTTATTAGTGAGCCTTAGCATCTTAGACAGTAAAAATATACACCAGGTGAGGGCGTTAAGGGTCCATTTAACTGGTTCAGTATTTAATTGGTATGAAGAGCATGGATGAATGCTGCTTGACATTTAATATCCTGTCCAATATTGCATCCAAGCCATCCTGTGTAACTGGGAAAACACACCCACTGATATTGCGATGACGATTCGATATATTCTACAGCTTAAGATAAAATCGGTTTCGTGATATAAAGCGACATCATCTTTTAAACATAAAACAAAACCACAGAAAGAAACCTGGTCTAAATGAAACTATAGAGTGTTAAATTAGTACAAGAGAAAATATGTCAAATGTTTCCAAGAAATAAACAAACTCAAACTTCGATCAGATGTAGTATAATGGATCTTTACCTCTGCTCTACATTTGTCAGTGGCTTGTACATGGATGTAAATCAGGAAGTCTGTGTCAGGAAGTCCAGTTCCTTCCGGTCTGACAACGGTCCCGTGAAGAGAATTAGGCTCTGGGTAAACGTAACATCCAGACAGATGGTCATCTGGGATCTGTTCATGCAGAGGGAAGGTAAATATGGTCTGATAACATCAGGAGAAAAACAGAGGAGTTACTGGACTGATCTCTGCTTACTGTGACATGAAGACAAGTTTCAGTCCTATAGTTTCTGTTGGCTCTTCCACATCTGGGATCAGAAAACTGTTGTTAGTAAATTAAATAAAAAAATTAAGGAAGTAATGATATTTGATCCCTGGTCTAACTTTGAATCAAGACGACCCACTATAGTGGCAAAAGCATTAATCTATCTGCCCTCAAACACATATGAACTTAAATAATATCCCATTCCTACTCCATAGGGAACAATATGGTGTCTCTCCATCCTTTGCTGCAGTGATGTCCAAAGTCAATCCTGAGGGGATGGTGTCCTGCATGTTTAGATGATTCAGATGGTCCAACATACCTGAATTAACAGAACTTGATGACAGGCTGAGGAGGTCATTCAGCAATGAATCAGTTATTAGAGCAGCTATACATCTAAAACAAACACTCCCTCCATTTCTGCTACCTGTATGACCCCCTCTCTTTTCCAATGGTTATAATCAGTCTGACAGAGAGAGGTATCCCAATCATTGTGGTTTTTAGTATAACAATGACCATCAGTGGGACCCTTTGTGAGGTTCCTTGAGACGACATTGTTGTAAATAAGCGTCGTTTAATTAAATAATCTAAACTGAAACTATCTGTGTAGTTATGCTGCTATAGGCTTAGGCTGCTGGAAGACATAATGACCACTTTCACCCTCTTCACTACATTCCCACTTTAGACATTAGAAATACATTCTAATTATTACTAATTATATGTGCTCTTTTTCAGACTCTAACCTTGAAAACTGGCTCAGAGTTTATCTGTTCTTTCTTTCTAGGTGAAACAACTAAAGGAGCTACATCCATTAACATTTACTTTTCCTTCCCATAGAAGTACTCCTGGATCAGTGCTTCTTTGTTCTCTTTGTGTCTCTGCTCTGTTCTCTCAAACCCCCAGTCGGTCGTGGTAGATGGCCGCTCACACTGAGCCTGGTTCTGCTGGAGGTTTCTTCATGTTAAAAGGGAGTTTTTCCTCTCCACTGTCGCTACATGCATGCTCAGTATGAGGGATTGCTGCAAAGTCAACGCCAGTGACTGTCCACTGTCTCTACATGCTCATCCAGGAGGAGTGAATGCTGCAAGTCACTGACTCAATGCAATCTGCTGGGTTTCCTTAGACAGAAAAACTTTTTATCCAATTTGAATAAATAACTAACCTCAGCACAAAGAAGCAACAAGTTGACAAACAACATCATGCTGGGAACGATGAAGGTGGTGTGAGGGGTACATATGTTTATCTTGAGCATGTGTGTGTGTGCAAGTGAGTCCATGAAGCACTGTCGATGTTGATGGTACGTTGGAATGTTCATCAACCGGCCCAGTCCTGAGCAGGTCCACAGATGTCCTCAGGGAAGGGAGGGAGCAGAGGGAGCAGAGGAAGCAGAGCATCATGTTAACATAACTTCCAGGAGAAGTTGAAGATAGCCAGCCATCAAGGCCGTGCAGGGGAGCCAGATTCAGAAAAACAATAATTATTTGGGTAAGGCTGACTCTTAATTTTCCGTCAGCCTTGAGAGTCTCGCTGGTGCTTCTCAAAGGCGAATCCAAACAGCAAATTCCTGGTCTTTCTGCCAGATCCGAGTGAATAACTTTCTCCAAGATTTATCCCATTTCACCCCTGAGTCCAGGAACCGCAACCTGCCTGCGATCCTGTGTAAGGATCACATCCAGTCTGCGATTCAGCTCACGTAACATCTCAGTCTGAGTGTTGATCGCTCTGAAGATCCCATCACACATGCCAGGCAGCCTTACAATGGCCAGAACAGCTGCTGACACTCTCCAAATTTCTCGATATGCCAGGTAACCGCTGACTCCAAAAAGCAGAAATCCTGATATCAAACATCCAGTTATATACACATCTTCCACATCCTCGACTGACATTATCGACAGACACACAATCCTCCACTTCTGCCAGGAGTCTATCGTGTATCCGGAGAAAAACGTCCAGTCCGGACAAGTTGGGCTCTTCTTCACCCTGTCTTCTCCTCGAGAAAATTTGATCAATTGCATGAGAGACCAGCTGACCAAATCCATAACTAAGAATTTGGAAGATTTGCAAAAATAGGCTCCAAAGACAAGACACATAGCTGATGCACTGCAGATATGGGTGGTGGTGGGAGACAGAGAAAAAGCGTCCTCCTCCACCGAGAGCAGAAAGAAAGAGTATGCTGCAGCATCTAGAGTTGCTTCACTGGGACTAAGGGGCCTAGTCCAACTCCTGGAAAAACAAATTCAGCTCAACAACAAAAAAAGAAAAAAAAACAGGCCCAAACCATAATCTCCTCAGCACCAAACTTTATAGCTGACACAGCGCTGTTAGGCAGGTGTTTGGCAGGGAACTGCTGGAACCCAGACTCTTTCATGGTACGGACAGAGAAAGACATGGTTTATCACTCTGGAGAACACGTCTCAGCTGCTTTAAAGTCCAGCGGCGCTGTGGTTTACATCACAACAACTTTGCGTTGCACTTGGTGATGCATGGCTTGGATACAGCAGCTAGACCATGGAAACCCAATCCATGAAACTCTCTATGCACTGTTCTTGAGCTAATCTGAAGGCCACAGGAAGTTCAGAGGTCTGTAGCTGTTGACTGCAGAAGGTTGCTGACATCTACACTACGCATGGTACCACGCTGGAATTCACTGAGCTCCTGAGAGAAACCCATTTTTCCATAAATGTTTACAGAAGCTGTATGCATGACTAGGTGCTGCATTTTATCCCTCTGTAACCTTGGGAGCTGTGGAAACACCTGAATTCAATGATTTGGGTCTGTGAGTCAATACATTTAGTAGTATAGTGCATCACTAGAGCATTTCTTTGTGACATTGTCTTAAACATGAAAAACTAGTGATTTTGCATATAAACGTCACTGAAAACCGGCCAAATGAGTGAGCCACATACTGTGCGTACAAACCTGTTGTAGTTCAGCAAGCTTGAATTCCTCCAAACAAACTTGCAGTATTTGTTGATGTCTCTGCTCAGAAGAAATGTTCTTACAGTTCTGTTCACTGATAGACAAATCAGGTTAGTTCCCATATATGTGATTGTGTGTTAGTGTGTCATGTCTGCTTTTTACCTGAAAGTAAAGAAGACACCACCCTCACAGCCTCTTCCACAGCTTTCTCCAACCTCTCTTTCTCAGCTTCAGGCAGTTTGTAACTTTCTCTGGCTGTCCAGGTTTTTATCCTGATTGGCTGCAAAAGGCTGGAGGAAGGTTGGACTACGCTTCCCAGGAGGCTCCTCCGTGTGACTTCAAGTCTCGAATGTCTGCTTAGACGTCCAGGGCTTAGCTGGTGCTTCTGCCCAGTCAGAGCTCTGAGTCTGGTATGAGTGGATGTTGCTCTAACCACTCTGACCTGAGTCCGAACCTCATCAAAAATACACCAGTGGTGAGCAGCAGGCAGTTCAACCACCAACACTGTTAACACCAGCAGCATCCATACCCAGATTCTCTGGGGTGGAGGAAAAAACAGTGTTAGAGATAAGTCAGACTTTGATTTATAAACTTGATCAGGATGCAGCTGCATTTGTGTTAAGACCAGTAAAAACTAAATGTCCAACAGCCTTTCAATAAAGATTTCTACATAATATGAAAGTTCACCACATACTGAATGCTATCTGCGTCATATTTAGGTTTTAAAAATATCAACCTTGGTTTTCCTTTTACTGAGTCAGTTTTATAGTTTGTCAAAGATTTATCATTTCCTTTTTTGTGTACTTACAGTTTCATTTTAGTTTCTTAAATTCTATGTGATATTTTGTGTTTTCATGTTTTAATGTGTATCGTATGTTCATTTGCTTTCCTGTAAAGCACTTTGAATTTCCCCACGTATGAACGGTGCCATATGAAAAACCTCTTCTAGAGAAAAATTAACAATGAACAGTAAAACACAGTGGTGTCAGCACCATCCTGTGGGAATGCTTTGCTTCACGGGGAAGGTGAAGCTGGTCAGAGTTGATGGGGAAATGGATGGAGCTACATACAGATAACTCCTGGAAGAAGACCTGTTAGAGGCAGCAGAAGACCTGATGATGACCAATGAAGGTGTATTATATTTGTATTTTAGCTAAATCTGCCACTCATACTGCTTCTCTTTCCTTGTTCACCATGTTACAAACTGGAAGCAAAGAAAACTGTGCAACCTAAAAAGGAAATGTAAAACTAAAAATGAACACTATATAAACAGCAACATTTAGGTCTGCAAAAATCAAACAAGGATGTCTTTGTTTGAGGAAAGTAAGACTTTAAAATCCATATTAAAAATGTAGCAAATCATCCAAACCATCACAGTGTTTTTCTGTGAATAACACATTAGCATAGTTTAGTTTTAAAAGCCTTTGTGTAAAATGCTGGAGTTAAAATAGGTCTAACTTTAAAAGTTGAAACATTTGTAGGAGAGTCTCTGTTAAAATGAGCTCAGATGTTGCTACCAACAGGTCACACTTCCTGCTTTTAACAGTTAATCAGAGGCAGCTCAGCTTTAAATAGTCGGCTAGTTTTGCACCCATGCTGATCCTGACGAAGGCAACGATACATGCTTTAAAAGAGAAAGACGGAGTTCGCTTACCTGGATTTGAACTGCGACCTCCCCTGCTTCAGATGGTTTTCTGTTCTGCTGTGAAGCATGGAGTCTCTTCTGTGACTCCATCTATCCTGCAAAGCTTGGATCAAAACCTCTATCCTCCTTCCAGCATTTCGAAATAAGAGTTTACTCAGGACTCAGTGAGTATTTCCACAGGACTCCAGAATACAAAGCACAATGCAACAACCCCCTCAGGTGAACAAGCCCTCCCCCCTCAATAAACAAACATCACACAACACAATAAAAGTGCAAATCGTTTAATCTCAGCCACATTTTTACTTATATACAGTGAAGTTGACCTTATTAAATCATAAAACCACGTTCTCTTTTATTTACCTAAATACATTGCAAATTTTAAAATTTCTGGCTACTCCACATCGACCTCAATACATTCAACAAAGCAAAAATTAAAACACAAAAGGAACTTAAAGGGGAAAAATACCGATCTGTTGCTTGCTGAAATTAAAACACCTTAAAATGTACAATAAGAACATGAATGGCACACCGCGAGTCTCCTGTGTCAGAAAGCAATCGAGTCCTGCAAGATGTTGAGGTTATCTAGGGAATTTGGGGCCCTCTTCGTCACCTGGGCGCCTCACACTCCTCACACGTGTCACTAAATCAGGCACCGAAGAGATTGTCATCGAAACATTGACTTTTTGTTGGTTACATTCACCCGCTTGGAAAGGGTTTACTTCAACAAGTTTGCACTAAAACAACGTTTGAAAAGTTATTGCCAGCTTGCAGGGTGCACATGCATTTTTCTAAGTTATAATCAAGCCACTAAAGTGTTGATTCGTGCATATGTGAAGCAAATACGAGCCTGTGTGTGCGGTTGTGAATCCAGGACGCCTTGATTTACCTAAACTGTCTACAGGAAACTCCTCAAAAGGCACTTAAACAGAGGGAGAAATGACTGCTTTCTGCTAATATTTTTCAGCTAACATCGGATTGGATGCAAGTGGCAGAGGTATGCAGAGAAGGTTCGCACATGTCCAGTCAACACCACCATCCGCTGGAAGAATAAAATGCGATCTCATTCACGCAGCTGCAGACACACAGACGCCATCATTTTTGTTTTTAAGAACTCAAATCATTCAGTCCGACAGAAACCTGCCTCAGTAGCTGGATAGGGAAGGTCCTACTGTGCAAAAGTCTCCCTTTTCTGTGCAGCCAAGCATGATTTAATTAAGTGTACATCTAAAACTAATCGACCATTTGTCTCAACATACGTCAGCAATGGCCGTCGTCTAGATTTATTAGGGAGATCCTCAAAAACAGTCCAATAATTGATTTAAAGTGTCAACAAGTCAAACAATTTAAAAAAAAAAGGCACCAGACGTGCACAGGGAGGATGAGTCTTCCTGGGGGAGGCGCTCCTGTGCTCAAAGTCAAACAGAAGTGGAAAGACTGGGTTCAAGTTGTTAAGAGTGTAATGGGGAAAGAGAGGAGGTGTGAGGAAGTCATTCAGGTGAGCATGGGAATGTCATCCTCTGAGGTGGTATCCTCAGACAGCGGGATAAGTAACACCTCGTCATCTGAAGAAGAGGAGGAGGTGGAGGAGAATGAAGGGGAGGCAGAAAGAGGCATGTAGTTGGTGGAGGCAGAGGGCGAGGCTCTGAAGAGGGAAATACTCAGGCCTATTGTTTGGAAGATGGAGGCCAGGGAGGGGCTGCTTGGAGCGACGGCATCAGGAGGAGTGTGGGGAGCGGCCGGCGGGGGAGCTGGGGGAGCATATGGAGGGGGAGGTGTGGGGGATGGTGGGGACAGTGGCAGGAAAGGAGCCGAGGCTTCCCCCTGCTGCTGCTGCTGCAGCTGCTGCTGCTGCTGCAGCTGCTGCTGCTGCTGCTGCTGCTCTGTCTGAGCCAACAGGCCAAGTTTTTGCGGCACCGGCTGGTTGACTG
The DNA here is from genome assembly GCF_021462225.1 of Girardinichthys multiradiatus. Lineage (NCBI taxonomy): Eukaryota > Metazoa > Chordata > Actinopteri > Cyprinodontiformes > Goodeidae > Girardinichthys > Girardinichthys multiradiatus. The sequence goes on from NC_061807.1 coordinate 30,817,613, forward strand.
CCTCCACGGCCGACGAGGATCTCGCGGGGGAGGACTGGGCTGCTTCCTGACCAGAGGGAGCAGAGTTCGGGTCCTGCTGGTTGGAGCCGGAGGTCTGATTCTGTCTGCTGGAAGTTCTGGGGATGAGGCCCCACCGCCTCATGCGGCGGACGGCGCGGCGGACGAAACGTGGCCTGCGTCTGCGGTGTGGCGAGTTGGTGGCGTCCTGACGGAGGAGCTGGAGGATCCCCCTCAAAGATAGAGACGAGGTCTGACAAAGGAGAAAATGGAAATGAGCACATTGACTGAAAACAACAACACCACCACCTGACTGCAAGCACTAGTCACTCTCTATTCACAAGTAATAAGCAGCGTCAGATGAAGCAGAATATCGTTAACTCCTGTTGCTGCTCACAACCTACTTGGGGGAAGAATTATGTTTGTGTACAAAGGATGAGCGCTATAGACCTAAAATTTAATCTAGATATTTATTGCAACGACGAGAAAAGCCATAGGCAACATAAAAAGTCAAGGAGAACCTTATAATCATATTAGGTAAATTAGAATATGTGTTCTGATGAGGCCCATTCATCAGATTAAAAGTACCTTTAAAATATAAAAACCTTTAAGCAGGTACTAAACACACATTGAGCCCACATTTCTGTATCAACAATGTTTTTATTGGTTTGATGTAATATTCTTAGCTGTAAGCGGAACATCACCTAAAATCTAAAAATAAATTTGTAAATAAGGAAATAAACTTATTGTAAGGAAGTTTCTTTTTGTACAAATTCACTGGTTCCTCTCCACTGTGGCCACATGCTTGTACAGGAACCAGTGTACAGTATGTGACTGGATACAATCAGCTGAGCTTCTTCAGATGACTTTTTACCAACTAGCACCAACAGCTTTGACAGTGTGATTGAATAGTACTGGACTCTATGTACCAACATCTGAATGTGACTAAATAACTGGGTTATAATGCAAAGAACTGGTCTGGTTTGAACTGGGTGCCTTTGTCTCGTAAAGTGTCTTAAGACGACATTTGTTGTGAACCAGCGCTATTTAAATAAACTGCTTTGAATTGACGCTGCATCCACCTTAGCACACCATAAAATAAATATCAACTGAAATAAAGGACTTGAAATGAAGAGTCGGGTGTAGTGTGCTGCTTTCTGACCTCATTGGGATTCTCTGTGGGGAAGTCCTCCACCGGGGGGATGATGCCCTGGGCGATCAGCTGGCCGTAGGACGGAGGAGCCTGCTGCTGGATCAGCTCTGCTTCCATCCGGCTTATTGGAGCAAACATGCTGCAGCAAAAACAGATGTGTTCAGAGGCATTCACACAATGTCAGGAAATGTCAGCACACTATTTTTTTTACAGCACAGATGTTTATTTTATTTGTTTTACAGAAAAATTGAACTCAAAAATCACAAAATCCTCATGTTCTTAACCTTGTTTTGTACCCCTCTGAGACAGACTTTCATGTTTGAGGAGTTCACCTTAAGCCTTTAGAGGGTTTCACAAGCCTTAATGATTTCGTACAAATGCTGCACATTTTTATAAGCACACCCAACATGACTCATGGGTCTGAGACAAGCCAGAACATGACAAACTTCTCTTGTTTTTCTCAGGTGATTGACTGCAGAGCGTGCCGAGGATTTATCCGGTGGTGCTATTGGGAAACGAAATATCTGCTGAAACAAACTATCAACCCAAACATTAAGTACAGGAAAAGCCGTTTCAGGTCTAAGTAACTAACATTCAAAATTGACCACTCTAATTAACAAATCTAAATGTTGGCCATCAACATGTTTTTTCAGGATACTGACTGTTTTTGACTGAGTAGGAAATAAAACTAGTGAGTTGTGGCAAAAGGCAGAGAAATTAAAACTACAATTTCAAGCAAAAAAATGAAGCAACCTCCTTTGGTTTTGGCACATATGAAACTCTGTAATAGTTCATGCAGACAAAGTGATGACGTTTCTCATCGAGGTGCTGCGAACGGCTGATTAAATCAATGGAGCTGCGTCTGGATTATAAGGTTTTATTTTTGGCAAACCCACTGGTGGAAGGAAACAACACGATGGGCCTAATAAGTGACGGAAGTGGTTTTATATGCAAAAAGAATGATTGGTTTTCATTCTAAGGTATTTAAAAATAGGCATGCAAATGAGGGTGGGGGAATTCCTGTCGACCTTAAAGGTTTAAATCTGAGACGTAGGACACAAGGAAGAAAGGAAGTAAGGGAAGGATGGAGGGATGACATAAAGGAGGAATGAAAGGACGGACATGAGAGGAAACGGGAAGTAAGTAAGGAAGAAAGAAAGACAGTAAAGCAAGGAAAGAGGGAAAAAAGGATATATGGCAGCAAAAACAATGGCAGGAAGTTAGTAGAGAAGGAAGGAAAGAAAGGAAGCTAAAATAGATACAATGAAGGAATGAAGTAACATAGGAAGAACATAAAGAAAAGACAGAGAGACGGACAAAACATTTAAGGTACAGGAAAAAAAATCTGGAAATACAAATATTCTTTTATACTTCTTTTTTCTTTTTCCACACTCATCCAGACCTGGAAAACTCTGGAATCAAGTTTCGTACTGAAAGTCTGCTGAGGAGACCAGCAAGGCTTTCTTTGCCAAGCTGAGATGGAAGTGGGTCACAGAGGAGAAGTTACCTGTACTCTCTGGTCCTGAGTGAGTACAGCTTACATGTGCAGCCCATGGCGATGACCAGCAGCAGTCCACATATGAGGCTGCCCACCGTTGCCGCGGTGATGACCTTGCGGGGCAGCATGACGGTGCAGTTGAGTTCGTCCGTGCCGTCTTTGCAGTCCACCTGTCCGTCGCAGCGCCAGCTTTCAAACACACACCTGCAGGAGGAACAAAGAGCCGTTTGTTATGAAAATATGCAGCAGATTTACCTCCATAAGAAAATTCAGGCTCTAACACCAACCATCAGCCCTAAAGAGATCACGTAACAGAGTAGTGGATTTACAGTGTATTGCTTGTTTGTTGTATTTTAACCAAGTTGTTTTTAATTTATATAAACATTTATATAAATAAAGACGGAATAAAAATATAAACATCTATACAAACGTTTCTGTGATGTAGTCTATCTATAAAAATGAGAACAAGACGAAACAGGAGGTAAATTCGATCATCTCGTTTTCCCAGCTCCTACTCAGAAAGTGTCAGGCTAACTATTAATAGAGGCAAAAACTGAAAACTGGTTTCTGTCAATTTTATGCCTTCGATTGAGAGATCCGCCTAGAAATCGACTAGACCGGCCCTGATCTGTGAGCAACCGGTCAGAAACTAAGAGGTAGATGAGTGAAAGCACCATGCATAAGCACTCCCAGGTTGTCTTTAGTGTGAGATTTATTATTGAATGAAGAAGTGATTTCCATTTATCCTTTTGAAGCATCCAATTCTCTGCTTTGGAAGATGTTGGGTTGGGAAATCTTTCAAACATCTTACAGTTCAACTAAAAGTCCACTAACTCTACAGGTAGACTGATGGGTACTATTAGTATTGCTAACCACGCTTACTATGCTAATTGTGCTTAACGCTTACATAAGATGTTAAAGGCAGTTTAAGTTTAATACATGTAATTTTCCTTCCCATAGAAAGTACTCCTGGATCAGTGCTTCTTTGTTCTCTTCGTGTCTCTGCTCTGTTCTCTCAAACCCCCAGTCGGTCGTGGCAGATGGCCGCTCACACTGGTTCTGGTTCTGCTGGAGGTTTCTTCCTGTTAAAAGGGAGTTTTTCCTCTCCACTGTCGCTACATGCATGCTCAGTATGAGGGATTGCTGCAAAGTCAACGCCAGTGACTGTCCACTGTCTCTACATGCTCATCCGGGAGGAGGGAATGCTGCAAGTCACTGACTGGATGCAATCTGCTGGGTTTCCTTAGACAGAAAAACGTTTTATCCAATTTGAATAAATAACTGAATCTGATTGCACTGTTCAATGGTTAGGATTAATTGGAATTTATTAACCTGACTTTGTAAAGTGCCTTGAAACAACATGTGTTGTGAATTGGCGCTATATAAATAAAACTGAATTGAATTATTTTGTCTTTGTTTTACTGCAGAGCTGTGTAACACTGACTGCTCTCTCGCCCACAATGTGAGACCCAACTCTGGTCCTAATACTGCTTCAGACCAATTTATAGTGACAATAAATTAATTGCATGATTTATCAAACAGCTAAACAGTAAATCTGAGCTTTTCCCTCAAATATTAAGTTGGAAATTTATTTAATATAATTATTTTCTTGTTCTAAATGGGTTTCAGTGGAGCGGTGACTCCTCTGCATCATGTCTCTGTTTTTGAGAAAATCATTATTTTAACTCTCTATGAACATTTTATTGTTACCCCAGGTAGTCAGTTTTGTATTGGCAAGTTAGTGCTTTACAAACATTGGTGATAAGAAATTGGCCACAAAATCTCAGATTAATTCCTAAAATAAACGTATAGCAAAAAGAAGACCCACAACCTACAGATGGTAACAGCATCCATCAGACGAAGCTCAAACCAATATAATGCATCCAGTTAACATGTTGACGTGTACGTTTTTCACTCTGACCTGTTGCTGTCACAATGAAAGGTCCCAGGCTGACAGACGCTGCAGTCCTTCTCATCGCTACCATCAGTGCAGTACAGCTGGTAGTTGCACCTCTCTGTCACCGGGTAACATACCGGTGTGCCTGCGTAGCGGCTGGCCGCCAACGTTCTTTGTCCCGTCAACCCGCAGGCGAACTGGTTCTCACTGCAGCCCCTGCAGCCTTGCTCGTCCTTCCCGGTCTCAGGACAGTCCCATTTCCCGTCGCAGCGCTGCTCCTTGGTGAAGCAGCCTCCTGCTGCTCCCTCGCACCGCGTCTCCCACGGAGGACAGTAGCTGCCCACATGGAACGTGGCTTTAAAACCGGTCCCCAAGGAGCCGGCAGCTTTCTCAAAAACCAGCGACATGAGCCCGGTGTGGGACTCGACTTTGACAGACTTGTAGTTAAATGTACTGGTGATCTGATAAAATGCAGAAAGACATCAGTATATTCAAATATATAGTGTGAGTTATACGAAATGTTTGGTTGCATTGTTCAGCAATGTAAACTCACATTTTTGATAGCGTCTCCTTTGCCCTCCTTCTGGTTGTAAACAATGAGTCTGTCCGAGGGCCCCAGCAGAATCTGTTGCAGGTCCAATCTTAGCGGCCTGGAGTCCTGAGGGTCCAGAGTCCAGAGACAGGACATCATGCCACTCACAGACGATGGAGAGGAGAAGGTCCCATAAAAGTCCTGAAGAAGGCCCCCGCAGGGCCACTCAATGGGAGTGGGTGTGATCACATGCTCCTTCTGAGTGGGCTGCTCTCCAACACTCTGCTCCAGGTCCCTCTGCAGCGACCAGGTGTCAGGGAAGGGGTACCGCTCCGTTGATCTGACCCAGTTTTTATCAATGAGTTTGCTTTCTTCAGTGTCCAGGCCTGCGTTCCGGCCTGTATAGGTCACAGGTTTGGACTCTGGGTAGTCTACATAATCATCACAGCCCACCTCATCCAAGCCGTTGTAGAGGCCGTCACCGAGACACTCCACCTGCCCATTACAGCGCCAGGAGAAAGGGAGGCACCGACCCCCGGGACATCGGAATGACGTCTCTGGGCAGTCCCCCGAATCTGGACAATTGTAAACAGGAGAAGATTAAAAAGAAGAAACACAGTGAGAATTTTAGACAATATAAACTTTAAGCAAGAAAAACCCGGGCGCCCCATCACCTTACCTCTGGCGTAGTTTAGCATAAATGATGAAACAGGGAACACGTGGGGAGAGAAGTGGTGCACCAGGGTAATATTTCCCCCTGGAAACTCCAACAGCTGTGGCAGCTTGGAGCCACAAAGTACATGCGGCTCTCCTCCAGCTGATGATTTAATAGAAAGCCATTCTTTTTCACACCGCACGGAGAACTGAGAAAAGCTGAGGAAGAATATTACATAAGGAAAAAGCTAATTAGCCCACTGAAAAACAAATGCAACATTCCAACCATCTGTCTGCTCCACAAGATTTTCAACTCGCTAAATAGCAGCAAAGATGCATTTTCATTTATTTCATAAACAATGCGCAACATGTAAAATGGCTTAACATGAGGCGTCCACCTAAGCGACTGAAATAGATTAGAAAAAACCCATCTTTCCAACATGCAAAACAGACTAGTGCAAAATAAATTGATCAACCCACAGAAAGCTTAATCTGGAGTCAAAGACAAATTTAAACTGAAAACCGATGCGGTAGGCCAGTCCAATCTGCTGAAATATTATTGCTGCAGCTCAAGATGCTGCTCAATAGTCTGTGTGGCCTTCATATGTTTATATGCATGCCTGACAACATTGGGTCATGCTCCTTTTGTAATAATGGATGGTGTCCTGGGATACCTCCTCCCAGATCCTGACCAGGGCATCACTGAGGTCCTGGAAGGTCTGAAGTGCAACCTGGTGGCGTCAGCAGGACCTAAACATGATGTCGCAGGGATGGTCCATTGGATTTAGGTCGGGGGAGCATGGAGGCCGGGCTATATCATGCACAAGGATGGGTTAAGGACCTCCAACGGCTCCTGTCCAGCTCTCCTAAAGTAACTCTCCTGGAATCACTTCAATGCTCTTGAGGCTGTGTTGGGGACGCTGCAAACCTTCAGGCACTGCCATGTATTGATGCACCATCCTAGTGGAGGTGGGACTGCCTGTGCAACCTCTGTAGGGTCCAGATATCGCATAATACTACCAGTAATTACACTGACCCTGGTCAAATGCAAAACTACTGGAAGCAGTCAAAAAAATTAGGAGGGAAAAATGTCTGTGGCCTCCACCTGCAATACCAGCCCTGTTCTTGGGGTTGTTTAATTGTTGCCCCAGTTGTTAATTTAATTAACACCTCCTTCTACTACAAAACTGACCTGATTAATATTCCAGGAGTTTAACTGACCTAATGTTAAACTCTGATTAAAACTGTTCCTTTAATGTTTCAGAGCAGTGGATATCAGGAGAGGCACAGAATCCACTGCAATCATCAACCAGGAAATTTTAGAGCACTTCGTTCTTCCTTCTGCTGACAAGCAGCAGGACATTGTACCTGCCCACGCTTCCAAAGGTACTAACAGCTGGTTCAATGACCATGGTGTTACTATGCTTGACTGGCCAGCAAACTGGTCTGACCTGACTCCCACATAGAATCTATGGAGTATTGTGAAGAGGAAGATGAGGGACGCCAGTCCCAACAACGCAGATAACCTGATGGCTGATTTCAAAGCAACCTGGGCTTCCATCAAACCTCATCAGAACCACAGGCTGATCGCCTCCATGCCACGCTGCACTGATCCAGTAATTCATGCAAAAGGACATCTGACCAGTTATTAAAGGTATATACTGTACAGCACATGGATGTACTTCTCAGTAGGCTGAGCCTTCCTCATTAAAATTGTTTTATTGTTCTTTGGTAACATTTAAATTTTCAGAGCAACTGAATTTGGGGTTTTCATTTGTTGTAAGATATAATCATCACAACTAAGAGAAATAAAAAACTGAAATTCGTCACATGAATTTAATGAATCTATACAACGTACTGGCCTCACTTTTGAATTAATTTACAGAAATATTTAAATTTATTTATTTATGTGTTTTTCAAGTAGGCTTAAATATTCATACCGGGTTCACCTTCCTCAAGAATAAACAATAATTATATAAAATTGCGTCATGTTTGACTTTAACAAGAATGCTCTTACTTTCTTTATGTAGTGCTATGAGTAATCATATCAATCATATTAAATATTGACCAAAACAACTGTGATTAGTATTCTTATTTTTTGCCATAGTAAAGCAGTCCTACAAACAATGCCAGGTAAAAATATCAACTCTGTTGGCGTTTCACATTAATACACAGAACACTAAACCTTCTCAGCGTCTGTACCTGAGAACAATCGGTTCATCCTCCGAACCCTTGATGACCCAGCAGTCATAGATAAATCCAAAGCGGTAGGACCAGCTGTGGTAAGCAGAACTTCTGATCTCTCCCACTTTACTATCTATGACCTGAGGGGCATGCCCGCAGTGGGCTGGGAAACAACAAAACAAAATGTTTTCTTATTATTTTGAGACAACAGCATTAAACAATAAAGTTCAAGAGAAAAGAATTAAATGTTTTGCCTTTTCATTTTGTTTTATATACTATCACAGCTATGAAGCTTGACTTATCAACTGAGCATGACGGGTGTTTGTTTCATGCTTAATACATTGCTTAATTTATTGCTTATATGTTCCCAATAGATTTATTTGACATTTTAATCAGAACCAAAGCACTGAAAATATTTAATAAGATGTGTACTTACTAAAGCAGTCAGCAGGATCAAAGCGGCTGCATGCTGAAAAGACAGAAGCAGTCAAACAGAGGATACCCAGACAATAGAGAAGCTCTGACTGATGAATTTAAATCAGGAAACTTAAATAAATAAACAATAACTTCTATGATGTCACTTACCTGTTATGGAGGAAATCAGGAGGGCACATAAGGCGTGACTGACTGTCATTGCTGCAGCTCTGCTCATTGAAAGTGTTTAAAATCAATTAAAACTGTGAAGACTTGGATCGTTTAAAGGTAAATGTAAAAAAGAGCCATTTTAGAGGGGGGTGGGTTCAGGAAGACTTCACCTGCAAAGGGGGAAAAACAGAGAACATAAATGATAAGAATGTTTGTGGGAAACACCTTCACCTGAGGAAAAACAGAAGTAACATTTTCTGAAAATATGTGAAAAAACATCAAAAACCATCTAAGAGAATAGGAGCGTGTGGTATATTGTGGCCAAAGTGGCTGAAGAAGGGCAGCAGACTGATGTTCTCCAGTGTAGCAGGTGATTTATTTACAAAAAGAGCAACCACAAATATGTACAAAAATGACTTAAACTTGAAAGTGACAAAATAAACATAACTATACTCAAACCAACCAAAATTAACGTCACGTGCACACAGCTACACTGACCTGGTCCTCCCTCCTTAACTTCTCTCCTGATCTGCTTAAATACCTTCATGCCCTTCCAAACACAATTAACTCAAATGGAATCTTCCATCTTACAGGTATATTCCAACATGAGAAATACTGTCAAATCACTGAGCTACTTCTATCTAGCAACAACCCTGTGTTTAACAATTATATCCTAACTCTAACACATCAAAACTAACAAACAAAACCCTAAAGATAACTTAACACTTTAACAGTTTCTTCTCCCCTCTTCACCTGGTACCTCCTATGACATCACTTCCCTGAAACCTCCAAATACAGGAAGTTAGGCCGCACCTCCTCCTTTAGTTTCTTGAACACAGGTAAGTGGTAAAATCACTAGCTGGAACTAGGCAAATGGAGTTCATCCATTTTACCACAGAGAGATCAAAACATCCAGATGTTTAGCGTTTAATCAATCTCCCATAATAAAATCCTTTATAAAAGGAAACATTTAAGCTCAAAAATAGTTTGGAACAGATTTCAAATCAGGCTGTGAAAGTTTGCTAACTGGGAAGCACGAATGAATTGACAGAAAATGTTTTGGCATCTCATTAACCTGTTCTGCTCCTTCATGATCTACCATCATCATATCGCTCACGCCTCATTACAAATATTTCTAAATATTAGTGGTGCGCAGAAGAAAACTAGGGAGGGTGACGCAGATAACAGGCGTGTAACATAACATTGTTTGCACATTAAGCACCCGCTATAGGAAAAGCAAGGGAAGTCGCTGGGTTTCGTGCTTTAAAAGAGGCATTTATTACCCAGAGGTTTGTAAAACAGATTAAAATGATCAAATTGGTTATGCAGACTTGACATAATTCTTACAACACTGACTGGGCAGCAAGAAAACAGAAATGCTGTGATATCAGCTGTGATTAACCCATCATTTCTTCAATAATTTGTGTTTCTCGCCATCACAAAGTTGCCAATTGTCTCCTTGAACTTTAGGATCTTCAGATCTATATGAGCTGTAGACCCAAATATTATTCTGACAAGCAGAGTTTTTATTTAATGGCACCTGAAATATTATATCTTAGAACTGGGCTATATGAACACAACAGAAAACACAATATTTTTTTCTGTTATGAATGATTTAGATAACATGTTTAGATAATATGTTATAATATTGGTTGAAATGAACAACCCAGTTTATAAGACAGGATCTGTTTCAATACAAACTGAAAAAACAAACTCAATTTAACATAATTCATAACTAATAATATTTATTTTCAAAATTTGCTTTAAACAAAACACACGATTTCTTTCAGCATTGTCGGACATTATCGGTCACAATGTCTCAACTAGCAATATATTGATAGAAAAAAACAAATGCACACTAATTAGTGCAAATATGCTTCAGTACAAGAATTTTAAAAAAAATGCAAACCAAGTTGACAAGTTTACGGTTTGCCATTTCTTCATCATCGTATAAAAGTAATGCCTGGTAGACCACATGTATGACCTGTCTTATTGAATTTTAAAGCCTATCTTTATATTGTTACTATCACCTCGATAAAACATCGTAATAGCTTTATTACCCAGCACTATTCCAGTGTAACCAACTATTGTGTCCTACCTCTGCTTTGTGATTCCCATATTGGGCATTCTGCTATGGGGACTGTGACCTGATATATTACACAGCTCTAACTCAAAGACTTATCGGTGGAGCCCTGAAGAAAAACATACTGTTACACTTCAAATTAAGTGTTTTTCATGATAAATCCTTTACTTTAGAATTTGTTGATCAACACTGCCCAAAAAAAAAAAAAAAAAGGCAACCTCCATCACAGATTTAGTGTTGCATGGTCCTCTGACATACAGCTTTAACTATGTACTAATCTTTAAAAAAGAAAAAGATAAACAGAGGAAGTGATTTTGTAGGAACAGTAATGCTTTTGGTAATCTACATTGTGTAAAATAATCAGTAACTGAACTGTTTCAAGCAACAAAGCACTACAAGACAACATTTCCCCAGGCCGAAGGAACAGGCAGGTTATTTTTGTCTCGTTAGCACGCCAGACAAACAGCGACTTCCTTCCGATAATCTTCTCAACAACGTCCGTAAAAAGGCTACCATTTACAAACTGCCTCCACGTCTATTTCTGCCGTATAACTGACGTCTGTCTACTTAGAGTCATTTGCTGCCGATATTTGTTTGTTGCTTGATAAGGCTCTGCCCCAGGAAACGATATGAACCAAACAGTTTCGGTTTGAAGGATTAACAGCGAGCTAGCTTCTAGCTGCTTACATCCTCTGTTTTCCACAGCTCGTTTGGTCGCGTTAAGAAAACACGAAACAACTCGACAGGTGTTAAAAACACGACACATTTCAGTACCCTCACAAATCATAATATGCAGGTTACAAGCGGCAGTGATAGCATTAAATCATTAAAAACGGCAAGGAGCAAATTCGTTACCGTGCTGTCGGCCTTTCTTGTTGTCAAACTCTGAGCTACTTCCGTGTGACGCGGTTTCATGACACAGTGGGCGGGGCTTGTGACGCACAGAAACAGTTTATCTTTTCATTCATGAAAAAATAAACATCTAGCTCATTTTATTAAATTCATTAGATGTTCATTCTTAACTTAACTATTATCAAACACTGATCCTTCATCTATTCACACAATAGGACTCTGCTGACTGATGAAGTGGGCTGCTAAGGTGCAATGTTGGATTTTTAACACCAGGTGTCAGTGTCGGCTGCGATAAATGTCCTTTAGTTTTCATTCATAGAAATAATAAATTATAATGAGCAAGTATTGAAGAGATATTTTTTCTTACCTATTTATTTCTATGGTTTTCTTTGTAAATTCACCTTCCTTTTAGCTTTTGTTATAGCTACAAAAATATTCACGCTTTTTTATGTTTTAAGACCTTTTACTGGTGAAATCATTATTTCAGTCATGTTACTATTATTAAACTACTTAAAAAACAACAACAGTACTACAAAGTTAAGGTATGGATGTTATATGTTAAAGTTTCATTATTTAGTATAGGTAAATAAGAGATAGTGGTCGGATGATAGAATAAACAGTGAAGTGGCAATCTTTAGGTAGGTTCTGGAGAGAATAGTTGAAAAGGTATGTGAAAAAGATTTATGCTTTGTTTTGGTAATTGGCCTTTCTCGTCAAAAAATCAGCTAGGAAAAACAATAATGACAAATAAACAGCAACACAAGGAGCTATTTATAAAATGCAGACTATTAAACTGAAATACAATCTGTTTTTTTTCTTTTTTGTGGTCAATAACAGATGAGCTGAAGTTCCATTTTTTGGTTCATTTACTTTCAATGTTCAAACTAACGACAACAAAAACCCACCTTCAAAGAGAAGCAAAACCTTGGCCAGTTTTCTCATATTTTGGTTTCAACTTGCGGTAACAGAGTATACGCTTCACTCTGTGAGGTCACTGTCCATATTTTGTAGGGGGGAGTACTGATAGACATCAGTCTCACAATCTTATCAGAATCTTAGATACAGTTGAAGACAGATATTTACATGTGCTGAATAAAAGCACATAACATTTTTTTCTCACTGTCTGACTTAACGTTTCCTAATTTACTTCGGGCTTACCAAAATTATTTTGAATTTATTAAATACAAGAATATTTAGAGATAATTCTTTGGGCATTTGTTCAAAAAAACATTTTCTTGAAAGAAAAAATTATTTTAAGATATTATAAAGAGAATTGTGGACCTCCACAAGTCTAGAACATCCTTGGGCAAATTTTCCCCATGCCTGAATGTGCCATGTTAGTAAGCAAATATAAACACCATGGGAAAATTTTAACCAACATACTCTTCAGGAAACGAGACCTGTTCAGAATCCTACTGATTTTGGTACAAAATGTGCACATCAGCCCTAGGGCAAGAGCAGAAGACCTGGTGAAGATGCTGTCTGAAGCTCGTTAGAGAGCCTAATTTCACAAGTCCTGTACTTTTCTGAGCTGAAACACCAATCAGAGAGAAAGAAGTCATTACTCCAAAAGCAACATAATAAGACAGATCACAGTTTGCAAATGCACTCAAAGAAAAAGATTTAAATCTCTGGAGACTTGTTCTGTGCTCTGATGACACTAAAATCAAGATTTCAAGACATCAGCCAGGAAGTTAAAGGTTGGGCATAAATGGTTCTTCCAGGCCCAGTCTTTCAAATAACAAATATGCATTAAACACTAAAAACACAGTGTAGCATTAAGGAAGTTTAAAATAAAAATAGTATTAATAACAATTTACTAGCCCATATATGTTTCTTCATCTGTCACATTATTTTCTGTACTGCTTCCTCATTGTTAGTAAAGCAATTAGAAAGTTCCACTAAATAAATGTGTATTGCAGTTTCAAGCTCAGTTTTCTTACTGAACATAAATTAATACAACTATGACATCATGGCACTACAATCCACACAGGCGGCCTATGCATTTAGGCTATTTTACGTCAGAAATTCCTTTCATTGCATTAAAATTTTAAAGAATTGTTTGGTTTAATACATCTGTAATTTCTCATTTTAAAATAACTAACCAAACTCTTAAACCTTTTGTGTTTTATGACACTTGGTGCCTTTGCATAACTATTCATATCCCTTGAGCGTGTTAAAATTTTGTCACAGTACAACCACAGTACTACTACAAGGTACAAGGCAGGTAGGGGACACAGTAAGTATATGGAAGAAGGTGCCCAAGTCAAATGTGATAAAAAAATTAAAAAAAAGCTTATTTGCAAAATATTATGTGTGGTGATGAACTAACACCCAGAAAACACCATTCCCTAGGTGAGACATGGTGGTGGAAACATCATGCTGTGGGGATTATTTTATTCAACAAGAACCAGGAAGCTGGTCAGAGTTGATGGGAAGATGGACTGAGCTAAATAGAAAGATAAAACATGTTAGGGGACTTGAAAAACACTTGACAGTGGGGCAGAGGTTCACCTACAAACTGGAAAACAACCCTAAACATACAACCAGAGCTGTGGAATGGGTTAGACCAAAGCATAGTGTTAGATCCGGTCAAAGTCCAACGCTAAATCCAAATGGGTGGATGGATTCCAGTCAGAACGGTTAATCAGACCTAAACAAGGCTTTAAACAGAGAGGAATTGAAAAAGGAAGAGTGTCACAAACCCTCATGGGGGGTGGGGGTCTCATTAAATATCACTAATCAAAATGTACAATAATTAAAACACTTCAGTCGAGGAGTTTTTAACGATTACATCATGCTCACATATAGAAAAAGTATCTTTTAGTCAGTATTTTATTGCTGTGGATTTTATGAAGGAAAACAAAAGTTTCCCTAAGATGTCCTATGCGCAAACGATGTGCGCACATCTGGAGGAGGACTTTCAGGGAAAATTCATCTCTCTGTGGACGACGTCCACACAAACTGCGGGCAGTCTTAGAGAAAACAACGAACGCCAAACTGTGAAGCTTCTGTCCACACAGCAGCTACAGCATCTACCTTATGCTTTTAGCGCATCGTGAGTTGTTTTCTATGTGTTGACTCCAGTGGAGTGTTTTTGCGCAGGGTAACTGTGTAGTGTGCTCAAAGTGTCCATGCGGATACGACAAAGTTTCTTGCCACCTTTTGAAGCAGCTTCGGTCCATTTCACTTTCTTTTATCCTGAGTCCTCGTTGTGTTTTTGGGAGAGTTTGCTGCAGAGAGTAACTTTTCTGAACTTTTTATGTCTGGGAGGTCGTTTGCAGTCTCCAGAATGCTGCCGCATCTGCTCAGCCTGGCCTGCTGTCTCTTCTGCTTCCACTCTGTCAGCGCAAATGTCCTAAAAGCTGAGGTAAGTGGCGCAAAAAATGCAACAAATGTACACGTCAAACAATGTCTTATTGTATTTACATGTATTGAGTTGTACTTTCGGATTTTGACGCTGTGCAGTGAGCTTTCTGGGTTTGAAGACGTCTGCTCGGAAGTCTCTGCTGAGCTGCTTTGTTCTGCTAAAAATGAAGGGGGGGTAATGGGTTTCATCTGCCTTCTTAGACCGTATAAACTGAAGGGCTGGAAGCTGCTCTGCCTTCACATGCAAAGTCAACGTGGATGTCTTAGATTCAGCTTTGAGACACCAAGCTGCAGTTTAGTCCCCTCTTAAAAATATTCCAGTTAGTTAATTTAGTTTCCCCTTAAACGTAATTCTGCAATCAGGTGAAGTGTAATGTTGCAAATGATTGACCATAGACACTGTCTCCAATCAGGGTCTCTCAACTTCATAACGTAAAGAGGTAAGAATAACAGACATGAAATATGTTTATGTGCCTGTAAATATTTTTCCTTTTAAAATATCAAATTTTTCCAGACTCAAACATCCAGAGTTCTCGTTCAGTTTTCTCACTCATTGTTAAAGCATAAATACAAAAGGTCAAACTGTGGGATGGATGGATGGATTTCCAGACTGCTGGGGAACCCTGAAACTGGGTCACGTCAGTCATTGGGTGGTGTGATAATATGGAGCAGATAATGAGAGCTTTTTTGGCCAAACATGCAGCATTTATGCACAAATAAAACAAAATATGTCACAACATTTTGGCTCACAGACCAAAAACTTAATTTGCTGGAAACAAAAAAATCAGCATTACTGGACACATTTACAAGAGGATGTGTTGCAGAGACCTTAGTCACTGACCGCAAGCGGCTGGCGTGTGAGTCAAGCCAGACGAGGTGGATAAGTCAGCCAGTTTACAAGAGGCCTGAGGCGAACACACTGACACACTGATGGATGTCTGTAAACAGAGTGAGAAAAACAGCTTGGTTCTGGGCAACAGGACATCACCTGAAACCATCCCTGCAGCAACACATCTCAGTTGGATGTAACGCTTGGGACAGGTTTTCAAGCACATATCGGATGAAAATGGAATTTTTTGTCTGCAGAATTTGCACTTAGTGCTGCTACAGAAAGAAGAAAAGCTTTAATTACGGCTTCAGGATTACATCACTCCATGAAACCTGTAATCAAAGGTTAGATGCATCCCTGTTTGAGCTGGACTGATAGAAGAAACGACAAGATAACAATTCAGGAAAATAAATTTTCAACTGAAGAGAAGTGATGCTCAATTTGGTTTGTACAGGAACAAAAATCTTAATTTTGATTAAAAAGCTGAAGTGGCAGAGAGGTTTTGCGGTTATCAGTGTTTCTCAACATCAGACATTCCCTCTCTGACTTCATCGTGATGAGTAAACAGACTTAATCCATGTTGAGTGAAAGGAGGAGCTCCACCAAGAGAGAACTTAGGCTTCCAGGATTCTCAGAAATTAAAAAAAAGCTTCTCCAGCATCTGTTTTCATTCAACGTTTTGCCTCCTGTAAGCTTTCTTGACTTTGAAAAATGCTTGGTTGGAGCTTGTGAGCAAAGGAAATGGTCAGCCATGAAAACAACACGTCTCATAGCAGAAACCTGACTTTTTTTAGCAAAATAAAACACAAAGTTTGAGATTTCCCCATTAGCATTTGGCGATGTATTATGATCCCAGCTGTGGAACAGGGATTTGTTCAAACTGCATCTGGACTGCATCGCTTTTATCACAACTGGTGATGTAGCATGAAAGGAAAGCTTTGCTCAGGGTCTGTTGCCTGCTGATTCGACAGGCAACCGCTGTCACTTTGTGAAAATAATCATCTGCATCTGGCTTAATTGGAAACCGATGCAGTTCAAGAGAGGTCTATCTTTGCATATGTTTCTAGGAAAATAGTCCAGTTCAGTCTTACAGAGAACATGAAAGAGAAATAGCCTCTGTCGTGACTGTAATACATGTAGAGATGCATTTTTTGCACAATTTTGATCAAAAGCTACATTCAGGGGGGCTTTTAGTTTTAGATTATCAGCTGATTAGATTTGTATCAAGTGACCAGATGTACTCACACAATGTCTGGCTTAAATGCAGGCAAATAAAATTGTATATGTTTGTGCCTTACATTCAAAATAGCTTTTAACAGAAAAAAGTGAATCCTCAAAACCGAAGTAAATCCAAGTTAGTGATTACTGAAAAAAATAATGTTCATGTCTGATGATAATTTTCATTAGTTGCCTCAGCTTCTAGAATACCTCAAACATGGAAGACACTGGTTGACAAATCCATCCTCAAGTAAGTAAGTGGACATGTTGAACTTTCAGGGTTTGTTAACCAGGCTATTAGGATTGTTTCCTTTTGGTTTTAAAGGCTTAGTGATAGAGAGAAATCGTGAAATTGTTATTCTTTTGATATTGAGCTTATTTTCTTCCTTGTTCTTAAGCATGAGAAACCGGCATTTTGCGGCAACAGGGGACTTTATCTGAATGTTGTAAAAAAAATAATAATAATCAAGCAAAATAGACTGAGACCTAGTTTACTTCAAGTCTGAAATAAATCAATGTACTTATGAAAATGTCCACTGTTCTCCACTCTTTCTGACAGAATTTGACAAACTGGTAAACAAAAGGTTCAGAAATATTTAATTGGCCAAAGTCCACTGGTGTGTATTTGTCTTTTCTTGTGATTTTACTGTAAAAAAATTGATGTGACAATTGTCCTATATTGCCAACCACTAGCTGTGCACAGGACTGTTATTTGTAACTATCTCCGGAAAACAACATTTGTTTCCATGGTGGAAACATAAATTGATTGTGGTCACGTCATCCCTTCGCTATGTCATACCTCTATTTTGTACCCACCTTCTTCCATTTCCTACCAGTAAACAAACCACATTATACCCACGTAATTAACTATTACACATGAGCTTTTTTTCTCTTTGCACATAAGTACTTATATAGACTTTGAATACATCATACATCATGTGTAAATCTCAAGTATAATCCAATGAGCTCTATATTAATGTTCGAAGACTTTATATTGCATCCTACTTCCACTGATTGGAGTTCTGACCCCACTTGATAAAGTTAAATATAGAATTTATAGCTAAATTTAATCAAACCAAATCTGACCAACCTCCTGCTGGTAGATATTATTGATACAGAAATAGAACCATATTTCCTTACAGTAGACCATGAGTAGTTTATAGATGACTTTAAATAAAGCTTGTAGAAGTGGGTAGGAAAGGTTATCCTGCTTTGTGTTAGAAATGTGTTTGCTTATTACACATATGCAACGCTTTAGTTATTAGTGATCATAAATATCAGTAATTTGTGGTTGTAATAAAAAAATGTTACAAAGCACCCAACAGTGATCCTCTAATGGTGGAACTCTGTTAACAGTATCTTGTTTTTAGTCCCCTACCAAGTCTTTTTGTTTTATTTTGATCAGGAAAGACTCACAGACATTTAAAACCAAACTTACTAGGGCTGCCCGGGTCAAAACCAGAGCAGCTCAAGACAGCATTAAAACACAACCTACAATAATCGTACACGTTATAAAAGATAAAAGGTCACTGTAATATAGGCAAAATTAAAAATGTACAAGTGACATGTTCAACAGTGTAATCAAATAAATCAATCAGAATTGCTGCATTCAGATGTTTGGCTACTTAAACTGTTTCATATTGATTTAAACTAAATCATTGTGATGATCTGCTTTAAAAGTTGCAGCCAGTTCCTAGCATGAGGAGGAGGATATTTGCCGCCATCAGTAGGTACAGCTCCAGCTGAGGGAATATGGTGAATGTGAAGAATGTGGTAGGATGTTAGATATGAGGGATGAAGGCCAAGAATACCTGAGAAGTGAGGATATGCTAGCTTTTAAGGTTTGTCATGAATCCCAAAGCTACTTGAAAAACTGTGTCATTGAGCATTTCGGCATAATGAAGAGGCATTTAGAAAAGCTACATCTTCATAATCGAGGAAAGACAAAATAGTTGCAGAGGGAAATATTTTCTTTGCTTTAAAAGAAAGACAAGACTTAATTTGGAAGAAACAGGTGTAAAAAATTGTTTTCCATCTATTAAAGTTAAAAGGACTCACCTAAAGTTCCTTTAAGTTGTGTTTACTTGCAGTATTTGTGTGAAAAAGGTCAGAAACCGTTTTCTAAAGGCAATGTATAAAAATGAGTTTTTGGGGTATTAATATTTGCTGTTTCACATTGTGTGCAATGAATCATCAAGGGAACTGTAGTATTTGATTTTTTTTACCAGTATATATTAAAAAGAAACTGGAAATCGTGTTGGACGGTGTTGATGTGAGTGCTAACTAGCTGAATGATGCCAAGAAATGAGGGTAATATAAAAGTCAGCCACTCATGAGCTATATTCTGTGTTTTTTCCATTGGCACAGAGAGAGAGGAACAACTGATTCAGGTCCTCAAATTTAAACACAGCCCTAATCCCAACCCCTCTGTCTCTGTCCACTCTTCCTTAAAATGCTTTTACTTCTGTTTCTTTCCGATGTCTCTCTGTTTTTTAGATCATCTTTTGCTGTCTGTGATCCTCCTGTCTATGCATGTTTTCTCTAAGACCTAGTGAGATCCAGAAAAAGAGCTGAAAAGTGTTTAGCTAATCTCTATCTCATCTCTGATCATATTCTTTTGGTTAATGTTGCACAAATAGAGACCTCCCACATATCGCCTATTTCTAAAGCACAGTCTTCAGTACCACAATCACTACAAATGTGCTTGGAGTTTTTTTGTTTCATAATGTAGAAAGCTTGCAGTGATTGGCTTCTCTATTTGAAGCTGGAAAACCTGCCATTCTTACAACATCAGTAACTTTTTTTAACAGTATAGCAGCTGCCTAAATGGAAAATACACAAGGAAAATACATTTTTCTTGCACGGGATCGAGGTCACAATACCATTTTTTGTGGTTTTGAAATATTTTGTTAGGGTTGATGCACAGACAGATTAAAGGCCTGTTTCTGAAGAATGTCTCCTTCCCCTCAGTTATAATAGACTTGCTACAGCTTGTTAGTGAGAAAGATAATATTGTCATGAAGCGATGTTGGGTTATTGCGCTGAAAAATGGTACACATTGTACAGATACTGCGCAGGAGCTAATTTCTGTTAATGAAACTAAAAGTTATTTTCTTTTTTTGTGACAAAATTTTGCTGCCTCAATTTTATAAATTGAATTGAAAGTTAACTCTAAATAAATTAAATTAACAACTTATAATATATATCAGGATCAGCTATAATAAATTAAAGAAAAAACCTGGATGACCTCACAGGTTTGACGTTGGAGACAT
The DNA here is from genome assembly GCF_021462225.1 of Girardinichthys multiradiatus. Taxonomy (NCBI): domain Eukaryota; kingdom Metazoa; phylum Chordata; class Actinopteri; order Cyprinodontiformes; family Goodeidae; genus Girardinichthys; species Girardinichthys multiradiatus. The sequence goes on from NC_061807.1 coordinate 30,837,736, forward strand.
GGAAGCTGGGGTGCACACGCAATGAAGAAGGCAGATTGAGACGCACAGCTACTGGGTTAATAACCTTGGCAATAGGAAACTGGCCACAAAACGGGGTGCCAACTTGCGATTCTCTACCTTGATGGGCAAGTCCTTAGTGGATAACCACACCTTCTGACCCACCAGGTGTCTTGGGGCTTGGGATCTGTGACGATTGGCATTACGGGCATAGACAGCAGAGGTCTTGCAGAGAGTCGCTCTGGCCTTTCTCCAGACTCTGAGACAACGACGTGCTGTTAAGTGTGCAGCAGGAACCTGGGTAGCCCCCTCCTGAACAGAGAGAATAGGCGGTTGATAGCCATAAACAACATGAAATGGTGACAGACCTGTGGCACTTGACGGTAATCCATTGATGGCGTACTCTACCCATGGTAAGTTCTGGGACCAGCGACTGGGAGCATCCATGCATAGGATGCGCAATTTGGACTCAACTTCCTGATTAATCCTCTCTGTCTGGCCATCCGTCTGAGGATGAAAACCTGAAGAGAGACTGACGTCAATGCCGAGAAGGGTGCAAAACTCACCCCAGAAACGGGAAATTAATTGTGGTCCTCTATCAGAAACGATGTTGCGGGGAATGCCATGAAGTCTGAACACTTACATCAGCGAGAACAGGTGCTGAGGGCTATTTACGGAGAGGAATGAGGTGGGTCATCTTGGAGAATCTGTCAACCACAGCGAGGAGTACAGTGTTACCTTGAGAGGGAGGTAGGCCGGTGACAAAATCCATTGAGATGTGGGACCATGGTCGATGTGGAATAGGTAGAGGCCTCAGTAGACCGGCTGGAGGGCTTTACTCTGGAACAGGTGGCACACGCTGACACAAACTCTCGCGTGTCCTTTCTGAGTGTGGGCCACCAGAATCCTGACTGGACCACTGCTAGAGTCCTTGTTATACCTGGGTGACAGAAAAGTTTAGAGCCATGACAGAACTGAAGGACTTTAGACACAATTTCTTCAGGAACAAACAGAAGACCTTTAGGACACTGAACCGGAGGTGGTTGTTTCTGATGACTCCTCTTGAACAAGCTCTCAATACTGGCAAGAGCCAGCCTGGTCTTGGAGGGAAGGATGTAGTCATGGTCAACAGGGGGGGGGATCTTAGGTTCAATGTTAGCGTTAGCTGTAGGAGTGACAGTAGAGTAACTGAGGGCCTGGCTTGGGCTTGGGAGACCCTAAGACAGCAGAAGGACATGGCAAAAATCTGTGGTCAAAAAGCAGGCAGGATCAGAAAACCAGAAAACTCATTTGGAACATGAAACAAGGCTTGAAAGCTGTGACAGGGGCAACAGACGATCTCGCACTGAGCTGTTGATGAGCAGCTGTTTAATTAGGGAGCAGCCCAGTGCAGGTGAAGGTAATGAGTAATCAGCACAGTCAAGGTAGAGCTGAAGGGCTGGAATCATGACACAATCACTCCTCCTGGACGAGCTTGTAGCCAAAGTTAATAAGGCCATACGCCTTGTTAACTTTGCAGCAAACCCTCATGCTCAAGTTAATAGTAGTTTTAAGTGACTTTTGCATTTAATATTATAATTTTTTTTACATTCTGCTCCTTATATAGTAATACTAGGAGTATAACAAGCTGATATTAAGTGGTTAATTAGCTGGGCAATCTGCTCAAGTAACCAGCCTGCAGTCTGCTGTAGTTTAAAAACTATGTTACCATAAAGAAAGTGATGGGTGGTGCTCCTTTAGTTTCCAAACAATGACTAATCATAATATTTGCGACCGGACTCATTTTCAAACAGCCACATTTTTATTAATTTATTAGTTTTTTTATTAGTTTTTTGTAAAATGGGGAAAACGTGTAGTAGACTTCCTTCAGCCAGCTGATTGGCAGTGAGCATTGAAAGATTGAGAGTGTTCCAGCTCCACTACACCAGATTCAAACAACCAAATTAGCTCCGCAGAACATGATGAAGTTCGGCAAAGGCCTGGTAATAAACCATTACCAGGCCTTGCAATGCACTGGAAACCACTGTCTAAAATGATAGACAGTGTCAGTTTTGTCATTGTCAGCCCATACCCAAGAATTACTGATCTGGCAAAGGTTTAAGGAAGCAAAAGTAGCATATTTTATATTAAAGGGTCAGAAAAAATCAAAGGTTCAATTTTCATTGAAAAAACACAACAGTTTTACTTTTAGGTTTAAAACGGCAGTTTGTTTTTGTTTTCTGTCTTGCACGAAAAGAAGCATGTATTTAAACCTTTTTTTTATGGAAATAATATTCTGTACCTTTATATTAATTCTGAGTACTTGTATTGTTTTCTTTTTTCTGTTTTGTAAAGTTTTATTTGTTTTTGTAGTTGGTTTTTTCTTTTTGTGTGTTGCTGCAGTAATTCAGATTTAGAGTTTCTTGTGGAGGGACAAAAAATTGGTTTATTTGAATTATTCTGATTAGACTGAAATTACCACAGGATTAAATAATCTATACACAACACAGCTGAGTGACTTCTAGTATCTGTACCTCAGACTGGCTCTTTTTCCTGCTGGGTCATTATATATATCAGACCACACGTCAGAGTAGGACCCAGCGTTATGTTTACAAAAGTAGCAGTCAGGCCTTTGACCACACATGGCTGTGTAGTAAGCTATCTGGCCAACAATGGCAGCCATGTAGAAGTCTGAATAAATAGGAGCTTTGACGGAGGCTGCTGGGAGTTCCAGAGTGGGGAGAGGGGGGCATGCTGGGATACCTGGAAGGCCAACCGGAGGTGGCGGCAGTGTGCAGAGTAGTTTGGGAGCAGTGGAGAGAAGTGGAGGTCTTGATGGTTTGTGGGAAGGGTGTTTTTATAGAAGCGAACACGTCATCAGACAGGAGCCACAGGACACACTAGGTGCAGTCAGCTCGGTGACAGAGAAAGTAAACTTGTGAGAGTCAGTGGATTAAATAAATTTACTTGGTGCTTAAATAATCCTGAGAAATCCCATAGATCTTGTTAGACTGAATGAGCAGAGATGGAGAGAAGGGGGATTAGGTGCCCCTCTGCAGTCTGTCATAAATGAACCTTGTTCTCAGTCCTTGCTTCCCACCACATGACTAACAGTGGCTGTGTGTGCACAGGTTGTGTACCCTTTGGCCTGGTAGTCCGAGTCAGTTTCTATATTTCCATCCCTTTCCCTGCTGCTTCACCTTTCTTGTTTATGGAGATGGGCCTGAAGAGAAAAGCAGCACATATGGTGGAAAAAGAGAGATAGTTGAGGTTTAGATGATGCTAAAGAAGGAATTCATCGGAACCCCACCAATTAGTTTGTGGTAGAGATGCAAATGTGTGTTAACTCAGTGGAAACGCTCCACAAATCTGCCAGTAATGGAAGAGTAATACGCTTGCCACTTAAGTACTGTGTGCAGTTTCCCATAAGCCATGTAAGGAACACAGCAAACCTGTGAAAGAAAGTATGACGCTGCCACTGCTCTGAGATCTGCAGTGCCAACATCATACTGCATATAGCATACGCTACCATGGAGTGGTTTAGATTAAAGCATATTCATCTATTTGAATGGCCCAGTCAAAGTTTACACCTAAGTCACATTGAGAATATGTGGCAAGTGATGTTCACAGGTTCTCTCTGTCAAATCTAACTGAGCTTTTGCTGTTCTTCGAAAATGAATGGGCAAATATTTTTTTGTCTAGATGTGCAGAATTCATAAAGATGCCCCAAAAGATTTGCAGCTGTAAACCAAATGGTAGTTCTAAGAAGCATTGACTCTGGGGCTCTAAATACAAATACACAGCACATTTTTCAGATTTGTATTGAAAAATATATTTAAAAATGTGAAAACCATGTATCATTTCCTCCCAAGGTGCAGTAAGTTGTTTATAGAATGTAGGTGTTGAAGAAGCTAGCAAGGCTTTTTTAGTGGTTTCAGGTTAGCTAAATATGCATAAAATTAAGCTTGCCCACATTATAACCCTTTAAAACCATTTGTTTTACTTTTAAGACTTGCAGAGTAAACAGAATTAGATATAACATATCACTCTAAGAGACTTAAACATTAGCCTATCTGCATAATCTACCTTTATGCTAAGCTAACTGTGTCCTGACTGATCCCAGAGTTGGAAAATTGTACATTTCTTTCTGAAATAATCTCCTTCTTTGACAGTGTCTTGGTAGCCCACCAGCAATAAACAATGGAAAGAAAAGGCTACCCATGTGCAAACAAAAATAGTTGTGGTTTTAGCTGACACATTGACAGAGGACAGCAGACAGATGGTAGCTGATGGAGCTTAACGTCAAGCTTTGAAGAACTCAAATGTTGCTGAAATATTACTTTTTCCACCGCCATAAGGCCTGTTGTCTTTGGCAACGGTTGTCTGCACAGATTTCTGGGTCACAGTGACTAAAATGACATCAGTGTTTGCAGAGTTTGTTTAATTTGGCTTTAGTTCCTCTGTCTCATTCTAACCCACATTAAAGTTTCCCTCAACAAGTTCAATATCCATCAGAGGAACATTTTAGCAGTTGATGTCGCTTCAAAGAGTTTGTAAACTGGGTAATGTCTGAATCACAAGAGAGAAAAAAGATTATTAATTTAGCGTTCTAAGTTAATATGATAATGTTGGTTAGCGAGTTATTTCAACACTAACACGTTGTTTCCTTGTATCTCCATAAAGTTTGTAATGTATGTCTGAGCTGAGGGAAGCAGGTCCAGACGAACTCTAAGAACTGTGGGAAATCACACAAACGCTCACACTTTTCACTTATGAGGCCAAATCCTTCTGTTTTCTGCAAAAGAACATAATTATGTTTCAGGAGGTGTTTCTCCATTGTAAAGCGGTGATTGATGGAAAAAAGATAAATATCAAAATGACAGAAACCTGATATTTTAGTTTTGTTTGTATTGATCTGATCAACTTCTTTGCAAGTACTCTCTGAATGAGCAAGACTATAGTTTCCAGATGTTATAATGTGTTGATTTATGTGAACACTTTATATGTCGTGGTGACACACATGCCAATGTAGGGTTGCTTTTACAGTTTGAAAAAAAAATCTGATTCAATTATGTTTAAAGGACTGGCGTGTGCCTGCTTCTTCTGTAATTATCTGTGTTTTATCTGCTGTTAAGTTAGAAATTATAATTCGTAGGATTCAGGTCTCTATTGTATGGTAACATTAGGTGTTTGTCATGTTAAATACCCAATGTTAACAAGATAAAATAGGCAACAACTTCTTTAAATTGGGAATATGAACATTTTCTAAAAGGAGTCATGATAAATTAGATCCTACATGTGTTATATTTTAGTAAAAAGCAGTAGTATGTGATATCACCTCTTGATGATATAAGGCTATGATGTACTATTTAATTGTCCAAGCCCCTTCTAAAGGTGATCTGCGAAATGTTTTGACACTCAAATAAAAATGAATATAATGACTAAAGTGTCATCTTTAAACAAATGTCCAATTTAAAAATAAATGTATTTGTTTGTTTCTTTATTTTTGTAACTCTTAAATGTTTCAGATCATCAAAATAAATAGAATTTCAGACAAAGGTAACCTGATTAAATGCAAAATAGTGTATAGAGTTTTTAATGGATATTTTAATTTATTAAGAGACAAAAATATCCTACCAGACATTATTGACCCCTAACTGATTGTGCCACCTTTGGAGGCAACAGTCAGTTAACAATCAGTCTTTCAAAACATTATGGAAGCATTTTGGCCCATTCTTCTTGAAATCGGACTCATTTGAGCATGAACGATCTGTTTAAGATAATGCCACAGCATCTAAATCAGATTTAAGGACTAATTCAGGCCCTGAAGCAGCAAAGAGGCTCCTGACCATTGCACTACCCCACAATGTTTTACTTTCAGTATTTAGTTCTTTTTCTGAAATACTGTCACTTTTGCACCAGATATAACAGGAAGCATGCCTTTCAAAAAGTTCAACACGTGTCTTGTGAAACTTGTCAGTCTATTGAATATTTCTCTAAATTATTTGGGGATCATTAACTGTTTATTTGTAAACTGGAGACTCCCTAAAGTCTCCCCAACTGGGGATAGATATTTGTTTTCAGCTAGTGCCAACGGTGAAGGCAAATGATTGTCTTTTGCCCGTAAAATATGTTTAATAAGGTGTCCAGGATTTTTGTCTTATCAGTCCTTCTCTTGTCTTTGCTTTGTTGTTGATGCCTCACTTTTTTAGGCGTGGTTGCAGCAGTATGGCTACCTGCCTCCCGGTGATGTCAGAGCCCAGGCCATCCGCTCACCCAAGTCTATTGTAACAGCAATCTCAGCCATGCAGAGGTTTTACGGACTGACTGTCACTGGAACCATAGATACCAACACATTAGAGTGAGTGCTGACTGATTTTGATTATTTAGTAATTCAGAGAAATGTTGACTGTTTTTTTTAAAGTCACATTATCCTTTGTACAAGGAACTGGGAAAGTTATGACCAAATATATATATATAAATCAGTGTGAGTCATCTGAATGTGTTAGGAGTAACATTATTTATGCTGTCTCCAGAGCAATGAGTCGGCCGCGGTGTGGCGTCCCTGACAAGTTCGGTCCAGAATTGAAAACCAACCTGAGGAGGAAGAGATATGCGAGGCAAGGTCAGAAGTGGCACAAGTCTGAGGTCACCTTCAGGTCAGAAATCATGCTGATTATCTTCTTATTTTGTGTTTTTTATTAACTGAAATTGGTTTTGTAAAATAAAGATGTCTTAGCAGTGGAGGACAACACAACTTTCCCTCCAACCAAATACTAAAACATTTTCAAGTTCTGATGTTTGCTGCTCCTTTGCATCTTAAACCATCTTTACTCTGTTCTTCCTCACAGCATACAGAACTACACCCCCAAAGTAGGCGAGAAAGCCACGTATGAGGCCATCCGAAAGGCTTTCAGAGTGTGGGAGAACGCCATCCAGCTGACCTTCAGAGAGATCCCCTTCAGCCAGATTAGAGGCAAAGTCGACAAGTATGCAGACATCATGCTGTCCTTCGCTGAAGGTTTTCACGATGACAGCACCCCGTTCGACGGAGAGGGCGGCTTTCTGGCACACGCTTACTTCCCCGGGAATGGCATCGGGGGAGACACGCACTTTGACCTCGCCGAACCATGGACCACCGGGACCGTGGATCAGGGAGGTAAGAGAGAAACAGTGTGCTTCTGCTGTAAAAGCTAATATATCCATTACTTTCTCACATTTTATCTCTCTCTCTCTACAGGAAACGATGTTTTTCTGGTGGCGGTCCATGAGCTGGGTCATGCTTTGGGTCTGGAGCACTCAGACAACCCTTCGGCTATCATGGCCCCCTTCTATCAGTGGTTTGAAACAGAACATTTCCAGCTGCCGGAGGATGACCTCTTAGGGATTCAGGCTATTTATGGTTGGTGGTTTAAGTATAGAATGATGCACTTATGAGTTAATATTGAGGATATTAGAATTAAGCATCAAAATATAAAACTAGAAGGGTTATTACACAGTCTGGAAAAGTGTGAAATTCAAGTGGTCGTTATGACTGCATAAGCGCTATATAGGTCCAGTCCATTTTACATTTAATTTTAGTATTTTAGTAATTTAAATATGGAAAAAGGAAACAAGAGTATTGAAATTATTTTTATTTAAAGACTTCATTCCTGTAACATTGTCTAATCACTGTCTCACCTTCTTCCTTTTTTTTTACGTGTCCTGTCTTCCTCATTTTCTTTATTGTTCATTATTTCTGTTCTTCCTTATTTTCTTTCTTGTGTTGTTCCTTCCTTGTGTCCTTCGCTGCAAACGTTCTTCCTAGGGTCCTTTCTTATGTCCTTACATCCTTGCATCGTTTATTCTTTTGTGTTTTTCACTTTCTTCCTGCTCATTCCTTCCTTCATTACTTGTGTGATTCCCTTTTTATGTCCTTCCTTGTGCCCTTCCTTCCTCCCCTTCTTGACTTTTCTCCCTTCTTTTCTTCCCTCATTCTATCCCTCTTTGTTTCCTTTCTTTCTTGTGTGCATCCAAACTTCTGTAACTGTCCTTTCTTTTCTTTTCCCTCTTCTTTCCTTCCTTTCATCATTCCTTTTTTTCTTCCTTCTTTGTCAACTTTCTTTCTCAATTTTTTCTTTTTTTCCTTACTTTATTCCTTGCATCCTTCCTTCCTGTCTGTCTGTCTGTCTGTCTGTCTGTCTGTCTGTCTGTCTGTCTGTCTGTCAAGCAAATAAATCTCTTCAATACATTGATTAGGAATTCATCAAACTAACTATTTATTTTCTATTTCTCATTACTTCCTCACAGGTGCCAAATCTGGAGTTCCCCCTCCTCCCCCTCGTCCCACAAGGCCATTCAAGCCTGAAAAACCCGATGAAGGCCCCGACATATGTGAGGGACACTTTGACACAATTGCCATCCTTAGAGGGGAAAAGTTTGTATTTAAGGTACAGGAAGTATTTAATTTTGTTATCACAGCTGTAGGTGTAATTTCTTGTGTGAAGTCATTGCCTTGTAACTTGAAGATGTATCAACTCTTGCTTATTGTGGTTCTTCTGAGACTTTAATTATCACTGACGCAACTACTTCTTCATATCTACCTGCATGCGTTTGCAGGACAAGTGGTTTTGGCGCCTGCGTAACAACAAGGTCTTGCCCAGTTATCCCAGACCCGTAGCTCAGTTTTGGAAAGGCCTTCCTTCAAACATCAACGCAGCCTATGAGAGGAAGGATGGGAAGTTTGTCTTCTTTAAGGGTAAGTTCCTCCTGGGATCAGGATGAAAGTTTACCTCTACTCCTTCCATCTCTGATGTCTTTATGTTTTAATTGCGTTATCTTACTTGTTTGTGTCTAGGTGACAGATACTGGGTTTACAGCGAGGCCACCTTAGACAAGGGTTATCCAAAGAGCCTGAAAGACCTGGGCGCTGGTTTACCCAAAGACAAGATTGATGCTGCTCTCTTTTACTCACCAACTGGACAGACATTCTTCTTCAAAGGAACTCAGTGAGTTTTAGTAGTTTTCATGGGGTCTTTTTGCGTAGTTCCAGTGAACTATTGTAAACTGACGTTTTACAAAGCTCTTCTCCAAATGTTCTAAAAGCAGGATCCCACATCTCGACTTTTATAAAATAGATTTTTCTAAATTGGGCACAATGTAAGGATGTGGATTAATGGAAAATGAACTAATATTTTATTGCAGCAGCTTCATCTCTCCCCAAAAATCTAGAAAAGTTCAAGTTTTATTTTGATTACAAGGTAAGTCGTTTTGAGATGATCTTTAACAAAATCCCCCACACATTATTGGCATCCCTAACAACGCATTTAAAATGACTGTAGATAAAGTTTCATTAATACTTTCCTTGACGTATTAACTTTTGCAAATTAATCCATGACTTACTGTTTCCCTAAATCATAAATATAATGTGGCACTAAGACCCATTGCTGTAACAACTGTTAACTAGACTGGGTCAGGGACCGTATTTATCCTGTCATCACACACAGGGAGCAGGATGGCAAGGGAGGAGGAAAAAATCAAACAGTTACTGTTAGAAGGCCGCAGCACAGAGTGGCCTCTTGGAGTTAGCAAGTTTTCATATTAACCATCAGTGATCTACAAGTCAGCTGATTGTTTAGGAGTAATTGGGAGTTTCCTAAATACTGCTGGAAATGGACCTGGGCTTTTTGAGCTTCCCATCAACAAACTGCAGATCAGTTTCGAGTAAAGCATAGGGTGAACCTGTGAAATACCAACTCATGCCCTCTTTCAAGTATGGTAGGGGATCCGTGATGCTGTGGGCCTGTTTCTCTCCCAAAGACACTGGGAACCTTGCTAGAGCACAAGTCATCATGAACTCTTTGAAACACCAGGGCATTTTTGATGAGCGCATCGTCGCTTTGACTGGCCTCCCTCCGTGTGGATTTATGTCGGCTGTAGCGCATGTGCTGAGTCCGTTCCCACTTCCTTTCACCCTGTGCGTCCGCTAACGGTAAAGCTTTCTAAAATCGTGTTAGCTTCACACGGTGGGTATAAACAGTGTCATATCATGACAAGCCTGCAGAAGAAAATCTATTCTTGTCTCTTTCACACCCCACCCACCACCCCCAACCCACCTCTGCCGTCAGACAAAATCCCCTCCCCCACGCTCATAAAAATTTGTGGTGAGAACCCTGCATTAATGTCACTTTACTTCCCCAATACGGTCTGTAACACTAATTTAATCTCAAAAAAAGCATTTTTGTTTTCACCATAGTTGTTTCCGTTTGAGAGTTTGCATTAATAGCGTGTTGTTTCTGTTGCATGTAGATACTACCGTTTCAACGAGCAGACTCTCAGGGTGCACAACGACTATCCAAAGCCCATCAGCAAGTGGAGTGGAGCCCCAGATAATATTAAGGCTGCATTCATGAGTGAAGATCAATGTGAGTGTACCTTACTATCTGTTTGTGGGCATTTTACTGCCCAAGCATATAACTATTATCTATTTAACCAATTTCCTGTGGTTCAAAACAGGTTAATCTATGGAAATTTTCATTGGTCCTCTTCATTGTCTGTATTCCTACAGCTTACACTTACTTCTACAAGGCCAATAAGTACTGGAAGTTCAACAACCAGCACATGAAGGTGGAGTCTGGTTACCCCAAGTCGGTGCTGCGTGATTGGATGGGCTGCGACAGCGAAGAGCCCAAGAAGGGTCGGACGGTGATCATCATCGAGGAAACAGAGGGAGGCTCCTGGGTGGCGGGTGTGGTGATTCCTCTCCTCCTGCTGGTGCTGGTGCTGCTCACGCTGGGAGCGCTTTTGTTCTTCAGGAAGTACGGCACGCCCCGGCGCCTCCTCTACTGTCAGAGATCGCTGCTGGACAAGGTGTAAACGGACCAACGGGTGACTGGCAGACAGACTGCACAAAGAGGGACAGAGTGAAAGAGGGAGAGGAGTCTGAAAGACCTGGGAGCGCAGCGAAGACTGAAACTCGACGGGGAGAAAAGACGAACGATGCAACTGTGGGAAAGAATGACTGACTGGGGGATTAAAGGGGGACAACATGTTGGGAGGTTTGAAAGCGCCACACAAAAAAGCCCATGAAACTGAAATCAGGAAAAGTATATATGTATTTTAACTATTTACATGTTCTGTTTGTGTTGAGAAATTCAGACCTATATGATCAAAGATCTGTTCCTCATTGACAATTTCCTACAAAACCCCCCCTACCCTTCATTTTTATCTCGACGACTCCAGCTGAACTGCCTTCTGATTCATTTCGCATTCAAAGTACTTGCTTCTGTTATGCAGAGGTTAGGCAACTTAAAAAATTTTTTTTGCAAGGAAATGTTTTACCTAGACACTGTCGCTTTAATTTAATATTATAAGGCTTAAAATGAGACCCCTAATATTAAATCCACAGAAAAATTACTTTAGTTAGCATTCTTCATCCAATCAGTTGCAGAAACACAGTTGAAACCAGATGTTTACATATACTATAAAAAGGTTTGCAGACATTTTGACAAAACTGCAGTAAATAAGTCAGGTGGATCACCGACACATGTTCTAAGGGACTGAGATCAGGGTGTCACACAATCTCAAAAGGGTCAGATACTGAATCAGAAGATGTCATTATATACCAATGTGTCCAGGCCTAATTCACATAATAACTTTCGGTTTTAATAAACAACAATGATTAGGGTCATTGTCCATTTGATAGACCCATTGGTGCCCAAGTTTTAACTTCCAGACCACAAGATGAAGATCTGTAATTTGACTTTTGGAGTCATGGCTTCTTCATGACTGCACAGCCTTTCAGCTCAGGCCAAGATCTCTCTTTCACATTTCTATCATTTAGCAAATGGAAATAATTTTGGTAATCCTGTCTGGCCTAAAATAGGAAAATATTAGTGTGATTTAATGTCAGATAGTGAGAAATAAAAAGACAGTTTTGCATGTTTTTATACACTATATGTAAATACCTGGTTTCAACTGTAGGTATTTGGTCCAGGTTTTAAGGGTTGGTTCTCCAACAATTATTGTTTTAGAGGTTGTTCCTATGTTTTGACAAGAAGCTGAGTAATAAAATCTGTCCAAAAAAGGTACTAAATGAGTTTTTGTTTCAGTATCGGTACCGAGGCATTTGTTTTATAACTGTTCTCTTTTTTCTGGTAATAAAATGCCCATTTATTATTATCGTCATAATGATAAGTAAATATTTATAAAAAATAGATGAATTTGATGGAGTTATGTGTAACATATTATCTTTTATGGACATTAATATTACCTTATGCAGACTTGAATTTTTTTAATCAGACTTTATATGAGATGCTGGAGATAATTAATCCCACAAATGAATCCAGAGGACAAAATAAAAATAAACTTTTACTGGTTCAGGAATCCTTCTTTATGTCTTTCAAAATGTGCTTCAAACTTCAGGCATTAAAATGTGCACAATAAAAACGAGTCAGTGCAAGCAGTCAGATGGAAAAATGATTTTTAAATGTGATGCTTTAACTTGAAATTTCCGCTCTTTATTGTTAAACACGTGCAGAGCTAATAATGGTTTCCACAATATGGTGCAATTTTCTATTTTAAATTGTTATTATAAGTATGATTATTGTTATTATTGTTGTTTTGGAAAAGTTCTGAGTCACTTTTTGATTTTTGTTTTGGTTTTGTGTTGTCATTAGGAGTCCTGCTGGACAGAGGCAATTAACATGACAATGATGGAAATGAAGCCCCGCTTCCATTCAGATCAGATGATGTGAGGTCAGGGACTTTTCTGTAACAGTGAAACACCTGAAGATTACTCAGATGTTGGCACAGAAGATCAAACATCCTGTTTATGAACTTCAGCTCAGATGGCGCTCTTTTTGTTGTTGTTTTACATCAATTAGAATTGAAGGTGATCAATGACAATGATAATGGTAATGATATTTATAGTGATGATCATATAAATAAAAAGAAATGAGATTTTTCACTGGTCTGTTTTTTTATTAGATCAAAATAAATTGAACTAGTTCTTAATTATATCTTTCATTTTGTATTGCAGTGGAAAAGACAAAAACCAGTAAAAAACAACTTACAACTGACATCATTCTGGTTCACTTCCCACCTCAGTGTGGGCTGTCAGTTAGATCAACATCTGCTGTATTTCCATGCTACATTCCCAGCTGTTGGACGCTGCAAACGGATCAAATAATTGCCTCAAGACTGCGCTGCTCCCTCGCAGAAGCAGCTGAAGAAATAATAAACAGCCTAAAAAATGGGAACTATGGAAATGACCAGTTCTGGTTTTAATGAACTTCCAAAACATGTTTTCTGAGTAAGAGGCCTAAAAAAAGGATTCTGAGAAATAAAAGATAAGTTCTCCAGAAAAGCAACACATTTCACACTAAATGTGAATGGCTCCACTCCTTCACAAATAGCCCTGGATAAATTTCCCAATGGTTTTTTTTTTTGCATTCTTTCTTGTGGCTTAAAGAACAACCATGGTACATGTTTACTTGACTGAAATAGAATTACGTTGGTAGAAGAAAAAAAGAGAAGAGTTTAGGTCCAATAACACAAATGGTTTAGTCGGATTTAACCCTTGGTTTTTCCACATAGTTTCACTGATGTCTTTACAAAACTATGTTGCATCAGTGTGAAATATAAACTGTAGATTTGGTCAAGACAGATCTTTTGGGCCAGAATCAAGTTTTGCTCCTGATATAACTAAGCTGGTCGATTTAATCTTAAACTACCTCTAGTGTAAAATATAACATGGAGCTCAATAGATGAAGATGTAGCTCGCCGACTTAAACTTCACTGTATTATTAATATTGCATTAAAGGACAGCATTTCCAGTCAAAAGAAAGGGAGTAGGGCGATGAATAGATTTCTCATGGTTTTAACTAGTAAGAAGTCAGTCAACATTCATCATCCAAAAGCCATCATTGTTACAAGAATCATGCAGCTGATATTTATTGTAAAAAAAAAAACAGCATAAACACAGTGTAAACTCTAACAATCAATGAGTTGAGTACTGCAGCACATGAACACGATATCAGTTAATAGATCTAAATTTATAATGCCCTTAAATGCAACACCAGACACGTACCAACAGAAGTAAAAGGATAAACCTACCTATCAAGAGAAATTCTATAAACTTTTTATTAATAAATGCAAAACTTTAAAATACTGAAAAAATGCTACATTTATTTAGAAAACATCTGACTCATTAAGGTAAAATCATAAAGCACATGTCAAATGTTTCCATACTCATCATGCAAGACAGTGGTACATCGGTACAGTAATACATGGATGGTGACCTGGGTGTCCCCCCCAAACCCATCATATTACAGGAAGTTAAATGGGTCTGGGTGGGACATATCCCCACTGAGAACCTATTGTGAGCATCAAGCAGAGAGGGCTGCATCTCCCCTTTGACCACATGAATAGAAAACCTGTCCAGGACACAAATGACAGATAACATATATGTTAGGGTTATGAATCTGTAAATATTATTTAATATTTAATATTAATATTTTATCCAATAATATTTCGGTCTGTTAAGGGTTGTCCTGTGAATACCGGACAACCGAGTAAGGTGACGATTAGGACAAAATAGAAAGGTGTGAGACGAGCTCTGACATTATTGAACAGCATAAACTCTGCACATATATGGAATAAATTCACACAATTTCTTAAAATACAAGAATTTATTAACAAAAATAAGTCAACTCAAAGTCAAACATATTTCAATCAACAAACTCTTTACTATGCTAAAACAATCCAACTAAACTACCAAGCAGAATTAAAGAATAAGAAAGACTAATGAACTATTTACAAAATAAACAAGTTGATTGAAGATGATTGAGAACCATGACTGAAGGAGTGATGCAACATTACCATTCAATGTTATTTCACACTTGCCACTTTTGGTCCGGTTTAAACGGACCAGTGTTCGATTCCCGCCTTGGTCCGGACCTTTTGAGCAGGTGTGAATACACTCAAGCGAACCCTGGTCCGGACCAAACAACCAGACCGAGACCCACTTTTTCAGGTGGTCTCAGTCCGCTTCCAAACGGACGCTGGTGCGGTTCGCTTATGGTCTGAATACAAAATCCGAACCAACTACAAAAAGCGTACGTCTCTCTGGACATAAAAAGCCACCGTAGCCGGTAGCAAAGGTGTGTGTTTGTAAGGTAATCATACCTGATAAGCTGTGTGTTGCTTAGCAACGCTACTGGCTTGTTGTGGGACAAGTTACGTAGAGAACGTCAGCGTTCAGCACGCATTCTCCGACAGGGTTCCAACATTATAAATGGAACATCTCAAAGTCTGTGTTGAATGAGCTGAACTTCACTCTCACAATAATATTACATCTTTAATAACGACACAAATATACAGAACAGAGGTGCTGCACGCAGCACGTCTACAGATGTTTTCCTCAATTTCCGGGTCTGTGCTCTGTCCCGCCCCCGTCATTTCTGTCCAATGGGAACAATGATCGTCACCCGCGTGGCTTTGTTTACAAGTAATAGTTCACTTGCAAAAAGTACAATGTAAAAACAAACCGCACCAAATGAAAAAAAGTTAGCTTTTGGTCTGGACCAAACAAGCGGACCAAAGGACTTTCCTGGTGTGAATACAGTTTGAGAACCAAGGTTTATCTTGAAGAATCTGGAAGTGAAGTTAAGTTAGTTTTGGAAATAACTTAGGCAATAATCAGCAAACCTTTAGTCAACTCAAAGTCACACATATTTCAATCAACAAACTCTTTACTATGCCAAAACAATCCAACTAAACTACCAAGCAGAATTAAAGAATAGGGAAGACTAATGGACTATGTACAATATAAACAAGTTGATTAAAGGTGATTGGAAATTATGACAAAAAGAGTGATGCATTATCATGCAATGTTTATGTTTGAGAACCAAGGATTATCTTGAAGAATCTGGAAGTGAAGTTAAGTTAGTCTCGGAACTAACTTAGGCAATAATCAGCAAACGTTTAGACAACCATTCACAATGCAAGATCAGATAAAATATTATTTTAATAAAATAATGTTTTAAGAATGATCTGCTGAATAAAACCAACCTTCTGGATGACCATTTCTCAACAGGGTCTCATTAGCTGCCTGTATTTATTAAAATAATATTTAAAGAAATATTATTAAGGGAAATGGTAAAATATTTAAGGGAATATTTTGGAAAAGAGCCAAATCTTTCTGGGGAAATGAGGTTTAATGGTGTTTACTTAGTTATCAGATTTAGTAAAATGATGTTAGGGACATATTATTTACTGGATTGAAAACTAAACCATTCTGGGTAAATATTATTTGGCAGCAAGCACATGTCCTTAGCTGTTAGCAGTTGAAGCTAATAAAGGAGACTAATAGCTTAGCACCAGAATCAAACACACACCTTTAAAAATACCATCAATAAAATATGATCAATCTTCTGTTTAAAATCACCCTTTAAATAAGGTTTGTCTTAACTTTAAAAACACACAAACACAGAACACAACCTCAACACGTGTGCTGCAGATAGTCTGCTAGCACCAAGATAACTGAGTTCAACACAAACAAAACCAAACTTCAGAAAATGAAAAACGTTTAGATCATTTCAATCTAAATCACTTCTATGTTTTTCTGCCCAAACACTTAACCTCATGAACTGTGGTGAGGAACGTTGTCCAAGGCGGCGAAGTTTGAAGAAACGTCCACAGTTTTTAAATGGTCAGCAACAGCTAACCTCCTTAGCTGTGGGGAGTGGCGGCTGTTCTGTCGGCCGGCCAAACTGCACGTTACCGTAACCATGGGGATGCAACTCCTGTTGTCCTTCTCTCAGACAGGGAAAACCGCTTCACTCAGCTTGTAGAGACAGCGTCTCTACTGGGGACTTCTCTGGGACAGTTTGCTTCTGCAGGCCTCAGAGAGAAAGTAAGCAATGCTTATACCTTAATTTACCCCTTTTTATGAATGAATACCGGATTCTTTCAACAGTAATTCATCCGTACTTAACTTAGTGCATATGATCGATGATCGTATGACAACCTTGGATCCAGTTTGAAGAGTTTATGTCTGTTTGCCAGCAAAGAGACATTAGCACGCTGCCTCTCCAGCCAGTCTCTCAGCGGAGTCCAGGTGGTAGAGATCGGACCATTGGAAAGTGGGCTTTTATGTGGACAGTGGCATCATTGGAAGTTCGCTGTTACCCCCAATTCCTAAGTTGTGCCGGAAGTAGGTTAATGCAATTTATTTTGAAAGTTCCAGAAAAGTCCGTACCGCATTTCCTGTTGTAACTCATGGCTGTGGGTCCCAACATATATATTTGAAACCTGGTGCAATTCGTGTTAATTTTCATAGCATAATTCATGTGGAGGCTCAAAATTACACATGCAGATTGAAGTACGGACAAACATCCTGATATTGAGCTGTAGTAAGTTGTACTTGTATAGTTTTAACATGGGGTTCAGGTCTGGGCTTTGGGACAGCCATACCAAAAGCAATCTAATTATGTATCTCTCAGCATTTTGCATTTTCAAACACTACACTATAGCAACATATGTACAGTCAATAAAAGATTAAATGAGATTTATATCCAATGTAGCCATATTGCATTATATGGTTGGTGTTGTTGAGACACCTCCAGTTATCTGTGGGTCAAAGGTCAAGGGTTCACATGTGAGTTCCCAGCAGGTTGTCTCCAGGTGTCGGTTTGCTGCTGCTCTCAGATGAAGGTGGCCCACAGAGGAGCAGTCTGGACACAGTTTACACTGTAGGCAGCTCTTCACTCCGAGCCAGCAGTCATGTGTTGGAGAACCGAGCTGGAAAAAGTGAGGGATCGCTCCAGAAAAATGCTCCCCAGCAAGCATCTGGTATTTTAAAAACATCTTTGCCACTCATCTGGCACTGCCTGTGTGTGTGTGTGTGTGTGTGTGTGTGTGTGTGTGTGTGTGTGTGTGTGTGTGTGTGTGTGTGTGTGTGTGTTGTGTGTGTGTGTGTGTGTGTGTGTGTCAAATCTATGGTTGGAGGACATGAAGCAAAACAGGTGAAAAGATCTTGTGGAATAAAACTACTGAGGATGGTAGAGATTAGAGTTTTCGTGGATAGTTTCCTCTTTCCAAATCTCCCTCCCTCCATTATTTCTTCACCCTCTGCAGAATGATTCCCTTTATGAACTTCAGCCTCAAACCACTCCTTCCATCCGCAACTATGTCTTGTCTGTTTTTGCTCTCTGTTTCTTTGCCTCTCTCCTTCCCTTCATTCCTTTCTGTTTTAACTCTTGATGTGCTGTCAACGAAGCGGTAAACAACCACAAATTTAAAGAAGAATGAGGTTGTGGTTGAGCTTCAAATTGGTCTTTTAATGTTAGTGGTATGGTATTTGATATATGTAAAGTATCCATAAATAATTCTTGGGTGTTTCTTGCTCTGATTGTTGACCTGATTCCACACTTGGAGCTCTTTAAAAGCATGAGATAATGTGTTTTTAATATGCTGTAGAAATCCGTTTTAAATGTTAAACTAAGATTTGAATTTAGAGTTGGTAACCTGCACATGTTTGCATTCCTGTAGAAGAGTGAAATGCTGCTGATGACAGACGTAATTTTAAATCACTAAGATTATACACAGTCTGCATTATTAAAATCACATCAGGTTCAAAACCAACACTAAGACTGTGGTTTGAATGAGAGAAAGCTGCAGGGCCAGAATCATTTAAACAATTACATAATCAGAACTGAAACGACTTTGCTACCTATTGCAAAGCTTTCAGAGACTTTAATTGGAGTCAGTATTAACTGCTGGTTTGAGACAATATGTTGTCACCAACACTGCATTAACAATGAATACCAGTGTGATGTTGTAAATGTTGAAAAAAGTTTTGATTTCTTCTTCCGAGGTACTAAACAAAGGGGGACCAAATCCACTCCTTGATCGCGACAATCCTGCAACTTTTATATGCATCCCTTCTCCAACACACCTGAATCAAACTGCTGACTTCCCTCATCAGCAGATCATTCAGCTCTGCAGAGACCTGGCAACAAGCCATTTATTTGATTTTGGTGTACTGGAGAACAATACTTGTGAAGGCTTTTGGAAGGAATGATGTTAAAGGTGTTATCCATTAAATTATCATATCTGGTTTATTTTTCGGAACGGCTCACCAACGATGAAGCTGATGGAAGAACCACCACTGCTAAAAACACCCACCCTTTATGAATGACTGCATCTTCTTGAAACTGTGAAGACGACATATACTTTCCAGGCAGAGTATTTTAATAGTGTTTTCACATAGATCTTTTTTTTAGCACAGTCTGTAAAGCTGAGTCCATCCTACCATTGCCTGAACACAGGCTGACTCAACCGTCTTCATTTCAGATGACACAGACACAAATAAGGACATATTCCTGTTGACAGTCATACCACAATCACATGAACACCATTACGACATTTTTTATCACTTCCTCAGACAAGAAACAACAGACTTACCTAAAAAAAAATCCCAGTGGTTTTTGTGTCACCTGCGCTGAAACTGATGCTTAATCTATCAGCATGAGAAAAATCTACAAGTAAATGTGTGAAAGCCGTGAAGCGTGGACAGTGACGACAACAGGGTTACAGCACCTTGCACCTATATGCATGTGGTGACCTCTAACACAAAGGCTGCAGCTAAATTCAGTACATGCAATTCAATTTTATACTTTATACCATATATAGTACATTTCCTTTGTTTCTCTCAGCATCTGGTTTACCTCTTTCCCGCCCTCTCTTCCTCTCTCTGTCAACTGGCATTTCCATTTGTTTCAGTGGACGTGTCTCATGGGAAATTTGTCAGTAATACTGTTCTTTATACTCTGTAGAGATACTATGAGATACTGAAGGGTATATTTACAATTTTCAATTTAAAACAGCCATTCAACCATTCATCATAGGTTATTGTTTTAAAAAATATATTCTAAATGAATTATACTAGTGGTTCTCATATGTAGGGAGAGCCTCTCGTTGTCAACAGAATCAGATTAAATCAAATCCACATCAAATTATAAAATCTAAATAAATTTAACAAATATCATCTCTGGGAAATTATCATAAAAATGATCAAAGTTCCAGTATGGGTTTTAATTATATTACACTACATGACTCTGTTTGTGTTGTTTATTTGTTCATTAGTCAGATTTGTCATTTGCAGGTAACAACAAAGCAATAATTGTGATGGGAAAGGGGAATCAAACAGAAACTATATTGATATAAGCTTTTTAGTTGTTAATTATATGGAAAATGCAAGCAGTAAAATCAATGAATCGATGAGTCGATAAACAAGTTAAGGGTGCAGAACTAACAGAAATGTAAACATCAATTAGATCTAAAATGTAAGACTTAGTGCAGTATTCATTGTGCTCTTGATTAATTAGTTTATTAGTGATATTTCTATTCTTCGACCTTAGATAATGAAAGTCCTTTGAATGATGTGGATTAAAAGTTATTTGTTGAGTTAACCCAAAGAAAACCCTTCCCACTGTCTAGCATGGAGGTGGAAGTATTATAATTTGGGTCTGGTTTTCTTATTAGGGTCCTGGATGAGTTCACCACACATACCATCCAATGGATGGAGCCATGGAACATTTCTAGGAGGAGAATCATCTTCAATCTAGTAGCAACAGCCTACCCAGTGTCTAGAGTTGAATCCCACAGAAAATCCATGGACCATCTGAACGACTGGGATTCCAGAGACAGAAGGATTTAGAGATCTTCTGTAAAGAGGAATGGATCTAAATTCCTCCTGAGATGAGCGCCAACCTGTTGACAGGAACCATCCTTATGTTGTGATTGTCAATGAAAGTTTCTCCACAGAGTACAGAGTAATATATTTCTAATTGATCAAGTACTTTCACTTCTGACACTTCTGAAATGTTAATGTCTATTAGATTTTTGTTTTGATTTCCTTTTAGAGGAACAAATGCCAAAATGCCAACAGTTCAGACGGAGACAAATACCTGATGGGGAACTCAAAACCTGGAATTCACAATTTGAATTAGTTAAAAACAATGAAAAATGATACCAATTTGGAGGGAACCTCAGTTTTAAGTTTAGCATTTAGTTCTTCTTATTACCCTATCGAATATGGCTTAATCTAACCCTACTTTGGTTTAGAATAAAATCCAACCCCTAAAATCTAACACACTGCCTGACAACCAGCCCTGCGGTGTGTTATTATCACAGTAAATTATAGGGAAAGACGTCGACATAGGTATTTAACCTCCGTGTGAAAATGAATTGTTTGTCACGTTTAACTGGAATATGTTTTTACGCTCAGTTACAAATAAAGTTCAACTAATCCAGAAGAAAAGGTTCAGTTTGCCTGTGGTCCACAGGCAGAGCTGTGAAGTGTGTGTGCAGTTGATTTAATTTACAAAGAGCTTGCAAATCAAGAATCGGTCTTAGCATCAAGAATACATCGATGCTGCAGGCAGTTGCCAGAGCATCTGACAGTCGGTCTAAACAGCGAGAGAAAGCGGATGCATTAGATAGCATTACGAGAACTGTTCTGTTTACAAACTCACAAGTAGAAGTGAAATATAATATCTCTCCTGCCTTTAGATCTAAAGAGCAGCAGCTAAATATGAGGTGTACACATTTTATTATATCTTGACAGTGAAAGATGAGCTACATAAAACTCATTTTAAAATCACATTTTCTCTTTATTCTGTCTGTTTTCATCTGGAACGATATTCATCCTCCTGAAAGCATCTGCTCTGCTTTTTGTTTCATGAATGAGACATTTGGCAGCCAACATGCCATCAGTTTTTCCCCTCTTCATCCTCCTCTTTTCTGTCGCTGTCGGCCATTTTACTTCTGAGCCCAGCCAATGTGGCTGGGCAGCGCAGGCACAACCATTAGGCTCAGCAATCCTTCTCCATGCCAGGCAGGAAGTGGCCAGGATGGCTGCTTGTAATTCAACCTGGGACTCTGATTGGGTGATCTACATTATGACACTGCATACTTTCTGCTGTTATTTTATTAGCTAGTTTAGCCGTGTTTTAACAATTTTGCATTGGAGCCACAGCAGTTAATGAGGTAATTTTCAGTTACAGACTGGAAACATTGATTGTATTTAAAATGTCGTTAGAAAATTATAAAGAAGTTTGGTATTTGTCACTGAAACGTGGCTCAAAAAAAGGATTGTGATGCAAAGCACTGTATTAAAAGCAGAAAACAGGGATAATTACAGGCTGCAGACTCATAAGTCATGTAGAGTTCAAAGTGTTCAGACTCTGCATTTCATCAGACATGCTACAAAGGCTACCCCATGGTTATTCTAGGAACGCCAAGGTCACAAAAAGGCCTTTATGACCAAGCACCCTCTCCAAACACAGCCTCAGATCTACCAGGAAAGCCACCCTGTTTCTGGATCTGTGGGTTAATCCTCATATGCAGCCACATCTGTGTCCTCCTTTAAGCGCCCTCCTTTCTTTTATCCTCCGCCCTAGAGAACAGTCTCACCTAACACCCGCTGCCCTTATACCTCCCCTCAGCACTGATTTCTGCACAATAAGCAACATCTGCTTCTCATTTCCCCAAAATCAAAACAACACGAGGACCAGAGGAAAAAGGGGGGTCGGGGGATTGCTGAGAGAAAGGTCCTTCCTTCCTTCACAGAAAAGCAACGTATGAAGAGTTAGTGAGTCGGGGGGAGAACGAGGAGTTGCATTTCTCACTTTAAAGGTGCAGTTGTGACAACTCTGGCTTTGTCTTTATTGTGGTCTGATCATTGTCTTTATTTCTGTAGCGCAACAATTAGCTCTTTTAGGTCAACTGTATGACCACAAAAGTGAAATAAGGGGGAGGGTAGGTGGGAAGAAAACACTTCCATATCCACAGAAAAGAATCTGCAACTCAGCGGCTCGCAGCCCTAATTACAGTGGGGCTTTGCTGAAGTCTGCAACAAAAAGTCAGGGCAAAGAGAGAGAAAACCACGGGAAACAGTGAAGAAATGTGAAAGTCAGGGTGAGCAGTCTGGGGGCAGAGTGGTGGAGATGAGAGGGTTAGTTTGGATTGTAAACAGTGAGTTTATGAGTTAAAGTCACATCAATTTAATGCTGACTCCACGAAAACTCAGCTTAGCAACACCCCCGCAAACTTTACTGCACAATTTACCCTTTTGGAGGCGAATATTCCCAAAAACCTCATCTGAGTTTTAAAGAAACACTAACAGAAGATTAATAGAAAAACTGGAGAATTAAACGCAAATACTTAGTTATTAATTTATTGAAGAAATTATGCAATATTACATCTCCCAGAAATATAATTCAGTATGTGGTGTGACCTTCTTACATGTCTGTTACTGAACATTACAAATACAGTGATGCGAAGAAGTATTTGCCCCTTTAGAGGCATTTCTTCAGCTTTTGCTTTTCTGTCTCATGTTTTAGGTCATCCAACTAATTTTAAAATCCAAGTTAAGCTTATAAAATACAGAACAAAATTTTTTAATTATATGATTTATTAAAGGAAAACTGCCATCCTAACCAACCTGACCCAATATGGAAAAGTACTAACTTGACCCGAGGCTATTTTGATCCACTCTTCTTCACAGAATTGTTTATTTCAACCACATTGCAGACTTTACCAGTCAATAAACATCCATTTATTGTCCTGTTGCATAACCCAAGTGCTCTTTAGCTTAAGGCCACACACTGACAGATGGACCTTCTCCTTCTGGATTTTATGATAAAGAGCAGATTTTGATGGTTCCATCGATTACAGCAAGTTGTCCAGGAACTGACCAAAGAAACAGGACACACACCTTCTGCAAGGTCCACTTTGTCTCTTCAGTCTACAGAATATTCTCCCAAAGGTCTTGAGGGTCATCAAGATGTTTTTTGATAAATGTGAGATAGGCCTTCGTGGGTCAGGTCTTGGAACTCTCCCATGGATGCAATTTTCATCCAGTCTTTATCTTATTTTTAAGAGTATATAAGAGTATATAAATTGAAGTTAGTGAGGTCTGTAGTGCTGTAGATGTTGTTCTGGGTTCTTTCTGACCTCCTGAATGAGTTGTCACAGCACTCCGAGTCATTTTGGTGGACCAGCCATTACTGGGAAGGCTCAAAACTGTTCCATGTTCACTCCATCTGTGCATATTAAGTCCTTACTATGGTTTGCTGGAGTCCCAACATAGTAATTCATCTAAAACCATTTTTTTTACTTGAGCAAAAAATTATATGAACCTTGTCCAAGAACTGTTTCTGTCCTGAAAAGATCAGGAAGGTCTTGCTGCAAGATCTAGCTTCTGCTACCATTCAGTTCATGAAGCATTTCATTCACAACTGACCCTTCATTGCTCCATACCATCCATGCCAGCAAGTCTTCTTGACTAATATGCATCAAAACCAGCCCATACCATAATACTACCACCATCATTGTATTTCACAGCTGGAAAAGGGTTGTTACCCTGAAGTCATAACACTTATTTTGAAAGATAAACAACAATATTTGGTCAAACTGCAGATCAACTGGTCAACTGCTTCTGAAGTATATTGCTGTTACCTATAGGTTAAATGTAACATGATTTAGTGTGAGATGCCTTTAGTGAGATGTTAGTGAGATGGTTCCTCTCACCATGTTCTCTGACTGATGCTTGTTGATTTCCTTCCTGGAGAAACACAAGTCGTCCTAAGTTCCCCCCCACATGTATACAATCAATCTGACTGTGCATAATACAAATTCTATAAACATTTAAAGTCGAATTAATAGCCTTCCAAAGCTCTTTTGAGATTCTTAGAAATCCCTTTTGCTCAATGCATGATAAAAACAAATGCTGCAAAAATCAGACTCTCTTTTGCTTAAACAAAAAGACTGAGCTTGGCGTGTTTGGTTCCTTTCATTTAACTGGGCCGTCTTCTTCTGCTCTCGGATTGTCTGTGAAAGCAGATGTTCGGGGTTATTCAGAAATACCGAACATTTTATAGTTATACAAACTCTTACAAGGACACCAAGTATAATCCAATCAGATTATATGCCCTGTTTATACAGCTGGTTTCTTAAAACATATTTTAACAGCTTCACTCGAGTTTTATCCACCTAAAGAGTCACGATGAAGCCCGAAAATGTGAGATTGAACTTCCTGCTAGCCACAGTTAAACAGAGACATCGGGCAGAAGAAATGCTCCTCTCTGCTGCAATTCTTTTTTTCTTTAAGCTGAATGCCTGAGGAGGAAAAATTCATGCATCACAGAAGAGATAATACATGAAGCAGTAAAGCCTTCATTAAGGAGGACCAGAATAAGTGATGCTTCATGTTAGTGAGTCTTTTTCCAGAACAACAAAACTCCTCTGGAGCCAAATAATGTTTTTAAGCTGGTTTGGGAAGGAGGAACGCTGCCATCTTGTGGAAGCAGAGTATAATTCAGACATTGAATAAACTGCATCATTTTTTCACCTGATTACTCCCCTCAGCAAGAAAAAAAAGGGACAAAACCACTTGTGACAAAACAGACATTTATTAAAAGAATATTGAATGATCAGTTTCTAGCTCTGCGTTTTCTTTATTAACAGCTTTCCTTTGGGCTTGAGTAAAAGAGACTTTTTGTGCTCCTCCAACCGTTTCGCCTCCTCCTGTTTCTCTTTCCAGACTTCCATGCCTCGGTCCACCTCTGAGTTCAGCATCACAATACGCTTCTGAAAAGAGACAGCGGAGGACTGATGAGTGTGAAGGACAATTAAATAATCATAGAGCGATGAAGAGAAACATTAATATTGACGCTTACAGCTAAAACTTCTTTCTCCTGTCTTCTTCTCAGCTGGCCTTTTAGTGGAGGTGCTGGACGCCCATCTGAGTACAAACGGAGGTCAAAGATAACTGGGATGATACAACAAAATGTGGATCATATCTTTCCTTTTAATCTCAGTATGAATCCAGCTGTCCTATGAAGGCCTCTGATGTTTGTTAAGAGAACATCAGGGAACAAACAGCACCATGAAGACTAAGGAACGCAACAAACAGGTCATGGAGAAAGTTGTGAAGACGTTTGAATGAAATTTGATGGCCATGTCTTGGTAAGATATGGCCATCCACCTAAACTGACAGGTAGGGTGAGGAAAGCATCAATCAAGGAAGTAGCCAAGGGGCCTATGATAAGTCTGTGTAGGAGCTGCAAAGGTCCACCGGTCAGGATGGAGAATATGTTGCCTGGACAGCCATTAGTGATGCACTCTATTAATCTGACCTTTCTGTAAGAGTGGGGAGCAGAAAACTATTGTGAAAACAGACCCAAGAGAAGTCCCATTTGCAGTTTGGCATAAGCCATGTAGGGAATACAGCACACACGTGGAAAAAGGGGCTCTGGTAAGATGAGAACAAAATGCTACGTTTTGGCTTTTCTGCAAATCACGACATGTGGCGAAAAACTAACAATGCTCATCACCCTAACCAAACCACCACCACTGTGAAACATGGAGGTGGCAGCATCATGCAGCGGGGATGCTTTTCTTCAGGAGGAGCAGAGAGGCTGGTCAGTTAAATGTAGGATGAATGGAACGAAATCAAGGCAAATCCTGGAAGAAAACCTTTTAGAGTCTGCAAAAGACTTTAGGCTGGGGCAGAGGTCCACCTTCCAGCAGGACAACAAAGAAATGGTTTAGATAAAAGGATCTTTATGTGTTAGAAAGTCCCAGTTAAACTCAAGACCTATATCAAATTGTGATTCTGTGGTAAGACTTGAATTTGTCATTTAAAGAGATCACAGACACTCCTTATCCAATCTGAGCTTGAGCTATTTTCAAAAGAGGAATTGCACAAAAATTTCAATCTCTCGATGTGCAAAGCTGGTAGAAATATGTCACAAAAAGACTTGCAGTTTCGATTGCAACAAGAGGTGGTTCTACAAGGTAGTCAAATGCATATCAAACAGTGTGTCTAGAAAAAAAAAGATATCAGCATTACTTTGTGTAAAATTCTTTACTTTGTGTAAAAAATCATGTAAAATTCCTATAAGATAAACTGAAGTTTGTAGATGTGATGTGACAAAATCAGAAAATGTCTAGGGGTTATGAACACCTTCACAACTCATCGAACAGCCAGTAATTACCTTTAATTACAAAGTTGTGGCTGAATGACTAGTTAGCTGTTGCTTAAAATGTTGAAACACCTTTACAGTAAAAATTGAATTCGAAAATAACACAAATCAAAGAACATTGCTGTCATCTAATACACATAATGCTGTGCAAAGTGCTACCGTTCGTTGTTCCTTGTCATCACCCTGTGTAATGGGACTCCAAGCAGCGTAAGAAAAGATGAATGGTGTGTACCAAAAGATCTATCGCAGCTCTTTTTAGACCCCAAAATGTCCAGTGGGAAGAAGCTAAAGTTGCAGATGTCCACAGTGGCAAAGGAACCAAGTAACCACCTCCCATTTCACCCACAATGAGCCTCAGCATCACCACTTACAGAAAGTCTCCATTTAGATCAACAAAAGAGTTATTATAAAGTACCTTCAAAAGACCAATCAGGCAGATCTGTTAGAGGTCCATATTCTGTGCCGCTTCTGGACAGTCCATGTCTGCAAGCACATGCACAAAGATAACTAATCAGCAATATAGCCATGTAGGTGTCAATGTAGTCTAATTCTTAAGAATAGAATAGAATAGAATAGAATAGAATAGAATAGAATAGAATTATTTATTTGTCATTGCTCCACATGGGTGGAACGAAATTTTCAAAACAGAACAAAACAGTGCTGGCAAGTAGTGCAAATTAAAGAAAATAAATATTAAAAAGTAAAAAAAAGTTATAAAGTTATAAAACGTTACAAAAAGTTATAAAAAAGTTATAAGGACTGTGCAGGTGGAAAATATACATATACAAGAATATTGACAGGTTGTTCCAGTATTGTACATTTAAAGCAAGTGTCTTAAGCATTTTTGCATATAAACAAAATTAGTGATGAGAGTGCATCCACAAATATCAAGAGTAACAATGTTTTCTGCTACTGACAAAAGGCTGAACAGAAAAACTAATGTCTAATATGAATATTTTCATATTATAGATGCTATTTAATAATGTTTTCAGGCCCATCTCGGCGCTTTAGATCGAGTTTACAAAACAATTACTCAGCCGAATTTTGTTAAACATGATGGTAAATGCGGTTAAGTGTGTGAAGAAAGAAATAACCAAACAATGTTGCATATCCGAACCTCTTTCTTTAAAAATTAGGGAAATTTCAAAGCAGTTTGGCAGAGGTTGTAAAACTTACTCTAGCCTCCACTTTTGTCCAGCTTGAACTCCACATGTGGAGCTGAAGTGTCGGCTGTTAAGTCTCAAGGCTTCAAAAAGAACAAGCAGAAACCAAAATCACCACAGTGAACCCCTCTAAAAGCTGCTTTTTGACACACATCAGTGAAAGCCTGCTGTCAAGCTGTTAGCATCGGCGTTAGCATTAGCCTCCACTGTTTACAAATACAAAAGTATAATAATCAACTACCAATTAACAGAACTGTTGATGACTACGAAACTATTCTTTCAACATTGCGCTGAGAACACAGACTACAGATTTAAACGTTAACCTCTGTCTCACCTGAACAGCACAAAGTCCTGATGGGCGCCGCCATGTTGTCTGTACAACTCAGTATTGACCACTAGGGGGTGCTAAAGACTCACTCAGGTCCTATTTGTCCGTTAATCTGTTTCACAAAATCTAAATTGTAAAGAGTAAAAAAATAAATAATCTTTATTGTATCCATATCTGCACTGTCCTTTGGTTGGTGTTTACGTAATTTGTAATCTTCTCTTTTTAACTCATTTTTTTAATCAAATAATGTTACAAATAAAACCCGAATTAACTACAAATATTACAAATATATGAATAATGAAAGTGATACAAAGTGGTTAAACAACTAAATTTAGGAAGAAACTTTGAAAGATGGTCTTACATGGTTTTTGATGTAGGTTTGACGAACTGCTCTGTGGGAAAAGGACATATTAATGTTTTTATTTATTTAAACTTACACGTATTTACACCTTTTACACAGCTTTGGTTCAATGTTGAGAGGGTTACATATACTCATCATGGAAATGATTGTCGTATTATTTTGGGCCATTCTTTGAACCATTCTTTTTCCAGGCTGGATGGATAATAAAAGAATCAAGTATTTAAACACTAGAACCGGGTGCAAAAGACTGAATTTATTGTGGATTTTTTCTCACAGACACAAAGTCGAAATTGTACCCAAACATGGCTTTGAAGCATACTGCTAAGATTTTTGATTGAGTTAAGTCGAGGCTGTTACAGAAGCATTACAGAAGCAGAAACATTTTATGGTCAGAGGAGAAAAAGACTGGACTGTTTGGCCACAACGACAAAAGAAGGAGTTGATGTGAAGCTTCTACACTTAAGAATCCTGAACAAACTCTAAAAAATGGTGCTGGTAGTATCATGCTGGTAAGCTGTTTTACTGTCAATGCTGAAGATGTACGATTACCTCCAAATACTTCACCTTCACCTCAAATTGTACATTGTAAATTGTAAATTTGTATATTCTGTAATGCAAAAACAGAACAAAAGATCAAAGTGTACCGGAGGCAAATTCCTTGTTTGTATGTACGAACTTGGAAATAAAGCTGATTCTGATTCTGAAATAATCGGCTTGATGGTTGAAAATCAGACACAGCTGAGTGTTCCAGCAGGGGAATGACCCCAAACGCACATCATAACTGCTTTTTTATTTATATAGCACAGTAACATTAGGCTCATAGTATGACCCTAACCATATAAAAACTATGGGGTTCCATTAGTGCCAAAAATATGTATATGTGTCTATGTGAGCTGTATATGTAATGTGCTTATATTTATGTACGCTGTATATGTTAGGTGCTTATGTTAAGTGTATATGTTAGGTGCTTATGTTAAGTGTATATGTTAGGTGCTTATGTTAAGTGTATATGTTCAGTGCTTATGTTATCTTATGTTTCAATTGAAAATGTCCTGTAGAGAGTACAGTGTTATTCATGTTAGCTGCCTTTTTAGAAGGGTGGGTCTAAAACCTCTAACACCTAACATGTACATCTAACATATACACTTTACATAGACATAAGCACCTCACATATACACTTAACATATACAGCGTACATAGACACATAGACGTGTTACATGGACATAGACACATTACATGTACAGTTTACATAGACACATAGACATGTGCATAGATACATAAACATATACATACTTTGGGCACTAATGGAACCCCATAAAAAATAGCTTTATGCTAAAAACGTGGGTATGTGACAGAAAATCAACCAATTCAAATGAGCTCCAGAAATTCTGACGAGAAGATCCATTCAGTATTATGCTAGCTTGCTGATGGCTCCAGAAGCTGCATGGTTCCTCCTACTAATGGAGGTTTACATGAATACTAGCAGACGAGGATGTGAATATTTTAGCCTGTATGTATCATTTTGACATTGTCTTGATAAATAAATTAAATTAACAAGAATAAATTCAAATGTGCTTAAATACACATTTATTGAAATTGCAGGTTGTATACTCACACTATCACAGAAAACATCATTAAAACCCCAAACCTAATGCTAGATAGATGATGATGAAGGGTGCATTTAAACTTTGGTCCAGGAGCTTAGATGTTCTCTTATTAATATAATGTTATAGCATCCATTAACTCTAACCATGCCGTTTGACACATCTGTGGCTATTTGCTTATCATTAATTCAGCTTAGAATGTATTTGCGTTTAACTTGCAAATCCACCTCTTTTACTACATTAGTTAACATTGCACCTTCACAGTGAATTTTCCTAACTAAATGTTGAAGAAATTTAGACATGCTGGGAAAGCCGATGACAATTGTAGCTTAAATTTTATTCCAATATGAATCTACTGAGTTTCTGAATGTCAAAGCTTGGTTTTTAAAGGTCGTGATGATGTCAACCCATTAGCTACAGGGCAAAGATGCAGGTGCAAATGATACCTTTAATGGGTTTGGATCACATTATGGTGCCGTCTGACTGTATTTATCTTTATTAAAAAGTCAAGTGTTATTCTGTGATGAGCTCATATATACCTATAGGTATATACCTATTTGTAGAAACCTATAGGAGTATAGGTCTATTAAGACCATCTGACAAGGAATTCCTTTATTTGAGGGATAGGCCCACTGGATCCTGGCTCGTCTTAGTTCCCTGTTTAAAAATCCAGCATCAGATATTGAACAGGAAGGGGCCGGGTTGTGTGTATGAACATCAGAGTAACAATGAAAAACTCTGTGAATCTGCTGGCTGAAGCTGGTAAGAGGGGGTAATTGTTTACAGTGGAATCAGTCCCGTACAAACCTGCCAATAGGCCACTCAGAGAGGAAGAAGTCATTACTCCTGAAGCAAAATAAAAAGCCAAATCACATTTTGTAAATACACTCATTGGGAAATAACTTGATTTCTTGAAACAGGTTGTCATCTGATGAAACTAAAATTAAAGTGTTTGGCCATAATAACCATCATTACTTAGTTAAAGGGGCAATCTTGCAAGCCTGAGAACAGCATTGTAACTGTAAAGTACAGGGGTGACAGCATCATGCTGTGGGGATGTTTTGCTACAGGAAAGACTGGTGCACTTCACAAAATACACAACATTAAGAGGAAAGAACATTGAAGCAATATCTAAAGGCCTCAGCCAGTAAGTTAAAGCTTGAGAGCAAATATATACTCCAAATGGACAATGACCCTAATTATACCACTAATAGTGCCAAGTTGCTTTAAGGACAACAACTCTGTCACAAAATGTGAATTTTTGTACGTATAAAATATAAATAGAAATTATTTAGGCAATTCTGACTGACCTGAATGATGTAAAAGTTTTGTCTGATAACAGTGAGAAATAAAATAGGCTGTGCTTCTTTTTAAACAGTCTCTGAATGGTGATTAAAGTTGAAATGCATATAAAACAGCTTTAAAAAAATGACTTCAGTTTTGATTGACAAACGGGAATATGAAAGCTTACTTCAAAACACCCAACATTCCTGATGGTAAGTTAAATTGTGCGTGCAGAAATGCCCTTTGAAGATAATTAAAGAACCACAGGCAGAGACGGAGGCAGGTGGAAGAAGCTGCGCTTCATCTGCAAATATTATGTTCTTGGGTGAATTGTGTTTGAACAATAACTGACAGAGGCCTGCCACTGTCGAAGCTCTTCAAAGTGCTGTTTTTGAATGAGCAGCTGCGGGACTAAGCCCTGAAGAATTTCTCTGTTAGCTTTTCAGACATGTCCCCACTCGCAGCCCGGGGTGGAACGCTCGAGTCGGCTGAGGCTGCCGCCGCGTCCTCGCTGTACCGCAGGCCCGTTCTGTATGAGAGCTCCGGGGACACTGAGAGCCAACAAGCCTATTCAAACACACCAGGCCGGACATAGTTTGTGCTTTATCAGCGCTTGGTGAGTTATGGTGTATCCGTTAACTGCCATCAAAAGACCGGAACCAGGCCTGACTAATGCCGGGCGGCCCTCACACAGTGGCGGGATGTTTACTCTGAATCGTCCTTGGAGAACTCAAGACACGCCGCAAAAATTCACCAGCCCCATCACAGCCACAGCGGGTGTTCATGCGCACATTCCACAGCCTGGTCTTATAAAGTAGTCCCGTTGCCTAAACGACGCCGTGTTTCTGGGGAATTATATACACATCTTGTAGCTTTTTGGTTAATAAGCGTAACATCAAATAGTAAAACTTTGAACTGAAGTTTTTCTTCATATTTAAAACAACTGCCCTATAATCATGGCACACATGTGTAACATGTAAATAGGTAACTTCTCAGCACATGCTAACTTTACAGGAACCTTTGGGGAACATTTGCTAAATGTAAAAAAGGGTGTATACAGATTGCACAGTGTATAACTTTCATTCCATGAAGGTTCCTTAAAGGTTATGCTGAGCAGTGCAACATTCCCAAAGGAACATCCATGGAACACATCCCTAAAAGTTAGTTTGTACATTTCTTCTAAATCTGACCCTTTGAAACCAATTAGGATATATTGTTAAGAGTTTTCAACAAGTCATCTAGAACTTTCATTCTAGAACCTTTAGAGATTGTTTTGGGGCCAATTTCTAAAGGTTCCTGAAGGTTCCCAGTAACTTTAACAATCAATGAATCACATTCAGTTTAGTAAGTAAATGTGTTGGAGGGAAAAGCAAAGTTTTTCCTTCAAGTGGAGAGGTTTAAGTACACCAGAGAACATAAAAAACAGGTGATCAATTGATTTAAAACATAACAAGTTGCCTGTATTACAGCCAAAGCCATCACCAATAACACAGAAAATAACATTTAAGCCAATAGTTACACAAAGAAAACAAAGAGCAACTTTTTTTTTTTTTTTTTTACGGTGGTCTGGCTTGGTAGTTGTTTTGCAATTTGAGTCAAAAGCCTAATCTGTATCCAGAGATGAATCACAATGAGCGTTGACCCTGGAGCACTAAAACCTTAGCCAGCTCCCTGTTTTCAGAGCACAAAGCCAAGATAAACAAAGACGAACATACAACATATATACATGTTCTAGTTATTTACAAAGATGAATCAGTTCAATATAGAAAATTTGCCCAAGTTCAAAAAAACTTTTACTACCTCCACTTTCTTTAGACCTCTGTCAGAAGCTAGACTTAGGCAAGGGTGGAATAAAGTTATGTTAAAATGGCAAAAACTAGTGAAGGTATTATTTTACCTGTACTCAACAATGAATTAACTCAACTCAATCAACTTAACTTTGTGGTTTTCTCTGGTCCCGCTCAATAGGCTGCGTACCTTAAAGCCTTCTTTGTAACAAACAGTCCAAGCTTTCTTGTTCTACTGTTCTACGAAAATGTCTGTCAAGATCAGACCTGGGCCAAATTTAGCTCTTAGACAGACCCATCATTAGAATTTAAAATGAACCCCTATCCATGGTCATAACTGTGGTACCATGGATGAAAACAGACTATTTACGATTATTAAAACAATGAAACCAACGAACGAATTGTAACTTCCTGTTCACAGTTTGAATTGAATTAACATATTTTCTCTTGTTTTTATGTCGTCACCTGGCACTTGTTGGGCTCCGTAAAAAAGGTGTTCCGGCCTGCTGGGGGGCAGGAGGGGGAGGGGGGGCAAGCCGCCGCTGATGAAAGAACAATGCGCGTCAATTTGAACAAAACAACAGCTATGCGACCTAACAGCCTCTTGCTATTATTCCTTCAAAATAAAAGCAAACGCACTCCGGGTAAGATCGTGAAAACACAACATGCTGTATTTTTTGTGCTGTAAATATTCGACGCTTCTTTATATGCAAAGCTGAGCCAACGTTTTCAAACTTTTGTTTCCGCGATTTCGAGTGCTTAAAGCTAAATGTTGTCTAAAGGGCGTTTATTTTGAAAAGCTTTAACCGGAAACACCTCTCTGCGTTACCAACTAAATAAAATAAAAAGAAAGAGGGGGAGGTAAGTTATTGAGGGGGTAGAAAGAGACAAAGTTGTTGGACTATGCGGTGCCCACGGGGAGGGATTTTATTTATCTGGACCGACTCGGTTTAGCTCAGCACCGGCCTGCTGGGAGAGTAGGAGTAACGGAGCGCCGGCTTAAATCATTTCCGTTTCTGTTTCCAAACTTTACAACGAGTCCCGAACTGGATTCTTTTTCTTCTCCTCTGTTTGAATCGGGAATGATAGAAGCAGCCGAGTCCGAGCCCAGCGGATGGACGTGCGGACGGAGTCCAGCCAGTTAGTGTCCTGCGTGTGTTCCCTCTCTTTAAAGGCGGTGTAATGTTATTGTGAGCACATGAGATGAACGGCAGACGTCGGCTGAGTCGACTTTCTGAGCACAAGCGGGTTTATTTTCTCGTCTACACTGGACCCACATGAAGAGGCGACGGTCTGCATCCTGCTGAACGTCTCTGCTTTGTGTTTTCAGAGAGCAGAAGAAAGAAAAACCCTGGACACTGAGGAGACTTTAGCCAAGAGGATTTCAGAGAGTTTAATTGGAAGGAGACCTTTCCGATGCGGTGGGTCGACAAAGGAAGCCCTCTGCCTTCATAGGTCACTCCAAAGTGTCCATGTTTCTCTTATTTCCTGGCTGGACTGGCCTGAATCTTTTGTTTTATTTCCATGGAGTCTTCCTCACCACAGCCTACCTGTGCCTATGGGTTTCTCACTCGTAGACTTAAATCATGGTAAAGCTTTGAAATGGCTTAAATTTTCCTCTTAATTTATCTCCTTTGTATTTATTGTGTGTATAGATGTTGTCCTTGTGATTTCAAGAATATTTCTTTGTTAAAAAGCTCTGTTAGGGTTTGATTGAAATGGTTTCACCTATTTGAGCATCTTTGTTCTGTTGTACATCTCCCTCACACTGTATCCGAGTAAATTAACGTAAAGGAAGACACTGTAAGACTTGACTCTGAAGGCACAGGGAGGCTTTGATCATGGACAGGCCAATAAGCAAGTTACTGGGGAAGCTGAAGCTCACTGATGCAGGCAGTGTGAAATTCAACAGCTCCAAGAAAAAACATGATTCTGCCAACAACTCTAACAACAGCAACGCTAATGCTGGCGTCTCTGGAGCTCTGCCCCCTCCACCGTCTGCTCCCAGCTCTGCAGCCGCCTCACCCCCAAGACCCGGCCAGTTCTCGCTTGCCTCCTCGACCACGAAAGATGCATGTGTTCCAGCGAGTGGGTTAGGAGGAGGAATAGGAATGGCTCCCGCTCCGCTCCTCACATCACCACCTTCTTCTACGCTGGGCACTGTACCTCCAGATGGTGAGCAGCCACTCCATCCCTCTACCTTGGCACAACTGAGACGACCCTCCTCCCAGCAGCGAGCCTCCTGGTACCTGACCGAAGGAGTTGATTCCCACTTAGGCCTGACTCCTGATTCTGATCCTTTGGGAGCATTGGGTTCCAAGGCCTCCCTAAACCAGCGTCGTTACTCCTTGGAGCTCCAGCAGCTGGTAAGACGACAGCAGCTTCTCTCCCAGCCGCCATCTCACTCTGTCCCACCGCCGTACCCCGCTGCTGCCGGATATGGATCTGCTCCGAGAGGTGGTGGAGGAGGACTGGCAGAGCAAGGCTACAACTCCGAATCCGAGAGGCACAAGCGCTTCTCCCTTCAAGAGGCCCTGTTTTACAAGCGCCTCAGCACGGGCAGTGAAGTGTGGGACAACCCTAGGCCTGCTTCCCTGTCTCATCCACCTCATCGCCCATCTGATATACCTGGGGGGAGTGTAGGCTTGTTTTACCCTCCTGGTCCAACCCTGAGCCCATGTTCGTCGTTCAGCCTCCAGGAATCTGTGCTGGTTAGCCCGAGGTCCAGCTTTGCCTCCAGCACGGCCAGCGGCGGAGGCGGGGGGAGTCCCATGGGGAGCCGCTGCAGCAGCAACAGGACCAGCGGCATCAGCTTAGGATATGACTCCCGGTACTCTGCTTCTGGTGGCCTCCCTGGCCAGCAGCAGCCCATGCAGACTGGGGGGTCTTCGGCAGGTTATGGGGCTTCAGGCAGAGCCGGGGGGATCACCGTAGAGCCCTGGACTCAGTACCTGGAGGCAGGGGTGCGCCCAGGTGCATACGACAGCCGCCACTCGTACCCACCTGCAGTGGGAAGTCCAGCGGCAGCGTGCTATCAGGGAGGGCCTGAGTGGTGGGAGGATCAGCAGGCAGGGGCGAGAGGGAAAGATACAGGGGTGATGGGCGAGAGGGCCCGATACTCAGACCTGCCCGGCACCCGTTACCAGGAAGAGTTGACCCGACTTCTCCTGAGAGATGCTGCTCGAGAAGGTGGCGGGCTACTGGAGGGCCTGAGGCTTAAGGATCAGTGTCTACCCCTGGCCTCACTTTCTAAACCAGGCACAACAGCGCAGGGGTCCTCTTCAGCCGGTGGGCTGGTCAGACCTCAGGAGGACTCGGGAGGTGCAGCTGGAAGAGAGACCACGGAAAACCGGCAGGAGTACTTCGGTGAGGTTGTTTTTCATCTAAAGCTTTGAACTACACTAGAAAAAGACACGCTGCCATTTCTGTATAACTGTTAACACACATTAGAGATGCACCAATCAGTTGCCCAGAGATCAGAATTTAGTTTTCCTACTTTAATTAAGGGATCAAAACTAAGAATTACAAACATTTTCTGTCCATAAGTGCATCCACCATCAGCAGGTACACTGATGGACTTTTAAAAGGTTTAGTAATGTCGATAAACATTTGGGAAAGGTGCTTTAATGCGCAAGGGCGTTATTTTGTTAATCCTTTTGTTTTTACCCGAGGCATCATACCCCTACTTCATCTCTTATGCATCATATTCTTTAGGAAAAATTGGAGTTGGGATCTAAGACCTCAAGAAAAAATGGGAAGTCTGTATTGGGCAGAAAATTCTGATTGGTGCATCTCTAGTGAAACCACAGCCCTTATTTTAGCCACTGCTCCCACAATTCTGTGTTGGGTCATCCAGCGTCTGCCTTCGCTGTGTTATTATTGCTGTCTGGTGTCGGATCACAGGTTTCCAGCTAAATGAAGGGGTTGCATGGGGAGATGGACAGATTAATAGCTAAAAGAGCATACTGGTTAGATGGATGGTGCCACAAGAACCTGCAGAGACATGCAGGGTCATAGCGCATCAAGCGCAAGAAAAGAAAGAAGGGCTCAGGCTTCAGAAAACGACTCCAGACAAGGAGACGAGTTTGGCTGAAGATGTAAAATAGGGGGGGGAAAGTGCAGCGCTGACAAAAGTTAAAGTCGAGCATAAGCAATAGTTCAGGCTTTTATCTGTGACTTAAAGGTGAAGTTGGTGTTGCAGATTTGCCACAGCGTTTCTAAATAGACTGAATCAACACAGCCTTTATACGACAAAACATTCCTCTGTAACACAAATTACATGCTTCCCTATAAAGACAACTCCGGTCATTACTGAGTCACGGAAGATTAGGACTCAGTCTTTCTGTGTGTGTTTTTTGTGTGGTAGGGTGTGTTTCCCCCCACCTCGAGTGACTTTAGGCCACAGTAATGCAGTGTGTGTTTGTGTGTGTTTCATGCAGTGTTGGCGTGTGCGGGGGCGGAGTGCTG
This sequence comes from Girardinichthys multiradiatus, assembly GCF_021462225.1. Lineage (NCBI taxonomy): Eukaryota > Metazoa > Chordata > Actinopteri > Cyprinodontiformes > Goodeidae > Girardinichthys > Girardinichthys multiradiatus. The sequence continues at coordinate 30,875,738 of NC_061807.1, forward strand.
TAGCCTGTTTTTCTGCTCAGGTATGTGTGCCCAGAGGGGACATACAATACTGTACTCCTCTCAGCCATTAAAGACAGATGCTATGAGCTCAGGTCGGCACACCTGCAGGGAAGCCCCCCCTTAACTGAAACAGAAAGTCAGGGCTAGACAAAGCCGGAGGTAAAACGAGGGGAAAAACAGGTTGAATGAGACACGTCTTCTGTTTGGCCTTTTTAATAATTCTGAGGCTCGTGTGGAAACTAAAAAGTGACCAGTTTGCCCAAAATATTCACAACGCTTGAATATTTTCAGTTTGCCACGTCACAACCACAAACTTCCATGAAGTTTATTTTGTGGTTCTGTGATAGACGAACACAGAGTAGTGTCATGTGGGGGGAAAAATGGTGGTTTCTAAATGTTTTCGCAAATAAAAATCTGAAAAGTGCGGCGTGCACTTGCATTCAGCCGCCCCGAGTCAGTACTTTGTAGAAGCATCTTTTGGTTTTGATTACAGCTGTAAGTCTTTTAGGCCATGTCTCTAACAGCTTAGTACATCTAGATTCTTGGACTTTGACTGGGCCATTCTAACACATGAACATGGTTTAATCTAAACCAATCCATTTAATCTCTGGCTGTATGTTTGGGGTGGCTGTTCTGCTGGAAGGTGAACCTCCGCTTCAGTCTCAAGGCTTTCGCAGCCTCTAACAGGTTTTCTTCCGGGTTCTGTATTCTGGTCCATCTATCCGCCCATGATCACTGCTGCTGCTGAAGAAAAGCTTTCCCAAAGCATGATGCTGCCACTGCTTTATCCAACCACGCACTTTATTTTTCCCTCCACACACAGAAGTTTGCATGTAGGCCAAACGTTTTAATTTTGGTCCCATCTGACCAGAACTCCGTCTTTGATATGCCTGCTGTGTCCTCACAGAGGTCGGGGCAAACAACAAACAATATTTCTTATGCAGTGTTAAAATAAAAAGGACTGAGAACAAATCCACCCCCTCTTTTATGCTTTTTTTTTTTAAAATACTGTATTGGTTTCCTTCCGGTCCACAGGTATAAAGTGCTTTGTGTTACATTAAAGCTTGTGGTTGTGATGTGTCAAAATGCAGTATGAATACCTTTGCAAGCCACTGTACCTCGACCGTTTTGACCTTGGCTGTTGTTTTCCAGCTCTGTTATACATCTAGTTATTTGAGACATTACGTTTTTAAAGTTTCAGCCACCCGTTGGTTTTTTTGGCTTTGGCACAGACTGGTGTTTGCTCTGAGGCATCAAAGAGGTCGTCTAAAGCCCGAGGCAGCAGAGAGGAGGAATTCATGATTTGTGTGGCACTCCCTCAACCACATTAAAAGCAGGAGGAAAAAGAGCTCAATACCACCCCTAAATAGATCACAGAAAGAGGGACTATTGGACCACCAGGGCCTCTACTTTACATTTAATGTTGCCTTAAGATGCATCACCGTTTCCAACAGGAGGAACCGAACTTCTGGTCATTTTGACCTACAAATGTTGATGATTTAGCTTTTTGTTACGCAGGTAATCGGTGAAGCTTCTGCTTCATCCACTCCAAAACCAGTTTTAATGTGTTTTTGGGTCATTTTGTTTTTTAAGAATATTCAGTTTTGTCCATATTTGAGGGTAGGTTGATGAATATGAAAGTAGTTTTCATCAAACAATCTTCATTATTCCACCCACTTTGTGCAGTGCACCCACACCACTGGCAGTGAAACAGGTCCTCAGAATGATGGTGCCCCTGCCATCATGCCGACGCCTCCAAACGTTTTTCTTTATTGGAAAGAAACCTTAAAGAAAAAAAAAAGAAAAAAACTTTACTGGTTGGAGAAAATATTATCTAGATTGCTGAAAATTAACATGTTTAGTCGCTTTTTGGCTCCTGAAGCGAATATAGAAACCCTGTCATTAGAAACGTCCCAAATTGCTCTAAATGTGGGGGTTTGAAAAAGAAAATTCAAAGGCACGTCTAAGCTCCAAACTCCTGAAGAAAGGGAGCTCTATTCTGCGCCCGGAGAGTCGGATCCGGTGGAGTTCCCCGTTAATAACAGACACATGAGTGGATGAGCAAACAGCCTGGCATGGGGAGCCTGGGTTTAGCTGCGCGAAAATCCCCTAGGTAGTGCGAATGAGAGGATTTACAAGTGTTGACACTTTGTGTGGAGTTGGATTTCAGGACACATCCTCCTGGAATGCTGTCGTAAACAGGAGTGTTAGGGGGAGCCGTCACTAAACGCCTGTTTGTGTCCATTGTGTGTGTGTGTGTGTTTTCTCCAACGCACTGTAGGTACCTGTGTGAAGTGTGGGAAAGGAGTGTACGGGGCAGATAATGCCTGCCAGGCTCTGGATCACCTCTATCACACTCGCTGCTTCACCTGCGTCTCCTGTGGTGAGTTTGCTGCCGAATCGCTGCCGCACCCTTCCTTAATAATACCCTTTTTTTTTTTAATGTTTACCATGTGACCCCTCTGCAGGACGCACCCTGAGAAACAAGGACTTCTACAATGTCAACGGCTCTGTGTACTGTAAAGAGGATTACATGGTAAGAGTTGAGGTCAAGACGTGTTTTGTCATCCTCCCGATCGGAGTCGGGATGATTGTTTGAGCCGCCGATAATCTCTTTTGTTTTAATTACAGTTTTCGGGATTCCAGGCAGCTGCTGAGAAGTGTAGCGTGTGTGGTCACCTCATTCTGGAGCAGGTGAGGATTTTCCACGTTCACACCCAGAAACAATTACGCTAGACTTAAAGAAAATCCTGCTCAAGCTCCACCAATCTAGTCTTGGGTAAAGTATGTTAAATGAATTTACACATCCCATGTTTCCCATTATTCCTTGGAAGACCTCTCCTGAGGACGGAGAAATGTGCTGACGTCTTTCTGTTGGCAGTTCTTTGGTTTCCCACGATAAGATTTTCCCTGGAATGTTTGCCTTGGCTTTTTGGTAAATAAAGAAATAAGGCTGTGCGGTGATTATCTTTAGACTTTTTACCCTATATGAACCACATCATACTTAGAAATAGACGACCTACGGGAACCAGTCTTCACATCGGGAGCAAAGTTTGAGAACTAAAGATGTTTATCTCAACGACTTCCTGGGATTGAAGGACCAATTTTCATTGGGTCCTTTCTAGTCTTTCCTTTATTTGTTCTGTCTGTCCTTTCTACATCCCTTCTTTATGTAATACTTTCCTTCTCCTGTATGTTCTCCCTTTTTCCATCCATCCATCATTTCCAGGTTCTATATTTAAAGCCTGGCTTCTGTAGAAATAGGTGCCACGAATTCATAGTGAACCTTCGTTTTAATATTTAAATTGAGCCTAAAGTTCAGACGTTTTAACATGGAAAAATGTTCAGGAATCCTGACCTTTTATACTTGGTCCAGCCCATTAACCCTACATGCATTTAATATTGTTGTCTGACAAAATGTAGCTGTTAATACATTTAGGCTGTATTTATATTCTAATAGTTGCTTAAGGAAGAGGGAAATTTTAGAAAGTATGATCAATGAAATAGGTTACCGTACGTCTGAGTGCATACTTATCTAAACACCACATAAAGTGGTCAAAAGGAGGAAATGAATTGGAAAAAAACCAGTAAAGCCTAAATACCTCTACAGTTTTGTACAGGTTATGAATAACCCAGCGATGATGCAGGCTTTTTAAATGTTTTCTCATGTTTGTGTTCAGATCCTGCAGGCTGTTGGGAACTCCTACCATCCCGGCTGTTTCCGCTGCGTGGTGTGCTCCAAGGCTCTGGACGGGGTCCCTTTCACTGTGGACCAGAACAGCAACATATACTGCGTCGCGGACTACAACAAGTGAGGATTACAGTTTCAGCTTTACTGTTGGCCTTTGGATCATGCTATACATTAACAGCAAAGTAGACCTCATGCAATAAAAAACACAAAAGAGTTTATTGTATTTCACAAGTTTCACATACTTGAGATGCTGTCAAGTTGTTTCCTTAGAGAGGCTAATGTGGCAAATAAAAGCTATTCTGTCACATTTGCAGGACTTTTGCTCCAAAGTGTGCTGCCTGTTTGCAACCCATCTTACCGACTGAAGTGAGTAGCCTCTTATCTGTTTTAATGAGTAATCCGTTATCTGTTTTAACCTGTATGCCGATTTAAAGAGCATTTTAATCATTTTTACTGCTGTTACTCAGTTGTGTTCAGGGCTGTAGCTCACAATAGTTTGTGATATATATATATATATATATATATATATATATATATATATATATATATATATATATATATATATATATATATATATAAAAAAGAAAAAACAAGGCAGCTCAAAGTTGCTAAAAGTTGACGGCGTTACATTTGAAATGCTGAAATCATGCATTAGTGTGAAACAAAATGGCCAACCAAAAAAAAGTAGTGATGTCCAACTAGCTGGAATTATACGGTGATTTGTTCAAGGGGGAAGGCAAAATTGGGAGAAAACACTGAGATCAGTAGTGTAGTGACCCAGCAAACTGGCACCGTACCCAGGGATTTAAAAGCTCTCTCTGGTGAGCCCGGTCTGCTTGTAAGTTGCCACAGTGGTGAATAAACGCTTGTTACAAAAGTGGTCATTCAAAAAAAAAAAAAAACCATTGTGGCCACATTCAGGTAGCAGTCATATCGGTGCAACATTTTGTCTTAAAAAGTCATTTCAAACTAATGACACACATGGTTGAAAAGAAATCTAAATACAGATAAAGCTATTAAACTAGATGAACTAATTTAGTAATCAAATAATCATTAACTGGAGTATGCCAGACTCTAAAACACACCATTTACTGAAAGAACTACCCACTCACTGCAGTAATTAAGCCAAAACTGTACAACTGATGGAAAAAACATAATTTTCTGTAAATATGCTCTATTCAGAACTAAAGTGCATAGCTTTAGCTTCACCTGGTTCAAAATCTGTAAAAAATCTATTGAGCACCTTTTGTAAACGACTATTAATCGTAAAAAGTCGGAAGATGAATCCTTTAATAAAATAATTGTTAGTTGACCCCTAAATTGTGCTGCTGGTCTGAGATATTTGCCTGTCAATTATACCTTTAGCTGTGCTTTTGCTTCTTTCAATTTTCATTTAATCAGCCTATAGTAGTGAGCCAAACACCATTTTCTGCTCTGGTGAACAGTACCTGATTCAATAAAATTTACTACAGATTATTTATATTCAGGCTACATGAAACACATACTCTCCAGATAGATTAAATCCAGATTATTGGAGCTCTGTGACATCACCTTGTTTTGTTTTCCAGGACAGTGAGGAGATCCTCAGGGTTGTGTCTATGAACAAGGACTACCACTTTGAGTGCTACCACTGTGAGGTGAGTTCCCCTCCAACACAAGGCTTCTCCTGACGGACTCTTTTCCAGGAATTTTGTCTTTGAAATGGTTAAAAGGACTCGAGCTCACTTCCCTTCCCCTCTGTGTGCATTCCTGTCCTTATCCGAGTATTTTCTTTTCTTCCCGTCTCTCAGGAGTGCGGCAAGCAGCTCTCTGATAAGCCCGGCTCGCAGTGCTTCCCTCTGGACTCTCATCTGCTCTGCCACTCCTGTCACATGAGCAGAGTGTGTGGCACACACAACGTTCCCCCACACAACAAACACTGATCAGCTGTGCCTTTTTCTGTTTTTAAAAGAATTCATCACTATGTTCTCAGTCTCTCTCGGTTGCATCTTTTTAAAATGAAACTGCTGATGTCAAGACATTTCTGTAGTCACATTTCATGTCGTCCGATTGGTTTGTCACTTGTGCCGCCTGCTGTACCTCTTGTACCATTACTGTACTATAGTTAAAAAGGGAACTACTGCTTTTTAACCCCAGTGTTGCTACTGTTTGCTGTAGAAGAACAAAAGGGATTTTGCTGAATTATGTTGTGTATATACATTATGACTAGCAAACTTTTGCACTTAAATTCGACTTTACTGTAAGTTGTGTTACATGAATATGTGCAAGCTGAAGAGAAAGTGTAATTTCTGTATGTTAAATATTTTTCATTTGTGCTCAGATTGTGTACTTACAGATATTGGTCAAAATTTCAATAAAATTAAATGTTAACATTATAAATCTACAGCAATTTTCCCTCTTTGGTCACTGGATCTACAAGAAGCCCCCACATGTATTGGCACCCCTATTGGAGATGTGTAAAAACCTTCAAAATACATCAGAACTTCACTGCAGCTGCATAAACTCACTGATAAATAAACATGGAGTTCATTTTCTGTACAATTCCCTAGCGCCATGCTTACTGAGCCCCCAAACAATTCCTATAAAATAAATGTAAATGAAGCCTTTTTTTCGATGTATACTTTGGAAAAAAGATGAGTTTTTAGGAACTTGTAATTAGTTAACCATGGCCAAGTTCACCTGAGGAATAAATGAGATTTTGCTTAGCCACCAGGTTTGATGAGGACTCATATTTATCTTACCAGGAGGGTGAAGAGGGAAAAATCTCCAAAGCTGACAGTTAAAAGAAATGGGAGCTAGCCAAGAAAAAAAAAAGCCATTTTTCCTGATCTACCACCACATACATAAATATGTGGAGTTGAATAAACTGTAATTTGGTCAGATGAGACCCAAGATTTGATTTTTCAACAAGCACTCTAGATGGCTTTGGATGAAAATGGGTTAAAAGCAGCTCATGTAGACAAAGTATGGAGGATCTGTGATGCTGTGGGCCTGTTCTCTAAAGGCCTTGATAACGTTAGGTTGATCAGACTGGAACCTATTTTTGAAAATAATACAGAACCTCTAGTACAAATGTCACACAGGCCTACTAATAGAAGCTATTCAAAATGGGAAAGACAAGTACATGTCATTCAAAAAGGCAGATGTGTTTTCATTTTTAGTTAGTCTGAGCTCATATCTAATCAGAGAAATGATTAAAACATCTGAAACAGACAAACGAGGCCAGAGGAGGACCCAATGTTATCTTGGACGAGGGGAAAGGAAGTTAATAAAAGAATCTTCAAAGATCACTGGTTCAGATTATGCTACTAAAAGAGATAAATAATCCAGAATTTAAAGCATCTGACATGTTTACAATAAAGCAAGTAAACAAGAACATTAACTCGGATGTTGCGTTAAACCAATTTATTAATTTCTTAAATTCTTCATACATTCAGCACTTGGAAAGAGAAAAAAAAAACCCAACAAAACCAAACTGGAACTAAAAGCAAAATTAAAATTACTAAAAATTGTAAATGTTACTCTATCAGAAGATAATCCTCTGTATTTCATCTTCCTAAATATGAGGGGTCAGGCCGGTCGAGTCTTCGCCCCAAAAACATCTGCTAAACACAAACTTGGGGGCAACATCTTTTCCTATCATGGTTACAGTGTTGAGATCAGTAAACGTTCCTCACCTGCTTCAACACGACAACCATCTCTGGCGGAGAAAATAATCCTGATTCAAAAATAAAACAACCTTCACTTTGACTAAGGGATTATTGTAAAGTTTGTGGTATATACATAGATATATTTGACTCTTAGTGCCGAACAGTAAAATGGCTTCTAGAAAATATGTCGGGTCATGGTCGGGGATCTATTTTGGACTGGTTTTTATTACAGGGCTCTGAGGAGGAAGGAACTGTGTAGCCGCAAAACTAAAATACTCAGGCGGTCCCCAAAACCTCAGCTGGACAAAATGAGGTGGAAGCATGAAACCGCCCTCCGCTGCTTCTCTTTAATGAAGAACTGACAGAACAGAGATGAAGAGGACTGGTCGCAACTGGAGAAAAAAAAAAAAAAAAAGCTTCTGAAGGATGAAGACAAACGGACAATTTCCTGTTGATCAGAAGTGATTTTCTGTGAACAATAAAAAGGAGGGGGATATGACAGACGTGTGTAGAAGACAACACTGGTGTCATATTAAACCTTTTAAAGCAAGGTGGGGCAGATAGTGAGGACCACTCATCATGAGGCAAGACAAACGTTTCGCCTCTCATGACTTCCTGTCTGCTACATCCTCTGCCTCCCCCCCTCTTCATCGTTCCCTGCAGCATCCGGCCCCTCAGCGGCGCCTGTCCCGAGGGTTGCTGCGACTACGGGAACGCCGTCCGCCGCCTGACACTGGCGAGGGTCGCCTGGATCGGTGGCTGCTGTCCCTCCTCTTGTCCCCTTCTCTGTCTCGGCCACGGTTCCGCTCCCTCTCGGTATCGGCTCCTCTCCCGGACGCTACGCCGCTTGCTGCAGCGCCGCTATCCTTCTCCCTGGCCTTGAGCCTCTCTTTTTTCTCCTCGTCACGTTTTTTGTCCTCCTCCTCCTCTTGCTCCTTGCGTCTTCGCTCGCGCTCCTTCTGCCGTTCAACGCGGTCTAAGACCCTCTGGTTCGCCTACATTGGCAAAACAATGAGTAGGTTAACCATAAAGTTTAAAGCAAGACAAAAAACAAAAACAAAGTAAAGGTGTGACCGACCTGTTCCTCAGTGAGGGGGAGCCAGTATATACAGGGAGCTGCTTTGGTCTTGAGAAACAAGTCATCTAGCAGTTTAGCAGGAGGTTCATCTCCTTTCTCTGTTAGAGAGAAAACAGACATGGATCATTGCGACACGTCACTACGACCAGTGAATGGAGAGGTGTGGAGCTGCGTGTCAGTATATCCTAGGGATGAGGTTCAGTTGTTTTTAAATCATACATTCTTCTTGTTTTCTTCCACAGTCTGAACATGTCATTTACACACAGTCTTTTGGAAAAAATCCCCACCCCTTGTTTTCCACATTTAAACCACAAACTTCGGTGTATTTTATTGGGATTTATGTGACCGCAACACAAAGTAGAGCATAATTGGGAAGTGGGAGGAAAATGATACATTGGTTTTCACATTTTGTGTAAGCGCAAACTTGCAGCTGAGATTTTAATGAGTACTAGCTTGGGGGTGTAACGGGGGGCCACAATAAAATACATCTAAGTTTTAGGCTGCATGACGAGATGTGAAAACGTTTGATGGGTTGGAAAACTTTTGCAACCCGGTGTATCTCAGTAAAAGGTAATGTTATGAAAACTAAAGACTACATGGCATCCCCCTTCCATTCTTCACTTTGTATTTCCACTTGATCCCACTAAAGTGTCTTACCCTTCTTATCAGTCTTCTTCTCCTTACTTTTGGCCCTCTCCCTCCTCCTCCTCTCCCTCTCTCTAGAACGAGATCGCCGTCCCTCCTCTCCGGGTCTGGCAAATTCCCGGACCTTGTCCCGGTCCCATTCTCGCTCTCCTCGAGCCCTTTCTCGCCGCTCCATCTCCCTTTGACGCTCTGCCCACAGATCCCGCACTCCTCTGTCCCTGTCCCGATCACGCTCCCGGTCTCTGTCCTGATCTTTGTCCCTGTCTCGCACGGGCATTAGAGGGGGCAGCCGGGGCTGCGGAGGAGCAGCAGCCAGGGCAGCATGATCCTGGTCTTTCTCTGGCTTCCGGATCCCTTTGTGGTAGTCCAGCTGTTAAGGTAAAAAACCCCACAATTTTAAACAAGACATTAAACCAGAAAGACAAGAACTCCAATAGAAACCAGGACTAAACTGTAGCCATTTCTTTTTAATCTGTGAATGCACGGCATAGGAGATGGTGTTTCAGACCTTCCTTACCTCATCTTGCTCACAGAAGTCTATACTGAGCACCTTGGGATTACTAGGAGGCCATTTGACTCCATGGAGAGCTGTCCTGGTGGCAACTGCTTCCTCTGTTGTTGCGTACTGCAAAGACAGGACAGAACAAAACCTTTACTTTTAAACTGTACCCTCAGCTCCAAAACACATGAGCAGCCTGAGCCTCCCTCCACCTGTTGTTGATCTGAAATATTCAGAGATGTGAAAAACACAGACATGGTGAGGAGAATAAAGGAGCTCCATCCATCACTGTTCTTCAGGTAACACTGTTTTACAGCTACAGATGGTGAATTAAGTGTAGGCCGGCTACCTTGTCAGACAGCCTGACTATCCAGCAAATACCAGCTTCTTGGACTGTAAAGAGTAGAACCACAGACTCTGGGAAATGGAAATTTTTTATAACAGGTCAGGTGTCATTCCCTCCTGAAAACCACACAGTCTTAGCACAAATCTCCCAAACATATCGACATAATGAAATCCAATCATCTCCAACTAAAACCCTCTCTAAAACTGGAGTGCTCATCTTCCCAACCAAACACCACAGCATCTGCATCCAAACTGAATCTGTCTCTCATATCATCAACGGTAGCTGAAAACTTGGTTTTCATGATTAGTGACCTCTAAAGATCATGTTGCCTCCATCATTCGATGGTGCTGCTTGGCATTTCTAAACATAAAGGTCAGGCCATCCCTAACCCAACAAACCCAGCTGCTCGTGCAATCTATGGTCCTGCAGATGGTCCAGAACATGGCACCGTGTCTGGTCTTCAGTCAGCCTAAAAGAGCACACGTCACCCTTCTGGGCGTGGAGCTCCATCTAGAAATATCTGCCGCTTCAATATAAATGTCAAGGAATGTCAATGTCTTTTTGACTAGAACTTATAAAAATCATAATAAGACCATTTAAGAACAATCTGTAACGGTTTGATTCCTGATAGATTCCGTGTTTTGCGCCATGCCTTCCCAGTCCCAAATGACGAGCGTTAAATTGTTTCTACTTACTGTGACATAGCAGTGAGACTTGATCTTGTCGATCCAGAAACCCTCCTCCACCACACTCCCTGTTCGGTTCAGCAGCTCTTTGAGTTGGAGCAGAGTGAAGGGTCGGACCTACAATAAAGAGGTCGTGATCAGAAGGTAAGACACCGTTATGTAAACTAGTGGGGAATGAGCTGACAGATTTGTAGCTCATTCAACAGCAGCAAACAGAGGAAACAGTCGGAGATGTTCTTCGTTTCTTTATATCAGGAGTGGGAAACCTCTGGCCGTGTACGGCCCTCCGAACTCATCCAGGTTACTGATAGCATCATCCACATCTCAGCCAGGATTATAATCAGGGATTACAGCAGAAGTGCTCCACAGTCAGCAAGAGACGAGCTAGAATTTGTTGTCCAATAACGTTTGCAGCGATGAAGAAAGGAGCTCATGGACGGATGCAGCTTGATGACAATGGTGGGAGTATGGATGCTCAACAATCACGGTTAACAAAGATCGCTGAGCAACAGGACATTAGGAGAGCAAATATTACAGGGACTGAATTAGCTGAATTATGACAATAAATGCATGCTCCTGATATAGCCAAATCCTTTAAAAGTTCAGAAGATCATCTGCAGACCAGGTCACTGATACAGCAGACCTGGCTAAAGAGAAGCGGTTTTCAAACTGCACTAAGGTGGATTCGAAAATATCAGATCTGTTCATATTTAAAAAGAAAAATATTTGTATTCTCTAAAACTGAAAATAATAATTTGCATTATATAAGATCTACTTTAGATGTTTCATTTTATCTTTGGAGGTATTATATTATGTTCTTTTGAAAGGAAGAAACTATTAAAAAACCAGAAACAACTGAAATCTACAGATCTTAAAATGAACATACAAAAACCTGATAACTGTGGTTGTATCATCTTCCCAGCCCTGCTTTATGTTTCATTCTCTCATATGTTCCTGTTGCTCAGTGCTATCCTGCCTTCGGTCGGGATAAAAACTGTCCATCTTTTAGTGCCTCCCCCTGGCCAAATGTCCTCATTAGTGTTTAGCACTAAAAAGAAAAGACAGTTTCTATGATTCCCATTTCTTAATCAGGTAGTTTTAGTATCTTGAGGGTAAATAATAATAATAATAATAATTGCAGCAGGTCTTTAACTGGACTGAAATTAGCCAACCTAACCTCACCACTATGTGCCCTACAGTCCTGCCTCCATGACACAGGGCTAAGAAATGTACTGACTAAAGGTATAATGTCTCATCTTGTCATCGTCTGGTGAGTCATGCCCTGTGCCGATCCATTTGAGATTACACCTGACTGCAGCTGGAGCACCTGGGTAATTGTTCCTGACTAATTGCGGGTCTAGCAATGATGTAGTTACCACTGGCATCAACAATCTACACCTCATTCATGAAAAATGTCCTGTTTTTCTCCAGTGCAAGCTGAGCAAATTTAAAAGTATTTGGAAAAATCTCATTTTTGCTGTATCGTCTTTTCTATTTTATACATAAAGCTAAAAAAGAATTTTTTTTTCTGTACTTTAAGTCTTGAGTAACTCACCAGGTTTATCACATGGATGATGTTGGACACTTTTCCTTGAGGCGGGGAGGGCTGCCTGGTTGTGCGAACGGGGTCGTCGATCGTGACGGAAACACCGGACTTCTGCTGACTGATGGAGCGCCGCACCAGACTGTCGCTGGGAGTTACTGAAGGACAGATGGGGAAGTAAAATCGTCAAGTGGGTAGAAGGTGGTGGATTAAAGGTGCAAAGAGTTGGATTGATGAATTCACTGAAGATTCATGAGATGACAAGACGGAGATATTTAATTCTTCAACATTTAACTGTTAGTGCGTCCAGCTGGGATTAAATAGGGATGATCTTCCAGGGCTGCAGAGGAGGCACCAGATTTTGATTCAACCGACTTCATTCCTTTTTCTCCATGTGAAAAGTCCAGACTTTTCTAGACTCAAATTTCCAGTCATTGTTTTTTTAGACAATTCCCTCAAATCTAAAAGTTCACCATGTCTTTTTGACAGATATTTCTACAATGATCAGAGTTTAAACGGGAAAGCCACAACAACCAGAGAACATGAATTCATGGATGGATAAATGTTGGACAGATGGAAAGCTAGGTGAATGATTGATGGTGGACAGATAAATCAATGGATCCAGCTTTTAGACTCTATTTGAAAGAACCGTATTAATGCTGATAGATGTTAAGTTTATTTCTGGATTCTGTGTGAAACCAGCCCTTTGTAAAAAATAAAATAAAATAAATAAAAGTACATTTTTAATGTAATTTAGTGAATTACAAAAACTCTGCAATGCAAAAAGATAAACTAGTTTAAAGAAGGGCTAAAAAGAATTAAAATGTGGTAAGATTTACCTTTCTTTGCCTCTCCATCTAGGCTGACAGACATCTGGGTTTCGGACGTTTCATCTGAGAGGCCGCTCTTCTTTTTCTCTCTTGAAGTCTTGTGTTGGTTTTCACCCTCTGTTTTCTCCATGTCTTCTCCTACGTTAGTTTGTCCATTTTCCTGGCTTTCACTGGGAACAACCTGAGATAGAATAAAACAGTTATCAAACTGTTTTTTTTTTTTTTTTTTATACCTGAGAAATAAAGAAATTGAGCAGCAACAAGATGCTTCCCCCCAACCTGCGTGACGGTGCGTCGGATCTTGAGGCCTTGGTCTGGGTCGCTCCGACCGGTGTCAGAGTTCTCCTCGTCGCCGGACATCTGCGGTTCCTCGGGATGAAGGTCCACAACCACTTCCTGGTTCACCTTGATGTCAGGAATCAAGGACTGAAGGAGGGAGCCAGAACACAGGAAAGGACAGAGAGAAAAGACATAAGATATTGGAAGACAAACTCAATATTTAAACCAGTTAAAATTAATGCATTTGTTTAGTCAAGAGATTTAAACTTGTTGAACACAATGTTAAAGCAGGTTAAATGCAAATCGAGTCGAATTTCCCCCCCAAAGAAGCCAATTTAAAGCATGTGAAGCAATTTATGGTATTTAAAATATGTGAAACTATATTTAGAGGGTTGAACACTTTTGAGACAACGTGTTGTGTACTTTTCTCCCAGTGAGGTACCGGTACCTTCAAGGAGTCCGTGGTAATGCTGATTGATGGTTTCTTAACAGTGACTGCTGTGCTGGAGCCCCATCGCCTCTTCCTCCCTGCTGCGCCTCCCGTTTCAGACTCTCCTGCTCCTCCGTCTGTGCTGGCCGGAGATGCCTTGCTGCCTGCAGGTGTTGGAAAAACACTTTACCACCCTGAAACATTGGTGGCGCACTCTACAGGGAACAGAAACGAACAAACAAGCTACTGCAAGCCCACGACCTGCAATTAGAAAGAGATTCCTTTGACCCACATAGTTTAGACAAGATTGGCAGCAACTTGTGAAAAATGACTTTGAATAATTTGTAACAGAAGCTGTGAGTCTAATTCACATTAACTATATACCAAGTATTTAAAGGCTATATGTACTGTTCAAATATTCGTTGTGCTTTGTGTTAGCAGCTACAGTGCTAACGCATGAAGAAAAAGGGATGTTCTTCAAATATGGACACAAAAGAAGAATGGACATGTTAGGTTTGGGTTTTGTTGTAACCTTACAATGCAGTTACTGTGTACAAGCTAGTAATTGTGATTAATGTTAAAGGTAAACCATGTGAGGAGTTAAAATCCTCTGTGGATGACAAACTACTGTTCCAAGCTCGATTACAGGTGGTAAAAAAATCAATTTACTATAAAACAACACGAGACACCTCACAGGACTGTTTTGTTTTTTTTAGCACTCTCACACACTGACCTTGCTTCATTCGGAAATCCGTGTAAAAGCGACAAATATTTGCCGTTTGTTCAGGACTGAGTTGAATAACCAGACAAGTAGATCACCAAACTCCTTTCAGGGTCAGTTTTCTCCTGTGTTATTGACAACTCATGCACACCCTTCCTTCTTCTGTTTGTCAGAAGAGACACGCCGGCATAGCTCAGAACTTTACATTCCTTTACGGTACATTTCAGAAATAACAAGTCCTGAAAACAGGTCCAAGTGTTCAGCAGTTTCAATTAGTTAAACTAGTAGGCCACTCATCATGCCCTCCAAAGAAAACAACTTTACTATAATGTTTGTTAAAGCGATGCCCTCCAGGGCTGCTGTGATTCTCTCAAACATTTTCTTTCAACATTAGATGCTGTTTGTCAGTTTTTAACCCAGCTTGGGCCATTATCTTTTGGGATGTTTCCTTCTGTAGAAGAAATAAACCAGACCTTTCTGACAGGCTACTAATCAACTCAAGATCTCATTTAAAACAAGTTAAGCTAAGTTGTAAGTGCATAAAGTTTAAAATTTTAGGTCCAAGAAACAGTTAACTCTGGCAAACAAGTCAAAGAGAGTTGGAGCCCTCATCTCTGCTGTGAAATCTTTCGTAATTATGAAAATCACCTGTTGTAGCTGCTGCTCATTAGAGCATGAAAACAAAAAGGCTAAGAAAGCTTTCCATTTTTTTATTTAGAAGCTCAAAAACAAACCCTGGAGTTCTAACCGTGGTTCTACAATGTTTTAATTGGCCGATGTTCCTCATTTAGCTCCTGATGAAAGCTAAACTGGTGCTACATTAGCACCAGTTTTTCAAGGCTAGAGCCACAGCTTGGACGATGGAAACATGAAGGACTGCTGCTAAGTAAGCTCTAGCACCAGCTAAGAACTGGTACTGGTTTGAAGGAAAAAAATCCCAAAGCAAACAAGTTTCTCCACCTTATTGTGCAGCCTTATCTGACTCAATTCATTAAACTAGATTTCAAGTTTCCACATCATCTGCACATAAGCAAAATGTTACAACCCAAACTATTAAGACAGCAAGCAAAAGTTTCTTATATTTAATAAGACAAATGTTCTTAAATACGTTAAAGCTTATTCAAGTGCTGCCTGCAGCCAGCTGCAACATACGAGAGCAGGGTCTGCCTACAAAGCACAACACTGGGAAAAAAAAAAACAACTATATTTGACGTGCGGTTTCTTTGTGCTGTAATTGGTGATGCTGGAGATGATAAAAATGCAACCGCAATACTTACCAGTCAGGGATATCTTGCGGGCAGCAAAAGCCTTCGGAGTGGTACTCTGGAAAGACAGGGAGACAGAGAGAACATACAGAAACCCCAGGGGTGTGGGGCAAGATGAGAACCCAGAGTCCAGACCCAAACGGGCAACAACACAGAGGAGGTGAAAAGGAAAAGTGGAGGAGAGGTGGGGAAAGGTGTGTTAGAGTAACTGAGACCAGCAGGCTTAAACTATGTCACTTTAAGGGCTGGGTGCTTTGGCTGATCCCCACTGAACGATCAGAGTCATCCACCTATGCTCAGCAGCTATATCTTTACTGTGTTTGTTTAAGACTGATATGAAGAACAAAGCAATTACACAAAATGTGCATTATAATGTGAGTCAGGAAGAAAATATCTGGTTATATCTTAAATTCTGACAAGAAATGCAGTAAAAGATGCTGTTATTGTGTTTTTAATCAAAGATGTGCTGATGCTCAGAAGGTTGGTGCTGTAACTAAATGTAGACACCAAACAGGTGGGGAGGTGAGTGTTTAAACATCTTTTACCATCATTAATAATGCAGGTAAAAAATCCCCTCTCCAAATTCAAAACAGCACCGCTTTAGCTTCACTTTAAATAGGAGAACCCCAAATTTAGTACAACTTTAAAATAAAAAATACCTAGTGGTTTAAACAGGTTAGCTACATTACCAAAACCCCAGATCTCTCCACGGTTTTAATTACAGGTAAAATTAAGATCAAGAAGAAAGTGAATATATCACTTTGTTAAAATTGTAGACTTTTAAAATAGAGGAATACTGACAAGTCATGTCCTGGTACCATTTAAGACCTTATTCCTTACTGGCTTGACTATGGCCCAACCGCACGACAGTGTGCACTGTGCCTAGGAAACAAGGATCCAATCAGAGAAGGCAGAGCAGTGAGTGCAGGGCTCGATTTCAGTGTGCAGATTAACCCGCAGGCAGGCACTGATCACTGGGTCGGACTTGAACAGGGCAGGGGAAGACTTTCTCTGGGCTTACTGCTGCTCACACAGTCACATTTCAGTCTTTTAGGAACCGCAGCTTTCATAGTGTTGCCTGGTGGATGCTGATGGAGGCAGGGGGTGGAGTTAGTGTCTCTCAGGTGTGATGTACCTCTGATGGAGGAGAGAAAACAAAAACCTGCCAAAATTCATCAAAATTGTCCCAAATGGCTTTAAGATGAAGCAGCAACAAGTCAATGAGGTTTTTGTTTGTTGTCCAAGTCATTCGAGTCGTGTCCAGATCCAACAGCAGCTTAAATGATTACAGTCTATTGCCTCCCAGTCTCTTAAAGGTGAAATCAGTCTTTAAAAAAATAACAATCGGGGGAAGTAGTTAAAAAAAAAAAAAAAAAAAAAAAAAACCAGGCTTGTAGTAGTGCTGGTGCTGAATGCCTCTGGGCTCACGCCACATGTACAGCATGAGGACATGATGCGGGTGCAACAACAAATGGACATAAACGAGCAGAAGGATCCTGAGAATCACAAACTCCATGTAGACATTTGTGGAATATGCTCGTTGTCTGGATTCAGACTGGAGAGGCATCGCCTGTTGACTGCATTCAGTTTTGCAGGACGATCAGGTTCTCTGTGCGCCCACAGAAAATCAAAGCAGGGTATGTTGTACGGCGTGTCCTTCCAAAGTCAAAAGTCCTACCCATGGCAGCACTGACAGCTTTTCACATACAGTCAAAAGTGTATAACAGTTTGTGTTGGAATGATGTGTCCAGGCATCAGCTTTACGAGTTTACTTAATATTCCACACGTTTCAAAGCGGGAGCAAAGGGTTCATACTGCTGTGATGTCCACAAGAACGGATCTGACTCATTAAATTGTCCATTGAAAAATAAATAAAAAATAGTCCAATATTTTGAGGCTGGAAGTATTTTTCTTTGGTTGTAACACCTGTATGAGGCCCCGCATCAATTCTCAGTCCAAAGTCAATACTCCACTGCACAAATAGAGGGCAGCGTGGGGTTATAAGCAGAGTTTCAATCCAAGCTGGAGCTGAAGCATTCTTTACTCTCCCTGAGGACGACGCCTCAAGCCTGTGCTTCTCCTCAAGATGGTGGGCAGGAGAAGCAGGGAGAGGGGGACATCGACCCCACGTGGTGCAGTACAGTCCAGTTTTGCTCAAACCAGTGGGCTTCCAACCCCTGCGCCCAGGTTACCATGACAACTGTGAACCGCTGCAGTTGTCAAGGCTGCTGCTTCTGCTACTCGGCAGAGCTCTGATGTGAGCTCCAGTTCCTGCTGGCTCAGCTCGTCAATGAAGGGCCATGCTCAGGTTTTACTCAGTGCCGGGGGGTTGCAGACTCTGGGCCTAACTCAGGTACCATCGGCGCACTTTGGCATAGCGGGACAGGAGTTGTAGAAGGAGTAGGAGTGGAAGAGGTGTTGTTGGTGGTGTTGGTGGTAGTAGTACTCAGCAGGTACCAATAGGGGCAATGGAAGAGGCATGGGCACCTTCATAACAAAGCAATCAATGGGGGTTTAAAACAGCAATCACACCATCAATATATAGTGAGAGAGAGAGAGAAAAAAGAGAGAGAGAGAGAGAGAGGCGATCATGATGGGACAAAGAGGCAAATAATGGACAGAGAGAAGAAGAGAGAGTAGCAGGAACGGGAAATAAAAAGACAGGAAACGAGTGGGAATGCAAACAAAGTGACAACAATATTAAAGAAACAGTAGAAGCAAGCTCTGATCATGCATCTCAATGTGCACACACGGTTAATGTGCATTATCCATGCAAACCCAAAGAACTTTCAGAACTAAAACAAGTGGAGCCAATATAAGCCATACACTGAAAACTGATACAACACAGATCCTTAACTCAAAACTCTATTAATGTAGATTCATTTAAATCCCTGCTGCTGTTCTTCAACTAGTTAAGCCCTAAATGTAAAATGAGCTCTAAGAAGAATTCATTGTGGAACAATTAGTATCTGCACATCATATTATTCCTATTTCCAATGTAAAGAAGCAAACCATCTGCCAGTACGTCCTGGATAATGTAGTTCTGCACAAGTGTGACATGCAAAAGCATCTACACTGAACGGACAGCGGCAAAATCAATAGAAAGTAGAGGTGCACCAATTGGATTCTCCCCGGCTGTTTCTTTGATGACTGACCTGTCATTTTTCACCATTTTTACCATGTAAGAAAGAAAAAATGCCTCTCAGAGGTAGTCGTTTTGAATAAAACAAGAAATTGTGGAATTGCAAGATTATACTTATTTATTCACAAGAGCATATGTCCATAACATTTAGCTGAGGTTTCCAGAAAGAAATCAGAGTACACCATGTACTCTGATGCTTGATGCCAGAAAAGGTGGGAGTGCTTAGTTTGGAAGAATTTATTAAAACTGGGAAAACAAAACAAAACCTCTGCATTGACCTACTGATTACAAACCAGAGTCAATCGAGGTTAAATTGACTGATATCGGACTGACCGATTGGTGCATCTCTATTTAAAACAAACAGTACAGCGATAAACTTTCACTACCTCTATGATCATTTTTCTATCGTCATCTATTTAAACTGTTGTGACCTGCCTACTCTGATGGTGGATGCAGTCTTGATTAAATAAAGTCAATGATCCAATCAGGATTTAGTCCTGAGCTATGCTTTCTGTAGAGCAAACCCACCCTGGCACATGTAGGCAACCAGCTTCTCCCTATATGGTATGCCGGAAATGCCGGAACAGTGAAAAATAAAAATACTGCTGCCAGAGAGAGCTCAATAAGAGGCTATCCCTGCAGTAAAAAAACATCAGCATTGTTAAACATAATTTCTAAGCGATAGTTGGTATCTGGCAGCATACCAGCTTCCTCCCTCTTCCACCTTATAAGAGATTAGGAGCGATACAATAAGCATGCACTCTCCTCACAAAATGGAAGCCCGACTTAAAACACGATCAGCATCTCTGCACTCTCATTCAAGCAGCATCAGCACTTAACCTTCCACTGCATGGCCCAGGCAGACAACAGATGTGTGCGAGACCGTCCACATGAACAAGCTTGCTATGAAATGTAAGTTGCATTAATAGCAAATAGAAGTAATGAGTTAATTCCCAGGAACTCCAAAACCCAAGTCCAACTCAGCCCCCGTTGTTTCAGTATTTATCTGAGGATCCAATTCAATAATTTGGGAAACGGTTTGTGTTTAAATGACATAGCTACTTTTGTATTGAAAGATCTCCAAAGGAGAAAATTCTACACGTGCCAAAATAATTCATGTTTGACAAAACTTTCGGGCTCTGTTGGTTTTGAGTGAGCCTCCCCGAGCACTGCTAATGAAACATGCTTTCACATAAGAGGATGCATATTAGTGGGAGACAGAGTCAAGACCCAAACACCCACACCCTCCCAGTGACCTTACCTCCTCCATTCGGCTCTCACTGCTCTCTGGCTCAGCTCCAGATGCTGGCTGCTGGGCCATGGAGCTCTCAGAGTCTGGTTCCACTTCCGTAACAGCGGCTGTGCTGGGTTCGGACACCTCCCTGCAAGAAATGATGGTAAATGAACTGGTTATTACCAAAATCCCGCTGGGCAGAGGCTAGCAGCTCCTTGCATGTTTAGCTCAATGTAGGCTAGTACAACTCTAACTACTCTTTGTAGAAGGACAAATACTTTTTCACAGCACTACAAATAATAATAGAACTGCTAGAATCGCTTCCACTAATCCCTGGTCAACTCTTATGACCTATGAATGTGATTATGACCCTCTGAGATGAAAAATCTTTTCTTAAAAGAACATGGGCACCTTTTAACAGCAGACTATAAAGAACATTATAGAAAATGTGTTTAACTCATTGGTTGTCAAAGCTGTCTTCATTCTCATTGAAAGAAGTTGGTAAAATATCAATTCTTTTTTTTCCATAAAAATATTTTTATAAAAAAGAAAATGTATTAATATTAATAAAAATTGGGGTCTTAGTTTAGCACTAATTTGAAGTGTTTTCGTCTCATGACCTGGAAGCTATTGAAAAACAAAACAAAACAGAATTTTCCATATAAAATAGGAGATCCGTGTCTCATTAGGCTGGTGTAGTCGCACAATTCAAATTTGATTATCAGTGTTTGGGTCACCAGGAAACTACAGATGTTTTTGGTGTGGACGGGCTTTTTGTTTTGACTGACTGGAATTTGTTGGTGGTCCCTAAGCGAACCAACGCATTCAGGAGCGAGTAAACAGTCTCGTGGACCGCCGTCTTTGTCACAGCACGTGGCATGAAAAGCCAGCGCTGTCTGGAATAAACCACGGAGAGAATCTCTGCCGAACGTTTAGCTTAAAACTAACTTCACGGCGGGCTAAAACCCGCACATTTGGAGGGACGGAGGAGGGACTATCAAATCAAAACGGTTTAAGGGTGGAGACTAATGTCAGACACCGCCCACCATAAGACCCCTCCCCATTCCACAGCCGGTGGTTCCTGAAACCCAAACAAGGGTGACCGGCATGTTTCACAATGAGCTATATGAGGGTTTGCAGCAGGACACAAACGAGTAGGTCAAGACAGAGGAAACGCAGGACGAGTCAGAGGAAGGGCGCTGGAGGCTGGTGATCTGGGTCACCGATGCTATAAATACCTCTCCAGCTAACTGACACCCAGGGTCACAAACTAACTCATACTTCTAGATGTAAACTCATAAATGAGGCTGTGGGTGGTCTTTATCTGATCCATCTGGGGATCACTCAGCTGTACGCATTCATTGTGCTTACAATAAGCCAGACCTCACACACTCCTGTTCTTCTATCGGTGCATTTTATTACTTTTCAGGCTATCTACAATGAAACTAAAACAATAAAAAATAACCCAAGCAACATTTTATTTTTAGCTAACCATCAGCCCACTCTGACAGCATCATCAGAGAAGCTTCTGCCTCTGTGGTTTTAGTTAGTACAAAAGCATCGCCCTGTAGGTGGGAGAACCCCATCCTCCAGCACCCTTCATTCCCATCTCTGTCCACCTTTTCCTTCCCTGCCTGAAGTTCCCTGGAACTGCATGTCACAGTTTACATACAAGGGAAACTATGAAAAGCAACGGAAAGTATTTTTGAAATGTAAAGCATATTAAACTGGTCAATTAGGAATGATTTTCCTTTAGTTTGGTGAAATGTATATCCTCTTATTGTTCTAAAAGAACTAACAAAAAAAAAAAACAATGCAAAATACAATACAGTAACACAAATGTGACAATAATATTTACCAAACCGAAATATGCTTTTTTATTCTTAACCAAGCACTGGTTAGTCTGTACAACAGAAAGAAATAAGTCCTATTATGATGTCAGAGGACATCACAACTACAGCCCACTGATGGTTACACTGTCAATGAGGGAGTTTAAAGCATGCAACACATTTCCCATCACAATGAATAAGATGCATTTCTTTAAAGACTGAAAATAAGACAAGCATAGAGAAATCTGTTGACTGGATTCCCGCTTAATCGTCCCTGACTGGTCACAGCCTGTTTAGAAACAGAAAAATGGGAATCAACCGTACATAAACATTACTGCACTGTGCTGACAACACTCTTTAGTGTGAATGCCGTTACTGAGGGAGGAAGAATCAATGATGGGCATTTTCAAAATCAGTAAAGTCAGGAGAAGCACAAGATGTCAAAGCTTTTAAAAGAAGTAAGGTTGCTACAACATGTCATCGTTTCATTCAGGCTACAAGACAGCGAGACAGAGCAAAACATCAACTGATAGCAGGAAAACCAAACAACAGCGTAGTTGTTCTGTTTTATCCTTTTAGCCATCAACCCCTGGGCTACACTGCATATGACAGCTTTGTGGAAATCTCAGAGTGAAAGTAAGGATCTAGATTCTCTAGGATGACACAAAAACAGCATTTAACAATGCTAACTGTGCTAACAGCAAATAACTGGTCACAATGTCAACTTGGTAATTATGGTCTTTGTTTGGGTTTTTTTTTTTTTATATTCGTGCACACCTGCTTCACAACAGCAGCTCTCACACATGTTGAGCTGTTCAATGACCACTCACTGCAGAAAAGTAAAATATTATATATTTTGAATGGTGTTCTTACATATAGTTATATTACAGTCCTTAAAGTATAATCAAAATCAATTAAAATTGGAGTGGGCGGGTCAAAGATTTAGAAAAAAAAAAAAATCAGACCGGAAATAAGCCACAGAATTTCATAGTCTAACAACATGCTTTGCCAGTCAACCTTTGTATTTGTTTCTTTGAAGATAATACGCAAAGTATCTTTCAGAGGAGGGACGGAAATATAGTACCGTATTTTCCGCACTATAAGGCGCACTTAAAAACCACTAATTTTCTCAAAAAATGACAGTGCGCCTTGTAATCCGGAGCGCCTTATATATGGATCAATTGGTTAATTGGTTGATCCATACTGGTTGTACACGGCGCGCTGTCAAAATGTTTCAGTACGACTGGTAAACTACAAAGCCGCTCCGCTTGCAGCATTACGGCTACCGTAGTCAGGGGTGTCGCCGAAGTAATAGCGGTAAACACTTGTACTGTGCTTACTCCTAGTCCAACACCACTTGTGTGTGTATAACGACCCCAAAACTGCACCTTTCAAGAGACACGCTTACGATGCTGAGTTCAAACTCAAGGCTGTCAGCTACGCAGTCGAACATGGGAATAGAGCAGCAGCGAGAGAATTCAACAGTTAACGCTACTATATTGTGAATGTACTCCGTTTGATTTAGTGCATCAAACTGTTTCTTTTACGTGTTTACTGAATCAGGGAAAAGTTCCCTTTCACGTTTTAACTAACGTTTGATTTAAACTTCAACTCCAATGCATTCCTAACGTGCGGTTGGCTCTATTCAATAGATTTCTATGTAGAGGAGACCTTACCATGAGAGTGAATGGAGTTATCAGAACACTGGTTTGTAGTGTATTAATAAAGTTTGACTGACTGACTTATCTGACTGTTTTGTTGACATTCTTTAGCACAGCTCCATCTAGTGGATGCATAACGCAACCCCAGTCAAACGTTTGACTGCAGTAGCTTCTATTCTATGCGCCTTATAATCCGGTGCGCCCTATATATGAAAACAGTTCTAAAATAGGCCATTCATTGAAGGTGCGCCTTATAGTGCGGAAAATACGGTAATAAGATCAAGCTACAGCTCCAGCAGAGCCTGTTCAACATCCAACACTAAGGAGTAGTCACAGGTTTGGTTTCAGCAAAAGAACGTTTTTACTTTCAGGGACACAGCGCACAATTTCTCCTCGTTTTCCTCAGGATTGGATGTCAAATTCTTCAAGCTAAGGCTAGTGACACACCTGCACGGGTGTAACTAAAGATTCAACCCTTTATGGTCAGGAGAGGGCAAGAGGGTGAAATCATCACACACAGGGTGAGAGTATGTGTATCGCGTCAAAGCAATAAAAGGTCTCAGCAAACAGGTGAATAATCAATTCACCTGGTCCTGGTTTTAAAATAGGGTCCTTTTCATCTGAAAAGGCAGCAAAGAGGAAGCTCATTGAATTGCAACTGAAGAGTAGTATCATACGATGTAAAATGTGCAATAAAAATACCTTCTACTGATCAAACTATAAAAATAAACTGCCAGTTAATTACTTACAGCAGCCTGACAAAATACCTCAGATCTAATACAAATGACCAGACTGACCAGGTAATAAGGCCTAACACATTACCCTATGAAATAAGGTAAAGTGACCTCCCACCGGAGAAGATCATGAATGCTGGAGCCAGCTGGAGAATTATATCACACCATAAGGGACCACTGTACAGCCAGCAGATGTCCGCTTTAATGATCTCCCCTTGACAACGCACAGATCGTTACCAGCTATAGCCACACAAACTCCAAAAATAAATATTCTGCTAGGTACAGGTCTACTGCAAGAACACTGTGGGCATGAAGAACTAGGAACGTGTTCCTTGTGGAATACAAATAGACAAGGAAGAGAAATGTGTTTTTCTTCCACGCACGATTTCTGAGGCCATTAGTTATTCATTAGTGTCCTTCAATAAGCAGCTATTTGAGGCACTGATCAAAAGAAAAGGAAACCCTCACCCCCTCCTCCCCCAACAAAAAAATCTTCCCTGCTCCTTCATCCAACAAAAGGCTTTCACCAACGCCCCCACCCCCGGTCTTCCTCACATGGGCGAACATGCAACACGCTAACCAGGCCAATGTGAATTTTTGACACGATATTTCATAGCCAGGTATTAGCTGCCGGCTAATCAGCAGCATGCGGCGAGAGAAAAACGACAAACGTATCCGCTTCCATTTCTACATTATCGATAGAAAAGTACAAGCAGCAACCTGAAGCCTTCCGTCGCCTCCTGGCTCACCCTTACCCGTTTTTGTTTCCTTCGGACAGCATTATGACCGGCCGTGAAATAGAAACTCCCGGAGGTAAAATCGACACCGTGGGGCTAGTGGCTAATTCGCTCATGTAAGGCCTGAAATCAGACAAAATAAAACGCTAAATCTGGCGCGGTCGTTTCTGTTACAAGCCGTAACACTGCGTCGGTATCAGGGATGCGGTGCATGCACGATGGCCATGTTGGCTAGGACGAGCGAGCCCTACAGAAAGTGTGGCCGTCTTCCGGTTCGGGATTTTCAAAATAAAAGCTTAGTATGACGCTTAAACATGGCGCTTGTCCTTAGCTCACGACTAACCGGTAAAACCTAATAGGTAGGAAAACATTTGTCCTTCGGAAGAGAAAATAAGGGCGGCAGTGAAACGTGTAATGAAGGCATTTTAGGCGCATGAACATAACGTTTCGACAGAGAGGCGTTGTTACGGTGCTGGAACATGGGGGCTCAGAAATTATGTTTTTTTATATTTCAGCACGGTCATTTTCAGTGCACAAATATTAAAATAATATATTACGCACCAGTTATCTGTCAAAAGGCTTGCGTTTTGGGTAAATGTGTATGAATGTGAACAATCTTTGCACATGGTTAGTATTTTTTTATGTTAGCAGCTGGAATAAAATGGACTAAGAACAACTTTGAGTTTGCGATTGATGAAACAGAGATAACATTTAGTAAAATCTTTAAACAGTGGTCTGAATATGCGTTTGCTCATGCTGTCTGACAACAGTTGCTCTAAAGCTGGGTGAAACTATGTGACTTTGTTTCCCACAGACATCTTATGGTATTTGTCTTTTCTTCAGTTTAAAAAGGCCACTGTAACAGTTACCTTAGGTAGTCTTTCAAAAGAAAATAAATCAATGTAAAGCAGCTATCAATTATGAGAATATATTTATATTTATAGTTACATTTTACCAGAAATGGCATAGTGAAAATAGTTTCTGCCCTTTTAATCAATAGAAAGATCTTTATTGGCATTACACTAATCAAACTTTTAAAATTGTTGGAGCAATTTGATCACTTTTCTTTTAGGTGATGAGCTCCAAGTGTTTGAGGTTGGAAGGCCTCCTTGCCACCACCCTAATCATTAGCTCTGTCTAAAGACTCGCTATCAGATTCAAGTCTAGAATCAGACTGGACTGCTCTAAAATGTTAATATGACTTCCAATCAGAAGAAACATGCTGGCAAAACTAAACAATTTCTTTAAACCTGAATCTGTCAGGGGTATGAATAATTTTGGGTTTAATTGTAGACTCTTATGTCTGACTCTTATTAAATCACTGGGGCACTGGCGTGTTGTTAATCCATTTATAGCAAGCAGCTGCTCCTGGGATTCCAGTCCGGTACTTGGTTAAACCTGAAATGCACCAGGTTTTCACCCATGTTATTAAAAGCAAAGCAGTCATAAATACGGGTGCTGTGTCTCTGACATTGTGGAAAAACCCGAGCTGTGTTCAGGGACATCTTAAACATTCTGACGCTCATTTCAGAGAGCGATGCCTCCAGTGGGAGGCATACCTGTAGTGGAATAAACCAAATAAAACAAACATTCTTGTTACAGTTACATCTTTTACAAAATCATGTATTACATCATATCTAATAGCAGAATTAACAAGAAAATGATAACAATGCAATGATGAACAAAAACAAGGCTTCAAAGAACTGGTGCATCTTTTTAAATCGAACCACACTTTGGATTTGTCAACAGAAAAACCTTTACTGAACTGTCATTTAACATGCGTTGTCAACAGACCAAAGACCAGGTACATGGTCATCATAAATAAGGGTTATTCCATGTATTTTCAGAAAGCGTAGAAAAAAATGTCAAAAACTCCTAACGTGAACATGATTGATTTACTCTTTAAACACTGATTTGAAATGAATCTGCGGACTGAATATACACATAATTACATTTGGATCATCTTTATGTTATTTAAAAGTGATCACTTACCTTTTTGAAAGGATAGGTTTCTCTGAATCTTTACTGAACTTAGTCGTTTTATTACCCTCCGCCTCTTGTCCTACAGCTGCCTTCTGCGAGATGAATGAAAGTAGGACAATTGAAAGACGAATGCAAACAAAACGATGCTCATTTAAAGCATGTCAACAATAAGACATTAACGTTGGGTTTACGTTCAGGATGCAAAAAAAGGAAAGAAGACTCGAACCTCTGCAAGATTTAAGATAAAAACAACTTTCAAACTGTTGGTCTGAGAAAAGTCTGGTAGAAAGCAACGGCGGAGACAATACACACCAACTGTGGCATCGTCTTCCATCGGCGTTTACAATGAGCTGTGGCTGTTGCAAAACTAACTTCAAACTATCTGTTTCTTGAAAGTTATTATTAGGGCTCCATGTCACAAAGAGTTTGCCCTCTCTTATGTTGGAAACAGTTTTACTGCAACACATGGTGCTTTCCAAGACAGCTTTTCCTCCTTTCAACATTATACATACAGCCCTACATTTATATATTTACCGGGAAAATAAGTAGAAAGTGCCAAAGTGTTTCTCAGTAAATACATTTCTAATGGGCTATTACTGAGAAGAATGTGTTTAATATTTCTTTTCCCCTCACTAGGTATTGTGTCCCTCGGTACTGGTATCAGGACCTTTAATAGATCATTTATGTACCTTCTTATTTTCACCCACAACCTATTAAGCACCAACCTTCAGCTGACTGGCAGGCTGCATTTTATCCCTGGAGGAGGAAGAAGAGGATGATGATGAGTGTGAATCAGAGGACTCTGATTTGGAGTCAGAATCTGAGGAGGAACCCGAATCTTTTTCTTCAGCTGCCGCTCTTCGGTCGTTCCTCACTTTTTCCTGTTTCTTTTCTTCTTCCTCTTTCAGCCGCTGCTCCTCTCTTCTCTTCTCCTCCTCTTTGTGTTTCTTTTCTTTTTCCTCTTCCTGGCTTCTTTTCTCCTTTTCCTGTTCCTCTTTCTGACGCTGCTTCCTCTCCTCTTCCAGATGTTTTCTTTCCTTTTCCCTCTCCTCCTCCAAGCGTTTCTTCTTCTTTTCTTGCTCCTGTGTTTTGAGACCCTCTCTCTCCAGCTTCTGCTGTTGTTCTCTCTCTCTCCCCTCTTTAAGCTGCCTGTCTTCTTCCGTCTCTCTGATTTCCTGTTGCGTTTTTGTTTCTGATGATTGAAGGGGAGATTCGCTGGAGCATGTGGCAATTGAATGTGCCGTTTCTCCAGAGAATCCGGGAGATGAGGTTGCTTCCTCTGACTCCATCTTGTGCATGAGCAGTGAAAGGGGGCCAGACCTGCGCTTCACAGGAGGTTCAGGGCTGCTAGAGCCAGAGCTGGAATCAGAGTCTTGCCTCTGCGTGGCGGGAAGTGGGAAAGACACCAACCTTGCGTCACGTGGAGCTTCTCTTTCCTGATCATCTGGGGGGCTTTGCTTTGGAGTGTCAGGCAGGGGGAACAGGTTAGGGGGTGGAGAGGGAGGAGGTGTGGGATGCCGCAGCTGCATGGGAGTGTCGTGTACCTGTGGAGGTGGGATGTGCTGAGGAGGCTGAAGCTTGCGTTTTGATCTAGCAGCAGCTGATGACATACTGGGGGCCACCTGATGCTTTGAGGGAACCGCTGCCTTTCTCCTTCGCGCCCCTCCAGAACCAGGTCCCCAGTCCTCGTCATCATCGCTATCATCGTCATCGTCATCGTCTTCATCGCTGTCGTCCTGCACATGATTTTCAGAGGAACTCTGGGCAGATCGACTGAGATTGAGCACTGGATTAGGTGTTCTGGGAGAACTTAGAGTAGCTGCTTCCTTCTCCTGGCCTGGGGCCACGGTGGGCGGACATCCCTGGCTGTCAGGTTGTCCCACGACATGCACTAAGAAGGAGGCAACAGCTCTTGGAGGGGAGCTAGCTGGTGGCTCCTTGTGTCCTTGCTGAAAGGAGGCTCGCTGCTTCCTGCCCCTTGGATCTTCATTAGACTCTCGGTGGTGGAACATAGGAGCAGGTCCATGACCAATCACAGAATTTTCTCCTCCAACATCAGAACCTGAGGCCAGGTTCAGGGAGCCTTGATGCTTTTAGACAAAGAAGTACAAAACAACCATTAAGCAGGTATAATGTATTAATGTTCTGATGTGATATTCTCATCTTAAATGTTTTCATTAGCTGTAAGCAGAAAATCATCATAATTAACACAAATCAAGGCTTGAAAACATCAGTCTGTGTCTAAATAGTCTATATAATGTGTTTCACTTGGTGAATTGAGTTACTGAAATTAATTAAGTTTTAAAGAATATTCTAATTTATTGAATATGACTGTATATTCTTTTGTAAAGCATAGTGGATGTATTCTTTTCTACCATATAAAAATGAACCACTATACATCCACTGTCTTCCCATTTCTTTATTCAGGTAACTGACCTTACTGATGAAGGGAGGGCTATCATTGTCTTCAGACTGGTCTTCATCCTCCTCTGGTCCCGTTGGGCTTTCTGTGCGACAGGGACACAAGACACTGTTTATAGTAATTTTTACCACCAGCCTGGTTAGTTATCTTGAGTGTTTTACTGAAGAGTTATACCATCAGCCTCCTCTTCCTGCTGGGCCTCTTTCGCAAGCCTCTGACGAAGGAGCTCCTGCTGCTGGGCCAGGTACTGTTTAATGAAACTGTTCTGGCACATCTCTTCTCCTATCTACAAAACAGAGCAATGCGAAAACAGGCTTCAGATGACATCGTCTGTACTTGAGATGCTGTCAATCTAATCCAGTTTAAAACAAAATCTCCAACCTGAGAGTTTGGCTGCAGCCCGCTGTGAGATGATGATGATCTCTGGAGGTTTTCCAGCATCAGAGCCTACAGAGGGGTGAATTAATAAAGATATTTAAAACATTAAATGAAACAAGATTGTGTCACAATGATGATGTGAACACAAAAACATGTCTCGACTGTACGCAAATCACAGCGAAGCTCTTCTTTAACCATTAATAGACGCAGCATTTATCTGCGTGTTCACTGTCAACCAATCATACTGTTCTGCTCAACAGTTTACAGATATTTTCAGCACAAACAATATTTACATGTGTAATGATGTTACTGTATATCAAGACCAGCAGAAGCACAATTATAAATATTTATGCCACAAATATTGTAATGAGACATTAATCATTCAGTAGGTGATCTATTCCATCTAATCCTTACAAATGACACACTTTTATTCAGGCATTCACCAAGTTAAATTTAAGACTACTGTTTAAATATACATGAATTACAGAAGTTAAATAAACCTGTCAACTTTCATTTAGTTTTATTTTGGTTCTGATATACGAGTCCAAAGCTTTTACACCAAGGTTTCCCACGTATTCTTACAGTATGTCCTGAGCTTCATTATGGCTTTGAGCAAAATACTATAATCCCCGTTTTCAAGCCAGACCAGTCAACACTTTATGAGGTGGTAGCTGATAACATAACCAGAAAGCTTTAGTTGGAATTGCCTAAACATACAATAAAGCCGTTTAAGCAACAACTGATTCATTGTAAAAAAAAATAAAATCTAATACAATTTAAACTGTTTAGAAACCTGAAGAAACCCTGTTAAAATAAAAAAAAAAGGACAAATAACCATTACGGATAGTTAAATATCTGTTTGCCTTTAGTTTTTTTCAAAAGGCATAAGCTATAATCAGTAAGATCTGTTAAAAGGTTAAATTTAATCTGAGAGTTTATACAGTTGTTTACAGTTTTACATACACGACTGCAACTGTTTCAAAGAATTGCAATTACACAACAGATCACTTATTTGCGGCGCTGCTGTTCCAGGCGTTTTTCTGTTTTCTGCAGAAACTGTAATGACTTTAAATCTACCAACAACCGAGGGGTTTAAATGAATAATCAACCATTACAGTCCCTACAACGGCCAATGAATGTGATACAATAACATAGTTGTTTAACACTGGCACTTATAAACAAATCACCAGCTGGTATCAAACATCCTAAAACACCAAATAATCAAACTTATTTATGAGTTTAAACATCCTTTACTGATAAAATTTGTTGGTCATTCAAGCCATCAGCCTTTCTTAAATATCCTTCAAAACTTTCACTGGTATCACATTTTTTTTTTTTTTTACAAATAACAGTTATGTATTTATTGAGTTAAAGAGGCCTGTTTATTCTGGCAAACATGCCAGGCATTGACTAATATACATTCCTGCACGGAACATATTATTTGTGCCACTGGATAAAGGTGGTTGTGACCGCACTCCTCTTGTAATAAAAACTGAGACTTTGACTAAACTTTTCGTGAATAAAAAAGCGCATACATTGGGCTACTGAGGATTGTGGGACCAGTTAAACTTAACCTCAAAGTGTTTAAACAAACTACGTCACCGGTTGCTAATTGGCTAAAAGTCCTATTCAAAAAAAAACATCATCTAGATATATTCAGGAAACAACAGAAAAAGCGCATACCTTAGTAGGTGGTGACGCCTATAAACATGTTTACATCGCAACGCGCGCCCCCGTGACCCCCCCACGCAGACACGCAGTGCGCGCGGACGGGGACTGTCATGTACCGTACACTCTGTGCGGCTGTTGGCTACTCTCAGCTTAGGCCTCGACTTGACAGGTGCACAGTTCAACTGTGTGCAACACGGTGCTCGGCGAACTGTTACAAATCCAGTCTGAAGCTGTTCGGTAGGTAATTTAGTTGTACTGTCAGTAAGAACCAATAGAATGCACTGTTGTTTACGTGTAATATCGTGTGCATGGCGATTTATGCATTCCCGCTTCTACACACACTGTTACGGCCTCTAACGTTTACCACCCTCCTCCCCCCCTCCCCCGATGCCATCGCTCGCCTTCTTACCGAACTTAGCCGGACTCGACACAGACACCCAAAGCACGGGCAAAAACCTACCCCTTTAAGTCGCTTTATGAGAGTGTTTTTCTGCCCGCTTTTCGGTAGGTTCCTTTGCTCCAGAGCGGCTTTCAAATCCGCAACTCGGAGCGACTGTAGAGGTTTTCCATCAAGCGTAATATCTTTGTCCGCCATTTTGCTCCCTCCGCTCCTCTGAACTCGCGACGAACGTCGTTACGGCTGCTGCTCGGCGTCAAACTTCGCCAGTTTCCGGAAACGTTCGGCTTGTCCGGAACGCGTAAACATCTACAGTAGCTGAGCTCGGCCGTCCCGAGCCGCTGTCATTTGTCAAGGTTTATTCAGGAAAAATGTTTTTATTTGGGTTTATACAGCTTTACGGAAACAACCAATAAATAACACCCTTACCACAACTTCAATGAAAAGTAAAATACACATTTAAATATGAATTTGTCACATTAGAAAACACGTTTGGTTTGTTGCAAAACTCTATTTGCGTATTCTGAACAGGAATACAAAAGATATACAGCAAATGTAGTGTTCAAAGTAAGGTGGTTTCTTATCAATGTAAAAACCTGTACGAAAGAATGTCGCCATACCTGTGTATTATGTAAAATATTGTTAAAAAAAAACCCGGAACATTTTAACTTTGCAATCCACTGCTCGTCTTCCGGATGAAGAATTTGCATATTTAAAAATTAATCAAATTAAAGCCATACAAACAGTAAAGTCCAAAACAAAAAATGTTAATATGGTTAACTATCGATCACAATACTCATACATAAAACTGGGCAGGCAGGTAGTCTTTATGCAATACTTCAAGGTACCACAACGTGGCGCGGGTGGACAACATGTAACCATAGCCCTTAAGAAAAATAAAATAAATCAGTGAAAAACCCTGATTTGTATCTCAGAAATTGCAGAATTAAGTCAACTATAAATGTTCAGATGAAAGATAGCCTTTAAATAATTAAAAACCATATCCCAACTTTAGGCCCTTTTGTGCTGACTTGATTACAAAATGTAGCACAAATTTAGAAGTGAAAATGTTTGGGTTCTATACAGCAACGTCATACTCTTGATGACTAAGATTAGTGTAAGCAGACAAACACTAGTCTTCAAAAACATGTCTGATGTTTATCTTAGTCTGATGATGTAGTGTAATTTTATATTGCAGTTTCCACTGAGTCAGGTCAACACAGTGAAGATCTACGTCACATTGGCCATTTATAAAGTCACCTTTTGATGTAAAATTTACACATCCTAAAGAGAGAAATATTAACGCCCATGCGCATGTCTCAGCTGGGGTTTTTAAATCTACTATAGTAGACATGAGTACGCATCTTAGGCAGGCATCTTGAGGGAAATGAAGATTAACGACAAAACAGAAGACATGCAAAGTCGTGTTGCGACAGGTGAACTCGGTCAACAGGTTTCTTTTAAGCAAGACTTTCACCTGACTGTGGGAAAGAACAGGATTAGGTAATTCCTCACCTAACCATCATTTGTCATTCTCTGGCACTCAGTGATTTCTTAGATATGGTAATAACCTGCATAACGGTAAGCTGAAGAATGCGCCGAGTGACACTTCTTGTAAATGTGGGAATTGTGAGTAATACTGTAGATCTTTGCTCTCAGATCAAGATGTAAACTAGGTGAACTTTCCTTTAGCGCTAGCTTTGAAATACAAAAGTAAGCATGCTTTCAGAGTATTGAGCAAAGGCCTATCGGGTATCATTGTACAAAGGAAGCCCAGAATCGGAATACAAGGCCTTCCTTTTTGGACTATTTTTGTAGCGGGGTCTTGCTAAATGAATGGAGGAAGGAAGAAAAACATCCATCATGTGTGAAGAAAAGGAAATATGGCAGGCATATTAAAACAAAGCTTCCAAAATAACAGGTCCACATGGACTGCTTCAGCCTCAGAGGGGTTTCAATACTCAATAAGTTAACACTTAAAAAACAAGAATGTCTGGCATCAAAGCAAGAATGTCAGTATATAAACGGTTACAAAAAAAGAAAAGAAACACACTCTTTGTAGAAAGAACCAATGCAATATAACATTGCAGCTGAGTAACAGCTGCAGTGTGGCTAAACACGTGGTGCAGGGTATGGCTTCCCTCACAGGCAAAGGTAAGGAAATATAATAGTGTCAAGACAAATAAGGCATTTCAACACTACAATATAGGTAGTGTTTATACAGTTTCTTTGCATGGACATGAAATATCACGATGATATTTCAGCCAGACGCTGCAGCAGTGTGGAGAAACCAGCGGCCTGCTGGAAGAGCTCGGTGACGCGGTCCAACATCTCCTGGGTGGCAGATACCGACGGGTAGTTTTGTGCTGCGCCCTTTGTTGCCACGACAACCGCCTTCAAAGCCTGGCAGAGTCTCCCTCCAGAAGTAGTGATCTGAAATGAGGAGAGGATGATGTTGCTTACATGAAGTTGAAATATTTAGAATGGGAAGAGAAGGAGAGAAGCAACCAGGAATTTGCCGTCTACCTTGGACCGGATGTCGGCGGACATCAGGAGGCGGGACAGAGTGTCCCCGATGAACACCAGCTTGTGCGCGGTCACAATGAGACTTTTCCCTCTGGCGACGAAGATGCGAGGTGGCTGGTTCCCATGCACGCTGCTGTAGAGCACGTCGATGGCGTCTGCGAGGCAGGAGAGGTGGGCGGGGCTCTGAGAGGAGTAGAAGGACAGCAGCTCCGAGTCCTCCAGGGAGAGGGTCACCGGCAGAGGTGGGGACGGGGTCAACTGTACAGGGAAACACAATAGTATGGATTGTAATGGGAGATTTCAACTCACTATGCCTTGGAAGATTATTTATCCCAATTGAAAATCATACATGGTTTTCAAACTCTTTACAAATGATCTGAAAAGTGGTTGTGGTGCACATTTTGTTCAGCCCCTGTTACTCTAAAACCCCCTAAATAAAATACAATGCAACCAAGTACCTTCAGAAGTCACCTGATTAGTAAATAAGAGTCCAAATATGTGTAAATGTATTCTCAGTATCATGAAGCCCAAGACAGCAGGGATACCTTTAAAGCAGGGTTAGGCTATAAAATATTATCCCAGCTTTGAACATCTCCCAGATCACTGTTCATCTGAAAACTGAAAGAGGATGACATAACAGCATATCTACCAAGACACCTCAACCGACTGGGCAAGGAGAGCAAATCAGAGAAAGAAACCAAAAAGAAGTCCTGTTTGTAGTTTGTCACAAGCCATGTAGGGGTCGCCTAAAATATGTAGAAGTAGGTGCTCTGGTCAGATTAGACCAAAACTGAACTTTTTGGTAAAAAGACACTGCAATCACCCTAAACAAATTATCCCCATGATTAAACATGGTGGTAGCAGCAGTGGGTATTTTTCAGCAGTCACATAAAAGCTGGTCAAAGACTCTAGACTGAGTGGAGTTTCACGTTCTACCAAGACTAACCCTAAACATACAGACAGACCTTTAAAAAAATAATTTTAATGAAAGCATATTTATGTTTTAGTATGGGTCAAAGTCCAAACAATAAAACAGTTGAGAAGTTGTGGGAGGACTTGAAAATTGATGTTCCCTGTTGGCTCTCTAGGGTCAATACTTTGTATTGATTCAAGAGGTCGAAATGCCAATGCATGCCACACTTTTCAGATTTTTATTTGGAAACATTTTAAAAACAAGGTATTCCTTGGACTTCACATTAATATGCACGACATGCTGTTGTTCTATTACATAAAATCCTAATCAAATACATTCAAATTTATGGTAAATTGGCATAATATGCAGAATTTAAGGGGACAGCAATATTTTCCAAGGTACTCCTGGCTTCAAAGAAATGTTGGATTACATAATTTGGAAGAAATGCAAACAACCCCAAAGGAAAATCCAGAGTGGGTCACAAAAAATCTAGATATATTCTATTATCATTGTGTTCTTACTTCTAATCTCCAAAATATCTTCTTGTAAGTGCGTCCTACCTGTTCTTGGTTATTTAGTTAACCAAGGTATAAAAAAAAACAACAACAATATACTCTCTTCACAATATCTCTCCTAATAACAGCAAAAACCATCCCAACAGCCTTATACTGCAGATAACAAAAACAAAAAAGGGGCAGGAGGAAAAGAAATCCTGGATTCAGATCGAGATCTGGGATCAGCCTAGAAAATGTTTCATGTCTAAGCAAGGCTGTATGGCACAGTCCCAACGATGTCCCATTTTATTTAGAATTGTACCACAACAACTACTGTTTTTTAAGGCAAGCATTTTTATTGAGAACTGCCTCAAAGTGTGGGAAAATTATTGAGGTGTAATTTGAGTGCATGGAAATCCGTTGGAAAAGGACTTATTACTGCCACGTGCTGATAAATTCCTCTCTCTAAATCTAAGAGAATCACACATGTAACTTCACAGTTTGAAAATTCACAGTGTCACACACAACTCCACGCAGTACATCAAAACAAGAGACACTGCTCAGGGATTGACCGTGCTTTCTGTCACTTATTGTCCTGCAGCCTCCTTCCTATCTAAGGCCAGATTGTTGAGACTTACAAGTGGACTCTTGTTTTCCGTGTGAGCCGCAATGACAAGGGAACCCTGCAAGGAGCAGAAAAAATGCAGACTGCTTGCACAAGACATGACTTCAGTTTGGTGCAACACAACAAGACCTCAGAGTGCGACGATGGATGCTCAGAAAAACTGCCGAAGGTTTCTGTTTGCGTGCATTTCTTTAGCACAGCAAATCAACAAGGCTGCGAAAGCCGATGCAAAGCAACGGGATGTGAGGGGGGAATATTGTGAGTCTTCACACTGTGTTGGAAAGCAAACAGCTACAGCTATTTGGATTAATGAGTCACAGTGCTTACTAGTAAACAGAGCGCACTGTCAGCTCAGAGTGAATAGGTGACCTATCCGAGTGGGGCTGCTGTTGGTGCTGTAGAGCTACACAAATCATCTCTGAGAGCAGACAGAGTGACAATAACAGGATTATGGTACAGTCATGGGGAAAAGAAAACAATCTAATTTGAAGAGTTTTACAGATCAGGGCATAATAAGTCTTTCAGGTTTTAAAGTTAATAAAATCTACCCTCAACTTCACAGAAACACAACACCTTTACCTGCTTCCATAGATTTTAAAAAGGGAAAGTAGCAGCCAGGTGCTGCTGATCATATATATTTGTTCAACAGCTCATCAGCATCACCTCTATAAAAGCAGAAGTGTTGGCAGTTTGTTAACACAGAGTCAAGATGGAATGATATCAACAGTGATTTTACCAAAGCACCCGTTGCAGCCCATCAACCTGGGAAGTTATTCCATTTAAAGTCTTTTAATATACAGTGAGAAAGACTTAAGAAAGCTGACAAATCTTCCAAGGATCACACGTTCCAGAAAATGCAATGCACAGAGAAACTGGAAACAGACGAGAACTCCATCTCTGAATCCACAGGCTGAAGTAAGCATATGAAAGGTTAAAGTCTTTTATTAGAAAAAGACTGAACATGTATAGCTTGTTGAGGAGGGTTGATGAAAAACCCTCTATTTTCTAAAGAATAAGGTAAGAGACTCAGATTTACATAGCTGCATCTCAATAAACTAACAATCCTACCAGAACAATGTCCTTCTAACAGAAGAGACCAAAACCGAGATGTCTGGACATAATGCGTGATCGAGTCACCCATGACCTCTATGACATTGTGTTCCAGGGTGAAACGTGAGGCCACCTGTCCAGCAAAGGAAGTTTGGCCAATGCGGGTCACGCAGCAGATCACTGATCCCAAACCAACCGACAACAGAGGGGCTAAAAAAAGAAAATGTCAAGGTGCTGGAATGGTTCAGTCAAAGTCCAGACCTCAACCTGATTATTATGCTGTGGTGCGACCTCAAGGGAGCTATGCAGAAACAAATACCTGCAAAGTTCAACAATTGGTGAACAACATTGAGGAAATCACTCACTCTTGTCTCTCCAGTGAAAGTTTGTCCGTTCTCATTGAGGACATCAGGAGGAAGATCTGGTTTACCCTAGCATGAGGAACAGAGAACAGTCAGTGGCAATATGAATACTTTTACACTCATAGTGGTATAAACAATACCAGCAAACTGACCTGCAGCTTGACATATCCAACACTGTCTCCTGTAGGTACTGGGGCTGGGATTGGGATCAAGCCAATCCCTGCGTACTCATTGCTGGGGTCATCTTCTCCATTAACAGGGCCCACTGTTAGGGTTACACAGGTCGGAGCCGGAGGCAAAGGAAACACAGGCTGAGGAGTCGGAGGCAGGGGCCGCTCTTGGATCCAGCTGCCTTTACGAGAACCCATACCGCCTGACTTCCCATCCGACAATGGGAGCGCTGGCAAAGGCCTGCGAGACAGAGACTCCTGGGAAGACAGACGAGGTCGCCCTTGAGTCTGTAGGAGGAGGGTGCACTCTTCAAGAGAGCGCTGGACCATTGATAAGAGCCCCTCAGAGGGAGGAGCATTCCCAATGGCGGATAACGCCGGAAGCAGGTCTGACAGCAGACTCCAGTCTTGCTGAAGAGGTGGGGGAGGGTCACCTGTGTGACTAGCTTTCCAGGTGGACAGGATCTCAGCTAGAGAAGTAGCCAGATCCCGTGATGAGAGGGAGGAGGCCGTGTTCAGCAGTGAGTGGATGAGGTTCAACAGCGAAGCTTTCCACTGAAAGTCGCCGGAGCCGTTACTGGAAACTGAGTGGCGACGCGTGGAAGCAGAAGAGGATGATGACGACGAATGGGGAAGGACTTCAATGGTCAGAGCAGGCATGTCGTAGATGCCACAGTCAGGCTCAGACAGGTCTTGTTTCTGATCTGCACCGCTGGCTCGTTTGTCATGTGCAACATCTTCAGTGGGGAGGATGCTGGTGGACTCTGCCGGGCCCAGAGGAACACCTGGAAGTGTGGGTACACTGTAGACTTCATCCTCTTCTTCATCAGGTTTTATTTCTGATGTGAGTTTGTTCAGAGAGATTGTGGGGACATCATAGACCTACATGTGGAGAAAACAACACATTTTCAATTGCATGTGACTCTCACCTTGGGACTGTTAAAATTAGGCAAAATTCAATGAAATTTCCAAGGTTTCCCGATAATGTGATAGGATACAGGTTTCAGTCAATAATTCCACAAAATGCATTTCAGGACTTCAGAATAAATAAGTCTGTTAGGGAGAAACAAATCTAAAAAAACGGAGCAACAACCTGGTTGTACAATGACCCCTCCCTTAATTTAAACCTTTTTGAAGCACCTTCTGATTCAGTTTTCTTTGGTAGGAGTCCATCAGCAGGCATTATCCTCACTTGGTCATTTTTGCCCACTTTACCCTGCAACATTGTCCAAACCTATCAGATTCTGATAATATCTCTTGTCCAGAGCCCTCTTCACGCCTCTCCTCAGATTTGGACCCGTGCCGGGCCATTCTAGCACTTTAATGTTCTTCTGGTGAAACCATTCTAGTGGTAATCAGATGTGTGGTTGGACTCACTTAAATCACAAAGAAAAACCTCAGTCTTCAGTTTTCTAGCAGATACCTGAATGCTTTGGGTTAAAACTGAATTTGTATCCATCTGAAGAAAAGTAACCCCAGAGCATGCTGCTGCCACCACCATGTTACACCACTGGTATTGTAAGTTTTTTTTTGTGTTTTACCCTTAGTCCAGACATATGGAGAACAGAGGAGATTGCTGTCCAGTATGGAACACAAGCCTTACCTACCAGAAATTAATGGTGCTTCTGGTTAAAGACCAGTTTCCTAGTGAATTAAACTGGTTTCTTTATCTTCTCTTGGCAGATACCTTTGCACAATGAGCTCGTTTAATGTTATGAAACCTGCCAGTTAACTGTGGTTTTAAAAAAAGGACTGCTGAACTTCATTTCAGGTCGATCAGATACACTCTACCTGATGGCAGGTGTGAACTCAGGAAGGCTGAATACTAAAAGTAAATCAAAAGCTGCTCAACAAAGTATTAGTTTAGGGAGGGGGAACATTTATACAATATAAAAATTTTTTTTTCTTACATTTTCCCTCCAGATTGTTTTTCATTTCACTTGTACTGGATACATGACACATTAAAAGGTGGAAAAATTTTTTTATACTTTATAAAAAACTGGCCCTTTAACAAAGCTAGGTGCACTAATTAGATGCACTGTTTGTGCAGTTTAGATTAGAAAAATGCTGCACTTTCGACAGCAACATAAAGTCTGGTGAAACCGATGAGGATATTAAAATTAGCAACAAAAAAAAAGGAATTCATCCAATGATCTGTAAATATATGCGACATGTGAGTTACTGACCTATTTTATGACCTTACTGACCTATTATGTTATTGACCACTTTTTCTTACAGCCAATAATAACATGAAACCGTGTCTCTAATCTGCATTTGGGACCAGAAGGACCAGGACAAAAGGAAAACACAGCTGGCACACATTTTAAACTAAGATTAAAGGGGAGGCCACTGTGGTCAGGGTGGTGGTAGTGCTGGTGGTGGGACACCCATGGCATGGCCCTCACACATGGGTGTGTCAGGGAGAAAATAGTAACAACATTTGGACTGGATAGACAGGCTTCCCCAGCAGACAGAAACAGGTGTGGCTCCGCCTTGGAGGGGGCAGGGAGACAGAGCAATGGTGGAATGTGGAAAGAAATGGTGGCAGGGTATTCATCACCCACTGCACTAGTATAGACTTGAATTCAAAAGCTGCTTGCAGCAATTTCTAAACTAATGACAGCAGTGAATGAAACAAACTATAATGATTATGGAATATTTGTATGTATAGACACTGAAAATCACAGCTGATCAAAGATTGATCCCTTCAAAAAATATTTTGAAGCGTCTTGGACGGTTCTTTCAGTTGTTCTAAATCAAAGAAAATTGGCAGGAAAGCCCAACAAACCAAGGCAGACAGTTTTTGCTCCGGATCAACCGTGATCAGTATAAATGCAATAAAACAGAACATGCAAAAGCATGCGTTTTGTTTTTTATATATAATTAAAAAATCAGATAAAGGTTAGGTACATGTGCCTACTATCTGGTAATTCCTTCATTATTCATTGAATTCAGAACTACTACCTGTACCAGTGAGCCAACAGCAACTGTTCTCTTATTTGTAGTAGTCCTTAGAGGAACCAAAATGTTCCAATTAAAAAATCTGAATGAGTCAAACAGGCCGGGCCTCAAAGAAAACCAGAAATCCGTATTGGCCGGTAAAAACCTAATTTGTGCATCTCTAATTACTTGAGGACGTTAAGGTGGAAAGTCAAACAAGTGGCATTTTTGTGGCACAAGTGAGTACATTGCAGGCCAAAAACATACTTCTCTCCATTCTATAAATTTAAACACAGAAGGAACTCACAAATAGAGATTGTACTCTACTAGTAGTGCTACTGGTTTAATGACATGAAGACATCAAAAGTGCAAATGAACAGCTTACCCCTGCAACCTTCATAATGTTTGAAATGACCGACAGCCATATTTAATCTAAACCTGGAGTAAGTGAGGAACTCAGACTTTCCACATCAGAACTCCAACTTCATACACAATACGTTTTCCAACCTGAGACTCCGAAACACCAACTTCCAAGTACAATATTAAGTAAAATACCTTCAGAACAAAACTGTAATGAGATCCAAATTTGAACCGTCCCAGAAAGGGTCAGTGTCTCTTTGGGGTTATTGTTGGATATACAGCTCCTTGAGGGTAGTTTGATGAACAGCTGGAAACTTGGTTCAGGTTTCCATTAAGCGTGGGCTGGTCTGAGATTCTCAGGGTATGATAACCTTGAGTAAAAATCCCAGGAAATCATAGCATCATGTTATCAATTTTTTAAAACAAAATGTTAAAACGTAATCTAGTTCCTCTGAAGCCAAATAGAAATGACCATTTATTTCTAAAATAATAGTAATATTAACACCTTAATAAGAGTGACCGGTGGTGCTCCTTTAGTTTTCCCACCATGACAATTCACGCTTTTCATGACCAGAAATATTTTCAGACAAGTTTGTCTATCCTGTAAGTGAGAGAAAAGTGTAGTGGCCTTCCCTCAGCTAGCTCCCTGGCAGTGTGGAGCAACAGGTGGGGAAGGGGCAGAGTCAGAGTACTCTATGGTCCATGCAGCCTCAGAAAATTCCAGTCACTCCCAAAACCTACTCTAGGATCTCATTGGAAGCACCTTAAACCACAAGAATGGCTTCGACTTTACATTAAAGAGCCACGGAGGAACTGAAAATATAACGTGTTTTTTAGGACACTAGAAAAATTAAATAATTGCTTTACCTCCGTCTCAGGGTCTACTTGTGATTGGACACTGCGTGGAGTGTCATAAATGCCATCAACGTCCTCTGTGTGAGTAGACTGGATCGGCTGCTGCCACCTGCCACTAGGAGGGGTGTCATACACCTAAGATGGCAGCAGAGGATAACATCACGTTA
The DNA here is from genome assembly GCF_021462225.1 of Girardinichthys multiradiatus. NCBI lineage: Eukaryota > Metazoa > Chordata > Actinopteri > Cyprinodontiformes > Goodeidae > Girardinichthys > Girardinichthys multiradiatus. The sequence goes on from NC_061807.1 coordinate 30,918,051, forward strand.
CGACTGGATCTGCATAAGCTCATCTATCATAATGTCTGAAAAACAACTGCTGTTGGATATGAAAGCTAGAAAGAGCACCATGCAGAGTTAAAGACACATCCCATACCTGGTCACCTGCAGTGTCTGAGTAATCCTGCTGTTCTCCAGCTTTGTTCTGCACACTGGTGCTTCTATCCAGGCCGTTGCTCAACTTTTCTCCACTACCCTGGAAAGTTCTGATTTGCCTGTCCTCTTGTTGCTGCTGGCCTGCAGGACTTGCCTGAGCCGTCGGTTTGCGGACAGAGGTGGCTGGCGAAGGTGCCGTTTGCTGTGCGTCTTTCCTGGTGACCCCTCTCACAGGAGGTGCTGGCGGAGGAGGTTTGCGAGCAAAGCTTGGTGATCCTGGAACCCTAACCTGCCCTGCTCTGATTAGCAAAGGGGACCCCCGGTGACCGGCCGTGCCAGGTTTGCCCCTTGCAGCAGCAGAGTTTGGGGGAACTCCCTTGAGTAAAGGTCGGGGAGACACTTGGGTGGGGGTCAGCGAAGATGGGTATTGGTGGGCCAGAACTGTGGCAGGCGGCCGATGTAGGTTTGATCCGACAGGCGTGGGCGTTTGGTACATTCCAGGTGTGTCCAGGCTTGCTTTGGGCTGAGGGGATCCACTGATCCCAGAAGTGCCGTTAGCGCAGAGAGTACTGTTCACACCACCACCTGTTCCTGTTGGGGACTGATAAACATCATCACTTGCAAGCGGCGTCCCCTTGGGTACCAAGTAACAGTCTTCTGTTGGTTTTTCTCTTGGAACAAGGTATGTAGTGTCCTCTGGTTCATCAGTAGCCCTTGGCACTCCGCTGGGGGAAAGGTAAATAGACTCCGAAGCCATGAGAACTCCAGACTGCCTTGCATGCAGAGCTGCAGAAGACACAGGGCTTAGTGGCTTCTGGTAAAAAGTTCCAGACATTTCTGAACCCCGCTCCCTCAAAGACGGGGATCGCGGTCGTCCTGCCAACCCAATATCCCAGTCCGGTCTGGGGCGAGTGCCAGAACTAGAGTGCGAGCGCGGACGGCCGGCCTCCACTCTGAGTAGCTCTCCAGTCCGAGTGGCGACCCCCCTGCCTCGACCCTCGCCTGTGACAGGCGGGGACAAGTATACACCGTCTGCATCTTCTGTGTTTCCACTGACAGCGGTCCGAGCCAAAGGAAGGCCAGGGGATAGGTATACAGCGTCTTCTTTAGGTCCGAGACTAGGGTCAGAGCCCGTCGGTGGGCCGGTCTGCAAGATTTTGAGGCGGTTGGCAGGAACAATGCCCTGTTTGCCACGCAGGGAGCAGAGCCACCAGCCTGGCCCACCGGTCTGCTCCTGTTCCAGAACCATCAAGATGTCACCCTTCCTGAAAGCCAGCTCTTCTGGGCTTTCTGCTGTGTTGTCATACAGCGCTTTTGCCAAAATCGTCTGGAAAAGAAGAGGAGAAACTGTGGAAACCTGTAACACTTAATAATTTACTTATGAAAACACCAAATAGCATATGAAAGAGAGCTTTAATCTGTAGCCATACCATTTTGTCTCATATGTTTAGACCACAAACGATAATACTGGGATGTTCTTGGTTCACCCTTTTGTCCATTTTGTACTTTTTCTTGTTTCATTCCTGACTTTTAGGAGAGCAAAGAGTGCATTTCTTACTTTATTTGACAATCAATGCTTTTACATATTTCTTTATATTCCTGTAGTGGTTGTATGACTCCAAACTCAAATTTCTTTCAGTTCGGAGGTCATAATCTCTCAGATTTCATATGAATCCCAGCTACAATAAACAGGAATAGAGTGTACAATAAAATCGTCAGACATATTATACATTCAAAATATAAAATATATTCAACTCCGCAATTTTTTGGATCACTTATTAGTGTAAGAGATGTACAAAGAAATTGGCTGAAGACTGGAATCAAAGGATTTTCAGCTTGACTGGCCCTAAGCGATGCCCAGCCAGTCAGAAGCTTAAAAATCTGATCATTTTCTGCGCGCTTAATGAACCACGGGGTGCTGGTCATTCTGCCGCTTCTCCATTTCATTTTTTGACGGTGTTAGACATTTCGTCCCTAACTGTCTTGGCCACACAAAAGAGGCATCAATCTGGGAACATTTGGTCATATCGATGAGGGAAAGGAGTTGACCTAGAGCCAAAACAATTCTGAAAATATTACAGAAAAGTTGTGCTGTTTTGTCCTTTTAGGTAGGTCTCAACCTCTGTCTGTGTAAACATGCAGGATTAGCACATGTTGGCTGTCTTCTGGAAATCTCAGTGTTAATACACAAAAACTGACCCATACAGTTAGTAATGCGCACAACACTAACTGCTAATACAAGTGTGTAAAGACTATTTTAAAAGTCAACCCCAAATCACTTTGCCTTTGTTTTAAATTTGTGATATTTATTCAATTATAGCTTTTAAATAGAAATTGGAATCGGCTAACAATGGTATCGGCTGCTCAAAGCTTTAAAAACACTATAGATCAACCACAGATCTTTCATAGGTGCATTTGAATCAAAATAATAAACTAACAAGAAAAAAAAATTGTTATTTCATGGTTTCATGGGTATGAAAAGGTTTGATTTAAGGTAAGTAATGGAAGTATGAAGAAACTAAGTGGGGAGCTGACCCAGTCATTCTGACATGGGCCTGCAAATCAGAATTGTTAGAGCGGTTAAAAGGAGAGCAAATTACACTGAATAGTGAAGAGCTTAGGAGATCTGAATGAAAACGGAGGACAATTGGTAGACAAAAAACCCACACATACACAAAATCCAAATCTCAAAATCCCCAGCTGGGTCGGTAATGATGGCCAAAAGAAAGAGGGGAAGCAGTCGGAGGTGGATCAATGATCAAATGGACACAGGAGCTTAATGGTAATGAGCAAGATGAGAGGGAGGGGGAGGGGATGAGAGGCACATCTGTCTCTCGCTGTTTAGGGTTTAATTGCCAACCCAAAGCCAGAGAGTCAGACCTCCTTTCATTTTCTAAACCATACCCCCCTCAGGGACACACGGGTCCAATGAGCCATGTGGGAGACCCCCCTCCCCGACCCAAAACAGTAATGGAGGCAATAAAGATCCTTGTACACTATACTGAAAATATACAAACGCAAACGAGTATGCATCATGTTTCAATTTGTGTTAGTCATTTAGCATCTCATCTGTCCACCACAGTGAGCTTCTAGTTTTATTTTGAAATGAATGCATGCATATAGTGAGAAGTGTACTTACTGAGACAGACATGGCTCCAAACTCATCAGATATTTCTCAGAGAAACTGTAAACCTAAGCGTTGAGTTCGGTAAGCCCATCCACCCAGATCAGATCTGCTGGGGTCTTCTCGGATGTGATGATGGGCAGCAGAGACACTGGGTGCCGAGGCACAGCTGGCTCTGGACAGGACTCATCTCAATGGTCTGGTTGCCTCGACGTCCCCCGTCTTTATGCGGATTCTGCAATCCACGAGGAAACGCTGTTCACACGTTGATGAGCTACAACACCAAAACCGGTTCAGGCGCTTCAAAATCACACATCACACATATGCACTGAAACGTCCTAGAAGCGATGGTTCTGGTACGTTCAAGTAACCCTGATAGGCTGCATTTAAAAGCGAACGGTGTACATTAAAAAGCGAGGCTTAACACGTTAATAGCCGGCGTGTATGTGACTGGCTTCAAAAAATAAATGTTAATTCATGCAAATATGAGCTAATAAGACAGCAGCAAACCGCTGCGAGGCCTAAACACTAACCGACTGGATTACACTCACTAACGCTGGTTATCCATATCGCCCCTCGCTGCTATCGCTCAATTCAAAACAATAGTCCTGGAGCATAGCAGAAAATCCCAGCTGTTACCAACATAATCAACGCTAACACACAACCCCGTCGATTTAAAATACTGAATAAATACCTGGCTTCTTTCTTATCGGCAATGAACTTCCCATCGACGTAAACCTTTGAGGGGGATATGTGAGCAGTGGCTTCTTTCCAGGCGTAAAAATCTTTGGCCATTGGGTTTCGATCAGACGTAGGGTAGGAGAGCAGGCGACGCATGAGCGTCTGAGTCGTAGGTCAACGTCGCCGCCATATTGTGAGAGGCATTCTTTGATGAAACTCAAGCTAACATCGTCAGGAGACAGTTTTGTTCCAAGAATGTTTTGTTTAAGTTATCTTAATATATTAGATTTTCATCAAAAGGTTAATTTGTTTCAGTGATTAAATTCAAAAGATGAAACTCATTTATAGATGTGTTGCACAGGATTATGTTTTTCAGGCATCAGGCCTGTAGAGAGAATCGTCAGGGTGGACCTTCCCTCCATCCAGGATTTTTACATGTCTAGGATCAGGAAAAAGGCATGTAAAAAATTTACAGATCCCACATATTCTGGACACAAACTGTTTAGACGTTTACCTTCAGGTTGGGGCTACAGTCGCTATTTGCAAAAACCAACCACCACAGAGACAGTTTCTTTCCCCAGGCTGTCTCTCTGATGAACACTTTCCAGATCGAAACCATGCATATTTGCACTAACTCAACCTTGTCTTCCTCTGTTGTAAAAAGTGTGTATATATACATATTCACAAGAAAAACAAATATGAACAGTTATTTCTATGTATTTATATTTAAAACATAAAACATATTTTTTTAAACATATTAATACAGCAATGGGATGATATGACCACCAAAATCATGGGGAAGATTGCTGACTTGACAGCTGTACGGCACCCTCCACATAACAAATTAAAGGTAATGGCCAACAAAGCTGGCTGTTAACAGACTGCTGTATCCAATGGGAGGTTGAGTGTATGAAAATGTGTGAAAGAAAAAGGTGTACACGCATCAGGGATGGGCACAGTCTTGGGAGGATTGTGAAACAAAGATCATTCAAAAGTTTGGGGGAGATTTAAAACTGCAAATATTTTATGACAAACTACATTTTGTAATCCATAATCATCAAAGTTGACCGAAATAAACGTTTGACATAATTCAGTCGATGTAATGACTCTATAAAATATGAGTTTCCCATTGTGAATAAAATGATTGAAATAACTAAACTTTTTCCTGACATTCTCAATTATCAAGTTACAGGATCTAATAGTATATACTGGTCCTTCTCAAAATATTAGCATATTGTGATAAAGTTCATTATTTTCCATAATGTCATGATGAAAATTTAACATTCATATATTTTAGATTCATTGCACACTAACTGAAATATTTCAGGTCTTTTATTGTCTTAATATGGATTATTTTGGCATACAGCTCATGAAAACCCAAAATTCCTATCTCACAAAATTAGCATATCATTAAAAGGGTCTCTAAACGAGCTATGAACCTAATCATCTGAATCAACGAGTTAACTCTAAACACCTGCAAAAGATTCCTGAGGCCTTTAAAACTCCCAGCCTGGTTCATCACTCAAAACCCCAATCATGGGTAAGACTGCCGACCTGACTGCTGTCCAGAAGGCCACTATTGACACCCTCAAGCAAGAGGGTAAGACACAGAAAGAAACTTCTGAACGAATAGGCTGTTCCCAGAGTGCTGTATCAAGGCACCTCAGTGGGAAGTCTGTGGGAAGGAAAAAGTGTGGCAGAAAACGCTGCACAACGAGAAGAGGTGACCGGACCCTGAGGAAGATTGTGGAGAAGGACCGATTCCAGACCTTGGAGGACCTGCGGAAGCAGTAGACTGAGTCTGGAGTAGAAACATCCAGAGCCACCGTGCACAGGCGTGTGCAGGAAATGGGCTACAGGTGCCGCATTCCCCAGACCTGGGCTACAGAGAAGCAGCACTGGACTGTTGCTCAGTGGTCCAAAGTACTTTTTTCGGATGATAGCAAATTCTGCATGTCATTCGGAAATCAAGGTGCCAGAGTCTGGAGGAAGACTGGAGAGAAGGAAATGCCAAAATGCCAGAAGTCCAGTGTCAAGTACCCACAGTCAGTGATGGTCTGGGGTGCCGTGTCAGCTGCTGGTGTTGGTCCACTGTGTTTTATCAAGGGCAGGGTCAATGCAGCTAGCTATCAGGAGATTTTGGAGCACTTCATGCTTCCATCTGCTGAAAAGCTTTATGGAGATGAAGATTTCATTTTTCAGCACGACCTGGCACCTGCTCACAGTGCCAAAACCACTGGCAAATGGTTTACTGACCATGGTATCACTGTGCTCAATTGGCCTGCCAACTCTCCTGACCTGAACCCCATAGAAAATCTGTGGGATATTGTGAAGAGAACGTTGAGAGACTCAAGACCCAACACTCTGGATGAGCTAAAGGCCGCTATCAAAGCATCCTGGGCCTCCATAAGACCTCAGCAGTGCCACAGGCTGATTGCCTCCATGCCACGCCGCATTGAAGCAGTCATTTCTGCAAAAGGATTCCCAACCAAGTATTGAGTGCATAACTGTACATGATTATTTGAAGGTTGATGTTTTTTGTATTAAAAACACTTTTCTTTTATTGGTCGGATTAAATATGCTAATTTTGTGAGATAGGAATTTTGGGTTTTCATGAGCTGTATGCCAAAATCATCCGTATTAAGACAATAAAAGACCTGAAATATTTCAGTTAGTGTGCAATGAATCTAAAATATATGAATGTTAAATTTTCATCATGACATTATGGAAAATAATGAACTTTATCACAATATGCTAATATTTTGAGAAAGACCTGTACATGGTTACATTTAGCATATTATTAGGTCAAGACATTCATATCTTCAGCGGTGTTCGGATACTGAACTATTTACAGGTCGGGAAAACTACACAACTAGGCGTTAAATAAGACCTTCATGGTTGGACATTTGTCTCTTGTCATTAGTAATAACAATTGTAATAAACAAAATTGCTAAACTAAATATAGTTTAGAAATAAAAACTAAAATTACATTTTAATGAGTGATTTGGTATGTATTTAGAAGTAAACGAATGTATATTTAAGTACATTTTAAGCAAGTATTTGCAGATATTGTGTCAATTTGGCCTCAGTGTCCCCTCTTATGAGCATTACAATGAATACACAGTATTGTGTATTAAAACCATAAACCCAAAGTAGTTGATTGTAAATTTTATTACGTGTATTATTCTGAAAACCACGTTTAATAGCATATTTGGTACTGGTTCTTCAGCAATAAGTGCCACTCAAACAATGGCGGACGCGCTCACGTACCCTTTCTATTGGGCAATGAAGCCAAAATGATTTCTTGATGAAGAGACATGTCTCCCCGCGTCTTGCAGTGGCTCGGATGTTCCGCTGATCTTAAAGCTAGAGCTGTAGTTTGGTCACAATTATTTAGTCCAATCCATTCACATTGAAATCTGACAGCTAAACGCAATTTTAACTGCAGCTCTTCTATGATTGGCTGGTGTGTTGTGGGTGCGTTCAGGGGCCTCGATTTCGTCCGTTAATCAGGAAACCGAGCTTTCTAGCGCTTAAATAATTACAGACACTTGACGTTACTAATGAGTCATTATACTAACATTTACCAGCTATTCTATCTACTGAAATTGCTGTTGTAAAAACACACATTCAAAAGTTATAAAATGAAAGCGAAGTGCTTGCTTGATGCTTTTATTTTGACATCGACACGACTGTCCGGAAGATGGTAAATGTAGCTAGAACCAAAGGTCTTATAGTCAGAGTTTAACCGAGTTTTGTCTTTTAATGAAAGATTTCACCGATGCGACTTCGTTAAAGTTTGCATGTCCTACATGGTGAGATGATCCCCTTTATGGCACTTGTATACCAGCATTCCTTCGTGCACTGACTGTGAAACGTATCACTGAACATCGATCAAGTATTTCATTATTTACATTGCTGATGCATTAATGAGTCTTTACGTTTTCAGTTACAAGTAATGTAAAATGCATTTTCTTTGTAATCGCCCGTTTATACCCCTGAATCCCATCAAACAACAAGTCCAGTCAGAGTCCTTGACCTCTCCCCTAGTTAACCAGTGTTTGCATGAAGTCACCGTGCTACTTTGTTCACAGATAATGTTTCGAGGTGTATCCAGGTTTCTGAGGACCAACCCTGTTTCTGGCCAGAGAAGCATGTCTCAGAGCAGTCTGGATGGGAAAGTAGCGATTGTTACAGCCTCAACAGATGGGTGAGACTCACTGAGCTGTTTGTAGAACACATTTAAATAAGTATATAATGAGGTTTTTTTTTAAAGTATATCAAGGATTATGTTTCAAATGATGCCTCTTGACTTCCAGTGCCTTGCAAAAGTTGCCCTTTGGACATTTTGCCACATTACAACTAAAATCTACAATGTGTTTCTCCACTAGGTTTGCACATTTAGAGGCTGAATCTTTAGCCCATTCTTTGCAAAACATCTCAAACTCAGTCAGATTGCACGAAGAGTTTCTTTAAAGGTCAGTTTTGAAGTCTGTCTACATATTCTGAAGTAGATTTATAAAGGTTAGACATTATAACACACATACGCTTTGATAAGTATTAAAAAGTGTTAAATTTGATCATCTCAATTTTAGGCTTTAAAACGATCTTAAATAAGCCTAAATCTCCTGACAAGGTCTTAAATTACCCTTTGTTTGATCATAAATTTGTATATTATTTTATTTAAAGCTTATCTATGGAAATTAAATACAAAATTGACTATTATCATAAAAAAAAAATGCAAAGTTAACAATGATTTAACAATGTTTTAAGCTACCTTTAGTTATTTTGGAGAAATAAAAAAAAATCCCTTGGTTCTGAAATTTTAAATTCTGAGGGTCTAAATTTAAGTTACTGAAATGTGCAGAACCCTGTCTGCCATCTCTAGTAGCGTCAGCTGCTAATTTTGATTAATATTAATTCTGATCAGCTACCCTGTCCCTGCTGAAGCGAAGGACCCCCACTGCATGATGCTGCCACCACCATGTTTCCCTGTGGGAATCTGGTGAGGTGCACTGTTGTGTTCATACTAGACTATAGCTTACTAAGATAACTGTGAAGGCAACTGGTTGCATTTGATTTTATGCTGTGATCAAACAGGTTGAATACAAATGCTCACTTAATTTTTTTTTACATTAGTTGAGAAAAGTTCTACTTTTTGTTGGTCTATTACATAAAATCCCAGCAAAACACATTGAAGTTTGTGGTTGGGATGAGACACAATGGCTTTGGAAAGTTTTGCAAGGCACTGTTCATTCTTGATAAGCCTCTGTTTTTCATGCTGGCTCTCTCATCCCTTTTCACTAGAATCGGCCTGGCTGCAGCTCGGGCTCTAGGAAAAAGAGGGGCCCATGTGGTTGTAAGCAGCCGGCGGCAGGCCAACGTGGACAAGGCTGTGGCTTTGCTACAGAGCCAGAGCATCAGAGTAACTGGAACCACATGTAATGTCGGCAAAGGAGAGGACAGAGAGAAGCTGGTTCAGCTGGTGAGTTCTCGTGTACTAGGTGGTACTTTTCCATAAAATACATGGAAATATGCAGGCTTTCTGCCATAGTCCAAAAATGTAGGAAGAAGCATCAGATGTATTAAACAACCTTCTGTATTTCTCAAAACATTTGCCCCTTCAATGGAAAGATTTGACCGAACTCTCGGATAATAACTGCAAGAACCTTTTTTGTTCCACATTAACCTCAGACATTTCCTGTGGCTGCAGATCAGACCTGTAGAACGTTCTGCTCAGGAGGGATTTGAAACCCATTCCTCCGTATGGAGCTTCAGCTGGGCTCCTTTCTTTCAGACTCTGATGTGGACAGCTCTGGTGAAGTCATTCCAAGGGGCCTCATTCTGCCTGATGAGGGGGAAAAAGGCACATTTTCTTTGTCTGAAGACATTCCGATGGTTTCACTGCTGTTTAGTGTTGTTATGGGTGTTCTCAAGCTCTCCAAGTTTCCTTCGCTTCATATTTAGGACACCTTAATTATTCCTGGAGGCCTATTTGTTATGACCAAAAATCTTCCGGTTTAATCTTGGCTGCCCCATAAAACTTTCCACAGCAGAGATGAGTTTTGAGAGACATCCTGGAAAACCTCAAACATGCAGTTCTGCTTGACTTGGAGAGTACCTGACTCCTCAGTGGAGTGTCTCCATGGAAACCATCTCCATGGATTTACATATGCTAGAGCCATAAACAGGCATTCTAGTTTAGCTTGTCCTTTTTACCATCCCATGTCTTCTGCGTTTTGCCGTTGGACAGTTTGTCTATCTGCAAGTTAGAAAAAATTTATTTTATCTCTTTAAAAGGAGATTTTAATAGCTTCCAAACTCATGTAAATCTGTCTGTCTTTTTATGTGTCCATTTGTGAATTACGCCAGGGTTTACTTGGATATCAATGATTTTAAAAAGCATTTCATAGTATTTTTAACCTGTATCCTGTTGCAGTGTCAGCTGCACTGCGGTTTAACTCATCAGCCCGTGTTTCATTTAGACTGTGGATCAGTGTGGGGGCATTGACATCCTGGTGTCCAACGCAGCGGTCAACCCTTTCTTTGGAAACATCTTAGACTCCACAGAGGACGTGTGGGACAAGGTACACACCATGAATAAGAAGCATCAGAACTCATTTATAAACCAAAAGTAGGGGGCTTGCAAAAATATTCATACAGCTGGACGTTTTACACGTTTTGTCCCATAATAACCACTAACCTTGCTGTATTTTATTGGGAGTTGATGGGAACACAATGTAGTGCGTCGTTGTGAAGTGGAAGGAAAAGATGTATGGTTTTTAAATACTTTACAAATAAAAATCTGAAAAGTATGGTGTACGTTAGTATTTAGTGACCCCAAATCTGTACCTTGTGGAATGAACTTCTGTTGCAGTTTGTCTAGATGTCTAAACCAGCTTCGGTTTAAACAGACAAACCACGCTAAAATATTTGCCTATCCTTCTATGCATGTTAGCTCCAGGTCATTCGGATAGGATGGAGAGCATCTCTAAAAATCTGGTAAGACATTTTCTTTTTCCAAGTCTTACCAGAGTATTGTATCTGTTCTGGACTTTGACTGGGCCATTCCAACAGATGAATATCATTTGGTCTTAACTGTTCCATTGCAGCTCCTGCTGTATGTTTAGGGTTGTTGTCCTGTTGGCAGGTGAACTTCTGCTTATGCAGCCTCTAACAGGTTTTCTTACAGTTTTGCTCTATCCATCTTTCCTCCAACTCTGTCCAGCTTTCCTGTCCCTTCTGAAGAGGTCCCCACAGAAAGCTGCTGTTTACCTATTAGAACGATGTGTTCAGGGCGATGTGCAGTGTTGGTCCCCACACATTGTTTTTGTTTTGTATGGTGGTCATAAAGTTAACTATTGTTCTTATCAGACCAGAGCACTACTTCCTCCACAAGTTCTCTGTGATCCCTGCATAGCTTTTGGCCAACTCCATGGAGGACTTCTTAAGGGTTTCTTTTAACAATCAGTTCCATTAAAGCCAGATTTGTTGTGAACAGATTTCCCCACCTGAGCCATGCATCTCTGCAGCTGCTCCAGAGTTACCATGGGCATAACGGTTGCTTCTTTGGTCGAAGCTCTCCTTTTCCAGCCTGTAAGTTTAGATGGAAGGTCACATCTTCATCCTCCCGTTCACCAGTGTTCTCTAACAAACCTCTGAGGCCTTCACAGATGGATTTATGCTGGATTACCCACTAATTAGGTGACTTCTGAACACAATTGTTTGCATTGGATTTTTCAAGGGTGTCAAAGGAGGGGTGACAAATGCACACCACTCCTTTCAGATTTCTGTGTAGAAATGTTGCAAACCATGTAAACTTCTCCTTCCATTTCATGATCATGCGCTATTTTGTGTTTGCCTTCGACATAAAACCCAGTAAAAGCCTTTTGAAGTTTGTGTTTACGTGACAAAATATCAGAAAAGTCATGAGGTGTTGGTGATTTTGCAACATACTATATGTCAAATTTGAAAACAAAAAAAAAACTTTTCTTTTTCAAACATAAAAACCTGTGGTTTGATTTGTTTCTTTTTAGATTCTGTCTGTAAATGTAAAATCTGCCTTCCTCCTGACTAAGCTGGTGGTGCCTCATATGGAGAAGAGAGGGTGAGGGTTGAACTGAGAGTATTTGTAGGAAAATGTTCCAGAAACAGTGGAACCAATAATAAAAGTGTGTCTGTGATGGTTCTGATGTGTCTGAGTTTCTCTTTCAGAGGAGGAAACATAATATTTGTGTCTTCGGTAGCTGGATACCAACCAATGCAGGTCAGAGATGATACATAATCTTAAATATAGGTGTTAAAGATTCAAACGGCATCTTGTTAAGTTTTGAGAATATTTTTTTTGTTTAATGTTTCCTATAGCTTCACTCAATATGGGTGTGAACCAGTGTCCTGCACAATTGTTTGATACCCTGGTAAAGATGAAGTAAAGGTTTTTAATACGTATTTTATTGCAGCTCTGAAACATTTAGGAAAACACAACCATTTAATTTGAATGCATTAATGTGGTGCAGAAAAAAATGCTTTGTATAGCGTTTAAATTTTGTGTCTATCAGGGAAACAGGAAGTCATAGGCTACAAGTTAAAAGTTCCTTCTCAGTCTTGATACTTTATTTTTTTAAGACTCCTTAATGAGATTTGTTTTATATAAAATAACAGGGATGCCAGAAAGTGGTGTACTGGTGATTTGGTAATGTGTGAGCTTTTCTACATTGAATAAATATACTTGAGATTAAAGCGTAGATTTTTTGTTGTGTGAAATTATGGTTTTGCAATAAGAGAGGCTTTTTACTCCACTTAACTAGAGATGTCGGCATATTTGGGAGGACAGCGTATCTTCTGGGTTCAATAAAACATGGACCCTCTCTCTCTCTCTCTCTGCAGGCCTTGGGCCCCTACAGCGTGAGTAAAACCGCCCTGCTAGGTCTAACCAAGGCACTGGCTCCTGAGCTGGCTCATGGTAACATTAGAGTGAACTGTGTGGCCCCTGGAATCATCAAGACCCGCTTCAGTTCTGCGGTGAGGACACAAACACATAATCTTTTTGGATTTTCAGTCCTGTACAGTTCTTGCTTACTGTATGGGGCAATGATTTTTGTTCCAGTTGTGGCAGAACAAAGACGTTGCGGATGAGTTCAAAAAGCAGCTGAGCATTAAAAGGTGACGTTCGGTATAACACATTGTCCTCAAGCTGCTGAATCTGTGTAATATTTCTGTTTATTCATCTGTGGCTTCAGAATCGGAGAACCTGAAGAAATCGGAGGGACGATTGCTTTCCTGTGCTCTGATGAGGCTTCCTACATTACAGGAGAGACCATCGCAGTGACGGGAGGGATGAGCTGTCGACTCTGAACCCTCTGTTGGCAGCTGCAGAGCTGCAGAGCTTTAGAGCATTTGATTTTTTTATTATTTTTTTTATTGTACTTTGATCTTCCAACAAAGCTAATATGGATGAGAAGTTTTTGAATAACAAACAATTATCTCAAGATCAGGGCTTATTGTGCAATTTTCATTCCTTATCGTTATGCTTCTTGAATAATTGTAAACAACATTTTAACTTACTGATTGCAAATAATGATTTGCAGTTTGCAGTTTCATGCCCTGCGATGGACTGGCGACCTGTCCAGGGTGTACCCTGCCTCTCGCCCATAGACTGCTGGAGATAGGCACCAGCTCCCCCGCGACCCACTATGGAATAAGCGGTAGAAAATGACAGACAGTTTCTAAATAACAGATAAATCTGTGCAAGATCTGAAACCCATGTACTTATGAACAGATGGGTTAAATTTAAAGCCATCTCCAAGACTAGTGGTAGTCATGCTTCCAGTAAACGTTCTACTTTATGCAGACTAATCACATTTAACAGTCAAATAAAACCACAAAACAAGCATTTGTTCCAATATTTATTCGTTGAAAATATTACATAGAGGGCCCTAATTACCTCCCAAGTGCTACATTTTTAATGAGAGAGAAAATCAAGAGAACATATATATATGAATAAAAAACAAAACATCTACAGGGATATTTGTGGTTTTCCATGATGGCTTCTTCAACTTCAAAACTAAAACTGAAAACTGTCTAAACTGCAGTGATAGCTGCATTTCACACGGTTGTTACAGTTTCTTTATACATAATAAGATACAAAAAAAAAAAAAGACAGCCAAACTCCACACTTCATGTAACATTTTAGCTTCCCAGCAGTAAACAAGGTCCCTTTCATCACCTGCGTTTGCTGGCAGCGGACAGCAGGTTCCGTCGGGTCATCCCGGGTTTCCAGAACTCCCTCAGGGTGGGAACATACGTGCCGTGTTTGGTCTTGTAGTAACGCTTCATGAACAGCTGGGGGAGATGAAGCACAAGATACAGTTGGACTTTGTTCAAACTCGGAAAGTGTTTAAACTGGATGATGACAGAGCGCCACAGTGATCACTTGCTAGAATATCAGCAATAAGAAAAACACATTTTAACAGGTCTGGATGTAATAGAAACCTTTAAATTTAAAAAGGGATCCTCAGTGTAAAGAGTTCCTTCTCATTCTAATATTCCAGTTTCTCAGAATTCAGTTTCCAGATGTTCCTGATAACCTCAAACATGAAATGTAAACACAACAGTTATCAATAAGTTTAATAGTGATCTGGCTTTAAATAAGGAACCTTTGAAAACCCAAACTTTAAAAGGACAGACAAGCAGATAGATGAATAAGTAAATGGACTGCATTCATATTACGCTTTCCCAGTCATAACGGCCACTCAAAGTGCTTTACAACCGAGCCACATTCACACACCCATATGCAGATCGGAAGGCAACTTGAAGTGCCTTGCCCGGGGGCACATCGACATGTGGCAGGAGGCAGCTGGAATCGAACCCAGGTTCAGGTTCCACTGAGCCACAGTCTCCTCAAAGACCCAACAAATGAGACATCTGCAATCTGGTGCAGTTCCCCGTTATCCTCATTAATCCACCTTTAACATCTCTTTTTCAGTCACCTAGGAAACAGCCGACTGTAGGAACACTGCATAAATGTAAATAAAGCAGGCAAGAAAATTCACTTTCTGTGCATAATTTAGTAATGTTTGGAGCATACATACCCTCCCTTTGAAGTTCTTGGATGCCTCGTCCTCAGAATCTGCTACGTAGTCTTCTCCTGACACAGCCACCATCTCTAAACACAAAAGCACCAAGATAAACCCAACACTGATGGAAGGGATTGCTGAAACCTCCTGTAACTAATCACATGTTGCCACCATAGAAATACGTTTTTGTGTTGAAGTCACCTGCATGACTCCTCTGCTGGGAAGAAGAGCTGCTCCCAGTGGATAATACAGGCCGGTTTCTGTGGAGCACAAACAGATGTTTGGTAACTGCAGACAACATGTAGCTAATATTTGTCTGCAGGAAAACAGTGAATCTGTTTTTATTCCAGCTCAAAATATTGTACTTAAACTCATCTAATTTGTGCCATTTTAACAGAAAGATAAGCTCAAAGAAATTAGTATAAATAAAACCTGTTTATTTTCTGGTTTATTAGAATTTACACTCTTAAATTGTCAAACGTCCTAAACATTAGTGAATCACAACACGTTTGGATTCCAAGTGTTCTTTAAGCAGAGATGCACCGATCAGAGATTTTAGGGCCGGTTCCTGGTCATCGATATTGTAAAGCTCTGACCCACCGCTGATGATTTAAACCACTGCAGTTTCTCTTTAGTACCATAAACATTACTCTACTGCCTGGGTAACTTGAAAACTGAACTGTTGTAACAATAAAGTTTCTGGAAAAATAAAGACAGAATTGTCCCCCCCCCCCAAAAAAAAGCCCAAAATTAAAGAGATCTCTCTGCATCGCTGAAAATCTACAAAAATACGATGAAATCCTACAGCTTGTGGGAGAGTGGCATCTATAAATGAAAAAAAAGCATGTTTTATTTACAAAAAATGTATACCCGTACCTTTTTTCCGGTTTGCACACCATAATCACAAGGTACGACACTTTCACTTCAGAAATAAGGGACAACTGTGTCCGATTAAGCACAAAAAATAAAACAGATTTTCTGTTCAAGTGTTCAATCATTCTATATTTATTGTAAGTATAAAGAAGCCTTCCTAACACCTCTGTGTCTTGCTGAAGTCCCACCCCCTGTAACAGCCTGAATGAACAGCCTCCGTAGAAAATATCGTTTACTTTCTAAGCCGCTTCTTACATCTCTGCTCCCTCTGACTCCATATTTAAAACACCTGATTCCAAAAATAACTAACCGAGTCTTTTTCACGCAGTAACAACTTCCACCCCGAGGAGTGTTAATTATGGTGCTTTCACTGGTCTGACAGAGGATTGGTTTTTTTTGGTTTCCGACCAATCAGAGGTAGTCCTGCGTGAACTCCAGGGATCCTAATCCGTTTTTCAGCTCAAAATCCAGCACTTGTCCAAGATCAGAGCTCTACATTTTATGCTGATTATCTATTTCTAGACATTGGAGTAGAAAACATTTAATTGATGTCTGTATGTTTCACATGTTGCTAAAGGAGGCTTTAGATTTGGCCATGATTAGGAACCATTTCTCAGTTTTTTCCCTTTTTTGGCATCTAGACTAACTCAGACCGGCTTTAATTCAAAACATATGGCAGACTTGTCAAAACTATTTTACGCTAAATACTAAATGATCTTCTGACCTTTGATACCTTCATTATGTTGGTAATGCCATGCCTCAAAGATAAAATATGCAATTTAAATTGTAATTAGTGTAAAATGTTAATTTTTTTGTTATTATTTTTACTTTCTCATTTTTTGTTTAGAATATTGTCTCTTTTTTTGTCAGCCTGCAGATAACAGAATATGGAATAAGTTTTGGAAACTAAAATTTTTCCATCCTCAGTTCTTTCTCCATACTTATCCCGGTTTGAAAAATTCTCAAAGCAAATTTGACACTTTTCCCGACTTCAGGACAGAGCAGGAATCCCGACAATCTCTTGCTCCCTGTCACCAGTCGATTTCTCTGTACATCACTGCCCTAAAGTGCGGTAATCACATTCTTGCAATAAATATAAATTTATTCGTAATTAAGTGATAACAACATGGATCCATGGCAGAGATCATCATCAGATGCTAAACAAGACCCAGAATGGAGTCCTATTAGCACCTCATTGTCTTGAGCCTTACTCTTTATCATCCAGGCCAGGACTTTCAGGTGTTTGTTTCCCTGTTGAGGACTTCCTCTTCTGCTTCTGTTGCTCTTTGTAAAATGATTTCCCTCCTCCGCCAGACAACCTGGTGCTAGCAGAAGCAACCGACAGTTTCTGGATAACAACTCTGGGACGGCTGCTGAGGCAGGAAGCAAAAACAGAGCAGAGGGACGGATCTTCAGGTAGGTGCAGCTTCTCAAAGCCGAGCTTACTTATATAACTATTTAGGAGTTCTCTATTGCAACCACTGTTTTGTACAGTTCGTGATCCGTCTTCCTCCGTCTCTCTGATTCTCTGGTTCCGGTTGATCCTCTTCTCTCCAGATGCATTCTCAGAAATCTCTTCCTCCTCGGAGCCACTTTCTGTTGTGTCTAGCTGCTTGCGTTTCCTTCCAACACTTTGATTTGAGGACCTCCTCTTCTCCTCCACCTGTTCCTGGTCCACTCCAACAGGGTTTGGTTTCAGTTTGACCAAAGTGAAATTTGTGCTTGGATCCTGTTGATCGTTTGTTGCATCTTTTGAGTCCTTTTCACCTAGCAAGGTTCTTTTCCTGGCAGAGACCATGGCTGGAACATTGTCATTAGAAATGAGTCTAATTACAGGTGTAACAAACGGTGTACCGTCTCCTGGCTTTGAGCAGTTTGTCCGCTCAGCAGCCGACCAGCTGACTCCCGCTGGTTGATTGGATGGGACTTTTCCAGATGGAGGCAGAGAAAGAGAAGCCAGGATAGAGTCCCCCATGTTTGGGGGTAGAGACGCTGTGAACAAAAACAACACTGTTTAGAGGGCTTGTAAGGAGTTTTGGGTTCCTACTTATTTTTTTTTCAAAGTTCCCTAGATTTCCACAATCAAATTTCATGGCTTCTCTTTTCTTTTTTAATCTAAAGTTCATTTTTAATTTAACAGAGATATTTCTACAGAATCTGCAAACATTTGACTGTGGATAGTTGGACGGACAAAGAGATGGATGTCAAAACGGACGGAGGGATGGAGTTGAAAAGTGACAGTGTACAAATTAGTATAACTAATCTTATTGCTTTGTTTGGAAAAATATAGTGCTGTCGCTTCCATACTAAACCAGGCGGGGAAAACAGTCAAAACAAATCTTATAGTTTTTCTGTTCAACGTGATCCTACCTGCTGACTCCAGGTGACCCAGACACGTCTGATGTTGAAGGAGGATCTTGAGAAGCTGTGGCTGAGTGGCTGCTTGTGCACACTCCTCCAGGACAGGAGGGGCATCACTGAGCCATGACACCGTCTGTAAACAGATCATTTTTACTCCAACATATATAAACACCAACACCACGGGACAGATGTGTGTCCTAATACCTACCTGAGCTAGGTTGGGAACCGGGAGCAACTGGTCCAGTCGGATCAAAAATTCCCACAACAGCTTCTCCAGCTCCTGGTCAAACTTTGGGCCATAATCTATGGGAAACTGTTCCTGTTAAAGAAAAATAATGATAATTACCTGCTCACCGTTTCAGATATTTCCCCTCAGTGGGCCATTGGTGGATGGATCTACTCACTTTAAAGAAGAGTTCTCTCTCTGCTTGGTTTGTTAGCAGAGTTTCAACGAAAGAATGGAAACTTTCCACCGTTCTCAGAATCTTCACATCCCTCTTCTTGAAGACAAAGAAACACAAGTAGCACTTTTTACATATAAATGTGTAAAACAACCTATTGACTTATAAACAACAACGAAACCTGCACAAACTACAACAGTGGATATAAAAAGCTGTCTTATTGTTGTTAAAATGCTTGTTTTGTTTTTTTTAGGCATTAGTTTGTTTTTCTTTCAAAATTGTCTGAAAGCAAATAAGACAAGAACACTCAAATGAAAACATAATAGTTAAAGTGTAAAATTAGCACAAAAACAGGATTTAAAACACAGCTTATATTGTCTAAATACATGATTGACCTTTTAATTAACAGAAAACATGTTGCTTATTAGAGCTAAGTGTTAATATGTGCTTCCCTGAACGCTTAGTTGAAGAGCTTTTCGCTTTTATACAATTTTGTTTTATACGAAGTGTATTAGTTTAGCATAGCCTGACCTATTTTTATTTCCCAATTTATATAAACACCCGAAAACAGCCAAACTGGGAGAGCATCTGCCAACTTTGCTTTGTTCTTGTGCTGAAATCCTTTGTCTTCCTAAAGGACACCATCTATACCAGAACACCATGTAAACAAATATTAACGTGGTAAAAACATTAAAATGACCAATGCAGACATGACAATAGTATAAAGGTTCATAAAATCATGTTTGCCATAACCAGTTTTTGAGCTCGGGGCCATTTTAGGACAGTAGAAGTCTGCTTGGATCTCGGCTCGTCTCAGACTGGCCTTCAGTTTTGCCCGCTGTTATGATGAGGTGGCCTGGCACGATTTATTCAATCTAATGAACAACATAGGCTGGAATTCATTACAAAGGGATCTCTGATGTCTTGCCGAGTAAATGTATTTATTTCTCCCAATATTAAATCGCCCGATGCGTATTGAGCCTGTGCACCTGTGGGAGCGGACAGGATCCATGGGCTCCAGGGACCTGAGCCTGTCTTGTCTTTACTGTGTCATTTCTTGTCAGCGGTTAAACTGAGTGGTTCTTGTTTGTGTTCATTAAACAAGATTTTTAGTACATTTCATCATAAAACCCTAGAGAAATGCTGTGTTTACACCAGTTATGTGAATAAACACACGTGTAAAGTTTGAAATACCGTAGCCTCCTTGATTTCAGCATATGTCAGGTTTCAGTAGCAAATCCATGCAAGTCTTTGTACCCGAGGCCCCAGTGTACCTATTTTCACACTCATCTGCTCCTGTAATTCTACACTTTTGAATTGGGTTCTCTTAATGTAATGCATAAATAAATAATGCACATTTCTATTGAAATAAGCAACCCAATTCGTACTCTACTTGGTTACAGTTAACCTTTGTTTCAATCATCAGTGGGAAGCAAGCAGTGAAAGCAAACCATTAGCAGAAAACATCATTTTTAGTGTGAATCCAAACTCCAGCTCCACGTTACCACAGCAGAGGCAGATGAAGATAAAAGAAGAGCAGGAGCACAGATCCTCTCCAGATGTGGTGCAATCACGTTAACATCTGGGTCTTTTAGGCACAATTCTAATATTAACTGAAAAGAAAGAAGGAAAACTGATTAAGAAATGTAGTTTAACTGAAGAATAATTATCCTCACTCATCATTCAGTAAATAGTCACCCGTGCTCTGAGGCCCAGAGCCAGCTTGCCCTGGTGTCGCAAAGTAAGCAGCCCAGGAACGGTCTCACAGGCTGAAGTCACAAATTCCTCCACGACTCCATACTGCATCACATCCCTCTGCTTTAGCACCTTCCAGAGCGCTGCCGAAACCAGGCGGACAGGCGGGGCCAGGAGCTGGAGAGCAGCAAAGGGAAGGCTGGCATCTGTAGAGGAAACAAAGTTAGATACAAACAATTAATCGGTCTAAAGCAGGAATGCTTAAGGCCTGACAGCTCTCATAAACACAGTCAAGCAGTTGTGTCCTAAATACCTAGTAAGGACTGTACCAAGCAAATTCAGTCCCTCCAGATATCTTATTGGGATTTTATGTGACCGGCCAACACAAATTAGCACACAGTTCTGAAGTAGATGAAAAACAACAGATGGTCTTCATTTGTTTTTACAAATGAAAATCTTAAAAGTGTGGCATCCATATATATTCATCCCCCTTGAGCCTAGACTTTCCTGAACCAGTTTCCTGTCCCGGATGAAGAAACGGACCCAAACAGCATGATGCTGCCAACACCGTGTTTCACCATAAGGACCCCTCTCAACACAGCTGCCATTTTCCATAAAGACCAGATTTGTGGAGTCCACTACTTATAGTTGTCAACAGATTGTTACATCTGTGGAGTTGATCTCCTCCAGAGATCTTGGATGCTTCTATATTTATTGCCCTCCTTGTCCGACCTGTCAGTTTAAATGGACGGCCATGTTTGAGAAACTTTAAAAAACTTCAACGTTGTTAACCAGCATCAGCGGTTAAGATTTAAACGTTTAGTTTTCTACTCACCATTTTCTTTCGGTTTTCTTGCAGCCATTCCAATAAATACGTTTCACTAAATATAACTGACGTTAATAAAAGTTAGCTTAGCAGTGTCAGGTTACTGCAGGAAACCCGACACAAAGTTAGCAACGTATGCTAGCGAAATTGGTTAACAAATCCAGCTACGGTAACTTTAACCGTGTCATGTGACGCTTTAAAGTAGTTATCGTAAAATAACAGCGGCGCTACTCGTTGTAAATCCAACCCAAACCAAACTAAACAAGCCTTTGTCAAAAGTTCCGCTTCTCTGGCTCCCGCCTTCACTAAGTTGTCAGGAAGAGCTTCAATCATCATATCAAATGTGCCGGAGGGGCGGTGCTTCCTGAGTCTCTATACGAAACATGGGTCAAACTTCAAACTCCGCTCGGGTAGGTACTAATATATTTTAAACGAACACACCTAAAATAATTTTCAGGATATGACGTAGAAACGACACCCGCCAGGCTGCGGTAACAAACTGCAGTTGTTTGAGGAAAAAAAAGTTTGAAAACAAATATTTACAAAACAATACATCAGATTACGAATAATTCTTCATATCTTAAAAATAAATAAAAGGTATAGACGAATTTTTTTTACATTGGAATTCTTTTTCACAGTTTGCTATTTCGGTGTTGATGTTGTTAAGTGTCATAAATACGTTTATTGATAAATACATTAGGTTTACGCAACGTCTCAGTATTGACAATGTCGAGCTTCTTTTTTTTTTTAAGAATCATGCAATTCACTGTGACATCCTGGATATCAGCTTCTGAACCAAGTTCTGACTGCAGGACCAAAACGCATCGATAGGAGCTCGGAAGCAGCACGGTGAACTGAACGTTTTTATTATAATAAAACAGCAAGAAAAACAGGAGAAGCAAAGAATGAGTAAAAGGCAAGCAAATAGAGCAGAGTAAACAGAAGAATCCAGGAGTGAGAGAAGAAACCAGAGCTTAAATACAGAGAAGTGAGGAGATTACATGGCAAGCAGGTGAGAGTAATCAGGTTAGAATGAGTAACAGCTGAGACCAATGAAGGGAGAGTGAGCAGATGGAGAAGAGAACATGAACAGGAGCCGACAGAGGAATACGGGGAAGAAAGCTAACACAGAATAATACTACAAAATACAAGAATGAACTAAGAACCTAATAAACAACGAGCAAACTAAAATGGAAACACTAAGAGAATATAAACAACTGGGAAGGAAACTCAGCCACTAATCATCATGACAGCATGATTTTAATCCATTTTTGCTTTATAAGCTCTTGAAGGATGTCACATTTGTATTTCTTGTCCACTTGTTTGTGTAAATATTTATTCATTTGTCAGCGCCCTGAATCCCTCTTTTTCTTCTCGACGTGAAGTTCTAGATGGTTTGATAAATGGTTCATTTAGGAATAATCTTCTGTCAGATAACTGTGAATAGGTGTTGATGTAGGTGTCAGCAATAGCAGAGCTTGATCAGATTGCCTTAAGATATGATCTGTCAATGAATACAAATTACATGGCAGTTGTATTAGATAGAAAACAGACCTAAAACCGAAGTCAGTTTGTCCACATTTGTGGGATCCTTTAATAAAACATAGACTGTAAGACATGATTAGCTTTGCCCCCCAGTATCGATTATCAGAGGTCTTATATTTTGCCTGCATGAACTTTGCCCTTCTCTGTTCTGCTTCTGCATTATCGACAGGTTTGAGGCAAAGTCCAGCTCCCAGGTCACACAGAGGAGCTCAGACATTTTGTCACTGGAAAAACACCCAACAAGGCTGAGAGAGTAGAGAAGAAGACAGTGCGGAGAATGGATTCCACATCTTCATTCTTCAAGTAAGTTCACAGTTTGTTAAGACTTGTTTCTTATTGATTGATGCCATATTAATACACAATAGTGTAAGTCTGTAATATTTTTTGGACAAGTACTGAAAAAACAAACATAGTGGTATAAATGTTAGGATTAAGGTATGGCTCTGATTTACTGGGAGATCAGAGTCAGGCTTTATGTGATAAAAAGATCTCTGCTTTCTAAAATTACTGAAGTCAAAATGTCAGAACCTAATTTATATATATATATAAAAAAACACCATGAAAATGATTTCTTTGCTTTTCCTGCTCGTTTATTGTCAGATCTGTGACCAGGCGGGTCTGGTCCCCGCCTCAGCGACCTTTCAGAGTCTGCTGTAACAGAAGGGAGACCAAGAAAGGGATCACAGCAGGGACCCTGGAGGACCTGAAAGAGAGGGTGACAATAACAGCAGTTACATAATAATAGACAGAAATGATAAAGAAATTAAGAGAAAGATTTAACATTTGAATTACCTCAAAACTATTTGTTGCAACTACAACATACAGTTCTGTGAAAAAGACACTGCCAGCGTGTGTTTTTACAACATTAATCATATATATAGATATTAAATGTACAATGCAGCTGGAGAAACAAGCCGTATATAGAACACACAACCAGCCGTGAGTAGGTTTGTAGGGAGGAATGTTTGTCGTACAAAAGATACTTTCCACAAAATTAAAATTCCTAAAAGTCAAATCCATGGTTTTGTCATGAACTGAGTCTAGCTGATGTCAAATGAGATCACAAAAAGTCATGAGTTTAAACTGCACTCACAGCAATTCAAAGCTCAGAGACACGTTCAGCTTCCACACCGCTGTTAAACAAATTTAAACCTATTACAACCAAACATCCCATCTTTACTATTCCTACTCTTTTGACCCCTGAGAGGACAATTAAATGCACTTTTCAATTATTTTTAAGGCTCACAAATGTCTTTATTATCTGATAAATAATTAAACTTTAGTTTTTTGTCATTGGAGTCCATTCTTCTGGGTTTTACAACACCAACCATGCTAGACTGAATTTTAGGATGTTGGCTGGATATTTAGCTTTAGTGACATAAACACACAAGGAGTGTTGGTCTAAACATTTACATTTTAAATTTCATGTTTTTAAATATTTCAGTAGGCTTGAATGTAATTTCCCTGCCTGACTTTAATTCAATGGATGTGGATCTAACTGGTATATGCAGTTTATCTTCTGAAGAGCTTTGCTGATGCCTATACCCAGCCTCAATGTTAATTCTGTCTGAGATTTTTCTACCCTCTGTTAGGTATGCCAGGCTTTGCTGCTGACCATTTCTGCAGCGTCTGTGTACCTGGTATGTGAGGAGGACGGTACTGAAGTGGACTCTGATGAGTTCCTCATGACCCTACCGGACAACACCATGCTCATGGCCTTAGAGACTGGACAGACATGGAAACCACAGGCGGTATGTTGGATGCCATCTTAGAGCCTCCTGTCAGATTTTTCTTCTTAATGTTTCCACCATCAGCCACATTTCTCTGGGTTTGATCCATCCTTTCTATCTCCACAGGGTTCAATTGTTCTTAAAAACCACGACAAGCCTCGTACTGGCAGAGACATAGCGCGAGTCACCTTTGACCTTTACAGAATAAGCCCTAAGGATGTGTTTGGCTCCCTGAGTGTGAAGGCTACATTCCAAGGCCTGTACTCTGTGAGCGCCGACTTTCAGTGTCTGGGGCCCAAGAAGGTCCTCAGGTAAGTGGGTCATGGACAGTGTCAAGGTGTAGCTCCTTTGCTGCAAGTCTTTCCCAAACCAGAGGGTATTAGGGTAATTTATTAAAGGAAAATAAGCTACTTTGCTTAGGAATTCTGCTTAGGACTGAAATATTTGATAATCCACGTTAGACTGATGAAAATACCTTTCTTGGTGTAGGTGATGCTAGATGTTTTAGCTCATAAAATGTGAGCCAGATAAATAGTCTATGTTGTCACCTTTTCTGTTTTTCATTCCTGCTATTGTGTGTTTGT
Source organism: Girardinichthys multiradiatus (assembly GCF_021462225.1). Lineage (NCBI taxonomy): Eukaryota > Metazoa > Chordata > Actinopteri > Cyprinodontiformes > Goodeidae > Girardinichthys > Girardinichthys multiradiatus. Next base: position 30,943,051 of record NC_061807.1, read on the forward strand.
GATCTAAAATATTCACCTGAATTCTGGTCAGTACCTTTAATCAGGAATTGCAAAAGCCAGGATACAATTCATACGGCTTGTACAAATCTTACATGCACCAAGCGCACAATCTCAATCTGATAACTGTGCGACACTGGTTGTGTTTTCAGGGAAGCGCTGCGCCTCGCCTCCACCCTCCTTCAGGCCGCAGGACACCTGCTTATCAGCTCTGCATCCATGATCCGCCGCGTCATCGAAGGCACTGAGCTCTGGCAGCCGCAGAGGGCCGAGTACACAGCAAGCTGGCATTAAATCCCTGGCTTGTGCTGTCGACTCAAAAATGTTGTTTCATTGAGGTGTTTTGAGTTTACTCTTACAATTAGACATATAACTGGGTAACAGTATTACAAATATAAGATGCTTTTCTCCTTAAAACAACCAGAAACTAAACAGTAACAATATTAATAACTGTATAAATTTTTATTTTTGATGAGTGAGCTCTTTAGTCATTTATTCTGACTGTGGTTTGTCTCTTTTAGAATATGTTGTAGATTTGATTTATGATTGATTTCTACGTCACGATAAGGAATGTGATCATCTTATCCAAAACAGATGTGTGACTAAGAAGTGGCCCAAGGAACTAATCAGGACCTCCGTCTCGAAAACGTTTTGATCTCAGGGACATTTTGAGGGCTGAATGTTGAGAATATCATTTGTAATATGTTGTGCCATGACTACCTTGACTGTATTTAAGTCTAAAAGTCAAAAAGAGCCATCAGTTCTTAACAAAAACAACAGTTTGAGCAGCACTATGTAGCTGGATAAGAAGGAAATAAGCCACATCATTCTTGGATTTTTTTTTTTGTTCTTTTGTACAATATATTTTATGTAATTTCCTTGAACTTTTCTATTTTGCGGTCGATTTTCTGTGAATATGTTTCTAATGAAGGGCCATACTTTAAATAAAAGTGTAAAATATAAATTTACCAAATAAAAACGTATCAATATTCATATGAATGCATCAATAACGTGTGTAACAATTATAAATCATTCATTAAATCTTCAATTCATTATAGGTCAAAATAACATCAAATTATTCCAGTAATCCTAAACAGAGAGTAGGCATAGAGTCCAAATGTGATTTTAATTAAATTCAAATACTAAGGAAATGTCTGTAAACTATTTTTTTGGCATTTAGCAATCTACATATTTGTTGTTATCCTAACTGACCTAAAGCAGAAAACTTGTAGTTTGATTTAATGTCAGAGATTGAGAAAAATAAAGGTTATGTGTCTTTTAATACAGTGTATGTACAGTGGGGAGAACAAGTATTTGATACACTGCAGATTTTGCAGGTTTGCCCACTTGCAAAGCATGTAGAAGTCTTTAATTATTATCATAGGTCCTCTTCAACTGTGAGTGACTGAATCTAAAACAAAAATCCAGAAAATCATATTGTGTGATTTTTAAGTCAATAATTTGCATTTCATTGCATGACATAAGTATTTGATCATTTAACAACCAGTAAGAATCCTTGCTCTCACAGGTCTGTTAGTTCTTCTTCAAGAAGCCCTCCTGTTCTCCACTCATTACCTGTATTAACTGCACCTGTTTGAACTTGTTATCTGTATAAAAGACACCTGTCCATCCACACACTCAATCAAACAAACTCCAACATCTCCACAATGACCAAGACCAGAGAGCTGTGGAAGGACATCAGGGATAAAATAGTAGACCTGCACAAGGCTGGGATGGGTTACAGGAAAATAGCAAGAGAAGGCAACAACTGTTGGTACAGTTATAAGAAAATGGAAGAAGTTCAAGTTGATGGTCAATCTCCCTTGGTCTGGGGCTCCATGCATCTCACCTTGTGTGGCATCAAGGATCATGATAAAGGTGAGGGATCAGCCCAGGACTACATGGCAGGACCTAGTCAATGATCTGAAGAGAGCTGGGACCAGAGTCTCAAAGAAGACCATTATTAACACACTACGCTGCCATGGATTAAAATCCTGCAGTGCATCAAGGTCCCCCTGCTCAAGCCAGCCATGTCCAGGCCCATCTGAAGTTTACCAATGATTATCTGGACGATCCAGAGGAGGAATGGGAGAAGGTCATGTGGTCTGATGAGACAAAAATAGAGCTTTTAGGTCTAAACTCCACTTGCTGTGTGAGAACAACCCCAAGAACACCATCCCTACCGTGAAGCATAGAAGTTGAAACATCATTTTTTGGGGATGCTTTTCTGCAAAGGAGACAGGATGACTGCACCGTATTGAGGGGAGGATGGATGAGACCATGTATCAGGAGATCTTAGCCAACAACCTCCTTCCTTCAGTAAGGTCACTGAAGATGGGTCATGGCTGGGTCTTCCAGCAGGACATCGACCCGAAGCACGCTAAGGAGTGGCTCCGTAAGAAGCAGCTCCAGGTCCTGCAGTGGCCTAGCCAGTCTCCAGACCTGAAACCAATCCAAAATCTTTGGAGGGAGCTGAAAGTCCATGTTGCCCAGCAACAGCCCTGAAACTTGAAAGATCTGGAGAAGATCTGTGTGGAGGATTGGTCCAAAACCCCTGCTGCAGTGTCTGCAAACCTCGTCAAGAACTACAGAAAATGTCTGATATCTGTAACTGCAAACAAAGGTTTCTGTACCAAATATTAAGTTAGGTTTTTCTGATGTATCAAATACTTATGTCATGCAAGATTCTGTCACTCACAGTTGAAGAGTACCTATGATAACAATTAAAGGCTTCTACATGCTTTGAAAGTGGGAAAACCTGCAAAATCAAATACTTGTTCTCCACACTGTAAATATCTGGGTTCCACTGTATTCTTTTAGATCTGCTGGTAATGTATCAATTATTCTGAGTTATAAATGTTCAGAGATAACAAATCACCATTAAGGAAATTATGTTCCAAAGTATTTTTACTTGAATAACTATAAAAAAACAAAATCTGTAGAGCACAAACAAGCTCACTGATGTAAAATTGTATTTGAGCTGCAAATAAGAATATTTAACATGAACAAACAGAGGAGTGCAAAAATTGAATAGGAAAAAGAACAAAACAAAGGTCTAGAGAACCTTATAAAAATCCTTTTCTGAAACGCTTCAGTAAATCCCAACAGAACAAACTGTCCCCACATGTTAACAGAAGAATGAGTTGCTACTCTGGAGGCTCCTCATCCAGCTTCATAATCCAGGCCCTGCAGCCACCGTCTTCGGTCGTCCTCTTGACAGGAGGTTTTTGTGTTGCTGGTACTTGATGTTGGCCAGCACCTTATTGTGTTGTTCCTCTGTCATCCAGCAAGGCTTTGATTTTTTAACAACATAGCGGTGGTCCCCGAACCATTGCACCAAATGGACATGCCGACCAGCCTTGACAGCAAGCTATACTGCTCAGAATCTGGGTACTGGAACTCCAGGAAGATGCTCCTTAGCATGAAGAGCTGAGACTTTGTCTTCACTCTGGCTTGAGTGCCCAGAGCTGCTCCATCTGCTGAGTGAGTCTCCTCCTGACTGGTCCCAGTAGTTGGACTGTTTGAGGAAAGAAGGTTGGTTTCAGCTTTATTAATCTCCTTTAGTTCCTCTACATCAGTGACCACATTATTTTGTTTTGCTACTTTAGCAGACAGAGGTTCCTCAAGATCAGCCAATGCTTCAATTTTCTCCTCAAAGCTGCTTTTCACAGCGAGAAGATTCCCGTGGGAAGTTTTTACTGAGCTGGAGATTGGTTTCATTTTTGCTCTTATTTTCTTGGTGAGAACCGCTCCTTCACATGTGCTGGAGGTTTCCTCCTCATCCTCAATTGTTTTCAGTTTTGCTCCTGATTTTTCTGCTTGATTGGTGATCCTCTCATCTTGTTTCATTCTTTTCTTTCCCCTCTTAGATCTAACCAATCTTCTTTTCTGCTCTAGTGGCGCGGAGGCTGCGTCTTCTTCCCCTTTTCTAAATGTTTCCTTTTTCATTGGTTGCTCCTGCTCCATATTAGAATTCAAAGATGGCACCACTTCTGCATTCTGTTTCTTTCCACCACACTCTTTATCGGCGTCCTTCTGATTCTTGTTCTTCACTTCTTCATCTTTTACGTTCCTGTCTTGGAACTCCTCATCTTCTTCGTTGTCTTCATGGTTGGATTTCAACTGGTTCCAGATCTCACTGATGTCCTTATAGTCCCAGCTAATGCCATAGTGGAGCCTCTGTGCCATAAACCAAACCTTTACCTGGTCCGGATGCAGGGAGCAGCGCTGCCCTAAGGCAGCAGTCTGTTTGTGGGTCAGATAGGGGAACCTGCCAAAGGCCTTGTCGAGCTCATCCACTACTTCATCCGGCAGCATGTTGACCTCATGTACATGTACCCGTAACACCCTATTATTCTCAAAGAGCAGGGGGAGACATATGCGGCCACTCCAGGGAGGCGTTCTGATACCTGGTGAAGTTTGGCTGCCTACAAGAGCATCGGGAGTCTTCTGTGTGGGTGTGATGTTCATTCTGTCAGTGAGCTGCCTCATCGTAGTCGCCTGGAAAATTAAGTCCTTTAAAAAGTAGATGAAAAGAGGCAATAAACATACAGAATATACACTAATTTAAATGTAGTATTTTGTGTATAAGCAGATAAAATCAATCTCACTTTAGCTATCTGAAGGACATTCATTGCACAGATTGGTTTTATGAGTGAGACCCACCTTTACACTGTTCACACAGTTGATTCTGTGCAATAAAATAAAAATAATAAAAGCTTTAGTAATGTCAGGCTGTACCCATGTGTACACCTATATTCACTGAATAAAAATATTATTGAAAAGTTTATTTATTTCAGTAACTCAGTTCACTAAGTGAAACATATTATGTAGACTAATTACACAGATTTCTCTTAATTATTGATTTTCCGCTTACAGGTAATGAACACATAACATTTTTGACATCAGACCAATAAAAAAAATGACACTTTTAATACAGAAAAGTGATTTTAATGAAAAGTATGTCAAATACCTGCTTAATGGTTGTTATTTTCAGAAGGTACTTTTAATCTGACAAATAAACCTCATCTGAACGCATGTTCTAATTTATTGAATATGGCTTTATTTAATTGTGGATAGACTAATGGATGGATGCAGCTTTTCCACAGTGGAGTAGGAAATAAAGTTCCAGGCTTGGAAATAAAATCAGGTTTGAGACTTCCAGACTACAAGGAAACCTGTATAACGATGTGGAAAATGTTTCCTTACAGTTTAACCATTTAGCAAAATAAAGGTCGAATTAATCACAAACTGATAGTTTAATATGCAGACACACTGGAGAAGTTTTACAAAGATGAATGTATAAAACATGGTAATTCAAAAAGTTTTATGTGTGGTAGATAATTCAGAATCTAGAGGGGTATTACTGCTTATTGATGTTTAAGAAGTCGAACGGAGTCTGGCTGAAGCAAAATGAAGATGTGACAATACAGATAAAATGGCAGAAAAATGATCATAAATAGTCGTTTACTTCACTAAATTACCTAAAACAACCACAGAATCCCCTTCAGCTAATAAGATATTGTTAATTATTGATAACTAATTACTAGATAAATTCCGCGACTTTCAGCTAATCTGTTAGCTTAACGTAGTTTAAACATCATTTTAGCTAGCTGAAGTCTAATTAGCTTTAATGAGTAACGGTTCTCCAGCATTATCTGTTCATTGTTACAGATCCACTTACAAAGACACATCAGGTTTATCTTAACTAAGTTGTTTCAGTTCGGTGTTCTGCCTTCAACCGAGTAAAAATGAAATGTGAAAGTAGGACCTTTTTCTCCTGCTAATCTTTTGGAACATAGATTCATGCAGATGAACAACAAATTGGATATTTTAGGAAAATAAATTTGATCTGAGGAATATGAAAAAAAAATAATAAAAAAAATACCTTTAAAGCAATTCTCTACAATCAAACAATAATACCACACTTATAATAATAAGTTATGAAATTACCCCGTTGTTATCTCTGTAGAGTTTGCATTGTAGAGCAACCATTTCCTGCTGAAGTAATTTAAGCTCCTCAAACATGGCCTTCATGGAAGCATTGCAAGAAAAACAAGTTATTGTTAAAAGAAATGTATAAGAAGTCCTGTTTGCAGCTTGCTATAGGCCATGTAGTGACCACAGCAAACATGTAGAAGAACGTCCTCTGATCATGAGACCAAAATTAAACTCTCTGGTCAGCATGCAAAAGACTGGTGGAAAACTAACACTGCACATCACCCAGAACATGCCATCACAGTTGTGAAACATGGTGTTGGCAGCATCATGCTTTGGGGATTGTTTTCATAGCAAAGAAGAGGAAAGCAGGTGATAACAGAGGGGAAGATGAATAGAGCTAGATACAGGTTCTTGAAGAAAACCTATTAGAGGGTGCAAAAGATTTGAGACTGGGACACAAGTTCATCTTCACACAGGACAATAGATCTAATCTGTTAACCAGAATGCATTGCTTCAGAAAAAAAGGCCCATTCTGGTGTTTGAGTGGCCCAGTCAAAGTTTGTACTTAAACTGAGAATTTTGCACTCTTTGAACTACTATGCAAGGAAGTAATTACAAACAAAGTCAGTTGTAGAAATACACCTCAAGAAACTCAACAGCTATAAATACTTGAAGGGTTGATTTACAAAGTACAGACATATGGTAGTAGCTTACAAATGTACACCACACATTTTACTTGCCAAAAAAGATTGTTAATTGGAAAGGGAATTAAAAGCATGCATCGTTTTCATTTCCCTTCACAATATTCACTACCTTGTGTTGGACTGTCATATAAAATCCCAATCCAATATAAAGAGTTTGGTGGTTGTAATGTGATACATGACAAAAATCAAAGGTTATAAATACTTTTGCAAGGCACTGTATTAGTCCTCTAGAAAGGTAAAGAATACATCTTCTTAAAATGGTTTCAGTCAAAATTGACCATACACTGATTTAGTTTCAACTAAATATAAATTTTTGCAGTATTTTGTCAAAGCGTTCGTCATTGATAAGAACAATGAGGATCATATGAAGCTGCTGTTCTCTTCAACTGTCGTAATGCTATAAAGTTTTCAAACCGTCAGGATGGGCGTGTTATTTGCCACGAAATAAAAGGGCCCAGCCTTTGATCTAAAGCTGTCACAGCAAGGAAATAGAGACACATTATTTAATTCAAGAACACTTGCTTCAGGATCTTCAAAATGAAACGAGGAGAAAAATGCAAGAACAGTTCTTTTGAGGATCTTTCTGTCAACATGTCTACTGACGTTCAGAAGGATTCAGGCAGCATTCTTTGCAACATGTGTACAGAGGAGCCATAGGGAACCATTTGGGAACTCAAACCTAGAAAGAAATGTTCCCTATGCAGTTTTTGGACACACCAAGCCTTCAAGACTAGCAACATGTATCTGTCAATATTGTGATTCAAGTTAATAATATACAAACAGCCACACAAACATGGGTACACTGCCAGTATTTTTTATGAACAGATGGATGTGGATTGTACCAAGTGTTTTTTAGGTATTTGTACGGTTTTGAAATATTTTGTTAGTCGACTAATTCACACACAGACTTAAACATAATTCCCTGTTAAATGTAGTCTGTTTGAGTTTAGTTAATAACAAAGACAAATTTGAAAGTTGTTCTGGTTTATTAATTTCTTGCAAAATTCCTAATTTTGAAGCATATCTTATAGTGTGACCTCTGTTTTTGCTTTCTTGGTCTACTTTTACAGCTCTCCCCGGCCTGTGTTATAACCAAACCCATTATTAAGGTAGGTTGTAGCAAAGGATCATCATGTATTCTGCAATAATAATAGGCTACATTTGTATAAGACATCTCCTAAAACTATATCACAAAAAAAAATAAAGCTTTCCTCTACCGTGGTTTTAATTAAATACATATTTCCTTGTAAGGTAAAATTATTTCGAAAAGACAACTTGCATTTTAGATTTTAGATTTGTCTGTAAATTATAAATGGACTTTGTCAACCTGTGTTTTAATATAACACTCCAGTGACTGTAAAACTCTTGTGAGAAACGAAACCTAGCAGGAAAATAGAATCATTCAGCAAACACAAAATGCTTATCTCCACCCATTCAGTATCATAGTGGGCGTACCTTTAAAACACTAACTGCTGTGTTGCTGAGGCAGACTAACCAGAAACAGATCTAAGACTTGAAAACAGCAAACAAATGTCTCCTAACGGCAGATAGATAATAGTTGCAGTATTTTATAGTTGCAGTACTTTGTAGTTGCAGTATTTTGTGGAATCGTTTTTTGTTTCGACAACGAGGATCATATAAAACTATTGTTTACTTGAACTATCGTAAAGCTATAAAGTTTTCGAACCGTTTGGATGGGCGGGTAATTTGTCAGGAAATAAAAGGGCTGGCACGTAGAGCTCAAGCTGTCACAGCACTTTTGAGGAATCAGAGACACGTTAACTAATTCAAGAACTCTTACATCAGGATTTTTAAAATTAAACAAGGACACAAATAAAAGAGCAGTTCTTTTGAGGATCTTTCTGTGTTTGACAACATGTCTACCGACGTTCAGAAGGATTCAGGCAGCATTCTGTGCGACATGTGTACAGAGGAGGACAGGAAACCAGCACGGAAGACCTGCATGAAATGTGAGATCTCCATGTGCGTCCAGCACCTGCAGGCCCACCTGACCACACCTGTGTTACTGCAGACCCATCCTCTCACTGAGCCCATGGCTATAGATGGAAACACTAAATGTCCACTGCATGGGAAGCTCCTGGAGTACTACTGTCTGGATGATAAGACATGTGTTTGCGTTTCCTGTGCCATTGAAGACCAGCACCGCCTACACAACATGAAGACCTTCTCCACGGCCCACAAAGAGCTCCTGGAGAAGCTGAAAGCTGAGCAGGAGGCATTAAAGGTGAAAACTGAGGATGACAACATGAGTCTGGAGAAGTGGGAGAAGAGTGAACGAGAGAAGCTGGCTCGCTGCAGCGTGCGCCTCACTGAGGCTGTGACTAATCTGCGGGACATTTCTCTGACCAGTGTCCAAAGTTCAGTTTCTGCTCGAATGGTGTCCATCAGAACCAGCAGGAGCAGCATGCAGGCAGCGCAGAACGAGAAGGACACCTTTAGATTCCTACAGATGTACTCGCAAGTGAACCAGGATGTGGAGAAAGCCAAGGCTGTGGATCTGAGGAAAGGCTTGGAGCCTGGCAGCCATCGGGACAAACTGGTTCTGGAGATAAGACAGAACGGAGAGAAGATGGTGGACAAAGCGTCCAACTTTTTAGAATCATTGTTGACCCTGGTTGATCCTGAAAGCCACCAGGATCTTGATGCTTCTTCAGACCTGATCTTTGAACACCAGACTTCCAATTGGAGCATGTCCCTGTCCAAAGACAGAAGGACGGTTTTCTACAACAGCTGGCTGGGTGAATGTTCTGCCACTCTTCTAATCCATAGCACTCGATCAGTTCCCATCTATCAGAGGTGGATGCTCAGTCTTACCGATGCAGCTGATTGGATGATTGGTTTGTGTGATAAACAGTCTGCAAAGAACCCAATGAATGGACCGGTCTATGGACTGAGTTGTGAAGATAACCGCCTGAGTTATGTTACAACTAAGCATCATGGGGGTCCTGATGCTTCATTCAGTTCATCCCCCTTTGGGACACAGACAACTATTAACACCACAACAGGGGAGCGACTTACAGTTTGCTCCACATTACTCACCTCTGAGAACAAGAATGGAGATGAGGCGGATCAGCGACCTGAAATGGTGGAAGTGTTTAGGAATTTTGTGGCCTCCAGGCTCTCATTTTTCAGCCGAAATGGACAGTACCAGAAAGAAGAAATAATCACGATTGAGACCACTCTCAACAACTGGGAGCTGGTCCCTTTTGTTCGGCTGGGGAAGGAAAATGCCCAAAACACCTCCCAGCAGCAATGGAAATGTTCTTGTGGACATTATTCCAGGTCTTACCAGACAAGTTGCCCCAGGTGTGGACAAACGTTTAGTGGCTCGTTCATCACAGAAGTTGTTTGTGAACTTTGTTAAATGTTTGTAACATATTGATCATGGCTTTTATTACTAATCAGTGAGCATTAATGCAACTTGTGATTGATGGTTAATAAATGAGTTATAAAACAATCACAAGTTTATGAAATCTTTGAATGTTTATAACCTTTTCACTGTAGTTAATTATCATCAGGTTGATACATCAACATTGATTTGCTTTGTATGCAGCCACGTTAAATGCAAATATTTCCTTATTCTATCAATTCAATCTGTCTCCATCTAGTGGTAGCAAACACATGTAAACAATGTAGACACAATGTAACACCTTTAAAAAATAATAAAGCCAGAGAAACGCTGAGACATGAATGTTTTATTGACTCTCTGTGAACGTAATACCAAGCAGTTTTATTTAAGATCTTGGCAATGAATTCAAAACACTGTACTTATGTGTAACACAGAAAAAGACGAGAACAGAATGATCTGTTGCCATAAAGCCTATAATAAATCACACATTTCCTAGAATAAGTGCTTTAAGAAAAGAAAGCAAGAATGCTGGTACCAATCAGGAGCTGAACTGGAAATATATTTATGTTGACTGATACCCCTGCTCTTAATTTAACACTTAATTAATATATACTATTAATGATCCAATAACACTACAATCAGCATACAATTGCAATTTTAAAGTGCAAAACATGGGTTTTGGAATGACAGATCTTCTAAAAAATAGGCTATTTTCTAATTTCCTAGTAAATTTGCATATATTATAAAACTTTTAAATAATTTAAGACATTTTCTTTAAAAGTTGGAGACAAAGGCTTGCAGCAGAATTTCGGTACAGTGAACAGAACAATGTCAGGCTTACTGTTCATTAACTGACCAGAAGTTGCATAAATAAAATAAACTACAAATGTCTTTGCTTTGGAATGATAAGCTGAGGAATCAAAGCTCTAGTTTTTAAATGACGTTCTCAGTCTAAAGACGGGAGATATATGTGGAATCTGAATAAAAACCGGGATAAAAAGGGCAGTATTTTACATGTACTCTCTTATCAGCTCAGTTGTGTTTCTAGATGAACACAAAAGGAATCTGGATGTCAGGCAGTACATCAGAATCAAAGACGTAGACGTTCAGCAGTTGCCGAAGACAGTGTTGAGCTGCTGGGTGACTCGGATGAAGGTCGTCCTGCGGCTCAGCTCCTTCAACTTGCCTGCTCCAACGTAGGTGCAGGTGGAGCGAACCCCTCCCAGGACGTCTCGTATCGTTTCATCCACCGGACCTTTGTAGGAGACTTCCACCGTCTTCCCCTCTGACGCTCTGCAGGCGCAAGAAGACAAAGCACAGATCTGTTGTGTTAAAGAACTATCAGACTCTAAAATAAAGCCCCTGTTGGTACGCCAGAATCTCACCTGTAATCAGCTACGCCTCCTGCGTGCTTCTTCATTGCCGTGTCGGAGCTCATCCCATAAAACAGTTTGTATTTCTTGCCGTTTTTTTCGATGGTCTCCCCGCCGCTCTCGGAGTGGCCCGCCAGCATCCCCCCCAGCATCACAAAGTCTGCTCCGGCGCCTGCAAAGACCCGCAGGAAGCAGTTACAGCCCTGATTTTAAGCGGATGGGAGTCTAAAAGCAGCTGAACACAATAACAATGGTACTCAGAGTCAAGTTGATGTATGTTTATCAGTCTCTAATGGGCGAAAGTAATGTTGGACAAATGGCAGTGCTGCAACACAGTAATTTAAAAAACTCAAACTGGCTTTTCCTTCAGCTCTTTTAAACTATTATTTTATACTTCAGCTATTGGTATCATTTAATTTTTGCATTTTTCATCATTTTTGAATTCACTAACTTACTACATTCAATTCAAACAAAGAAACTTACCAAAAGCCTTTGAGACATCTCCTGGGCAGGTACATCCCCCATCCTGCAAGATAGAACGGAGACAACATGCATCATCATGTTAGGAGGTTTTATCATCACTAAATAAGAACAGGGAGGGGGAAAGATAACGCAGGACTGCAAAACCAGAAGATTTAAAATGCTCTGATATGAAAGGATACATAGATGTTTAGTTACACTCATCATGGGGATGAAAATTGTGTTAATTTTGGCCTTTAGGAAGGAAAATATAGAGTTTTAGTTTGAGTTTTAAGAGCAGATCTGGACCATCCTTTACCCTCCTGTCTGGTCTGCTGATGGGAAAAAAAAAACCTGCTTTACATTTCATTCATCAAGTGTCAGTCAGTTTATTTTCAGCTGGAGAGCCATTTCTTGGATTTTTCTTGCAACCCAGCTAAAGTACACAACCAGTGAAAGAAAATAAAAACTTGGCTGTGTAATCTCACACAGCCAATAAGTACAGATGGCATTTCCTCATGAAATCAATGCAGCACACCAGCTAAACTTAAGATGTAACTTTTCAGGTAAAAAAAAAGGCATTAGGAGGATAAAAATGTAAAGTAAAACTTTGTTGGAGCACCTTTTGGTTCAGTTTCAGCAATCAGGCTTTGTTGGTGTCATTGTCTGTGTACCACATGGATCCCTGGTAATATTTACTTGCTCTACCTTGCAAAAGTTCTCCCAATCTACCAAATTGTGAGGACATCTCTCGCCCACTGCTCTACACTCTACACGTGTATAAAACGTCTCTTGACTGGCGCCTTTAAACAATGAGATCAGCAGATCTTATATAACCTCTCTGCAAACTATGGCTTCAGCTAAGGGATTGATACATAAATAAATAAGATTCTACCAGGACAGCTGAACTTTATTGAATGGTTTTCAGATTATTACTAATTGATGGTAGATCTTGGTTTGAACTCAAGAACAATGAATGCTGATTTAAAAGGTTCTTCAAAGTATTAGCTTAAGGGTGTGCGCACTTTTGGAACCAGATTATTCCAACATGTTTGTTTGTTTTTCAGTTAAATTGTACAGGATAAGTCAGATTAAAAGTGGAAAAAAGTTTTAAAATAATTTATCATAGGCTCATTTTTTACAAAACAAAACCCCAGCATTTTAACAGATGTGTGGACACGTTTTAGAGCCAGTGTACGTTATTCAACTAATAGAGAACTAATAGAGTTAATCCAGTGTGTCAAGAAATTCAAATATGATGACTGCATTGTTACGGGAGACTCACGGATATAATGTGGCCGCCCAGGCCGTGGGCTGCATCTGCACATTCGATCACAGCGCTGAGCTGCGGGTAGCCGACCCCGGTCTTCTTACGGGTGGTACACACAGAGCCTGGTGAGGAAGACACAGAGTCTGAAACGTCTGCAGGCAAACAGGAAACAGCAGCCACTGGACTGCCTCTGCCTTCTCATATCATGAACCATCCAGGGTCACAAAGGCCTTTCAGGACGTGTTCAGCAAAGCAGTTATTTCTACCTGGGGTTTTAAGTGACAGCTTTAAATCAGTTGCAGTTGATCCAATGATGGTTTCTTTTAAATGTAGATGTTATATTAATGTCATAGCAGAGACAAGGTGTGAAACAAACAGACTTTAACACTGTGGAAATGTTTCATTCAGGGTGCTTGGAAACAGTGAAAAATCTGATTGACGTCATCACCTGGTCCGATGCCTACTTTGATGATGTCCGCTCCAGCAAGAATCAGTTCTTCTACCATTTCTCCAGTTACCACATTTCCTGCCTGAGCAGCAAATGAAGCAAAATAAAAGAAAAGCTTTTAGGGCTTGTTCTCTACCAAAACACATCACTTTAAGAGTCCCAGACCGTTACTGACTATTATGGTGTGCGAAGGAAACTTCTGCCGGACGTCTTTGACGAAGTGAACAAAGTGTTCAGAGTAGCCATTTGCCACGTCTACACAAATATACTTCAGCTGCGGCACCGCCTCCACGATGGCCGAGATCTTCTCAAAGTCGCCGTCTCCGGTCCCCGTGCTGACGGCAACGCTCTGGGAACAAAACAAACAGAAGAGAGCATCAAATATGAAACCTTAGGGGAAAAAATTACATATTTAGGATGTGACGTCAGTTACTGGTGAAGAACCTGAATACCTCCAGGCACTCAGGGTGCTTTGAAGCAAACTCTGACCAGTCATCAACAGAGTAATGTTTGTGGATTGCAGTGAAAAGGGTGAACTAGGAGATAAGAGAAAGTAAAAAAAAAAAAAAAAAACAGAGATAAAGATGAAAATGAAGCCCATAAAGATAAATCCAACATTTTGTATGTGTCCATTTATCCAGAGGGAAATAGAGCCCATGCTTAGATATAACTGCTTTTACAGGAACCACATGTGGGCCAGTCATCCCAGAAGCTTATTCCTTTTAGCTATTAATCAAAATGGGAAGGACAGGAGAACATTCTGTATCATTAAAGCAATTGCGTGTTGAACTCCATAAGGTGTGCCCTCATTTATCAGCCTGATCATAGTTATCTCTCCACTGCTTCAACAAATTTCTCTCCACCAATTGACTTGACTAATACAAAGCAGTGAGGAAACCGCATAAGATGTGGCATTAAAATATTTAACATTTCAATCAACCTGGTGAAGAGCCAGGGCCATCTCGAAGGTCCCCACGGTGTCCATGTTGGCAGCGATGATGGGAATCCCTCTATAGCTGCCCTTGGAGTTCCTGAAAGTGAAGCGCCTTATCAGGTCCACCTGGAGTAGAGAGCAAAGAGTTTCGGTACGGAGAAGCTTTATTCTACTAACAAATGATGATGGGGAAAGAATTACTAAAGATTTTAGTTGTGACTGCAAAAGAAAATATAACAGCACAAAACAGTCCAATCTGTTTTATTATTTTATTAGACATCGATAAAATAAATAAGATGTTCCGTTTTTTAATGATCAAATAAAATTTTCAATGAAACTTTGACATAATCAGTACAATAATAACTGCTGTTTTGCCCTCTGTTCTGGGTCATCTGGACTGGCACCGCCATCTTTAGGGCATGACAGCAAAGCGCTTATACAAACTGTGACCCTGCCTTGAGACCAAGAAGTCACCAACACAGCAAGTTTAGGTTGTAAAACAATATTCCAAGCTCTGAACGTCTCACTGAGACACGGGCATCCACCTAAACTAAGACGTGGGGAAAGGAAAGAGATGATCAGAAAAGCAGCCAAAAGTAACTCTGAAGGAGCTGCTGAGATCGCTACCTCAGGTGACAGGAAAACTGTTAGCAATGCACTCCACATCTGAATTCCCCGTGTGCAGTTCGCCACAAACCCTGTGCACCAGGGGACACGTGGAAGAGGTGGATTGGTCCAATGAGACTAGTTTTGGACTTGTACAGACAAAACTGTATCTGTGGCGGTAAAATTAAAGTGCACGCCACTCTGCAGACACTTTGCCCATGACAACTATTAGTCACACACTCTACAAATGTAGCCTCCAGAGATTTGGCAAGAAGAAAGCTATCGTTAAAAAATAGCTTAAATAATTCCTGCTTGTCACCAAACGGGGCATGAGAACTTGTTAACTTTTTGGCTTACGTGCAAAACTCTATATGGAGTGGAAAACGAACACTGCACATCACTATGAATACATCATAAAAACATGGTGGTGGCACTGTCATGCTGTGGGGAAGTTTTCCTTTTACGGGGACTGACAAGCTGGTCAAAGTCGATACGTTTTATTTAGGGGTATCAGAGTACCTGGAATACAAAAGCATGCAACACTTTTCTTGTTTTAATCTGCAAAAACTTTTAAACCTATGGTCTCTCTCATAAAATTGAGAAAGGAAGATGGCGGTGGATGCTGAAACAATCCACAGCTGGACTGACCCACCTCACTCCTGGACTTGAGCGTGCTCCGTTTGGGCCGGAGGAGCACATCCTTGAAGTCCAGCTTGATGTCATTCTCGATGCGAGGCATTGTGGAAACAGGATGTGAAATAAAAAAAATTGGTCCTTTCGGTAAAGTCTGGAAAAAGAGACAGAGATCAGGTTTCAAGATGGAGCCGTGTTCCTACCCACTTTCTCCTACATTTAAACTGTACATATTCACACAGACATTAGGTCGTCAACTGCCTCTATTTATTGAAGTAGAAGTTTTAAAGAGACCAAAATATTACGAAACGATATAAAATACAAGCGGCACATGCATTTCTTCGTTTTAAAAAAGCGAGTTTTGTAACTATTTCGTTGGAGAAACATGTATCTACAGCATGCTAGCTGTTCCCACATGTCAGATCGTGCAAAATTCAAGGTTACATGAATGTACACCCATACACCTCCTTCTACGTCATTACGACATAAAACAGTCACATACGCTCAGGTTGGATGCTGCACAACGAAATGCGACACATTTAGGAAAACATTTACCGTTAGAAAACTATTATGGTTATAAAATGCGCCGCACCGCTTCCCTTTACTTCCTCTCGCCACTTGTAAGCGCGGAAGGTTTTACAGCGACGGACCCCGGCTGTACTGCCGCGCTGTAGTTCTTAGAACGGTCATCAAGAAGGCTACAGCCGGGTAAGAACTACAAACGCCAGAATCGCTTTACGCCAAGCTGCACTGATATCGTTAACACTTTTGGAAGCCGTTTCATAGCGTATGTTGTTTTTCCTGTCTTTTGGTGGGTATTTGTGTGAATGTTAGCGAGATACAGACAGGTTCGTAGCTGTTATGATTTATTTGATCAAAAACAAATAAGAGAAATAATAAGCTAAACGGAACAGTCTTGGTTTCCTAAGCAGTGGCGGAGGGTTTAAAAAGAAACACAGGAAGCAAGAAAGCAATTACTTCTCCGACATAGAAGCTGAAAGATAATTTTATTTAAATTCGCAGCAGGTTATACAACAGATCCAGTTAGAGTACTGTTTGTCGTATTGTTACATCTGTGTATATTTATAAAAAAAATAGCCCAGTAAAGATGTTGATTAAAGTGAAGGTAAGTTACATGAAGCAATGATTAGTATGAGTGATTGTTATGATCTGCTTATCTCTAACTCTCTAAAGTGTTTTTTTATCACAGACTCTCACTGGCAAGGAGATAGAGATTGACATAGAGCCTACAGATAAGGTATATGGTGGCATTTTACATCCTCAATGGTGCTTTTAACAAACCAGAAACGTGTTTTCGAGCACTCAGCTCTGTTTGATTGCAGTATGTTTTCAATCCAGGTGGAGCGGATTAAAGAAAGAGTGGAAGAGAAAGAGGGCATCCCTCCTCAGCAACAGAGGTTGATCTACAGTGGGAAACAGATGTAAGATCCATGAATATTTTTTTAAATGAACAGAGATGTTGGGGCCTAAAAGGTCATTTCAAACTAATGCTGGAGATTATAAGATGGTAAAATACCATCTTTTGCCCATTTAGCTCAAACCCTGGAGAAAGAATGAGTTGGTTTGGCAGCTCATTATTGTGGGTGAACAAGTAGGATGAATGTTTGGAGAAAGTGGTTATTGTAAAACAACACATTTTCACACATTGTGCAGTTCCAGGTTGCCCTTTCCCCTGAATATCCCATTTGTTCCAGTATTCGGGGTTAAAACATGTTTTCCACAGAGAGAGCAGCGTGTTAGGAGAAATTTGCCCTTTTTTAACTATTAACGTTCACAAATCTAACCCACTTTTTCCTGCATAGAAGATTTTGGTAGAGGAAAGTAAGAGTAAGCTAACAGTAAGAGCAAGAGTGCTCACTTCATCCTTTTCTTTGTTGCAAATGAGAGGCAACACGTACAGTACATGGTAGCACATTACACTTTTAGAGAGGCTGTCGGTGTGTTAGGAAAGTGTGTTTTTAAAGAAACAGTAGTGAATTTTATTTGTTTCTACTTTCAAGATTTGGGGCTTAAATGAAAGTATGATGAAATACATCCTTTAAATGTGCTTCTGATGCAAACAGTGAAGCTTGGAGGATTTAAAAAAATACATTTTAGGGCATTTTCCCCCTAAAAAAGAGCTTATGTTGGTGTTATGTGCATCTTCCCCATTTATGTAAGAAACTCTGAATATGATCATAAAAACACAATCATCAGTGTGAGGGTAGATTTTGGAGGCAAGGAAAGGACAGTATCTAGGTGTTTTGCTCTTTAAATAAATAAGCAAATACATTAAACAAAGTTGGCCATACACCTCCACAGAAGCAGGACATACTCATTCGAAATGTTTACTGACACTGTTTTTAATGAATGTTTCTGCTGTCTAATTCCTGCTATCTTTTTCTCTTGTCTTGTTCAGGAACGATGAGAAAACGGCTGCAGACTACAAGATCCAGGGCGGCTCTGTTCTTCACCTGGTACTCGCCCTGAGAGGAGGACGGCTGCTATGCTTCACGTTTTAGCCTCTGCTAAACAACGAGCCCAGATTGCTATGATGCCTTCAAAAATCACAGTGTTATTTGAAGCGGTTGCATAATCACCTGGTGACACTTGAAGGCATCACAGAGTCATTGACTGAGTTGAATCAGTTTCTGCTTTTGTTCTCCGTCTCCTTACAGCCTTTAGTGTGTTTTTGCCAAAGCTTTGCGTGCAGATAATAAATTCCCTCAAGCTTCGGATTAACACTTGGCCAAATGGCTGTTAAGGAAAATTATTTAATAGTTTTTCTGTCACTGTGCAAGTAATGTTTGTTCTCAAAGGCATGCTGTAGCAGAGTGTGTTTGACAAAACTGTAATCCAAAGCTCTTTTAGGGATGTCCATCCGTTCAGAGTTTGGTTGTGCCAAACCAGCACACAGTTTGATTGAACCCAACAGATTGCTCTTATGAAGCACTGATGTAGCCGAGTAGACGTAAGAAGAACCGATTACGCTTGTGTTCAGTGTCCTTGAAAACTCATCACTTTGTTTAGTTAAATAAAACTAATTCTGTAAATGCTTTGCGTTTACTGTCCTTTGTTTAAGATTAGAGGTGCACAGAGAAAGCCACTGATGACCAGAATTTCACAGGTTCAGCAAGCAGGGTGGGCAGCAACACTCATTGGTGTGGTTGCTGCTGCTGAGAGAATAAAACTCCAAGTTGGCTATTTTCTGGATCAGTGAGGTCAAGTCAGAGGAAGCACAGGGCTGTAAGAAGCTGTTCAAAAGGTAAACATTTTCTATGTCATGTAGAGACTACTCTGCCAAAAGTATTGGGTCAGTTGGCTTCACACGTGCAAACGTGAATGACATCCAGTTCTTAATCAGTAGGGTTAAATATGATGTCAGCTGACCCTTTGCAGTTATAACAGCTTCAGTCCTTCTGAGAGGGTTTTCCACAAGTGTGTTTATAGGGAGTTTGGACCATTCATCCAGAAGTGCATCTTTGAGGTTGGACACTGATGTTGGGTGAGAAGGCCCAGATAGTGGTATCTGCTGAAACTTGTTCCAGAGGTCGTTATTCTGTGTAGGCCAGTCAAGTTCTTCCACAACAAATTTACCCATCCACATCTTGGACTTTTCTGTGTTCACTGGTCTGCAGTAATGTTGGAACAAGGAGAGGTCATTCTCAAACTTCCCACAAAGTTGAGAGCATGAAATTATCCAAAAGGCCTTGGTATGCTGCAGCATTCAGAGTTCTTTCGCTGGTACCAAGGAAATGAGGGCAGCTACTGAAAGACAGTGACACACTACAATCTCCCGTGCATTAGACTTAACTTTGCAAGCAATGTTCTCCTGATAACTACCAAACCCAGACTCATCCATAGAATTACC
Source organism: Girardinichthys multiradiatus (assembly GCF_021462225.1). Classification (NCBI taxonomy): domain Eukaryota; kingdom Metazoa; phylum Chordata; class Actinopteri; order Cyprinodontiformes; family Goodeidae; genus Girardinichthys; species Girardinichthys multiradiatus. The sequence goes on from NC_061807.1 coordinate 30,962,656, forward strand.
AGACAGAGAGGCATGATTCATTACTGCAGAGAACACGTCTCTGTCCTCAAGTCCAGGGGCAGAGTGCTTTACAACACCTCATCCCACACTTTGCGATGTAAGGCAGCTGCTCAGCAATGGAAACCCATTTTATGAAGTTCTCTACAAACTGTTCTTGATCTAATTTGGAGGCCACATGAAGATCTGTAGCTACTGACTGCAGAATGTTGGAGATCTTTACCCACTATGACCCTCAGCCTCTGGGTTGCTATCACTCTCATTGCTCCCCATTTTGCTATAACCACTAATAGACTGTGGAAAATGTAGTAGTGAGGAAATTTCATCACTGGTACTGTGATACTGGTGGCCTGTATTACAGTACCATGCTAGAATTCATTGAACTAAAAGCGACCCATTCCAAAATGCTTCTTGCAATTTAAAGTGTGTTAGGGGCTCATTCAGGCTGTCAGAGAGACCAAGACTTTCAGCAGATAACAGAAAGGCTGAAAGGAATACAGCAAAGTTCCTCTGTTTGTTCCTTTTGAAGCGTTAGCCTCTGTTATAAAACATGCTAAATAAGGAAATGATAGCAAATTTCAGAGTTAAGTTAATGATTAATACACACCAAGGCTGCTTTTTTGTATTGTTAACTAAGCAAATTTCTAATAGATGCTTAAGACAGTTAACTGTTATCATCTTGTCTTAGTTTTGCAACAACTGCTCACATGGTGTGACAATGTCAACTATAAATATTGACTGCATGACAAGAGTGTTTTTGAGTGTTGTTTGTGTTTCCTCCTATATTATAATTCTGAAAGAAAAATCAGAACCTTTGTTGGCATGTTAAAGCTTCAAACTGGAGATTAGAAATTGGCCACTAAATACCAACTGGTGCTACTCTCCCAGTTGAACAAAAACATGTGAAACTTGGATCCACTTGTGTATCTTTTTTATTCTTGTCAAACATTGACCACTGTTATGTACATTTACATTTTAAAACATAACATTTGAGAGACATTTCTCAGGATGACAGGCAGACTGCAAACATCAAGAGGCATCAGAAGTTAGAGAACGTTTTGTACAGAACAATAACGTTGTCACAGTGCTATGTAAAATGGTGTTTAACTACTAGCAATAGATCGGCTTGTCAGTAAATGTGGGTAACTCTTGCACCAAACTGAAAGCTCGTACAGGTTTAAATTAAAATGAAATGATAGTTGCAGCTTATCAGTGAGCAAGGCAAGGCAACCCTGCGGAGCTCAGGTGTTAAGGTTGCATTTATGTGTTTCAGCTTGCACCATTTCGATTGTCTTGTCAAGTAAAGTTGCAGCATTGACTTCTGAGATAGGAATGTTTTCAGGCCTCATTTCTGCACACTATGATGTGTGGAGTCAAATCTCCTCACAAAACTGGAAAGCACAAGAAGACTTAAAACATAACAGCCATTTCTCCCCTTTCCAGTTTCATGGCTTTTAAGTTTTGTTGTTTCATTCCAAACTTTTTCAGGTATGAAAAGCAGCCATCTGACACAAAACGTTTGGTATAGACCATATGTCAGTTAGTGATTAGCTGTAAGAAATGTGATTATATGACTTCGGAAAAGTCATTTAGACCAAACTTAGATCAGAACCACAGACAATGTGGATATAATTAAATAACACGCAACGACATTAAATTATATGCGAGAATTGAGAATTTCTGACTCCCTATCTACATTATTTAGATAAATAAACTGATATTCAAGGGTTAATCACATGGACATTAAAGAGGGGTACAAATTGGAGAAGGGGCAAATTTACCTAGAGCCAAATAATAAACTTTCAAAACGTATGCCACAGTAATGTGGCCTGGTTATAAAGAGGTGAGCTTCCATTTCAAACATTAATCAGTGGTTTTTATGAGTTAAGGGACATTATAGCAGTCTGGGACATCTTCATATTCAGTAAATGCACAATAACCTTACAGGCCAATGAAAATACACATCATTGTACTTGTAAAGAGAGATCTACAGCACCCTGTTATCCTTATAGCTTAACAAGATCTACCGATATACAATACTGGCCAAACGTTTCATTCTATCTTCTCAACTCTCATCTATTTTTAGCACTTTCTACCTCCCTGTAGGATCAAAAATCTTTAAAACTAAATATCTAAAAGCAAAGGCTCAGAGCACAATTAAACTGGATCAAATTCAGGCATTCTGAGTTTTCATGGCAGTGTATGTAGGGATGCCCTGAGACACAAAGACTGATTTATTAGTCTCTGTGTGTGCAGCAGTGTTGTTTCCTCTAAAACGCAGCATGTTAGATACACAGACAACCCATTTGAGCTCCTTCATGGGGTGCATGTTTAGGGTTTCGCTGGTGTCAGAGGAAATATTGCACTAAAAAGGTCCTCTAGCTAACTGTGTGAGTTGGAAAGGAATAATTCTGTGCAAAGCTCTCATTTGTGCATCAAAATAAAGCATAAAAAGGAGATTAAAACAAAGATGTACACTTTCAATGTTCACATGTTATTTGCAGGTAAAAAGACAAGTGTAGTGGAAATTATTATGACTTTTTTTCTTCTCCACGCAGGAACGTGTATTAAAATACTTCAATGATTTGCTTAGTGTCACTTTTAGGTTGTAGTTTTGACAAAAAAAAAACCTACAGCGATCTTTCCACATCTGTCAAAACACGGCTACAATCACACTAAAGCACACAATACTGCTATTCTGATTAAGGCAGGTAATAAAATTTGTGCACTTTTTGAAAGCACAGCAACAATTTACATCACATCAACATTACAATCAATGCATATATGCAATTAGTAGAATAGAAACGTGGTAAAACGGATGTTAGAGAAACAGAATACCGAGAAAATTAAAGTTTAGTAGGAAACAATAAAAATATTAGGCAATAAGGATAATTTTATGAGCAATAATAACAATTACCAAAAAATGAGGCATTATGGAGTCATTTTAAAAAATAAAACATAACTGGAATATTAATCAACATGAAATGATCGGAGTTCGATTTTTATGTGTGTGTTGACAATCATAAACAGACTTTGTTAGGTTGAATGTGATGCAATAATCTCTGGAAATGGAAAAAAATAATAGAAAAGGCTAAATGTGTCTGTTGATGTGAGAACTGAGGAACTGGATGGTGCTAACCTGTCTTCACCTTCACTGCACTTCTGATGGACCTCAGACTGAAACAGCTGAGGTGTTATATTTGGTACAGATTACAGCTGATTAAAAAGATTGGAGATAAAGTGTTGATCAGTAAACAAACTGTGGATTGTGTTTGCATTGTAAGAGAAAACCCACGTTGGCGTGTCAGTCTGCAGGTTATTTTTAATGGCCCTGCTAGGAATAAATAAAAAAAAAATAGATCAGTTTTAGCAGTCCTCTGCTTTGTGGTCATCTTCGTCCTCCTTCGACAGAGGAGCCCTTGCCTCCTTCATCTCCTCCCCCTCCTCTCCGCCTCCACTACTGCTGCCACCAGACTGGGCTGGATAAACAACCACACACATCATCTGGCCCAAGTATGTCATTTTATCTGGAAGAAGAGGAGCAAGACAAAGATCAAAAGCCAAGCAGTGAAAGCAATGTCTGTGCTGATATAGATGGCCTCGCAGGGAGAAATTTACCAAACAAAATGCTCTTTGTTTATTTCAGTTTGAAACTAGATTATATTTCAAACTTTGAGAGAAGTTAGGATGAAACTGAAAAAATGCCATAAAAAGACCAAAGACATAAGAGAGGAATTGTCTTTTACAGTTGGAACCAGATGTAGACCATAAAAAACGATGAATAACATTTTTTCTCACTGTTTGACATTAAATCAAACAAAACATTTCTGTTTTAGGTCACTTGGGATTAGCAAGATCATTTCTACTTGAAAAAATGCCAGTATAATGTGGGAGAGATTAATTGCTTTTCTTCAGAATAATACGTTTCCTTAATGTTTAGTAGATAAACATTATTTAAGTCAAACATTTTAGACTTCCTTTCAAAGCTTCTCACAATAGTTGGCTGTAATTTAGTCTATTCATTCTGACAGAAGTGTTGTGTTACTCAGTTAGGTTTGTATATTTACTCCTTTTCAGCTCTGTCCACAATTTTGCTGTGTCTGTAATCAGGGTTTGATGATGGTCACTTTAAAACATTGTACTTCATTGTCCTAAAGCCACTTTGTAACACATGTTGCTGTATGTTAGGGTCATTGTCCATTTGGAAGACCTATTTGTGCCCAATCAGAAGCTTACAAAGCCATGACATATTCATTCAGGCTTTCTGTTTATGTTTGGTTTTCTGTTAGCAGATGTTAACTAAAAAATCTCTAAACAGGAAAGGTTTAGTAATTTAATAAAAAAACGAATTTCAGTATTTGGTTTCAAATGTATAATAATCATTTATTCAGAATAGAATAGACTAATCCTTTGTCTCTAAATGGGAAAATTGGATTCATAGTTAATAAGAAAATGCCAATATTCAGTCAAGACTAGGTATGGAAAATACAATACATACGTTCATGTTAGTAGATATTTGCTATAATGGAAATTCCTTCTGATTCGGAAACCGTAATATTGTTAAAACTTGGTATGCCTTCATACTCTTATCCAGCCCATGCCGAGACTTAATAGCTACTGCCTGACAATACCCAGCATCTTTGTGATAATCTCACTTACCAACAAATGAATCAAAGCACTGTGGCTTGTTTTCCCAGTAGACCCCCAGGAAATAGACAGGAACTCCAGTGAGCATGATTGCAAGTCCGATGCCGCACACCAGGGGCTCCGAGTACAGGGAGAAGATGAGCAGGAAAGCCCAGAAGATGAGGTAAATAACTGGCCAAATCAGGCTAATCTAAAAAGAAGAACATTTTTATATTTTTAAAACTCACAGAGACCATCTGATACTGTTGTACCCTTGAGTAACAGGTGTGTTAAAATATTATTTATATGTCAATAAAAATCCATTTTAAGTCCTGGTAAAACATTTTTTGGTCTATTTCCCAGTTAAATTAGATTTTATTTCCACATCATCAAAATGCTGTGAAACGGGTAAAATAAGGTTAAATATAGGTTGAATAGACTTATATCTTGTTTTAAATCATTGTGCACTCATATTGAATGTTCCAGATTTTTTTAGATATAAAGGACACTAGTTTAGTGAGACATGCTCAGTTTCTAATCATGTTAGAATGCTGAGCAGACATATAGGATTTCTTGCTGTTTCCTCACTGTTTCTCACTGAAGGTGTATGTGTAGAAGCCTCCTCTTGTGAAATTGTTGTTTTGAACGTATTTTTATTTTAAAACAACAAAAAAAAAAAAAACCCTAACCCTCCCAGCAGCAACAACGTTAAGGTAGTAGGGACAGAAGTTGGTGTGAACAACATGAAAGCCTTGTAGCTGACCATGTCCATCCCTTTATGGTGTCAGAGTACCCATCTTCTGATGATAATTCTTAAATCATCTCAAGTGGCTTTCTTGAACAGGATGATGAGTTCACTTTATTTCAATGGCCTCCACAGTCACTAGATATCAGTCCAATATGACCCTTTGGAATGAGTTGCCTGCGATGGACTGGTGACCTGTCCAGGTTGTACCCCACCTCTCGCGCGTAGACTGCTGGAGGTAGGCAACAGCTCCCCCACAACACTGTACGGAAGAAGTGGGTATAGAAAATGGATGGATGGATGGATGGAATTAGGTGCAATGGGAAATTCACGTCATGGATGCGCAGCAGACAGATCTGCTTCCACTGTGTCCAGTTGTCATATCAACATGGTAATGTTTCCAACACCAAGTTGAATGTATGCCAAGAAGAATCGAGGCAGTTTAGTGGCAAAAGAGTTCCTAGTCTGCCCTGGGATCTCCTCATAGTGGTGTGTGTTCAGAAAACCTCCAAACATAGCCACCCAGGATGCATCCGGACCGGATGTTCCCAGCATCTCAGCTGACGATATAATTTTTTTATATTGCTGGGAAGAAACATTGGCCAATCTTTTTTGCTGAGTTGTTTTAATTCTGCTACTTTGGAGGGTTTTTAAGCATGAACTTCATGTTTAAGGTCGTATTAAAGGATCTAAATTGGATTTAAATTCAGACTTTGACTAGGCCACTCCAAAACCTTCAGTTGTTTATTTTTATGTTTTAGAATTGCAGGTTTTCTTTGCAGCATTGTCCTCCTACACAACCCAGGTGAGGGACGGGGGATGTCTCCGCGAAGCCTCCAAATGTAGCCACCCAGGAGGCATCCGGATCAAAGGTCTGCACCATTTCAGCCGACTCCCCCAATCTGTCTAACTGTCTTCCACTCCATCCTGCCAATACTCGTTAACAAGACACCAAGAGGCCTGAACGTCTCTGCTTGAGACAGAGACTGACCCCCAGAGTGAGTAATAGGCCTTTTTTCCAGTTGAGAACCATGACTCCAGACCTAGAGAAGCTGCCTCCATGTTGATCCACCACTTGTTGGGAGGGATGCTGAGATCGAGAGCTATGTATTGCAGGTGTCAATTAAAGGTAGGGGCCTGGTCATGATGACAGTCATCGTGATAATCTGGCTCTAGAGACACATGGTAAAATCCAGCCTCTTCTTCACTCTGCATTGTCTGTTTTAGGAATTATAATTGATCTGTTTTTATGTTCATAGCATTTTTGCTTCTGTTGCTTTTTCATCTATGTGGGACCTTAAACAAAATATTCTGACAGTTATCACACAGTTTTCTAAGATAGTTTCCTTAAAATATATTTTCTATTTCCAAAGAACTACATAAGCATGTATAAAACTAACTGAAGACAACAATCACAAACAAATAAATCTGGTATATTATATAAGTTGGTTATAATCAAAAAATAAAAACAATGATTTGTAGAAATGCAAAATGATGTAAACTCTATGAACACACCTTTATTGGCCGATGCATGTTGGGCTGTTTAACTCGCAGGACAATCTGCCCGGCGACAGTGACTCCATAAAAGAGGTAGTTGATGAAGCCCACATAATTGATGAGTGTGTACATGTCGCTGGTGCACAGCATAAGCAGAGTGGACAGGCACTGAGGGAGTAAAGACAGATAAGTTGCGGTTGTCTTATCTTTTGGACTGGCTGTGTTAAGATAGATGAGTGAAGATGATGAGAGCAGTACTCACAGTGAAGAGCAAAGCAGGGATGGGGGTGCAGCGTTTCACATGAATCATGGCCAGAAGACTCGGGAGGTGTCCCTCTCTGGCTCCAGCAAAGAACAACCTGCCACAAAACACAGGGGGACAACATAAATCTACAATACAGCCACACATCACTAACTTCTACTGGAAGAAAATCTGATTTCAGAGACTTCAGGAAGTAAAGTTTATCAGCATATTGATCTTGAGATTTAGTCTGCACTTTGAAAAAGTGCGATACCAGGTGGTTTGGGGAGATTTCTCGAAAAGATTTTTGCATTTTGGATAATAGCTTTAAATGTTCATTGGAGAATGTCTTTAGATTGGAGCATGATGTCTTGTTCAGTGAGATCTTTTAGCCTACTTCATTTTGTAGGGAGGGGCACAGCACTGCATTTTGCTGAGCATTTTAAACTATTATGTAAATTAAAAGCAACAGTAAATTTTGCAGCTAAGCAAGTAAACTTTTGCTCAGTAAAATGGTTAGGTGCTGGCCTGAAAATTAGCAGAAAACTAGCTGAACCCTAAAGAAAAACACTAAATGTGCTTCAGAAACCATGAAGAAATATTAAACAGCCTCTGAAGTTATTCCAGATAACCAAAATGATGGATGAGTCAAACTTTTTGCATGGTACTGTCGTGATTTGACAAACGTCTTGCAACGTAAATCCTAGAGGGGGAATCTAGTCCTTCAGGGAAACAAACAGATAACATGTCGTCAAGCCCACTGACCGAGAAGATGTGAAGAGGGAACCGTTGACTCCTCCGAAGGTGGACAGAGCCACAGAGATGGGCATGATCCACGCCATGACACCCAGCAGCTTCTCACCAAATGTCTGAGAAAGAGGAACAGACAGTTTAGGTTTAAGAGTACAGTCATAAATTTGACTTGTGCAGTGACCAACAAAGATCACTAGAGGGCAACAGCTACTAAAATGATGAAGCACAGAGCATGCAAGCTCAATTGAGACCCAGGACTCACCACAGCAACAGCGTTTGAGGCAAGCAGCTCCTGGGGACTCATAGCCGTGACGTAAGCGATGTTGGCGAAGACGTAAACGAAGGTCACAAGGGGGATGGAGATGAAGATGGCACGTGGAAGATTCCTAGAGGAAACACAAGATACAGCTGAGTCAAAAGAAAGGTGGAAAAGGTGTCGAATGAAGATGATGTACACTGTTTAATATCTGTGGTCAGACACCAGCATTGGGAACGTTTCTTCTAAATTACACTGGATTAATGTCAGGCAGCTTTAGCTAAAGGGGAAAAGGCTTAAATGGAGAAGCCTTGTCGGAATGCGACCGCTAATCACCCAAAAACAGTGACAAGCTCCTTTTAAATCCGCCTTTTTCCAGTTGGGTAAAGACAGATTTAAGACCACCACAAGTAAATCTGTGGTTGTAAATAACAAGCAAAATGGCTTACACATAGGGATCAACCAGCTCCTCTGTGACATAGTTGAGGAAATTCCAGCCTCCATAGGCAAAGGAGCCTTGTAAGAATGCCAAGGCTATTAAACCCACATCATAGTCCTGGAAGGGCTCAAAGGCATTGACCGGCTCCAGCCAGTAGTACTCTCCTACAGGTGGAGCGGGACATGAAATTCAAAACAATCATTATCTCAGAACAGCAGTTATAATATATGCAACCTCACAAAACTCAACCATACCTGTGTTAAAATACAGTGACCCCTACCCTAATTACATGTAGTGGGGTATGTTGTTGATTATTTATGTCTGGTTATATAAACCTATTTTGCTGAAGGGGTAAACAAGCTGTTTTTTATTATGATTCAGGCTTGTTGGGAAGAACTCCAGCTGAAAACCATCCCCTAACAAGATCAGTGTGTGTCCAAAAATAAGTTGTATAACATATAATGATGAAGTAATCCTCTTCACAATAGTTGATATTTTCTTATGTTGAAATACCTTCAAGAATCATATTTTAGATGGAATTAAAGTAAATATTTGCCTCCATGTCTCATATACAGTGCCTTTAAAAGTAAATTCATATACCTTGAACCTTTTTACACTTGTCATATTAGAGCCAAAAACGTCAACGTACTTTATGGAATTTTATAGATTAACCCAAAGGAGAACATAATGGTGAAAGAAAGCAAAATTATACATGGGTTTCATTTATTTTGCAAACAAATCTTAAAAATGTGATGTACATTTAAGGCAATCCTTCGTAGAAATACTTTTCACTACAATTACAGCTGCATGTCTTTTGGAATATGTCTCTACCAGGTATACACATTTGGAAACTAACATGTTTGCTCATCCTGCTTTACAAACTAGCTCAAGCTCAGTAAGACTGGATGGAGATCATCTGTGAATATACAAGCCATATCACAGATCCTCAGGTGGATTTATGTGTGGACTTTGACTGGGCCATTTTAACATGAATATGCTTTGATTGAACTCTCGCCATTGTGGATCTGGCTGAATGTTTAGGGCCATTTTCCCACTGGAAGTTGAACCTCAGCCTCAAGTCTTGCTCAGCCTTGTTCAGGTTTTCTTCCAGGATTATACTTGTTATGGAAATTACGATTTGGAAGTGCTTGGTGAGAAATCGCTAAAAATGATTTAACAAGCAGAACTGCCTGCGTGGTTTTATTACTTTTCATCTTGCCATCGTCATCCAATAGTAGGCTACACCAATAGTAGGCTGCAAGGTCACCAGAGGTCAAAGCTAAGGAAAAGTTGGAACAACGCATCACATTCCCTATGTCACCATCTACAGATGTTTGTGTTTTGCTTATCTTTTGCATTTGTGTTTTGACCTTTTCCTTGCTGTCTTTTATGTTCTTAACGTACTAATTAATTCATTTGTATTTAGTTTCTTAGTTTATTCTCATGTTGAGAGAATTTCTCACCCCCACCCATGCTCAGCTCACTGTGTTGTTTGTGACCTTCTTAATACATACATAAAAAAAGAAAAACCATGGCATGAGGGAGAAGCAGACATCGCAGATGCCAGCTTCAAGGTCAAACTTTCTAACCATAAAAACAAAACTTCTGTCAAAAGTTTGAAACCATATGAACCAGTAAAAAATATTTCCCCAACTCTGTTTTTAGCTTTGTACATCTTCCGAACCAATTCTGACCAGTTTTCCTGTCCCCGCTGAAGAAAACTATTCCCGCAGCATGATGCGGCCGCTACCATGTTTCATGTTGGGGGTGGTGTGTTCAGGGTGATGCTCAGTGTTACATTTCCACCACACACGGTTTTTTGTATGCAGGCCATGAAGTATCATTATGGTTGCATCTGACTGGAAGATCATCTTCCACACATCTGTTGTGTCCACATGGCTTTTGGCAAACTGCAAACCGGACCGTTTAGTTCCACAAAGGCCACATATATGGAGTATATGGTTGCATAATTGTCCCAGCAACAGATTCTCTGTTCACTGACTTTCTCTAACAAGTAACTGAAGGCCTCAAAGAAGAGCTGAATTCATGCTGAGATGAAGTTACACACAAATTGACCGTATTCACTGAATAGGTGAAGGCAATTTGTTCTACTGGACCAGTGATTCAAATGACTGAATTGTTCAGCTGTTATCACACATTTCTGTACAAGATGTCATCAGGCTCTTGCTAATGAACCATTGATTTGATTCAGGTGTGTTTGACCATCTAAAACATACAGGACATCGGCTCTCTTTGCAAAACATGTTCAAAGCAATGTATTACTTTTATTCTACTTTACTGAAAGGAAAGCACATAAAATCCCAATAAAGCACTCTGAAGTTCTTGGCTGTAACATGTCAAAATGTGAAAAAGTTAATGGGGTGTACATACTTTTGTGAGACATTGTACCGTCCCTCATTTAGGTCCTTAAATCAACAATTATGCTAATAAACCCTTTATAAACTTTTAACACTTTGGGCACTGAGATGCCTCATTGTGTTGTTTCAGGGGCCTACTTCTGCTGTCCTTAGAACTGCTGGCCCGTATCCATGTTTGCAGGACAAACACCCACACTTGTGCTGATATTAGCTGTATGGGTTTTAACCTAAGGACCCAAGCAACTTATCAACCCCGGTTTGATCGGTGTGGAGTCTATATTGTCTGGAGTCACTAGGGACGTCCCCACTGACTGTGGACATGTGCAGATGTGTTTCTTATTTTATTCCATGCAAACAAACTGTGGCTCTAGGTCCTCTGGAGAGTACAGACGGCAGCGGTAAGCTCACCCTTGCAGATCTGCACGATTCCCATGATGATGATTAGAGCGAGTGCCAGCAGCTTGCCAGCGGTAAAGATGTCCTGCACTCTGGTGGCCCACTTCACGCTGGAGCAGTTCACCCAGGTCAGCAGCACTAAACGGAAAGAAAGAAACACAAAAATGACCACTAATGGTAAAATGTTATTTTTAGTATTATATCTTGGTTGTGCAACAATTGTTTTTGGAAGAACTATAGATAATTATAATACAGCACCCTTCACATTTATTGGGTCCTGTAGCAAAGATGTGTAAAAACCCTTAAAATACATATTTTATTGCAGTAGTATAATCACACTAAACGTTTTACTGTTCTAACAGTCTGCTTTGAATATTTTATTACCTCCTTTACCCTTGTTCACTATGTGTACCTTGTTTCTCACATCTTCAGTTGTGTAACCCCTTGTAGACCATTCATTGAATTTGCCTCAAACCATCCCACAGCCAAGGGGGAATGCATATAACAAATGCCGGCTGACGCATGTCAGCATATATCAAAAATAATTTTAGAAGGCCTTTCATGCCAAGTAGCGCTTGGCATTACGCTCATTTAAGCCTGATTTAGTCAATCTGCATTCTAAATACAGAGGTTTATATTTATTCTCTATCTCTGATGGATATAGAATATATTTGACAGCAAAAATACAAATTCATTTCCTTATACAGCTGTATATAAATTTAGGCAGTGCTCTGTCTGTAGATTTGTGCGAGCTCAGGCAAGTAGCTTCTTGAATTCATTTCCTTATTTGTAAAGATTACTGTAAAGCTACTGTACTTTAATGACAGATTCTCCTGTCTTTCCCATTTTGAAGAGTGGCTTAAGAAGGAGGGGCTTCTGTGTCTGTGTTTATACCTCAGGAAACAGGAACAATGGATCCCTATGCAAAAGTTGCTTATCTCATCTACCTGACAGGGTCCCCGGGGCCTTTAGGAGAAAAACCAGCAACACAGCATCACGGATCCTCCACTGTACTTACCAGTGGACATGAGGTGATTTTTTACTCCAGACCCACTCGGAGTGTTTGTTACCAAAAAAGCTGACACAATTCCAGTTAAAGTCCTAGTAGAGTCCCAGATGTTTACGTTTGTGATGGTAGGTAGAAAAGGCTTTCTCCTGGCATCCCTTTCGTCAGCTTATCAAAGCAATGTATAAATGACAAAAATAGCTCTTTCAGATTTATTTTTTATGTATTTCTAGAGGTGTCAATAACTGTGGCACTGCTGATCTTGTTATAGAATATGTTTTTTCCCCCAATAAATAAAAGTACTCAAATAAATAGCTTGCTTTTTCTAAAATTTCAAGTGTGAGAATATAATATTGCAATTAAAAGTTGATTGATTTTAAGGGGTTTTACACATCTTTACGTGGAGTCTAAATACATTTGGAGGGAGATGTTCATCAGCTTTGTTATTAGGGGTTGTATAAAGATCACTTATGTTGAGAATGGCAATCTGGTAATAATGTTTTAAGATTAATCGTAAAATACCAGAATTTATGCTATGTTGATTTTAAAAGCTAAATACACATGCATTGCTTTAAATCTAGTTCATGTTGCCAGTAGTAGAGGCTAAGAAAAAGCTCTAAATGTTTTTGGAAACAATTTTCAACTCACTATATACTCAATAAAAGATACTATTTTTTATAGTAGCTTATGCTGTACTGTACCTTGTGGGGTACAGTTGTTAGGTTATTCAAGTTGTTCACATAAAATGTTGTTCCTCTACTTTGCCAGAATTATTCTGTTTTATAAAAACCTTTTGCAGTAAAGGACACTATTTTACTTGACTGGGTACCTTTCTGAATACAGACTTTTAGCCCATATTTCTCTCCACACAGTACTGAATTGGATTTGTTGTATCCCGCTGAGTTAAACAGGCCATTGGGTTCGAGCCAACAGGGTGCCATTAAATAAGATGGCCTGCTTGGATTAAGTTCATCACATTAAATAATTCTGAAGCTGCCGCAACAGGGAACAAAGACGTGAGCTGACGTGCACAATCCAAACTCATACGAGCACGCTCTGTGTTGGGTGAAAATGAGAGGGAGGCACGGAGTGTGGAGTATTGCTCATCATGTTTGTAGCTGTGGTGGAGATGTTCGCCGGCGGGTGAGGAGGCACAGCAGGGACTTTAAATGTGAGGGTATTTTCTCTTTCCAAGGGAAATTACAGCTGTGCTTAAAAAGGGAGGGGGGTATAAACGAGGGCAGTGAGACCAGCCCATGACTACACTCAGGCACGGGAAGTAAAGCACAACTTACTAATTCCCCAGCAGGCCTGATTACAGTAATTACACCTTAAAACCTTTTGATCCACAACTTGTAAACAAAGTTGTTGATTTGTTGCATTAGTGGATTTGTAGTGGATATTACAGGTATCCATCTTCTCTGACTCTGGTATAAACCTGAGGATGCAGTCTTCTAATCATGCTATTGTGTATAGCTTAAGTTAAAAAGAGAAACATGTTGCCGTTTTACTGTGGTTTACTGTGAACCTGCTTGAAAGCACAAACAAAAAGGACAGCCGAGGCCGAACATATCAGTGAGCCAATACATACCATTCATACCCAATACATACCAATAAGACCACAAAGCACAGGCTGAGAATTAAGAAATTATAATTCCCGGGCCGAAGTCCTGATCTTGATCTCATTGAAATGCTGTGAGGTGACTTCAAATGGGCTGTACATGCAAGAATCCCCTGAAAAATCACACAGCTGAAAGCAAACTTTCCTCTGACCCATGTCAGAAACTGGTAGGTGGCTACAAGAAGTTTCTCACTAAGGTGTTTTAATCAAAAGGTGTTAACACTTGTTATAAGGGGGTATGGTGTATAAACTTGTGGCTCGGTTGGAACACACATTTTTGTCAATATCCTTTGTCCAGGGAGTTAAACAAAGTACATTTTTGGTGTTTATTGTTTTTTCAGAGATAAATATAAAAATAAAAGACTAGGCATCGATATGTGAACATTTCTTTTAAAAAAACCCTAATATTTTAAGAGGTGGCTTAGGGTGTATTTACATGAGGAAAGTCCTTTGGCCTTCTTGTTTGGTCTGGACAAAAAGTGGATTTTATTTTTTTGGTTTGGTGTGGTTTGCTTTCTCATTGTCATTTTTGCAAGTGAAATAAAACTTGTAAACAAAGCCACACGGCTAATGATTGTTGCTTCCATTGGACAGAAATGATTGGGGGGGAGCAAGCAAAGACCCGGAAATAGAGGAAAACCATTAATAGAAGTAATGATTGCTGCATATTCTGCATATTAGTGCAGTTATTTCAGAAAAATCATTGTGAGGGTCAAGAGCAACTCATTCAATGCAGGTTTTGCGACACTCTGTCTAAATTTGGAACGCATCGGATCGAGGCTGATTCGTATTCAGGCCAGAAGCAAACAGAGACCACCTCAGAAAGTGGTTCTCAGTCCGGTGGTTTGCTCCGGACCAGGGTTGGCCTGAGTGTATTCACACCTGCACAAAAGGTGAGCAAAGGGGGGGAAACAAACTCTGGTCTGTTTAAAGTGGACCAAACGTGGCAGGTGTGAATTATTTATTCACATGACATCGGATACCTATCCTCTGATGCTGAAACCTGGATCTACAAATAGTTTCAAACCTTATTGAACCATGTTGTCGATGCAAGTGGGAAAACCACTTGGAATTACCAATTGTTGTAATTCCAAATAAACTATTTTAACCCAAGCTGTGTCTAAGTGTTATATGCACAGGTTGGTAAGAAACCTCCATCATTCCCTGTAGCAGGACCTTCATATTTATTTTTCCAGCATGGAATTGGACATTTTTATTTCAAACATGCTTTATAAATGGATATGAATATGCTAGTTTTTCTTCTTTTTTGTGGCCACACAAAACAGCTAGAAACTGTTTCTGTCAGGATGTGCCATTTTGGGTTTTGTGTTTGTTTACTTTCTCAGTTAGGTGTTTCTATTCCTTTGGGTTTAGTAGTTATGTTTGTTTATTCCTTCTGTCCTCCAGATAGTTTTGTTCTCTCTCCTGCCCCCTAGTTTTAGTAGTTATTTCTCCCCTCGCCCATAGTTCCCTTGGTGGTTGCTTTCTCATTTATTTATTACTTAGAATGGTTTTCTCTTCTGGTTATTATTATTATTATTAGAAGATTTCTCTTTGCTTCTTTAGGTTTTCTAGTTTAGTTTCTCTCTTAGTGTTTCTGTGCTTGTTTATTTGTTTACTCTTGTTGCATTCTTCTAGTTTATTAGTTCCCCTTTTCCCTTTGGCCTAAGACCCCTTTTTGTTATTATTTACCCAGTAGCTTGTTTCCCCTTAAGATTAGTTGTTCTTTCCCAGCCTTGTATAGTTCTCCATGTCCCTGCTTTGTCTAGTTAGTATTTCTTCCGGATTTAGTTTTGTGTTTTATGTTACGGTTTTTATTTATATAGGTTTCCTTAGGTCTGTTTTCCATTAGTTTAGCTTTTCCCCATGTCCCTGTTTAGTTCTTCCTAGAATTACTATTTTATTAGTTTATGTTTAGGTTTCTTTTCCCTAGAGTTGTGTCTAGCTCCCGTTCCCATTGTAACATATTCCCTCAGTTCCCTGCAGCCTGGTCCACACCTGTTTCATGTTTCCTCTGATTACCTGCCTCCCTGTCTCATTGGTCTATATCCCACTTCCCTCAGCTTGTAAGATCTCTAGTTTTCATTGTTCTGCTGGTTCCTTACGTTATCAACCCTTGTTGTATTCCCGAGTTCCTCCTTATGGTTTGTTTGTCTCCTGACTGTAAGCCTGGTCTACTTGCCTGTAAGTCGTTGCTTTAAAATCAAAACGTCTTCTACTCACCATGCGGCCTCCTCGCAATGATCTGCATTTTGGTCCTGCCATCAAACCTTCAACCATGACAGTTCCTGAATTTTAAATAGCATGTTTGAGTGAATAGTAAAGAATATTCCCTGCAAACAAATAATGTTCCCAATTGGCTAAATTTAGGCAATCCCAGACATGCAAAATCAGGCTGAGATCCAGTAAACCGATAAACTCGTGAACCTTATGTATGCAGGTGACATAGTTACTAGGAACAGCTTACCACTCACCTACTTTTACAACAATAGACAGACAGGGTTA
This sequence comes from Girardinichthys multiradiatus, assembly GCF_021462225.1. NCBI lineage: Eukaryota > Metazoa > Chordata > Actinopteri > Cyprinodontiformes > Goodeidae > Girardinichthys > Girardinichthys multiradiatus. The sequence continues at coordinate 30,979,116 of NC_061807.1, forward strand.
CAGTATGTTTTCAAAAAGCAGCCTAACAAGATCTGCCTTAGAGAGAAGCTGTAAAAATACCGATCACATTTTTTTAATGAATGAGTTCAAAAATGAGACAACACGTCAACTAAATGTAGGCCAATGTGCCATGAGTACAAAAAAGTACAAAGTGTTTAAGTAGATTCTGGTGGGGCGGGTGTTTCGTTCCTGGAGCAATTGGTCTGTTGGAGGCGTCCTTTCAATCTGTGGGTTTTTTTTCAGGTTATTATGAGCTAAGCACTAAGCTTGGCTCTGCAGTTTTATACGGGTTTTAACTGAAATCTCAGATGCTCAGAGTTGTTTAGAAAATGCACACAATCTGAAATAACAAAACGGAAAACTATTCTGCCTTTGAAAGTCACATTCCGTATCAGCATTACTATTATATTTATATAATACAAAATATACAAACTTGGACAAGCCAATTAAATATTATACATTGAAAGGTTTCACTAAAAAGTAAACTTTATTTTTATTTCAAGTTTGAAAACCAACAGCCGTTCAACAAGTTCACATACCACTGTACAATTAGACACTGCTGCTGTGTAGCTTAATGGCTCTGAACTGTGCCAAAAATGAGAATGACAGCTCCAGTTTTTCCAGTTGCACTCGCTCTAGTATAGTCAGTTACACATGGCAAACATTTTGCAGCAACATGCAAGAACCAGAATCCTAGCTGATTGACATTACAAATCTACTCACAACAATCCAGTGCAAGCCAAACACATTAAAAAAGAACAAAATCAACAACTTGCATTTGCATCAAAATATTTGGGCGTACAGCTGGAAATCATACAACGGCATACATACAATCCACTCGCTGAAGCATTCGTGCCCGTTTCTCTGTGTGTTTGAAGACTCCCTGCAGTATTTGCCTCATGTCTATGAACTGTTGAGGACTTTCCATCAACCACTTTCACATTTCTGCCAAGTCATTTCTGCGTTTGTCCGCATATATTGACCACTGGATCTCCTCTCGCCATCATTTATTCACCTTTGTTTGCATTACCCTTATGTTAGATATCATCGCAAGGACAAAAACTGTTTAATGAAAAAAAAGGCAGCGAATAAGTGGAAAACATGGACAAATGCATGTATTTGTATATTTCAGTGGCTTTCAATAGACACCATTTTGTTTTTAGCTCAGCTTTCCAGGATGCAAGCCTGTCTCAACAGGTACTTTAGTTTATTTTAGCAAATTGAAAATAAGAGGTAATAGTGTACTACTAAAAAAATTACCCAAATGTTTTGATCTTTGACTTATAATTTATTCCTGTAGTTCATTGAAAATGCAACTACTGTGAAAACTATGCTAATATACAATGTTTATGAACGTCGGTAGAAAACGGACAGAGACTGGGATGAAATTAAGGCGCAACAAGTTACAAAACTGTGGTGAATTGCCCAGGGGCAACGTGCCCCTGATTATGACATGTTATGATGTGTTGCCCACATGCCACACTACACAGGATAACAGAAGCTTCATGTTCAAAATCTCGACACAAGGTACCATTCAACATATAAATCTGACTAGTTATGGATTCTTTTCAGTTTCTTTTCAGATGGTTTTTAATATGAACAGAACGGTAGTTGAACTTTATGAAAACACCGCTGAATAAGCCGCTCTAAATGCTAAACTATTACTAAATCACAAAATCCAACTGATGGGCAGTAGACTGTCTGGAGATTTTAAAATCCAGCTGTTGGTTTAAGAAATAGGAAATACAAAATACAGCAAAGGCTCGACACGGATGCCTGACCCTTCAGTTGACACTCTACAGCAGGCACATTTTCAGCTAATAACTCTTTGAGAATCACATAGTTGTTGTAAAAATACTACTTTATGTCTGTAAAACTGTGATATCTTTGGAACCTTTTATCAATTCAACAAAAGAAATTGGAACAATTTGTTTTTTGTCAGTGGTGGTTTCTTGCATAAATGTATCCCTTTTTCAACCACTTCCTACCACCCACCCCCACCACAGTGAGTTAAACATCCCTAGTTTGTGAAAATGTGATTCCTGCAACTTTATTAGACAGGCATAGCTAAAGGAAGAGCAGTCAAATTAGAAGAAGTGAGAATGTCACACAATAAGTTAGAAGTTACAGTTTTAAATGGGCCTTGTGCAACCAGTACACCCTCCCGTTTTCTAATGCTGCCCTAGGCGGTTGCCAATACACCATACACCTCATATGAAAACAGCTACTGGTCCCTTGTTAATGAAGATTTTGTAGAGGGCTATATCTAGATCCTCAAAAAGCATGTGCATGACTCCAGCTGTGGGTTTATGTGTATCAAACATGCTACTCACGAAGACATATAGCAGCCAGCAGCCTCAGGCCGTTCTCTGGTGGAAAACAGGTGGGGAACAGAGGCTGGAGGACGTAGTTGGAGAACGTCAGAGCAATTACAGCCTGGTTGGTCGGATAGATGACCAACACGGCGATCCACAGTCGCAGGAACCTAAGGCAAAGATGTATAGTAATAAATACACATTATTTATGCAGCTTATTTTATTTTTGAAGGTATTGTGTTTATGCTTTGCTTTGTCTCTAATCTGCTAAATTTACTGTGATTATACTCCTTGCATTCCTTTATCATTCGATTTTCACTAAAGTAAAATCAAGTTTCAGTATGTTTCAATTAAAGATAAGAAAACTAACAAGCTAAATTAATATATAAATGTGTATATATGTATATATGTTTATCTTAGAAGAAACGCAAGGGGAAAACAACGTTGTAACACAGTAAGCCTTTGGTTTTTTGATCTACTTCATAATAATCAGCCAAGACTTCCTCTCATTTTTAACTGGTGCAGTGAAACAGCAGCAGTTTCAGTTCTGAGTTTACATACAGACATTATAATTACATGTAATAGTCTCATCAAAAGCAGATTAAAAAATTACATCGTTTAAACTCAAACAACCCAGGGAGAGCAAAAAAAAAACATTAATTAGTCTTCTGAAAAACAACGAATCTGCTGACTCTGGTGTTAAAGGCTGAATATTGATTATAACCAGAAAATATGCACATAAAATAAGAATAAGAGCAAAACTAACCTAGGAACAAAGCAGAGGAAACAAACGTTGACACAGCCTGATTAATAGTGCAGTGTTGGGATGAAGGACAGCGGAAAAGCTTTCAGAGCTTTATCACAGTTCAGTAGGAACGAAACCAGGAATATGATACTTCCATGAAATTCCCTCAAAGATTATGATGGGATCATTACACCTGACTGTACCAATGTAACTTTAGCCCACTGGAATGTCCTCAAGCATGCGGATTAAAGACCAGTGCTGATAAAAGACACGAACGCTGGGGCGGACATGAACTGTTCTGCTTTTTCCAAGTTTTATTGTCTATCCCAGTTTTTAACTTGACTTCACCTAACTTTTCATTGTTATATATCCATTTATTACACTAAATTGATTCAAGTATATATAGAGGGCCTGTCGATAATAGCCAAATATTTCATGAAATAAACTTTATGTTAAAACAAGACAACTCTAGGGGAGTCTTTTAGCACACTTCAACATTACATTATAAATTGAGTTACCTTATTTGTTTTTATAGATTTTTTTTGGCAGAAGTGGCCTTTATTTCCTTAGTAAGTCAGCAGGAAAAAGGGGTGAAAACATGCAGTAAATGTGCCTGGGCCGTGAATCAGACCAGTTCACAGGCTACGTTAAGGACTGAAGCCTCTATACGTGGGTTACGCATTTTTACCCCTGCGCCACCGCCGCACCCCTTATTTGTTTTTATAGGTTCTTTTAAATCTTGTAAATCCTGTAAAGGTCTGGTGCCAATACGTCATTTCCTTCTTCTAAATAGTTCATAAACTGGAAAAATGTAGATCTAAATATACTGAAAAGTAGATTTAAATGTACAAATACTTTCTAACCTTTAAGTGTTTTAACATATTCTCAGGTGCATTTTTTATTCACTCCTAACCAAGCATCTGTTTTTGACCTAAATAAAAACAATCAGAAAAGGAAAAACAACTTTCAGAAACTGCAGATACGTGTAACACCAAACCCAGCCACGAAAATGAAGTACATCAAAAGCTAAATATTTTTCTACTGGTATTTTAGTAACAAGGGTAAACCAGGTCATTGTACGGTTCACAGGTATTTTATAGAGCGATACGATAGATTACGATAGATGAGTTATTGAAGCAACCACTGAAAGACAATAGGAACAAAGCTTAGAAAATTGTTTTAAAACTTTTTACATTTCCCTATAATTATGTGCTACTTTGAGTTGGTCTGTCCCATAAAACCCAAAGAAAATAAAATGAGGTTTGTGTTTGTAACGTAAACATGAAAAATTTATTATTATTAATTGACATTCTACTTGAGGACATTTTAAACAAGCACTTCCTCTAACCTGTCCTGTGGACACTGATGTTAAACAAGCCTCATTGGTGTAAAGTAACAATGGCTGTTTGGGTCTAAGCTATTGTCCTTTCATTTGTCCACTTCTATAAACTAAGCTTTGTATGTAACAAGAGGATGTCAGCCCTTTAATTTATTGACTTTAATGAACATGGAGGCATACCTTCAACCTTGCACGCTTACACAAGCTCCACATGAACACATGCGGACAAAAGCCGCAGCACAACAATCAGCATTGGAACGTGGTTTATTTATGTCAAACCGGATGAACAAGGAAAACCTTCAAACTGAGCATCTGAAGCCACAAACTACAAAGTCTCTGAATGTATATGCTTATTGATGTGTATGGATTGTTGCTCTACAAAGACACAAAAATAATCTGTGGCTGTTATGTCTGGTTAAATTCCTCCCTGATGATATGTGATCTTGTGAAAGCTGGAAATGAAACAATGCTTTGATCTATTTACAGTCTGGTCCCAGGCAAGCGGTGTGTGAAATCCATGCTAACAAGCTGCATTGTTTTAAAATATAGTTTGTTTTTGTTACTTTGCACGGTTCCCAAGCTTTAACAGGCTTTCAGGATGGACATAAAGAGGCTGTGGCCTGGATGTCACCTGAGTCATGTGAACCCACATTCACTTTTACATCCTTCTCTAACTCTGATTCGCAGGTACAGAGTGTTGAGGTGTTTGGTCTGTTCATTAACCACCTCTCCCCAGCCAGGTGTGTGTTGCATTGTGGGATGCAGTAGAGTAAACAGTCTGGACATCTTTTTGTATAAAGCAAAAGGCCCTATGCGACTTTTAAGACGTCTTATCGAAATTTAATTTAGTATAGTCACAGCTAGAAAAATACTAATAAGAGGATTACATTCTCCACGTTTTCGACTAGTTCTGAAAAAACAGCATCTGCTTCCTGTATTTATATTTGGTACACCTGCTCCGGACGCTTTTGACCAATAAGCAGACTCATTGTTCTCGTCTGGTTTGTAGTGACAGTTTGGAGTTAAGAAACTCACTAACTGATTAGGACCAAATTAGGCAAGATGTTTCTCTGATCCTAAACATCTAATGATTTAGATGACTGAATTACCTCCTTAACAAATCATTAAAATACACATTGACCAGTGGCACTTCTGATTTAACCCTCTCCCCCACACACATCTCATACATAAATATATATAAATATGGGCCGTATTTAAAGGAATCACGCTTGTCTCAATCCAAGATTGTCCTGATGCTAATAAGCATCTGAAATGCTCTTTTTGTCTGTCCACAAATAGCATACAGGTTTCATGATCTCATAAAAATCTCTGAAGGATCCAGTTTATGATTAATCACTCCAAGATAACCAAGCAATTTTTATTTCGAAAAGGAGATTATCAAATTACTTCCAGATTCCTTAAAAAAGGGAAATAGCCCTTTAATTTAACAGGAATCCAAATTATAAAAAAGCTGTTGAGGGTGCAACTGAATTTTTTTTCTTTTCTTTTGGGCGTAGCGCCCCTTATATGATGTTGCCCGGGGTGGTGCGCCATGTTGTCCATTGTGAATACAGCACCAGATAATGACCCATTCACTTAGATCAGGTGTGTTGAAGCAGAGAAACATCTAAAACATGCAGGACTAAAAGGTCTTCAAAATTGTTTTTTAATTTTAGACTCATTTTTACTTTATTCCTGACCATTTCCAGAGTGAGGCTGACATATGAATCTTTAGTCCCTGTGACGTAGCTGTCTGTCACAAAGTCACAATCTGTTCCCATTTCTAACGATGAACCTGTGAAAGACACCAAGGATAACACAGTCTAATAGACTGAAAACAACTTTCTAGATAAAACAAGGTGATTCCCAAAGGGCTATAAGCTGAAAAATTGACATGAAGCAGATGATTAGCTCAGGGATAATGGATATTTCAGGTCTTGTGTCAGGGCTCTGGTGGATTGTTTTCCTGTTTGTTAAATAACTGACTCTCAGATCCTTTTTATGTGCTGTACACAGTTTTAATGCCTCTGAGTTATTGTTTTGAACTCCACTTTTCTCATGCTTCAAGCAGTGCTCAGTATGCTATCAAAAATAGATGAGAAAGCAGCCAAGGTCCAAAGGAAAAATATTGCAGGACTGCACAAACCTCTTCATTTCATAACCTCTGCTTGGTTGGGTTGTGGCATAATATACCTCCTGCCTACACAAGCTAAAAAAAAAGTTTTACATATTTTATTTCTCTAAAAATTACTCATGCAAAACTTTATTATCACACCTACCTTTTACTGTTACATGCAAATCTGGGTCCACGCTTATTTAATTATTCCTGACATGTGGACGTCTGAACGTGCATTGCTTACCCAGCCAGTCCTCCAAATATGTCCTTCACGTAGGAGTAGTCCCCCCCTGATTTCGGAATGGTAACACCCAGCTCAGCATAGCATAGCGCTCCGATGGCGGTGATGATGCCCGTGATGATCCAGACGATGAGGGCGACGCCCACTGAGCTGCCATTCTCCAACACTCCCTTTGGACTGACGAAGATACCGGAACCAATAATGTTACCTGGTGGAGAGAGGCATCAGGTTTAACTGCAGGTTTAAGAAGATAAAGTATGCACACATTAGTTTTTTCTGGTTATCAGGTGAAGTGCAACAGAGCAGTTAACTCAACAGCTAGTGAATTTTCTCTGAGATTAATCTTAAAATCTAAAACTATTACTGCAGTGTGTTATTGTAGAATGTCATATTTGGAAATATAAGAGTGAATGTCACAGAGCTTGAACAAACTTTATTTGAATCTAAACCCAAGCAGTAACAGTTTAAAATCCATTATTGGTTCTCCTTTTATTTCACACCTCTATAAGACAACACATCCACATTTCATAAATTTGAGTACATACCTCAAGTCTCCCAAATAAACTTTGCTCTCCATTTTTGTAGAGCAAATTTAGTCAATCATCAATCAATCCATTCATCTATTTTTAGATGAACTCTTCACAGGTGGACTGGAAATAAATGTGGTTCTCTTACATCAAAAAAACATTGTTCAACTGTTTGTCTGAGGAAGAGGAGGAAATCTATGTTTCAGGGCAGTTTTGTCCCATCTATTTTCTAGGCGGGACCATTTTAAAATGTATTTTTCCAAAAAAATGCAAAAATAATTTGGTGTATTGTTTTATTTTAGTTGAGTACCAATAAACAAAAGCATTTTATATTTTAATCACACAAAGTACTCAAGTGTTTGTAAAAAAAAATAATTTGCATATGTCAAGTACATTATAGCGAAGGACCACAGAATGCAGACGAGCAGGAAGCAAGTTTATTGTTGTTTGACTATAAACGATTAAGCGATTTTTCAGGAAGGCTGGATTATGAAGCATCAGGTCCTGTAGATACTTTTACTTAATTTTTTGCTTCTTTTCTGGTAAGATTTCATGTCCCCAATATCTTTTTGTTTGTTTTTGTGATGTTTTATTTTGAACTGGTGCAATTTACTCATCACTAATCACTAATTTAGCACCACCTTCCTACATATCTTGTCCTAATTTTTCAAATGACTGTGTCATCTGTTAATTTGCCACTGTAGCAGACAGTGGCAAATTAAGCAGAAAAAAACAAACTCAAAATCAGAGGCTGGATTAGCAGAGTAAAAAAAAACAGGGTTCTATTATGCTGACGTTGCAGAGATATGAGAAAGATAGAAAGCAGGGGTGAACGAGTGCAAAGAGGGATTAAAGGTGGGTGCTGAAGTGGTGAGAACAATGTCCTGGCAGGGCCGCTGAGCATCAAAGTGCCGTCACTGAGAGTTGGAGGGGAGCTGATTTACCAACATGAAAGAACCGCCGCCTGTGATACAACTATGGCAAGAAGAGTTCAGGAACATCTAGTCAGGCTCAGGATTTACCGGGATGTCACTCTGCATGAGGCAGTAAGAAATCTAAGATCGGTGGCTTTGAATAATAACGCGCTGGATGATTGGCTGAGTGGCATGCAACAGTACAAAAGTCAGAGCTTTGAATGATAGTGTCACATGAATGACACTATCATCCATTACTGATAGTGGTGATCTCTTAATGCCCATACAGTTTAGTAAGCTATATAAAATATTAGTGTCAGTGAAACAAAGTGCTAAACGTTGTATGTATTTTAAACCCTATAAAATGATATCTTCTGACTGAAAATGTCTAGACACATAAAATGAGCGAGTTAAAGATTTTATTGGACATAATACTGGTAAGGCTTGGATTTTTCAAATTTATTTTAGCTTGAAGCCTGAAATGCTAGATCTGCACTTTTCTTTTCATGTTTTCCAGCTGACTGCATTAAGGACATCTGCCTTTAATTCAACTCCAATTGCAGGCAAGAAGAACAAAAAGCTCTTCCTTCCTTTGATTACCTTGACATCTTTATAACAGCATGGGTCTACAGTGCATAACCTTTGACACCCTCTGAAAAAAAAAAACTGCTATGTGCCGACTCAGCCCTCAGTTTTGTGGCTTCCACCCTCTCTGATTAGCTTCTTCTGCAAGACAAACTTTGGTTAAGCTTACTTACTCGCCTGACCAACATCACGATTCTGCAAAGTCTGGTGCAGAGGTGATCAAATGTGCATGCTGTGCATTCATTGTCATGTGCAGCTCTGCAGACGTGTGCTGGACTGCTGACTGTTAGGACATTTTTCACATTTCCTGTTCTTCTTTCCATCAGTCTCTGAGTAGATTTTCTTTTTTAAATTATTATTATTGAAACAGACTGCTCCCAACCAGCTGGCTGTTTCTGGACTACAGGTGAACACCACCTCAGTTACGCATCAGTTTTAAAAACTGGATTAGTGAAACAAAACGTCTGAGCCGTCAGATTACTTGGTCTTAGAAATATGAGATTTCCTCTTTTCACAAATATCAGCAGGACATTTTTTCACACATTTTAGTATCCTCTTTTTTTATTATTGCACTATTGTTTTACAAAGAAAGAACACATATCTGCTTCTGGTGAACTTTGATTTTCTTTATGGCTGCAATAAACCTGCAGCCTCAGACCTACATTAAGGCAGAGATTAAACCCACACATATTGTATTTATTAAATCACTATTAATAATTGTTGTAGATTTCGCATGGGTTTTAAAAACATTTCAGTGAACTTTTATAAGAAAAGAACTAAATGAAGAATATGCATGCTGATGCATTTTCTGAATCCAATAAAACATTTTACTTATTTTTCAGTATAACATTGACATCTAAGAGAAATAAAATACAAAACTGATGCCACCACTCAGCCAAAAACACTGCAAACAGCAGCCACTGAAACACTATGTGTGTGCAGCTTTTTTATCCAAATCTAATCAGCTTGTTTAAAACACACTTAGTTTAATTCTTGCATTTCCTCCCAGCAATAAGCGTCAAACAGCCATCAAGCTGAGACAACACAAAGTCTGCAGTTTCATGCATACATTTATTAGCTATCACTGGACTACAGAATTTTATTAGACTGAATTTGCAACAATATTGGCAAAAACTCAAGAGGTTAAGACAGAGCCAACAAGGAATTTAATGTCATTAATACAACCAAGATAAAATGTGAGGCTGTGTAGCAGTAAAACGACTACGTATTTATAAGCTAATGATGACACAGAAACTATTCTATTTTCAAACACCAGAAAAGTTATGGATATAGTTTTGGACTAGTTTAAAGCAAAGTTAGGTTATAAAACAGTTTCCCAAGCTTTAAACATCTCACATAGCTTGGCCCAATCCATCTTCTGAAAGTGGAAAGAGTGAGGCATAATTGCAAACCTAAGAAAACATGACTGTCCACTCGCATGGAAAGCATTAATGATGAAAGCTGCCTCTTGGCTTTTGTAACTCTGAAGGAGCTGCAGAGATCAACAGCTCAGGTGTGTTAATCTGTCTACAACACAACTAACAGTTGTACCTTATACAAATCTGGCCTCTATGGAAGAGTGTGCGACAAAAAAAGCCACAAAAAGCTGCAATCACCACCATCAGGTACTCTGGTCAGACGAGACTAAAATCAAACCTTTTGGCCTGCATGGAACTTGCTTTTTGCAGAGGAACACTTAGACTGCACATCACCTTTAATATACCAACCCCATGGTGAAACATAGTGACAGGAGCATTAAGCTGTGGGGTGCTTTTCTTGAACAGGTACAAGGAAAATCTGGAAGAAAATCTGTTCAGGAGGCTAATTACAGCTGCAAACCACACTTATTAAATGTCATTTAAAAACTAAAACCATGTATTACTTTCCTTCCATTTACAATTATGCACTTTATCCCAATAGAATACATTGAAGTTTGTAATGCAACAGAATGTAAAAGGGTTTTAATAGCTCAGCAAGGAGCTGTAAACCAGGAAGCTAATAAAACAACATTATCGGGGTGGAGTGCTTCTCTCAAGTGACCAAAAGTTCACTTGTACTCCGTAATTCTTCTCAGTGCACGTTACTGGATGCAAGATAAAGGCGTTCAATGGATTATAAAAGTGTTTGAAGTCCTTGTGCACTCAGCACCTTTTCGTGGAAACGTCGCAGGGTACGCTCACAGCAAAGGATCAGCCAGATCACCTGAGCTCACATCTGTCTCGCACATGACGCCCTGACCCGAACGAGCATGAATGAGTTACTTGGTCAAGGACAAACGCTGTGGCTGAGTCTGGTGACTGCTATAAAGACTCAGCTGTAAAATCCTCTGAACTGGAATGACAGGCCCAGTTCTGACAACTTCTTTGTTAATGTTCAGAAGATGATTGGATGATGCAATAATTAAAATGATGGAGCACTGATACAAAAAAGGGTGGAGCTAGACTTAAAGAACTGTATACATGCACACAGATTACTCTACGGTCAGCTCTTGTTAAACTGTGTTAATATTTTTAATGTCTTAGAGCTATAAACTATTTACTGTTATACACTTTATTGTGTCTGCTGTGGCACAATAAATGCAGTAGCATAATCTCAAACTTAAAAATTAGGAAAATACAAAACATGATATTCATTCATTTATTCCTCAAAGGAAAAATATCAGTCAGTCAGTCAGTCATTGTCTACCGCTTATTCCATAGTGGGTCGCGGGGGAGCTGGTGCCTATCTCCAGCAGTCTATGGGCGAGAGGCGGGGTACACCCTGGACAGGTCGCCAGTCCATCGCAGGGAAAAATATCAAATGTTCATAAAACTATTTTGAACACTTTCACCAGTGGTGCAATTATTGCCACCCCTACTGTTAATACTGAATCTCCTAAAATGTTCACAAGGTTGCAGCATACAGAGAGAGATCTTCCTCTTTGCACTCTCTGAATCTTTCAGGTTTCAGTTCTGGATTCTCCTTTATTCTTTCTCTTCTTCAAGGTCAGCCCACAGGTTTTCTTTAACATTAAGTCCTGATCACTGAAATAGCCAGGGAGGAGGTTCATTTTGTGTCTGGTTACCCATTTCTGTGTTGATTTGGACACATGTTTTCTGATTCATCAGACCCACTTTGTCCTCAGGGGCTGGTGTCCTACAACTGTTAGTCCAACATCCAACACACCCGAATCACATAATTAGGTCATTAGCATGAGAAGGTAATACAGTCATTTGATTCGGGTTTGTGGGACTTGAGACACATCTAAACGTTTCAGGACACTGGCCCTCGATGACCGGAGTTGGACACCCCTGGTCAAAAACCTGTTTGTTCTTTTCAAATCAGACCTACGTTCATATGTGGTCCTAAATTGGAGCCGTACTTATTTCCCCCATGATGGATGTTATCTGACTTACACACCTGTGTAGCCTGAAAAGCTTGATCACCTTTAGCTATCCGTCTTGTAGAGGGGAATAACTAACACATTTTGATTTAGTGAAAACGATTTCACTAAATCAAAATGGAGTTAAAAAAAATAAAAGAAGCTCACTAAAAGGGGAGCTAAAAAAGGCGACCATATTCATGAGTGGTGGTGAGGACGAACTTGCATAAAGCATGCTTATTATTGTTAGGTGTTTCCTTATTGGTTCATGCTTTTGCGCTTTATTCTATTGGCTTTATTCATCTAGATACATTTTCTGTTTGGGGTATCTTGTATTTTGGTTTCTGCTCTGCTCTGGTTAATTAGTCCCCCTCCTTCAGCTGCTCTACCTTCGCTCTGCCATTCAGTCCATAAATCTCCTCTGATTGCTCTTCTGGTTTGCTTGCCATTTCTCCACCCATCTCAGCATTTGCATCCCTCAATAAACTATAAAATTTTCTCCTATTCTTTTAGCAAGCCTCCTAGGAAAACAGTGTGCTGTTCGCACTCTCACTGTCGCCTTGAATTCCCCCCTCCCCTTTTTTCTCCCGTTACCATGGAAACACATGAATGAGTCACCTCCTCCCTCCCCCTCCCATTCAGTGACGATCAGCCTAACTCCGTCTGGACATCCTGCAGCATGTTTAGGCCCACGAGTCAGTATTGATCCGCTTGATGGAGTTATCTTCACATGTTTGTCCTCTGCATTGTTTCAGCCTGACTGACCTCAGTGCAGCCCTGCCACCCTCTCTGTGTCGTTATACAGTCTCTATGCTAAGTAAGGTTCAATGAAGAGCTGATGGTGGAGGTAAAATATGGGACACTGTTTTGTTTAATGAATGCTAGTATAAAATATGTCTTGAAAGGGCTGGTCACCTGTCTGATGTACTTTGGCTGCAGTATATTCTGATCAACTTGCAGAAAATAAATTACAATGGTAAATGAAACAATGCAAATCATTCTGACACCTAATAACAGGACTGATCTTACTATCTCTGTCTTTAAATGGCTTCCTTCTGAGCTACAGTGCCTTGCAAAAATCTTGACCCCATGTACGTGTAATTTTATCCCAGGATAAATCCAGGTGTTCTGTGAAGGTTTGAGAGGTTTGTTGAAGAACACTGCTGAACAAACAGCATAATTTAGACCAAGGAACACAGTAAATACTGTAGGTCAGAGAGGAAGTTGTGAAGAAGTTTAAAGCAGGGTTACGTTATAAAGCAATTTCTGTGAACAGCTCTTTTAGCACTGTTCAGTTCATGATCTGAAGATGGAAAGAGCACAACTGCTAACCTTTAAGGCATGGCCCCACATGGAAACTGACAGGCTGGGTAAGGAGCACATTAAGCAATCAAGAGGCCCAAGCTAACTCTAGAGGAGCTGCAGTGATCCACTGCTCAGCTAGGAAAATCTGTTGATAGGACAACTATAAGTCCATAAATCTGGAAGAGTAACAAGTTGTGTTAAATTACTGCAAGAAACCCACAGGGAGTCCCCTCTGTGGTTTGCCACAACCCATGAATGGGGCAAAGTAAAGATTTGGAAGAAGGGGCTCTGGTTAGAGGACACCAAAATTGACCTTTTAGGCCTAATTGTAAACCACTGTGTGTGGCAGAAAACAAACACTACATATCACCCTGAGTAAATCATCTATAGTATGGACCTATAATGCAATTGAGAATTTGTAGCAAGACTTGACCAACTGATGTCCACAGACACTATCCATGCAGTCTGACTGAGCTGGAGCTGTTTTGCAAAGCAGAATTGGTAACAATTTCAGTCTCCAGATGTGCAAACAGATATTCCCCAACAGACTTACAAGCATGCCAGTCAGTCCTGTGAGTCTACAAACTACCTCGCATTGATAAATCCTGTGGGCAGCAGAAATGACTGAGTGAGGGTGAGGACGCTCTCCTTAGAGGGAGATGATGGAAGTTTTGGTGATAAAAGGGAAGATTTGAGGGGCAGAGGGCAGGACATCCTAGTTCATACTGGGTCATTTGTGTGTTTTCCTATAAATAAATCTGACAGAATGGACAACCTCTTTGGCCAATATAACCTTTACTTTTTGTTAGAATGAGTCAACACGAGCTTCATATTTTGTTTAATTATGAACCACAATCAAGGATGAAGTAACAGAGGAGAAGAGGCAGTCACTCACCAACTATAATCCCACAGGCGCTCACAAGTCCGATCTCCTTCTTCAGCGCAACTCCCCCCGACTCCTTCTGAGCGGCCGCATCCTTGGCAGACCCCGCCGTGCTGCTCCGCTGTCTTGGCCCTTCTGTCATTTTGTTCTTGCTTAAATCGACTTATTTTTTGTTCTGTTTTTTGTTCAAGTTTAGTCGTTTTCCTCCTCAGAGCACCTGATGCTCGCCCACTGTGCTCTCTGCGCGCAGGACAACGGTCGTTCGTCCTGTGTGCTTATCTGATAAGGAAGGATTGCCTCTTACGCGCTGTCAGCAGCTTTTCAGTACGGTTGTTAGGGTTTAAAAAATTATATATAAAAAACTAACAAAGAAAGGCAGCAAATAAGCCACAGGCTTTTGCAAAACTACAGCCTAGAAATATATTTTTGTTTTCCTGTCTGGAGTAAACACGCACTGGCAGAATGGCCAGAGGAGCATATAAGCACATATTCTGATGGCTGTAGTTTATTTGCGCTCCTAGTGCGATTGAAAGCGACAAAGCGCCGCTCAAATGTCCCACCTTCTTCTCCGAGATGTCTGGAGAACAGGCACCAACATGCTCTCTGTGAGCAGCAGGAGAAAGTGAAGCAGCAGCCTGGTCTTTTTCTTCAGTCTTCCAGAGTTCAGACAGAAGCGCTTGCGTTTGGGTTCATATCCAGACTACTCATGCTGTCCTTCATATATAAACATGATAGCACCTCCCCATGGCTGCTTTCTTCACCTTGTTTTTCTCCTTTCGGGTTTTTAAGGACACTCCCTTAATTTTTGTTTCCTCGCCTGGCCACTCTCTCTTCCTTAAAAAGAGAGCTTTCAATATAACTGCTCCACACCTTGCAGGACGTTATGTCTCAGTTCACCTCCTGTCAGTCTTTGCCCGCAGTTATTATTTAAGAGGCAGCAGAAAGGCTGCATTTAAATTTAGTCCCATGTTTTGCACAGCTGTCACGACTCACTCCATGCTGCATCTCTGTCTGAGGGCTCCATCCCTGCTTGTTCTCTGCATTTTGTCACAAAGTGGGTTCTTGTCGTGCATTGTCTTTGGGTTACCTGATAGTTACCTGGTAAGGTTTAGTACAGGAGTAGTGATGCTATACTGATTATATGGAAGCCTATCCTTATTTTAACCGTTAATGCAAGTGCATTTTAACAGAGCATAATTCAAAAATGTCATTTATTTCAGTAATTTAATTCAGAAAGTAAATTATTCAGAATCAATACACAAAGAGTGATAGTGTTTATCCCTGTTCACGTTGATATTTATGGCTTACAGTTAATTAAAACCTAAGATTTTCTTCCACAGAAAGTTTTGATATTACATTAAAATTAATTACAGTATAATAGGTTTTCTAACACAAGAATGTGGCCTACTGAAACGTATGTCTGTACAGTACATGTATGTGGTTGTGGGGCTCTTTTGCATGAATTACTGCATCAGTGCAGCATGGTGGGGATCAGTCGATTTGCTGAGGTGTTAAGGAAGCCCAGGCTATTTCTGTTGTAGCCATAAGTTTATCTGAATTGTTCGGTCTGTTGTCTCTTATCTTCCTCTTGACAATACGACACAGGTTCACTGTGGGGTTTCAAACAGGAAGTTTCACGACTTATGAACCCCCCACTCTGTTTGATGAATCTAAATATGAGTTTCTCTTTTTGAATTGAGTGACCATAAATGCAATTTTTGTATGATATTCTAATTTATTGAGATCCCTGTGCATGTTTCTGATTTCAGTCAAGTAAAACAATTCAATGATGATCTAACTAATTGACATAAACCAACACTAAATGTTTTCATTAGTTATCAATAAAAATGTTGTCAGTTTTTATGCCTACTTTTTGCCCCCTAAAATGATCTTTATTAAACCTTTCATCTCACATCTTTATTAATTGCTGGGAATTGATCAGAGCACAGCTGGACTCCAGCGTCATCAGAGCATCGAGGGTTTTTGCTGTTTGAATCAAGGACACTCCAGCAGCACAGAGGCTTTTACTGGGCAGGACTGCAGCACCAGCGCCATCGCTGTCTAAATCATTATGGTTTAAAAGCATCTTCAGGGATTAAATCCTAAATCCAACTGGCTCTAATCCAACTAAAACAGTTCCGGAACAACCGTTACAGCAGATTAAAAGGCAGGGCTTGCGTAGATTTACAGATGTAGACACATTTTTGGCACCCTTGGTAAAGATCTGATAAAAGCCTTGAAATACATTAATTTTTTATTGCAATAGTATAATCTCAAGCAGACAAATAAAGAAAAATCCAACCTGTAATATGAGTAAATTTATTCTGTGGGGGAAACAATCTCCTGTAATGGTTTTGGAAAAAACCCAACAGTGTTGGTCAAGTTGGTTTAGATTTGACTCTCTACTGATTTCCCCTCCACCATTAACGTGGTGGAGGGGAAATGAAACTATTTGACTTAAATTAAATGCGTTTCCTAGCCGTTTCTGACAGATCCACAAACATGATGAAACAAGGACAGTGTTGATTTGAGGTACTAGGTAGGACTTCGTTTATATTTCTTCCTACTTCATTTTGAACATAACATTGAGCTGTTATACTGTAAATAGTGTCCAATCTCTGTTGTTGATGAATGTTGTCATACCCTAAAAAATATTCAAACCCACCACAAACAGACATGGAATGACAATAAATACATAAAAATGTCCAAAACCAGACACTAAATGTCTCACATTTGGAATAAAATTGTGTTTAGAGATGTTAATGTCTACGGTGTTTCAAAATGACCAAACTGTAGGGCAAACAGCCTTACAGATGATAATGATCATGAGTTTGGTTTGATGAAATCTGTACAAAGGAGTTATATGCTGAAAAGATACCGATCATGCGTTGATTAATACATGCTTTGTGGAGCTGTTTTGATTAATGATGATTTTAAATAATACATTATCTACAATCTGCTCATCATCTAATCATGTAAGGACATGTCGTTATGTGAAAAATGGTATCTAGCAGGAGGTGACTGAGAGAGGGTCAGAGAGGGTATAATATAAAATCCCCTTAAAACAATACACAGTTAAATGTTAAATTATGTGTGGGATTTGAATGTTTCTGTGATTACTTATCTCCATAATTCTGTAAAAAAAAATCTTCCAGGAGGAATAAAGCGACAAGCAAAGGTAAATATAATTAAACATTGGTTAAATGGCAACATGTGGGTATGACACTGGGGCACAAAATGGACCTGGAGTCAACAAAGAAGGAAAGCCCCCGCAAACAGCAGAACCTAAGAACTGATTTCACTCAAACGCCAAGACCTCTAAGAAGGGCTAGTATCTAACAGGGATGCAGATAATCAGATCAGGACATAAATAAAAACAGATTGATAAAAAAAAAAAGCTGTTAAACATTCAGAGGGACAATAACAGGCTTGGTTTGCTTGGGTTATAGTTGTTTTGTGACTCTTTTAGTCATCTGATGTTCTTTGGCGTTTTCTTCCACTAAAGTTTCTGCATTAAAGTCAGTAAAAGGCTTAAACAATTTAACAGATATTTCTTCAGAATTAGCTGCTCTTCTCTCACCTAAGATCATTACAAAATCCATCTATAAATGAGTCAGAATATTAAAATTTTCATTTTCATGTATAAAAAGGAGAAAAGCTAGCTTGTTTTGCTCTTGACCTTTTATTGTTATCTTTTAATCAATGGAGCTTTAGAAAGTCTGTGATCAAACATAATCACACTTATTGTTCTGATCATGATAGTGGTAATGGCTGTAACTGATGCAGAAGGCATCCTTAATCATCTTCCTTACCCTCAGATTAAAACCAAACAGCACTGATTTGACATTGTTTGCTTGTTGCCATCAATCAGTTTGCCTCTAATTATATTACTGTAATCAGAGCAGGTTAAAGAGCTTTGATAAAATTTCTCTGAGGTGATGGGTTTGGGAAATGGCCAGTACAGTTTCTGTTAAAGCATAGAAAGGGCATGCTTTGAGCCATGTGGACCCCTCTTTTGTACATAGCCCCCTCTGTGGAGGTGGATGGGGGTTGTTGGGCACTGGGTTCGGGGCGGGGGGGTGGGAGCCGGGCCGGAGTCTCCCGGGTCTGGGCGGTGCCGGCGCTGTGTGCCTGTCTCTGCCCCAGGAGGGAAGGGGACCACCTCTTGCGTCTGGGGGCTTGTTGCCCCTAGGGGGTACCGGCGCCTGGACCTGGGAGTATAGAGTATGCATGGGGAGTGTGAGTGAGTGTATGACGTCCATTGTTTTCTGTCTTTACGTTGGGTGCGAGTGATATTATGTGTATGCATGAGGGTAGGAGTGTTATGATTTGGGGTTGTTTGGTTTTTGGTTTCGGGTTTTTTCCTTATGTTTTTCACTGATCAAGTTTTGAATCATGCTTCTGTTTATTATTTTCCTGTTTATGCTTTTGTTTCATGTTTTTCCAGTTATATTTCTGTTAATTTGTTTCCTTGGATTTGCGTTCTTTTCAAGCCATGTTTTGCTCCTGTCACGTTGTGTTCTCTGTTAATCAACTTTATTCGGTTCACCTGCACCTAGTTAATCTGTCTTGCTTCACCTGGTTTACACTCCATATATATACACACCTGTTCTGTCATTCATTGCGGAAACATTTTTCATGCTCAAGTCCTGTTTTCAATTCAAGCTCATGTCCTCCTGTTCATGTCAAGCCTGTCTTGCCAGCCTGTCCATGTCAGTTTTGCCTGTGCGTTTATTGTTTTGGTTTCTGCCTCCTAGTGAGTGAGTTTTTCGTAATTAAACCTTTTTTCACTTACCATCACGATGCCTGCTCGTCTGCATTCTGGGGTCCAATATCAAGTAAACCGTAACAGGGAGTGGGTGATTGTGACTGTGTGTGCCTGTTTTTTGGGTCTTGGACTGCTCCCTCTCCTGGATCAGCTTAGGCCCCCCATATTAGGGGGGGCCTATTTCCTCCCCGCCACACTACCTGCCAGTGGTTGGAGTCTCTGCCCGCTGGTGTACTTGTGGTTCTCGGTGTCCAGGGCCGGGTGCTTTGGTGTGTGCTGGCTCACTCCCAGGGGGCTACTTGCCGGGGCCTGGCTGCCTGGGCTCTGTCGGGCCTCTGCTTGGGGGTTGGTGTGTCCTGGGGTCTTGGGTCTCTGGGTCCATGGCTGGATCTGCTCGGGCATGGACGGCTGCCGGCGGGGCCTGTGGGATCGTCGCTGCGGCTCCCTGGGGCTTCTGCACTGTCGCTGCTGGGTGGTTCCCCTGGGACTCTCCACTGCTCTTCTCTGGGGGGGTTGCGGTAGTCCCGGCGGTGGTTCTCCCGGGGTTCCTGTGCTTTGGGGGGCCTTTGGATGTCTGTGGCTCGGTCTGTGGGTCCTCACACTCGCTATTGCATATTTTTGTGGAGAAACCTTGTATACAAAAGCGCATCCACACTCATACTCAGTTGTTAAGCTTCAGGTGTTGACAGATACACAGATGTTCTATATTGGGGTGCACTTCTCACTAAGTACATTTTACATTCAGAATTACCGTGTACTATTTTGTTAAAAAAAAGAGAAACAGATGCAGGTGTATAAGCAAGCAGGGTGTAATCTTGTATTCTCTTCATCCTTCTTTCTCTCCTCCACTCTTTCCTTCTTTTCTCCCCTTTTTCCCTTTTGCACCATCTCTCTCTTTTTTGAGCTTCTTCTTTCCTTTTAATTTCAGTCTCCGTGTCCGTAACAATTGAAATATTCCCAAAGAAGTTTATAATAAAGTTTATTTTATAAATATCAAGCAGAGCTTTAAAGCATTAGCTGTGATGCTCTGCTTGTGAAAGTAAATCTGTTGGGCAATTTCTTGGCACTCAGACAACAATTCTGAGCAATACTCTGCCAGACAGGACATGGTAAAAAAAAAAAAAAATGCATAGAAAGGGCAGATTAGGAGAAGCTATTATCTAATTAGGCCTGCATGCACCAGAAAGTATACTAAAATAAGGAGGGTAAGAGTCCGTGTGTTCATCAAATATTATTCTGCTATTATATTAACAGTTACTGCAAAAATGTTTCTGATTGCTGTGTTGCACTATAATAATTATCAACAAAGATTGAATATTTCCATTTTAGACAACTTTCGGTCTGACGGGGATGTCCCGTGAATACCAGCCCATTTATAGAACAATTGGTGAAAGAGCGAATTTGAGCACTGGTCTTCTCAAACAGCAAGCCTCTCACAAATATCTTGAAAAAAACACAACCAACGACTTTGCAGGCATAGACAGGAAGGTTAAACAGGCTTGGCATGAACGGTTGATCTGTGATCTGTGAATGTTTCCGCTAGTAGTAAACAGAATAACGGTGTATATATGGGCATGACGCAGGAAACGGATTGCATGCTGCAGGTGGACTGAATGGAGCTGAATGCTATGGCAGAAGTTGAGATTGAAAACAAAGTATGAATGGAACAAAGCAGGAGTCCAGGGACACAATCTAACCGAGTGAAAGATCTTACAGAAATAAACTAGAAAGCACTATGAACAGAATTCAATATTCATGAGAAACCAAACCTAAGCAATGAACCAAAACACCACCTGCAAAAACAATGACCAAAAGCAAGATCTATCTAAAACACAACAACCTTGAGAACATAATCATAATACAAGAAAAACCCAAAACAAAACTCAAAAACCTTTAAAGCAACTCTTTAACTAGGCTAGTAACATACAACTAAGCTACTAAGTAAAAAAATAAAGAAGAAAAATGAATACACTATAAAGAACATTTTTAAACCTTTGAAGGAGTCAAAGTTACTCCTTCACTTACATTTTTTAGTGATCGGCTAAAGGGTCAGACATGGTTTAATATTTGAATCAGACCAACAACACAGGAAAACATCAGTTATTGTTACAAGTTTTCACCGCACTGCATAAACCTTTTATGACCAAGAAGGACCATCTTTGATCACCTTTTCTTTTTTGGTCTGGTCTACACAGAGCATAACTGAGGTCAGTCCTCCACCCCCAAATAGGATCCTGTATGGGTGTTTAGAGAGTTTAAAATTGTTTTTCTTCTCAAATATGAAGATATTTCACTAAAAGTCATAACATCATCATATTACATGGAAAATCTAACAGGAGATCATGTTTAGGAGGAACGTTTCTGTCATGAGATGAACAGAAATTATTCTTTTTGGAACCTGAGAACCATACCCATCTGATGAATGAGATGAGCATGTCCTGATCCAGCTGTTAGTGGGAGTTTATCACTGTGTCAAAGCTGACACGGGGCTCTTTTTTCCTTCCTGATAGCAGAGCTCAGTTACAGTAGACGTGCGCAGAAACAACACCTGCACTTGTACACAGGTGAAGACACCCTATGCAAAACAAAACCCTTTTCAAACCAGGTGATAAAATTAGGGTGTCAAGTACATTCAAGTATGTTACAACTGATTTTACATTTTTACGTCTTATACAGTTCCCTTGCAAAAGTATTCAGCCCCCCTTTCTGGCTTTTTATCTGTTTTGTTATATTCCAAGCTGTAATTTAAATGTTTTTAATCTTATTTTATGTGATGGATCTGCCCAAAATAATCTGAAAGTGAAATAAGAATTTTAAAAAAATACAAAAACAGAAAAAAGCATGCTATGAAGCTATGTCTGGCGCAAACCCAACACATCTCATCACCCCAAGAACACCATCTCCACAGTAAAACATGGTGGTGGCAGCATCAGGCTGTGAGGATGTTTTTCTTCAGCAGGGACTTGTGTCAGTCTGTCTGTGATTTGAGACTGGGACCAAGGTTCACCTTCCATCAGAAGAATGACCTAAAGCATACTGCTAAAGCAACACTGGTTTAAGAGGTAACATTTAAATAAATTGGAATGGCTTAGTCAAAGTCCACACCTCAATCCATCTGAGAATCTGTGGTTAGATTTGAAGATCGCTGTTCACAAGCGACAACCATCTTACTTTTGCAAGACACTGTAATATAACAAGCAGAGGTCCATCCAGAGTTGATTCCCACATTTTACACTATCGTCAAGAAAATGCACATGTTAAAGCACACACTCTGCAAATCTCTGTTGATGATTAACCCCACTCCATCGTGCTGTTTGCTGCCCAGTCATTGGAAAACTGGAACAATAATATGCAACCATGAGGGTAATGGCTGTGGTGCCAGGGAGGCAGAGCACATTGAGATGCTTGCATCCAACAAGGAGATCACAAGGAGAACACCCACATTCAAAGCAGAGGCCAGTTTAGGTTGATGTAGTTCATAAAAGGTAAAGAGAGACCCCCTAAAGCGGTTCATCAGCTTTTTAATATGATGGGACGACTTTACTGGGTAATTGTTTTTTATATGGCGTAGTATGTGGATGAGGTGCTGTCTCCTGTTACAGCATGACCTGTTTTCAGCTGTTGTTGACCGCTTCTGTTAATCCCCCATAACCCCGGTTATTATGACACTAACCTTCCACTTGCCCTAGTATGTTTAAGCTCTTAAGAAGAAATGTTTGTGAAAGAATCTTTTATGTAATTTGATCAAGCTCAAATGGCAAGCAGACAAAGAGTTTCGGCCCCAAGCCCTGTGTGATGGCATCAGATGATGAGCCACGAGAACAAGTAAAAACCAGCTTAGTGTGGAATGAAAAATACATTCAGGAGGAGGAAGAGGTGTTATGTCACAGCCAAATGTGACAAAAGGTTATTAAAAGTGGGAAAAAAACATTTATGTCAATCAAAAACATATTTTTTTGCGCAGTCTTGGAACCTCTCTGTCTAACTTCATGAAATAAAGGTAAAATAGCCTTTTCAGCCACGCTTTACCACATTTTTTTGCATGAAGATAAAGATAAAGTAGTTTTCATGCATCTCAACTCAAAACAAGACGGAGAAGGACATCAGTACACAATTTTCCTAGAAACGTCTCCTAAAGTCAACTGAGCACATGTTTGCTCACATACCTGGCTATTGCTAATGTGACATAATGCATATTTATAAAGATGTATTCATAAGGCTATTTACTGAAACCTAAGACAGGGTTGCTCAACTGATGGGGTCAAAAGGAGGAGCTTGACAGAGGGAGGTTTTCAAGGAGGAAAATGTCTGGAAAGCAAAAAGGAGCCATGTGACCTGAGTGAGACAAAGAGGAATGTGTGAATCCACAGCAAAAACCAAGGAAAACTACGGTGGAGGAAAAAGAGAAGATAAATAAGAGTGAGAGGCAGAGGAGGAGGAGAAGGAGGAGTTGGAGAAGGAGGTGCGTGAGGATGGGACTGAAGATGGTAATGTGAGCCTTGTGTTTACCATGTCCCAAGAAATGTATGAGTTGCTGGGACAAAGTGTTCAAAACACACACTGATCATGACCAAAACAAGAGGATTCAGCGCGGTGCCTAGTTTCAGGTCGAAGAGTGAACCTGTAAACACAAAGAGGCCCAAAACATTCTCAACACTGGTTGTTCATGAGGAGCAAAGATGTGTTTTGTTCATGTTGTGGGACCAGTGTTACAATAAATTCCTACGTAAATAAATCTGGATTTAGTTTTTTTCTTGAAACATATAACACATCATTATATAGACTGAAGCTGAACTTACAAAAGTTCTTCTGTTTTTAGAGTTTTTCCACATCACTTTGTTTTGTGTATTTCTAGGGTGCTAAATTGAATAGGTTACTGGAATACTGGTCAAAAGTCTTGAGTGTTTTTAATTTCATTTTGCAATATGGTTTTACTTTGAGAGAATGTATGATTACAGAAATATCACAACCTGATTAAAAATACAGTCCTCTCCGGTCCAATAATTTCTGAACAGAAACTAAGCGTATACTTACCTATTAAAAACTAAATGTTATTTATTTATTTTCATAGTATACCGGCTAAGAATTCTGAATTTTATAGTTTAAATATTAGCTATTTCTAGTTTGTTTGTCATATTTTGCCTGAAATAAAGCTTAAAATATATGTTTAGGTCATGATGTCATTCACCAATCTGCATACTGATGAGGTCATCACCAAGCACTTGTTACTTGAAATTTGCCAGTTTATTTACATCTCTTTTATTCCCTCCTGTTCTCTTTGTTCACTTAACTGTATTTTATGTTAGTTGACTTCTCGAAACAGCTGCGCTCATTCATTTATTTAATGCTTTTGTTATTCAGAAGGATAATTGAGTTTGGGTTGTCTTGTTTTTCTTCAAACTTTAATCATCCAGTCCGGTAAACAACACCAAGCAAGAGCCAAAAGCAGAATAAGCTGTTTGTTATTGGCAGGAAAGAGTAAGAGTTCTGGCAAGCCCTTTTAAACAGTTTCCCACTTTATTGGGTTACAAAGCAAATGTTTAAAGGTGGCTTTCTAATTTTGACACCACACAGTAATGATAATGCTCTGCCGTATCTCTTACCAAATTGTGAACAAGAAATAAATCTTTCTACATTAAACTTGCAGTATTTTATTCAAGCCTAAGCTGATTTGTGTTTCACTTGTTAGTTATTGTCATTATTAAAGTGCCTTTCCTGATTCTGTTGTTTTGCTTTAGTGAATTAATTTTGAGCTTGAGGTAATTTAGTGAAATAATTTTAAACGACACACATGTCCAACAGCATCTCCCCCTACAAATAACTAAACACATGTTGGAAGACTATGTTCATTGTGATTGTCGATGTATCTGAGTTTAAGCTAGTCTAAACTTGTGTGTACTTTGTCTTATTGCTCAATTCTTGCTGAGTTGCAAATGCAAAATGCATCAGAATTGACACATTTAATGATCCTGGTCCAGATTTCAGCCCCGCTCGGATACGTCTGTGTATCTCTGTGTATTGTACTCCTTATTAAAAGTATTTCTCCCTAAAGAGAAACATGTTTCCTGCTGTAATCCTAGTAGCTGAGCCAGCAGCACAGATTGTTTTGTTCTTTTTAAAACAGCTACATCAGTACAACTTCCTGTTTCAGAGTGTGGGTCAGAGAATGATTTTTTGCAGATAAAGAAAAACTCAGATTGGGTTTTTTTTAAGATGAGAAAGTCTGAAAATCTTCTTGCGTGCATGTGTTCGATCATATTAACTTCCCTGAGGCTTGCCCGCCTCATTCAGCACCTCCTGTTCTAGGCTGTTTTAGTGGAAGTCTGGCTGGATCCAGTTCACACTGCTTTAGAACATGACCTGTTCATCACACTCTCCCACTTCCCCCTCTGAACAGAGAAATAGGTAGAGACGTTAAAGAGGAATGCAAGGTTGTGAAAAACCTCCAAATCAAACAGACTTTTTTGTAATCTTTAAAAGCTGTTCTTTGGGGTGTTTTGAACCTTTCTCTCAGTTTTTCTTTAGTGTTGTCTTCAGTTCTGGTACCTGACCATGACTGCACATAGTGTTCAAATTAAGGTGGACAAGGTGAAAACAAGAGAGGAAGTGTCAGGGTTAAAAATCAATCACTAACAGTAAAAAAGTATCCGGAACTTGTGTTTTAGCAAACCATAAAATTAATCCAGCACAGAGCTGACACAGTAAAATCCAAATTATTATCGTCTGTCCATCAGACATTATCTTTGTAAATTTTTCTTCTTTTTAAATGGGTTCTTCAGGTTGTGTATTAGAGTGCATTTTGAAAGCTTTCATACCCCTTTTTTTCACATTTTCTCACTTTCAAAACAAAACTTTAATGTATTTTATTTGGCTTTTGTGTGATAAAGCAACACAAAGTAGTGCATTATTGTAAAGTGGAAAGGAAGTGGTTTTTAAATGTTTTAATCTATATCTCTATTAGCTTCACATCTAAAGTCTGAAATTTTTGTCGGTTTTTCCTCTCAATTAGCTGAGAATCAGTCAAATTAGACAAATGGCGTATATGAACATCAGTTTTCAAGTCTTGCTATAGACTCTTCTTTGGATTCACTTTCACTAAGCCGTGCTAACATAGACATTCTTTGATCCAAACCATTCCATTGAATCTCTGGCTATGTGTTTAGTATTGTTATCCTGCTGGAAGGTTAACCTCTGCCCCAGTCTCAAGTCTTTTTTCCAAGATTGGCCCGTATTTAGCTCCATCCATCTCACCATCAACTCTGATCATCTTCAATGTCTCTGGTGAAGAAATGCATACCCACAGGATTATGCTGCCTGTACCATGTCTGAATGTGAGGATGCCTGCTTGGTGACAGGCAATGTTAGTTTATGCTGCATTTTGTATTTATGCCAAAAAGTTGCATCTTCAATGTCTCCCCTACATTGTTTGTGGCAAACATTGCTGCCAACTTTGTGTGTAATGTCATCAACTCAGTTGTTGCTGTCATATTTACAAATCCCCAATGAACTGAACACTATATATGTGGATTTTAACAATTTTACATTTCCAAAATTTCAATAGATTGTCAACTGCTCCCCCAGAAAAAAATAAAATGTTAGATTTGCTTTGATGTAGGGATTAATACAGCTCCTCTGCTCAACCTCCTCTTGGCAAGGCAGATCATAATCTAAGCATTCTTTGTGCTGCGCATAAACCTATTTGTTCAGAGGCAAACTCTGACCTAAAGAGGTGTGAGGAGGCAGTCAATAGAAGCTGTGGATGTTTTGAAGCTACGTCCTGGGATGTACTCTGTGAACACCATAGAGATGACATCAATGCCATGACTGTAGTGCATGTCCAACTATTTTACCTTATGTGTGGACAATAACATCCAAACCAGAACAGTGAGGTGCTCTCTCAGTAACAAATCCCAAATCAGGTTTAAGAAAAAGGAGCCTTCAGGAAGAAAGTCATGGTATTTTTGCGGACTGTACAAAAACAATTTAAAGCCAAGAAGATCCCAGGCTTCACGTAGAAGGAGTATCAGATTGATGTAAGCCTGGACAAAGCCAAGGAACTGAAACTGTTTTTAATGGCTTAACAAGGGCTAAACTGCAATGGCTAACGGGTGACCAACATAGCATAATGCACATGGTCATTATGTTACACCAGACTAAAGCTATTTTGTTGTGGGTGTCAGCACTGCTCTGTAGCTTTAGTTAGATTGGAGAAAAGAGCAAATGTTTGTGTCAAGGGTATTTCAGATTAACACAAAAGCTTCCGACCTGTCAGATGCAGTGTGTCCTTGGGACTTTATCCAGAAAGGAAACCTGTGAGCCAGTGTTATGATAGTGTAGGACTCCCTGTACATGCATTTGGACTTGGAAAATAAGTCAGAGAATCAATAGGCCAGGTGCATGTTTGGGCCCAGTCCAATCTGATCAATAAATTAATTGCTATTTAGCATTCCCTCAAACTATGCACAAAGCTATCCCAAGGCCATACCCCTTAGTAGGATATGACCTTGCAGTTACACTGAATGAAAAAACTTAATTAAACTGCACCATATAACACATACGTAAACAGGATGTATTCAGTGTATAGATGGTAAATGATTGAGTGGGTGTGGCTGAGGAATTACACCACTACAAAATAATAAAATCAGATAAGACTGAAGCATAAAGAAGGCCACTGTTGTTTCGCTCAGTTTCTGCGTGTAGTAACTTTCCTCTTGAATAGCCTTGAAAACTTTGGAGCTTGAGCAGGCCACCAATATCAGGTATAGTCTCACTGAACATGTACATGCAGGTCTAATTAGATTGCAACTGTTTGCCGGATTTCGAACGTTTTGAGTTAATCTCAGTCACTCAAGCATTTCTTATGCATTTCAAGTGTATGTAAAAATATATGGTTTATTAGGACAAAAACAAATATTATATTTTAAAAAATATATCAGTTTATCAAGTGAAACACCAAGAAAACAAATACAGAGGAAAACTATGAAGCACAACCCTTCGTGTTTCTAATGTACAGTCCTTCGACCACATTCTGGAGAGCATCTGTCAGGGTTTGTGTAGCGGAGGACCCCGGAATGCAGACAAGCAGGCAGCATTACAGTAAGTAAAGGTTTAATAAACAAAACTTACCTCAGTGGCAAAATAGACATGGGCAGGCTGGCAAGACAGGCTTGGCATGAGTAAAGGACATGACATGAATAGAGATGAATGATCCAAAATGTTTCGGCGAGGAATGAACACAACAGAGGTGTATGTATGGAGCAAGAACCAGGTGAAACGAGGAGACTGAATGCAAGGTGCAGGTGAACCGAATAAAGTTAATTCACAGACATGAGAGAACAAAATGTGGCTGAAGCAAAACAGAGACTCTTGAATCCAAACTTAAACACCACTAGTAAACCATGAAACTAAAGCATATCCAGATCAAAAGAAACCTCACTTGACAAAACATGAACTAGAAGACAAAAACTAAAGCATGACCAGGAAAATAACAGAAGCATGATTCAAAACCAATCAAGAATAGTAATAATAAGAAGAACCCAAAAACACCCACAAGTCATGACAGCAGCATTCTCACAGTGATTAAAAAGTTAATGTTTTACCTCATGTTTTAATCATTTTGGTAAATTTTATAGTGTTTACAGCTAATGAGTTTGCTGATGTGACCACAATGACTCCTTTAATGAGTATCTTACAGCACTGCCTGGCAACAGCTACAGTGTAACAGATACAGTGATGGCTAATTGAAAACAGATGAGCCGTTGCACCTGCTCACCTGCCGGAAGAAAAAAATAAACCACGAAATAACTGGCAAAACTAAACAAATTTATACTGTAGAAGTAAAAGTGATAGTTTGTTTCTAAACCACAGTTTAACAGATCCTGCTCTCCTGGATCTCTGTATGTTTTCTCTTTCTGTGTCCGTATGATCTATTGCTCTAGTCAAAGTGTAGAATGTAGCACTCTTCTTCTTTGTGTATCTTTCCCACAGTGATGCTCACCTTCTTTCCTTTTAATCCCCAGTGTGATTTTTTGCACTGTGTTTATTTATCAACCTTTGTTGTCCAAGGATTACTGAATGGGCACAGACCCTGACCCCAAAGGACATGGGATGGGACCCTAACAGATATTTCAATAACTAAGAAAAACATGGAATGATGCATAAAATGAACAAGAAACAAAAGTGGTAGTAATAATAAAGAGATATGAACTGAGCTGAAAGCTGTGAAATATGCAGACATCGCCCATCTATACAATGGTTAAATTCAATTCAGTTTAAAAATACTTTATTAATCCTGAATGGGGAATTAAATGTTGTTGTAACTCATATTATGCAAGTTTCTTCAAAGAGCTGTTGTAGATGCTGATGGTTGTGGGCAGGAAGGATCTCCTGTAGCGGTTTGTCTTACAGCAGATCTGAAGAAGCCTCTGACTGCAGACACTGTTGTTGTACAACAGTCTCATGAAGAGGATGCTTCTTTGCACAATAATCTCCAGAGGTTCCAGAGGAGTCCCCAGAACAGAGCCTTGTTGAGCCTTTAAAGTCCCTGGCTCTGATGCTGCTTCTAAAATACAGTGAAATACATGTCTTGCAAATTTGTATTCCTTTAACTTTTCACATTTTGTATTATTACATTCACAAAACTCAGTGGATTTTATTGAGATTTTATATGATAGATCAAAACTAAATAGGACATTATTAAAAATAAAAGAAAAAATGACAGGTTTTAAATTTTATTTGCAACTGAAAATCTGAAAAGTGTGCCATGCAGACCAGTTCATAACGTAATCTCAGAATAAATCCAGCTGTTCTGTTAAGGCCTCAGATGTTTGTTAGAGAACTGCATCGTGAAGACCAAGGAACACAGCACACTTATCAGGGATCAAAATATGGAGAGGTTTGGTTACAAAACAACATCCCAAGCTTTGGAGATCTCACCGAAAACGATTCAATCCATCACCATAAAATGGAAAAAGTATGGCAAACTACCAACTCTCCTAGACATGCCCATCCATCTGACAGGCTAAGTAAGAATCACAGAGATAGCCAAGAAGCCCATGCTAACTCTGGAGGAGCTGCAGAGATCCACAGCTAGGGTGGAAGAATGTTAATAGAACAGCTAATAGCTGTGCAGTCTACAAATCTGGCCTTTATGGAAGAGTGGAAAGCAGAAAGTCATTATTGAAAGAAACCCATAGGTCTTGTTTGCTGTTTGTCACAAGTCATGTACGAAAAACAGCAAACATGTGAAATAAGGAGCTATGGTGAAATAAGAACAAGATTACACTTTTTGCCCTTCACGCAAAACTAAGTGTGTTGGAAAACCATCACTACGCATCGCCCTGAACACACCATCCCCACTGAAAACCATAGCAGTGGCAGCATCATGCTCAGGGGAAACAATGTTTCAACGGAGGCAGAGAAGCTGGACAGAGTTGATGGAAATATGGATGGATCTAAATACATGACAAATCTGAAAGAAAACCTGTTGGTTGTAAAAACAAAAAAACTTGAGACTGGCATGGAGGTTCACCTTCCAGCAGAACAATGACTCTAAACCTTCAACCAAGATCAATAGAATGGGTTAGATCAAAGCACATTCTCAGTGGCCTACTCAAAGTCCAGACCTAAACACTCTTTATTCAACCTTGGTAAGCTTGTGATGTCTTTTAAGTTAAATGCTGTAACAGCTGTAACTGAAAAGGCAGCTCTAGGAACAATTGATTTAGAGGGGCTGAAACAAACTTACATGTTTTCCAGGCATTTCATTTTTAAGATTATTAAAAACCAGGCATAATTTTCTTTCTTATCACAATTATGAGCTACTTTGTGTTGGCTTATCAAAAGAAGTATTAGAAATTCAATGAAATTTGTGATTGTGTCTAGCTGTGTGGGATTGTGTAGCTTTGCTATTGTTCTATGAAGCTGAAATACACAGCTGAAATCTTTACGTTTCATTGGTCCATTGTTAAATGTGGAAGGCAAATGCTTGCATAATCTTATACATGACTGGAAATTACTATCTGAATCAAATCTATGATGTTTTTTTTAATAAAATCAATCCAGATACAATCTTAGTTGACATAGTGAAAAGGGCAATCCTCACCCGAAACAGAACCAAATGTAAAAGACACATAACAACCTTGTGAAATATTTATGGCAAGATATTTAAAAAATAACCATGCATATTTAACAATACTGAAAAACATAAATGCTATAGAGATGAGCCCAAACACACTTAAACTAAACAATGATTTGGTTCTCTCTGTGTCAGACAGGACCTATCACAGAGCTGCGTGACTTTAGACTGTGGTGTAAAGGAGTTCAACAAAAAGGGATGGGATTCTGGTGATTTGGGGCTGACGTCTCAGCTGAAGGACAAACTCTTCCTGAGAGTTGGTGGGCTTGTAAAATATTCAGGTTGTGTGTGAGTGCAGCCTGCTCTATAAATAGCGCCAGTTGAGCATAAAACCTTCAGATCCAGCACTGCTGTCCCACAGACCATCCCCAGTGTTATTTATTTTTATATAATAAATTATCCAAAAAGATGGAGCCTGTCGCAAAACTTCTACAAAATGAATCTAAATTTGATTTCAGTGAAGGTGATAGAACACGACACATTATAGCAGTCACCCAGCCTTCTGCAGATTTATGCTTATAGATAAAGAGTTGGGTATGAAAACATTTTTGGGTGCACTGCATCAACTCATTATAAATACATTACATTCATACAGAGAACATTTCAGTTACAAAAGCCATGAGGCCATTAAGGCCATTAAGTCTATTTTAAGTCTCATTTACCAAATTGAAGACTAAGTAACTGCGTCACCCAGCGGATATGCACGGATATCACAGCACTCTTAATTAAGTACTATTATTTAGCTGCCAGCAGGGGGCAGTGTAAAACAAGTCTACATCAACTAGGAGAAACAACTGATAGCTACCAGGTTTGTAATGCTTTAAAACGTTTATACTGTTAAATTAGATAAAACTTAAACATGTGGTTTCTCAATAAAAAACAAAATCCCCTTTTATTCCATGGTTGTCCCTCCCAGAAAAAGTCTCTGTAGAGTTTGCGTCAGCCTAGAATTACTAATTAACTAATTAGGACTGTGAAACTAGCCAAACTGAGCAAAAAAGCTAGTTTTAAAGAGACAACTCGGTTGTAAATGGTTTTGGTGGTTCCTTTGGGCTGCTTATGACATTTCTAAGTGATGACAGTAACCCTGAAATGACAAAGAAAGGAACTATTCTCTAATCCAGGGCTGAACCTTTCAAAGGCAGTTGTAGTTTTATGGGAGCAAAGAAGCAGTTGAAGGCGAAAGAAGAACCTCAGCAGGCAGCGGGTTTACTAAAATTAACTTAACAAAGCCGAGGCCTTAAGGAGTGTGTAATTTATTTTCAGTGTTATTATTGGAAAAGAGCATTTGCAGTATATATTTACTAATAGTTTGAAGGCGATATAAACGCCGTTAAAGTGGCAATTTTAAAATTTTTGGCCCTAACGCGACGCTAAGGTAGATCATTACAATAAATAAACAGGTAATACCTGTTTTTAAAGCGAGCTTAGATAAACCAACGAGCAAATATGTAACATAAGATTCCTGTAAAATTATAGCCCCCTGTATATTAAGTCTCAATTAGATTAAGAGCTGGAGTGTTTTATTAGAAGTTGGATTTCCAACTTCATCCAAATGTTTCTCAGACAGTGAACAATTCATTTCAATTCTATTTCACATCAATTTATTTACATAACAATTTGAAAGCATGAATGTAACCGGAAGTGCTTCACAACAATAACCAAAGTTTTTCTGGGATTCTTGAGTAGATAGCATCACATTACTAATCTTAGTACACCTTAGCTTCATATTGATCAAACTAATGCACCTGTTTTATTCCTTTGCAGCACATTTTTTTTTATTTCTTTTCCCATTTTTTTCCCTAGATTATGGCGTGAGGAAATGCTTACAAAAAGGCAACACTCTCGCTGAGTTTTGTTTTTGATCCTTCAGGCCAGAAAGAAGAACTATGAGGAATGTGTCATCACATGTTGCTACTGTATGTGACGCCTGAGGCTGCCCTGAGGACTCTGCAGAAACATGAAGGAACAGGTGTGTGGGAGTCAGTGGAAAAGCCAAGAAAATAGCAGATTTTGCTTCAAAGCGTGTAAGCGTGGTTTTGTTAAACCGTGCCAGTTTGGTTGCCTTTTTAGAAGCCTGAACTTTCTTAAACCTCTTTTCTGTGAAAGATAAATTGCCATTTTCCAAATTTTGCACACTTGGAACAGAGCAGCGTGACCTTCCCTGTCACCAAAATTCAACCTCATGCATCTCTCCCGCTGTAAAACAGTTACTTTAACAGACTTCCTCTGGTTTTCTGGCTATTGTGGTATAGTATCAACATATGTATTTGTACGCTTTCAGACTTAATGGTCTGGTTTAATGACTTTACAAGAATACCTCCCTGAAATTTCCATGACAAAATGTACACTCTTCCGGAGTCGGTATCCAGAATGTCTACAACACATTTCAGTCTTCCCAAAGTATTATGTGGATCAAATATTTTAGCTTTCCTCCCAATGGACATGAAATGGTCCATGTGACTAAAGACGGCATCAGCTTCCGCTACCACAAACCGCAAGAACAACATAGGCGGTTCTGCGCCTTTAAGACTTAACAGTCCAGTATTTCTTACAGTGTATATGTTTTTTGTTAACATTTTCCTTCATATGTCTTTAACCATTGTCAGATACATTTTGTCCCAATACAATCACAAACCTAAATGTATTTTATTGGTATTTTAAATGATAGACCCACACATAGTAGAGCATACATGTGAAGTCTTAGAATAAGATATGTTAGAGAACATTAGTAAACAAACAGCATCATTACGGCCCAGTAACACAGCAAACAGGTCTGGGACAAAGTTGTGGAGAAGAAGAAGAAGTGGGAAGGCTTTTCTACAGCAAGGACAGGGAATTGGGACAGAGTTGATGGGAAGATGGATGAAGCTAAATACAGGACAGTTCAGGAGGAAAACATTTTGGAGGCTGCAAAAGACTTGAGACTGGGGCATTGGTTCACCTTCCAACAGGACCACGACCTAAACATACAGCTAGAGCAATGATGGAACAATACCCGCACTTCCACCCTTGTGTCCCTGAATTGTGCGTTCCCGTTGATGGGTTCGAGTGCGTAGTGTGTCCCAATTCTCCAGAGTCGTCCTTAGCCCCGCCCCCTTTGTGCCCCACATCCGCCCTTCGGCGAAGCCCATCTAAGCAGACTTTGCCGAAGTATATTACCCACAATTCACTGCTGCAGATGACGTTCTGAGCAAAAACCAATCACAACCGTCAACCAGCCATCAAATCAGAATAATAAAAACTGCGTAAACTTTAGACAGCAAGCCGACAAACATATTTTTTTACTGGTTTTCCGGGCTCAACATTGTAAGAAACCAGTGGGTTCAGAGTGACTCTGGGCAGTCAGTAGGCCATAACACTGAAGTTACCTTTCAAACAAACACTGGAGCAGCGAGAGTCTGGTGTATAAACCTCCTTTGCTTCCTGCACTTTATTCTCCTCAAAACAATTGCTTGTTGCAGTTTTAAAGAGTTTTTTTAGCAGCAAGACTGAAAACAGCGCTGGTTCCCACCCTTTTTGATGTTGCAGTTACGGTGCAGAGGTGCAAGTCGATGACGTAACCTCTACTGTCCCAATTCTCCAATTTTGCAGCTTGTAACCTGTGCACTTCAATCCCTACATGCACTTGTACAAAGTAAACACTTCATAGAGGGGCGTAGGGTGTAGTGTGGGTATTGGGACAGGGCCCAAATCATATTTATGTGCTAGAATGACCCAGTCAAAGTCCAGACCTAAATCCAGTTTAAAATTTGTTGCACAATTTTTAAATTGAGGGGCACAGATAAGTGTCCAACCAATCTGACTTAGCTTGAGGTGTTTCACAAAGAAGAGCAGGCAGAAATTTTAGTGTCTGGATGTCCAAAGCTTGTAGAGACATTTCCCATCAGACTTGTTAATGAAACTGGAGCGGAGGACGTTTCTGTAAACTACCGACTTTTTTAGGGTTTTTAATTAATTTTATATTTTTGGATGTAAAACTATATATAATTTTCCTTCCACATCACAAATATGTACGACTTTGTGTAATCTAGTTGTAATCTGACAAAACAAAACGTTTAAGGTGTAATCATTAATCCTGAAAAGCGAAGTGTGGCAGATTGAATCAGTTTGTTCTCATTGCTTCTTTTGAACTCTTAAAATTTGAATCTTTCTTCGAATGGTTCCAAAAAAAATATATATTTTTTTTGTTTCTCGAGGACATCCTGGTTTATGTATATTATTGAAAAATGTTGGGATGAAAACACAACCCCCCCCCATTAACACACACGCTCTCCAACCTCCTCTACATCCACCACTCCCTGTCTCTCCTGGGACCCATGCAGAAGTCTGGTCAGGGGTCTCCAAATACCAAAATGCAGGAAGTCACAGCTGTGCTCTTCCCCCTTTCAACATGTTTGAGACTGAAAGCGTATGTTTTTGTCTCTAGCAGCATCTGTGTGTGGATTTAGGTCAGGGTGTTTTTTTTTTTTTTAGCCTGTGCACGCCTGTGTTTGTGTCTGAGTGGCTCTTGCATTTAGTTTATCTGGTTGGTATGACTGTACTTTTTGTTCCCACTTCTGCAGAAGTTTCCAGTGTAGTTAAAGCACGGCTTATTGGCCAAATAAACACTTTCTTTGCCTGAGTTGTGTGCGTGTTGTTATGGGCTAGTAGTGCAACGCTGAGTGCAATGGACTACTATGGTGAAAACATGCTTACACACGCTACCGATACTTCAAACCCTTTAATAGTTTCATACTCCTGCACATGCTTTTCTTTGATTTATTCCTTTGTTCCATCCATCATCAACTCTTTTTATTGTTATCGGCAGCAAGTGTTGCCTTCAAATGCACATATATCCTTTGGAGTTTTTATTGTCATGTGTTATTCTTTATTTTACACAATATGAATAAATGACAAATAATTTTATTAGGGAAAATAGTCATATTCAACTGCAAACTGTTGGTTTGATAAAATAAGATATTTAACTGAGTTCGATTATGACTCTTCAGCTCTCGATTTGTTGCATGTTTCGAAGCATCTGAATGTGCCACATCTTTTAAACACATCACCAATGTGAAGGAAGTTCCCACCAGGTGTTGCTACAACACATCCAGTTCACACATGCTAAGAAAGCAAAACATAGATGTTTATTGCTCATAATTCAGGTTATGAGTAATAAAATGGAAAGTACTGAACATATGAAGACAGTGAGGAAAGTTATGTAACCTGCTAAAATCTATCAGCATAAAGCAATATTAGTCCCAACTGATGGGCTATAAAAAAGTTATTCATTACCAAGGTGTCAACATCTCATGATGGGCAAAACCAGTGAAATCTCTTTTTAACCTAATGGCATTGCTCACAGAATAATCCTTAATCTATTGAGGGCTCCACGGAGCACTGTTGGAGCCATAATCCTGAATTAGCAAAAACGTTACCCTATGAACCCACCATGACCAGGTGCTCCCCACAAGATTTTGGACAGAGGGGTGAAAATAATTATCAGAAGAGTTGTCTAAAAGCCAAAGACAGCTAATGGAGAGCCCCACAAAGCTTTGAATTTAGCAGGTAAAGTTGTTTCAAAGCGAACAATATTTTATTCAATCATCTACCATGGCCTCTGTGCAAGCTAACTATGAAAGACTCCACTGCTGAAGAAAAAGCATGTTGATGGCCCGCATTTATACAAGCCTGTGAAATGGGTGAATAAAGACTGGTTAGAAAGGGCCCAATTTAAACTCTTTGGATCCCATAATACACACAATGTTTGGAGGTCAAAAGGCACTGCATATCATCCCCAATACTTCATACCAAGAGTGAAGTTTGGTGGTGGGAACATCATGGTGTGGAGGTATTTATGGCATACTGGCAGACCTCATATAATTGAAGGGAGGATGAAAACAAAAATTAACCAAGACATTCTTGATAAAGGTCTGGTGCCATCTACCAGGATGATGAAGATGAAACGAGTGTTTCACCAAGACAATGATCCCAAACACACAGTCAGGAAACTCTTGATTGGTTTCAGAGAAAGAAAATAAAGCTGCTAGAATAGCCCAGGCGATCACCTGACCTGAATCTATAGAAAGAACTAAAGGTCAGGGTTCATAGATGAGGCCCACAGAACCCTCAGGATTAGAAGACTGTTTGTACCGAGCAATGCTTGCCACTAGTTACTCTATACAGTGTCTTGAAGCTGTCATCACCAACTAAGACCAACTTTCTACGAAGTACTAAATACATTTTAATACATTTTCAATACTTCTTCTCTGTGTCATTACATTTTATTACACATAAATTAATTAATGGACATCGTTACTTTGATTTCTTTGCTTGAGTGGACTAAATGGGTTGTTAGCAACACCTGGTGAGAAGTTCATGTCAACTGAACCTTAAGAAATATGTTTTCTTAGAAAATGGCTGATGCGTTCGATACTTATTTACTTGCTGTAGACGAATACAAAATCAGTGGCATTCATTCAAATTATGTCCTAATTAAAATACATCTGATGAACAATTTCTTACAGGATGCTTCCTAACAGCAGAATATGCAACACTATTTTGGGTTAAAAGTAGATAACAGAGCACCTTTGTATCTCACTTTAAGCAACAAAAGCAGTTTAGCAGTTGCAGTACTGGCTGGTTGAGAGGAAAAATGGTAAAACTATACTCCCTTTTCTGTGTGCCATGTTGATTTACTCACCCTCTCCTTTTAACTGGCAGTTTCTTCTCTTCAGAGTTTAGTTGTGCACGGGAAAGTTTCTGACTTGAGCTTGCACAAAGCTCAATTGTTCTGCTGTTTTCTGTCAAAATCCCGAACTCCTAGAGTCGGTCAGTCTGTTTGGTGATTTTGCCTTATCTGTCAACATTAGCACGGGAATGTTTTGAAAAACATACGTATTTTCCGTTGCATCTCTTGTCCAGATGCTAACAGAGATTTTAATGAGAAGAACTAGGATTTTAAAAGATGCTCTTTAAAGTCAAGGTTTTTCAAAAAACTGTGCTGTATCTGTGTGGCCTGGTTTTCTGAAGACTATTAAAACCAATGATATACAGGGCTACGTTACACATTTATATTATCACCTTCTCAGATACAACCACAGCTACTATGAAGAAGATTTTATGTTTTTTTTCTTATCTATCTCGCCTTTTCATAACTTACTTACCTACCAAGACATCAATGTCCACCTAAACTGGCAGGCTGGGCAGGAAGCCCATGGTAACTCTGGAGGAGCTGCAGAGATCCATAGCTTAGCTAGGAGAATCTGTCGAGGCAGCAGTTATTAGTCTTTACGTAGCAAGAAAAAGCTGTTGATGAAAGAAAGCTAAAAAAAAAGTCCTATTAACAGTTCGCCACAAGCCATGTCTGGCAGCACACGGGTGGAAGAAGCTTGTCTTATCAAATTAGCAAAAAGCTCCACTGTGAAACATGGTGGTGGCAGCATCATGCTATTAGGGTGATTTTCATTAGCAGAAAGAGAAGGGGACATGCAACAAAGGTCATAATGTCGGGAATCGAACCTGGGGGGCTGCCTCAAGGACTGTACCCACTGTATACGGAGTGCCCTCCCTACCGCTACATCATGCAATGGCCCAGGACAATGACTCTTAACATACAGCCATAGCTACAATGCAACAGTTTACATCAGAGCATATTCATGTGTTAGAATGGCCCAGTCAAAGTCCAGACCTAAATGAAATTGAGAAATCGGTGGCAAGAATTAAAAACTGATATTCAGACACTAGACATCCCTCTACATTCAATCTGACGGAGTTTGAGCCATTTTAAAAAGAAGTAGGACATATTTCAGTCTCTGTATGTGCAAAGCTGGTAGTGACATACCAAAAAGACTCTTTCTTCTTCACACTTTGCCACAACTTTATGGCAAAGGAGGTCTTTGCAGAAAACCCCAAGTTTTTCCTTTAATAGTCGCAGTGTAATGACAGCCGCCTTTGTTTTGGTTACAGATAAAAATCACACAAAAAAACTACAAAGGAAGAAAGAAAGAGACTGGAAGACTTACAAGATGTTGGAAAAATGCACAAATGAAAGCCTGAGTGTCTGTGTTTGGAATACCAGAGAAATTCAAAGTATTAGAAGTATTGTCCATCCTTGACTTTTATGTCTTGAACAAGATATATGCAGAGATATGCTTGGACACGAGGAGGAAATAATGAAGCAGTGAGGACTGGACCAAGCAGAGCCGACTTAGCTGTCCTAATTGCAACAGACTTATTAAACCTTAGATCCGTCTGGTAGAATATCCCTACCCTCCTCACCACTATCTAAGTCAGATGCCACCTATCTTCCCCATCCTGACGTGTGAAAGTGTGGACATATGGAGATGATCACAGCTTCTGTTGCTGATGAGTTTCTTCAGGAATGCTGTCTGCTTGACAGACGAGTCGTAGCGCTGACATGGAGCCTCTGTTCACCCTCTGGATGAGAGAGGAGAGATGGACAAATGCAAGGAGAGAGACGTAAGAGGAGGAGGACAGGAGCGACGGTGAGAGACAGAAAGAGATAAGGAAAGAGGGGGGAGTTGGGAAGAAAGGAGGAGAGATGAAGGGGAAAAAATGACTTTACGCCACAACTGAACTGCCCCCTTTTTTTCCCCTCAACCTCTCTTAACTTTTTTCCTCCCTCCTTCCCTTCTCCGTCCTCCTCCTCCTCCACCTCCTCTGTTTGTGTGTGTTTTAAAGGATTTGGGGAGAAGAGGGGGACAAGCATTCTGAGCTCGGCTGATGGTGCAGGCAGGAGCTTCACAGACGAACAGGAGCCTGAGGGGCTGCAGACTGGGACTAAGAGGACTGAAGAGGCATCGAGGGGGGTTCTGGATCCTATACACTGGGCAGATAGGTGATTGACAGCCACGCAGAAGGAGAGATAAAGGAGTATTGACTCCTTGAAAAAACAAAAAAAGCACGTTTCAATGTAGAGACTGTACAGAGAGCAAGAGCAAAGAAATATTTATTCATCATACTGGAGAAGAAACGTTTTTGGGCTGCTGTTTTCTTTCTTTGATGAGAGAGAAGCAGATGAAAGAACCACATTTTAAATAAGAGAATCCTCGTCCTCTTCTTGCAATGCTTTTAAGGAACTCTGAACTGAGCTATCCTGGGGAGTCTGCTGACACAACAGGATACGTTTATGATCACTGATTAGTCCAGAAAAGACAATCTACAGTTTGCCTCCTTTTTTGGTTCATAAGGGCTTCAGCAGAGGTGCTGGGCTGATTGACACTATGTTTCACTGTTTAACAGCATCATGGACTACTTGTCTTCTTACTCTGTGCGTCCTGGATGTATGGACTGCAGCCGGGCCAGCCGTCCAGCAGTCTCAACGGCAGCAGCAGTCTCGCAGGTCCAGACAGATGTCTACCCTGTCATCCCCATCATCCGGCAACCTGTCAGAAAGCGCAGAGAGCAAAGTGGAGCGCCTCGGGCAGGCTTTCAAGCGAAACGTCCGCGAGCTGCGTGAGAAAAGCGCCTGTTTGGACCTGGTTTTTCTGGTGGATGAGTCCTCGAGCGTGGGGTCCAACAACTTCCAGAGCGAGCTCAGGTTTGTACGCAAGATGCTGTCTGACTTCCCTGTGGCGCCGGAGAACACGCGCGTGGCGCTGGTGACCTTCTCGTCCAAGACCCACGTGGTTTCAAGGGTGGACCACATCTCAGCGCCCAAGTCCCACCAACACAAGTGCTCCCTGTTCAACCAGGAGATCCCGGCCATCAACTACAGAGGAGGAGGCACCTTCACCAAAGGAGCTTTCCAGAGAGCAGCGGTAAGTCGTAACTCATGGATTAAGTTAGGAGAAACTGTCTGCACTGTCAGGAAACGAGTTAGTTATTCTTATTTGTGCTATGTTCGCTCTCATTAATGTATTCCCTTTTTGTGCTGTCTGTGTCAGTCTGCAGCCTGCTCTGTGTATGTGTGTGTCTACGCGTGCAAGGAATTACTGTGGTTTAGAGAGGTCGATGTTAATGAGGCCTTGCATTGCTTTGCTGGTGCAGCTTCCTCTAAATTACACACCAGCAGACAGCGAGGGGAAGCTGCTTGCTGGGTAATTGTTCAGGGCTTTCTAGTGATCAAAATACCTGAAAGAGCAAGACTACAAAGGCAAATAGAAACACATGTATGAACAAAAACTGGGCTTATGGACTAAATGAGGAGACAAACACTACTTTGCTTTGCAAAAGTGTTCTTACGCCACAAGCATGAGTGTGTATTATTGGAAATGTATGCCACAGACAAACACAGACTGTATAATTGCGAAGTAAATGCTTCACTGCTTTCAAAACTAAACAACAAATGAACAAATAAAAATCTAAAATGCATGATATGCCTTTGTATTCCCTTTCATTGATTGACCTCACGATTAATAGAAACTCCTTTCCCTGTAGTTACAGCTGCAAGTCTTTTGGGGTGTCTCTCTTCCAGCTTTTCACATCCAAAGTCTGACATTGTTGTCCATCTTTGTACAATTTCTCAACCTGAGATTGGTTGGAGAGTGTCTGTGAAATCAGTTTTTTAAGTCTTGCCACAGATTATCAAGTAGATTTAAGTCTGGATTTTGACTGGGTTGTTTTAACAAATAAAGAGACTTTGCTCTGAACAATTCAATTTTGGCTCTGGCTGTATGTTTAGGGTTGTTATCCTGCTGGAGGGTGAACCTCTGCTTCAATCTCAAGTCTTTTGCCGGCTTTAAAAGGGTTTCTTCCAGGACCTCCCTGTTTTTAGCTCCACCTATCTTTCATCAACTCGTACAGCTTCCCTGTCTCTGCTGAAGAAAACTCTCCCCACTGCATGATACTGCCACTACCATGTGACCAGAGTCCATTACATGGCTAGTAGAAAACTGCAAACTACTTTTTTTGTGACTTTCTTTCAACATTAGGACTCTTTTTACCTCTCTTCCATAAAGGCCAGATCAATGGATTGCTCGACTAATAGCTGTCCTGTCAACAGATTCTCCCACCTGAGCTGTGGATCTCTGCAGCTCCTCCAGAGTTACCATGCTGCTTCTTTGATTAATGCTCTCCTTGTCCGGTCTGTCAGTTTAGGTGGACGACCATGTCTTGGTAGGTTTGCAGTTGTGCCATACTCTTTACGTTTTTGGATCGTGGATTGACGGTGCGCTGTGAGGATATTGTTTATAATCTAAACCTGCTTTAAGCTTCTTCACAACTTTCTCCCTGACCTGTCTGCTGTGTTCCTTGGTCTTCATGATGCGGTTTGCTCACTAATGTTCATACTGAGATTACATTACACACAGGTGGACCCTAATTACTAATTGGTTGCTTCTGCGGGAAATTGATGGCACTGGGTTTTAAATTTGGTTGATTTTGTGTATTAGAGTAAAGGGAACTGGTCAGATTTCTATCTGTAAATATGATTTCAAAACAATGTAACATTTTCCTTCTAATTGTGCACCACTTTGTGTTGATCTATCAAATAAAATCTAAATAAAAAATACTGATGTTTGTGTTTGTAATGTGACAAAATACGTAAAAGTTGAAGAAGTGTAAATACTTTTGCAAGGTGCTAGAAGTCAAGGATTGTCAGTGTATGTCAGTATGTGTGATGGGAAGTAGATTATTTTTAATCTATTTTTTCCTTGTGAAAATGATTCTAAGTGGTCCTGGTAATTTGTTGCTACTGTAGTTATTTTTGTTTGTGGTGATAATGCTCGTCTATTTTATTTTGGGCCGATATGAGCTGTCTTAAACTCTGGGCATCTAAACTGAACATATGGCACAATTCACCCGTCGAGTCCAAACAGCTCAGCTATAAAAACAGCCCTGGTCGCATATTGTGGCTCTTCCTGTTCAAAACACACGCCCACACCTCAGCTCACCCTTCAGATCTGCAAATTCCCCCAAAATTCTGTTTTTGGGAGAGGTAAACCGTTTTCATCATCATAGTAGAATGCAGGGAAAATAAGTTATGCACTGGGGAAGCTAAACTGTAAAAATGTGAAATAATTTTAACATCCAGTGCATTGTGATACTTAGGTAGTCTGAAACCTAAGCTTTCTTTCAGCAGGTCCTAGTTGCAACTAATACCCTTGGATTAAATCCTTCAGCTAAGTACTGACAGCTTGGCCCTTAGGACAAGTTTTCGGTTAAACATCCATAGTCAGGTGCTGATAAGCAGACAGCTGGCTGTCTCCCAGCTTCTAACGACCACCACTTTAATGAGAAAAAAGCTTTTTGGGCACAACTTAGCTTCTTATCATGACTTAGAGACACATATATTTGTTTTTAGGCAATTAACAAATTGACGTAGTAGTCTGAATATGCCCTCGGGAACTTTGGTTAACTCTGTGGAGTCCGGTTTAAAAAGGTAATTTTAAAAAGGATTAATGATGCACTTTTCTTCACATATCTTTGCCATCAAAACAGTTGATTACTTATTTCTTTTCTCGCGTGTTCAATGTGTAAGACTCGGGCTGACTAACAGCAAAGCTTTGTGCTGCCTACACAGAGCTGAGACAGTTTTTTAAAATTAAGATAAATGAGCGTAGCAGATCCAGACATAGAAGCGTAATGTTAATTGGGCTCCAGGAGCACCTTTCCACCTAATAGATTCAGCCTGGTGTTTGCTGCATCTCTATATGGTCAGTGAAGTAAAAAAAATCAAAACCCAAGGCTTTCTTTGATTTATTAGCTAATGCTACGTATTTTTAATTGCCTGTCTGAATGGGAAAAAAGGTGGGGGAGGGTTTGTTTTCCTTTTCCATTACTCACAAAAAAGATAGGTCAGCTAGCTTTGAAAAGGGAAACAGCTCTCACCTTCAACCAACTAAACTGCATCGCTATAGCATCACACTATATTAAATTAGTTGTTTTAGATGTCTACGTAGTTGTTTGTCTATTTTAAGAGAAAATAGAGGTGTGAACATACATGCATAGGTCTATGAGACGTGTGAGTTTGTGCATCTGTGCAGAAAGAAATTGAAAG
This sequence comes from Girardinichthys multiradiatus, assembly GCF_021462225.1. Classification (NCBI taxonomy): domain Eukaryota; kingdom Metazoa; phylum Chordata; class Actinopteri; order Cyprinodontiformes; family Goodeidae; genus Girardinichthys; species Girardinichthys multiradiatus. Next base: position 31,023,294 of record NC_061807.1, read on the forward strand.
TACGAGCCAGAGAGCATAATTCATAATTACAGTGTAATCATAACAGTGGCATATTTTATTCCTTTGGCGAGTCTTGGCTCTTCTGAGTGCTGTAGAGAGCTGGGATCCATTAAGAGACACATTTTTCCACCAGCCGTGCATGTAGAGGCAGGGCTGTCCTCCAGCTCACTTCGTTTCTGTCCGTCTCATTCTCACCCCTGTCTGTATGGCTGCTGTCTCTCTTCTCACCATATTCATCATTCAGGGCGTTTAAAGCATCCACATATAGAGGTTACACAGTGATCTCTGACTAATTCAGGCTTTTTGGCTTATTAGTTGTAATTTAATGAGTAGACAGAGTTCACCAATTTGTACCCCTCATTACTGACCCAGAAGGGGACTTTTTGCCTCTTCTTACTTCCTTTTTTACTTGTAAACAAACCGTTTCACACATTTTACCTCATCTGTTGCATATCCGTATAATTTTCTTAGAAGGTAGATACTTTTTTCATGAATTATGAGGAAATAATTATCAAAATGCTCAAAACCCATAGTTACATTTTAGATTCTTTTCTGAAGATTTTAGATTACACATTATTTCCACCAATTGTAGTTATGTACCGTCTTTGGGTCAGTTGACCTTTTGGAAATATAACTCCTTATGACCCCAGATCAAGCCAAGGAGGTTCTACTTTGTACACAAAAAGTAGGGTTTGAAACAAGAAAATTATTCATACCCCAGGCAGATTTAGGTTTAAACTAATCTTTGAGTTGAACCCACATGTTTCTTCTGGCTGGGAGTAGTACTAACATTTTGTAATGGCCCATGCAGAGTCAACAACTTGAATCTAACTGAGAATCTGTGGAGGGAGCTAAAGATTAGGGTAATGGTAAGGAGGCCTTCTATCCTCAAAGGCTTGGAGCTTGTCACCAAACAGAAATCATCAAAAGGCCAGTGGAAACATGCAAAAAGCTGGTCGGCATTTAGAAGAAGAGTTTGATTGCTCTAATGCCGATTAAGAATTTAAATGTTTTGTTAAAATGGGTATAAATAATTTTCAGTATGCCAATTTAATAAATAAAATAGGAAAATAAACATTAATAATTTTTATAAATGGTTTTCCTTTGATAATTTTGTTATCTTTGAGAGATGGATGTTTTATTTCCTCTCAAAAACAAAATTCTTTAATAAAAAAATCACTTTACCAGAGTATGAATAATTTTAGAATGAACAGTATATTACCTAACAAGTTTAGTGGTGCCCCCCATCATATTGTCCGACACATTCTCCCAAAAAAAAAAACCTAAAACATTCATCAATAAATGCAAAAAATCTGCAGGACAGTCATTTAGATATTTTGGTAAAATCTTGCGTTAAAAATGTAAATCTGTGTAGCCATTTTCATGTTTTCTTTCCTTATTCTGGCAGTGTTTAATACCTAACTCTTATATAACATTCATCTAACAAATGACAACGTTCTCAATACAAATATAATGTAAATGCATGTGAGGGTGTAGTGAAATGCATAATATTTTTTCCTAACTATTTCTTTGAGTAATAAAAGTACAGTTATTATTTTGTGTTCATGTTGGATTCCACATTTTGCTTTTTTACCTCGATTGTCAAATAATAAAAGATTATATCTGGCAAACATTTTTTAGTCGAACAGTAGGGTAGTTCTTCCTCCTCTGTACAAAAATGACCATGAATTACTTTAAGCCTCATCAATGCTGTCCCTACAGAGGGAATTCAATGCATGAAAAGCTGAGTTAAAACCTAAAACGTGTTTTTTTAAACACATCCACAAAGAGTTTTGTCCTGACAACAGCCTCAGTCCTGCAGAGTGGGGAATACAAGCATTGCACAAATATCTTAAGAAATACTTGGCCTTGCTTCAGAGAAACTTGTTTCATTCTGCTCTGTCTCCCTGATCTGTGGTGTTGCTGTTCTTTTTTTCTCTAATTTACCCCAGAGGTGCTCTGTTGGAGTCAAATGAGGGAACATATTTGGCCACATTTCACTTTTTCTTCTTGAAAATATTCTGTGTGATTTTGGCATTGTGCTTTAGTAGTTATATCGGCGTATTATTCATTTTTGATAAGGTTAAGGACACTGAGATTGTTCTTATCTGCAGATATTTCCCCAATTTATAGATTCTCACAGTGCCATGTTTTCATTTAATCTCAGCCAAAACCTTTTAACGTAAATTTACGAGGATTTCTAAGTTCAACAACCTTTTTTTCATGTTCTTTCACAAAGCTTAGGACAGTCTCATTGAATAGTTGTTGCATGCATAAAAGGTAAAAGTGGTGGTGGAAAGACTGAACAAACTAAAGTTTTAAAGTTTTCTCTTTCACTTATCTGGACATCTGGCTAATAATTTAACACAGGAAAGTTTTGCACAGAGATCCAGTTTCACAGACGTTCGCCTTCAGAATACCGTTTCCAAAATATTCATCACCTTCAGTCGTTTCATTTTTGCTTTAATCAAAGCACAAGACCAACAAAATCATCATTTGAAAACACACGAGGTCCCACAGTAGCCCTTTTATTAATACGGCCTTCTTATTTCTTAGGTACATCTTTGCAAGGATGATTCACATAATTATCCTAAAAACATCTTTCCTGTATTTGATGCTCTTACTTTCTTGTATCTCCATGAATTTTGCTAGATGTATTTAGACGCTTGAATGTGTCCGACAAGCTGTTCCGACTAAGGCTGAAAATCAAACTGAAGTTACAGCTAGTTCGTCCGTAATAAAACAAAATTTCGCAGCAATTTTTTTCAGTTTGCTTTGTTATTTTATTGTAAATCTTTATTTGAATAGATTAAATTTAACCGTACAAAAATCTATTCCTATTATATATCCTACCTGCTAAACAACAGTGTCCTCTGCCCCTCTGGCAAAGAACAGTCGGTAAGTAGACGGTCTTATGATGGCTCCAACTGAACCAGCCATCTCCGTCATGACCACACATAAAACATTAGCCAAGGTACATTTTTAATTACAGCACAAAATGTGAGGCGTGTTTTAGCAACAGCAGCCTCTGATTCAGTTCTGTACAAGTCATAAAATTAAGTCCTCTGCTGTGTTGTATATGATATAATTGAAGCAACAGCTAGACAATACACATTCCTCCGTTAAAAGGGCGTCTTGCTGGATGAAAATGCCTCAGAATTCACATCAGAATCTGTTAAAAGTCCAGCAGAGTATTAACTAAATCCAACAAGTCAACCTGAAAGATATTTGTGCCAGCCTTATTCTTAAGTCATCCACTGTTTTAAAAGCTTTATATTCTGATGAAATCATACATTGGAATCCCATGTTTTTTTTACCCCGCTGGTTGTTGAAGAGAAAATGCTCCTCTAGCCATGACCTTCAAGGATTTTTTGGAGCTAGTTACACTTTTTTACACTAAAGGATGTAAAACATCGATTAAAGGTCTTGAGTCAAACCCCAGACGGCTGAGGCGGGGACAAATAGCCTCTGTATATGAGATGCCCGGTCTACCCTTATGCCGTGGATCGCCCCATGACAACTCATTCTGAATACATAGGGTTTAATAGCAGGTTGGCCCTTCCTTTGCTGCTATAACAGCTTCAACTCTTCTGGAAAGGCCCTCCACAAGGTTTAAGAGTGTGTTTATTGGAATATTTGACCATTCTTCCAAGGAAACCATTGTGGATCAGGGCTCTGTACAGGCCAGTCAAGTATATGCACAACCAACCAGTCAATCCATATTCTCCCTGCTTAGTGGTCTGATGCGCAGAGGATGTTGGAAATAAAAGGGACCATCACCAAACCATTCAAACCTAGTTAGCATGATTAATTGTCCAGAACAGTTCTTTTCATATTCTGCAGCATTCGGAGTTCCTTAGATTGAAATTTAGGGTCCAAAACCCAAAAAAACAAGCCCACACCATAACACCCTCTCCACCAAACTTTATATTGTGTTGATTAATGTCCCAGTACCGTTCTCCTGGAGACCACCAAACCCAGACTAATTCCTGGGATTGCCAGACAGAGAAGCGTGATTCGTTTCTCACAGTCACAGACTGGTGGAGACCTCTGAACATGCTTTCCCCACTCTGTGATTTTATGTGGCCTACCACTCCATGGATCAGTTTGTAGAAGCAGTCTTGCAAGTCTAGGTTGGAACACCTGAATTTAACAATTTCCACTTTATTAATTTTGAAAATAAAGTGTATTTGTAATGCAAATATTCTCATAATCTTCCATGTTGTTTCACTGGTAGCCAATAATCTTGAAGATCCACAGATCACTGTCTTCATAGCTGTTGCTATTTCTAACACACTGGTTTGGAGAACTTTTTTACTATAAAATAAGATGGAAAGTTTTACAATAGCTTCATCTCTTTTCACTTGTGAGAAATCTCCACCATCACTATTTCTGTCATTTGTCTTCACCCTGAAAATACACCTCGGGGTTGCCGTGAGCTGCCAGCTAAACCCCTACTTGCTTTCTTCAGGCAAGCCTGGCTTTGAAAATGGAAAACAGTTGGCTAAACCAGCCTTGTCTCAATGTCAATCTGTCCTCACAGTTGCATAAGACAGCAGGGCGTGAAAAGCAAAGATGAAAGATAGACTGGAAAATGAGGGGGAAACGAATGAAGATGATTGCTCCCAGCCATGTTTTCAGCTTACTGTTGGTAAGCTATATTTCTGCTTGACTGTAGCCTAACACGGACAATAGGGTTGTCCCTATAATGCGGTTATAATCACTGGATCAGAGATCCTGTTAAGATAGCTAGTGTACTTTTAGTAAGTAAATTAGTAGAGGTCTGATCTGCAGGTGGTTATCCTCTTCTTAATCTGTCAAGGATGTGTGTGTGTGTGTGTGTGTGTGTGTGTGTATGCTCTTTATTTCTCTAAATGTTCACACACATTATGTAGCAGCTGCAGGTTTTTATGTGAAAGTTAGAGAGGTCATGGACTGTATAAGCTACAGGCTGCACTTGTTTCACATATTTTCCTACATTAGAAGTACAAATATCAAGTATTTTATTATGATTATATGTGATGAATCAACGCAAAGCTGTGCACAATTATGAAGTGGAGTAAAAAAATCTGAGAAGTGAGGTATTTGTTTTTGAACCCCCACAGCAAGATGTTCAGGGTGTTAGCTCAGTTTAGGTCTCATCCCACATGTTACTATATGACCTTCGTGGCTTGTGTCTATAACGCTACTTGTTACGGCTTTCTTTCAACAATGGGTTTTCTTCTACTCTTCCATGAAGGCCAGATTTGTGAAGTGCACAACCAATAATTGTCCTGTCCCAAGATTCTTCCACCTATGTTTTGGATCTCCAGAATTACTATTGGCTGCTCTTTCTGTCTGACATGTCAGTTTAGGTGAACTGCATTGTCTTGGTAGGTTTGCAGTTGTGCCATACTCTTTCTATTTTCTGATCATTGATTGAACAAAGAATGCTGTAAACAGTCCTAGTTTTAAGACTTCACATTTGGCTTGTTAATAAGACATTGATCCTGTTGGATGGAGTCTCAGACGCTAAACCTGACACAGATCCCAGTGTTGAAGATGCTGAATGTATCAGTGTTAGAAGCACTGGTAAAATACAGAGGTCAGATTTTCATAGAGCTTCTTGCAAAAATCCATTAATGGTTTATTTCTGCAAAGCAAGAGTAAACAAATACTGTTGAGTGGGTTTAGGAAACCCACATCTCCCCCCTGCTCTGTGATTTCTCCTCCTCTGACTACCTCTTGTCACCTTATCCTCCACAGACGCAGACATTCCCCTGCAGGCTATTCGGGAAGTGGAGCGTCCTTTCCGTCAGCTTTGACGCATTCCAGTCAAAACGTGAAGTGTTGTTTCTCAAAACATTATCTGTTAGGGTAAATGAGGCCTGTGAAAATCTCTTGTATTTGTCAAGTGGAGAAGAACTGTGGGGTTCCTGTGCTTTCACGGCTGTATCAACACAACCACTACCAGAGACGTTGTCAAACTTGATGATATTTTTGGGGAGTTTGTGGCATTGGCTTTATTCTTGCTGTTATCTGTCATAATGTGCAGATTCATATGTGTCTTCACATGTAATCAAGCTTGTTGCCCAATCTAAGAAGAAGAAGAAGAAGAGTAAAGCCAAATGAATACAATTTAATTGAGAGAACTAGTGGGAAACAACAAAGTTCTCTCTGCTGCAGAAAAAAGCAAGTTGCAGCTCTTTGTTCTTGACCCTGTGACTGAACAATGCTAGCGTGATTAAAACACAGTTTCCTGTCTGGAAAACTACCACTTCCTGACATCCCAATTTCAATCACTTCCTGTCCCTAGTACTGTCTGCCTTTTTCTTCTTTTTATCCCCCTGCATCCTCCTCCTCTTCATTATCAGAGGGTCTCTGGGAAGAATGGGTGAGATAGCGAGCACCCACAAGTCAGGAAAGTTCTGACGGACAGAAACCAGGCAACATTGTGTACAGACTAGACTCTTTGTTAAAATACAGTACAGACCAAAAGTTTGGACACACCTTCTCATTCAAAGAGTTTTCTTTATTTTCATGACTATGAATATTGTAGCTTCACACTGAAGGCATCAAAACTATGAATTAACACATGTGGAATTATATACTGAGTTAAAAAGTGTGAAACAACTAAAAATATGTCTTATATTCTAGGTTCTACAAAGTAGCCACCTTTTGCTTTGATTAAAACTCCGCACACTCTTGGTATTCTGTTGATGAACTTCAAGAGGTAGTCACCTGAAATTGTTTTCCAACAGTCTTGAAGGAGTTCCCAGAGATGCTTAGCACTTGTTGGCCCTTTTGCCTTCACTCTGTGGTCCAGCTCACCCCAAACCATCTCGATTGGGTTCAGGTCTGGTGACTGTGGAGGCCAGGTCATCTGGCGCAGCACCCCATCACTCACCTTCTTGGTCAAATAGCCCTTACACAGCCTGGAGGTGTGTTTGGGGTCATTGTCCTGTTGAAAAATAAATGACGGTCCAACAAACGCAAACCGGATGGAATAACATGCCGCTGCAAGATGCTGTGGTAGCCATGCTGGTTCAGTATGCCTTCAATTTTGAATAAATCCCCAAGAGTGTCACCAGCAAAGCAACCCCACACCATCACACCTCCTCCTCCATGCTTCACGGTGGGAACCAGGCATGTAGAGTCCATCCGTTCACCTCTTCTGTGCCGCACAAAGACACGGTGGTTGGAACCAAAGATCTCAAACTTGGACTCATCAGACCAAAGCACAGATTCCCACTGGTCTAATGTCCATTCCTTGTGTTCTTTAGCCCAAACAAGTCTCTTCTGCTTGTTGCCTGTCCTCAGCAGTGGTTTCCTAGCAGCTATTTTACCATGAAAGCCTGATTCACACAGTCTCCTCTTAACAGTTGTTCTAGAGATGTGTCTGCTGCTAGAACTCTGTGTGGCATTGACCTGTTCTCTAATCTGAGCTGCTGTTAACCTGTGATTTCTGAGGCTGGTGACTCGGATGAACTTATCGTCTGCAGCAGAGGTGACTCTTGGTCTTCCTTTCCTGGGGCGGTCCTCATGTAAGCCAGTTTCTTTGTAGCGCTTGATGGTTCTTGCGACTGCACTTGGGGACACTTTCAAAGTTTTCCCAATTGTTCGGACTGACTGACCTTCATTTCTTAAAGTAATGATGGCCACTTGTTTTTCTTTACTTAGCTGCTTTTTTCTTGCCATAATACAAATTCTAACAGTCTATTCAGTAGGACTATCAGCTGTGTACTGTATCCACCATCTGCACAACACAACTGATGGTCCCAACCCCATTTATAAGGCTTGAAATCCCACTTATTAAACCTGACAGGGCACACCTATAAAGTGAAAACCATTTCAAGTGACTACCTCTTGAAGCTCATCAACAGAATACCAAGAGTGTGCGGAGCAGTAATCTAAGCAAAAGGTGCTACTTTGAAGAACCTAGAATATAAGACATATTTTCAGTTGTTTCACACTTTTTTGTTCAGTATATAATTCCACATGTGTTAATTCATAGTTTTGATGCCTTCAGTGTGAAGCTACAATATTCATAGTCATGCAAATAAAGAAAACTCTTTGAATGAGAAGGTGTGTCCAAACTTTTGGTCTGTACTGTACATTGAACTTTTACTAGGAGAATAGCTTTAATACAGTCTGCAAACCCCAAGTCTTGCTCTTTTGGGTTGGTCTGCACTACATTTATCACTGTCCACTCTATGAAACTGTAAAATATACACTTTACTGATGTGGAGGAGGTTATAAAACATTTTTGAAAGGGACCACAGCTAAATGCAACATGAAGTTGGGAATAAATAGCTGATTGGTTTGAATTTTCCTTGTTTTATAATAATTTATTTTGAAATCTTCAAATTAGTAAAGCATATACAAGTCATATCTCCAAACCCACCCATTTAGAGGACAAAAACAAAGAAAAAAAACAGGAAAGGGTGGACAATAATAATTGGTGCGGCACAGCCTTTTTGTAGTGATGTTATGCAAAGTCCATTAATGGGTAGGCAGAGTGTCTATATGAGTCAGATAAGGCTGCCAAATGTTAATAAAAGTGTAATAATTTTTTAAGACTGTAGGCCTCCACGTAATGGCAACGCAACAGGCCGAGCAGGAACTTCTGCGGTATTTTGTTTAATTTGTGTAGAAATATTTGTAAAGTCTCCTAATAATCACATTTGAAGATCTAATGAGAAGGATAGTCCTTGACATTTTTTTGTTTTCTTTTTTTAGCTTTAGAACAGAGAACTTTCAGTGTTTTAAATTTACAGGACAGTTGATTTTTCAGATGCAGTTATATTTTCATTTTTCATGTGTCTAGATTAATGTCACTAATTGTATTTCAAACCCATATACACACTGGGTGTGTATATACCAGTTTTTTGAGCTGAGGTTGAAGTTGGAACGTTGCTCAGGCTCTGTCATGGTGATCGGCATTGTAGACTCAACATGAACGTGTGCGCTCTGTGTGTGATTGTATATTTTGGGCTCTGAAGGAAGAAATGCAGGTTTTGCTCTGCTTGGCTTCTTCATTCTGAATCACTCTGGCGCAAGCCGCCTCCATTCCTTCTGAACTTTGTTCCTCAACCACAAATATGTTTTATAGAAGCACTTCACTCAGCAGTTCTCTGTCTGCATGGTCTCCATGCATGTTTTTTTTTTGGGGGGGCCATTTCACTTCAACGTTTTCAGCTTTCCTTTATCGTTTTAGCTGCATGGTAACTCTAGTGTCATTATTCCTACTGTATTTACTTTTGCAACAGGTAGTAATAATTTAAAAAATTTACTTCATCTATATTTTCCTTTCCGTTCCAAAGGCATACAAATACAAATATACAGGATACAAATAGAAATGTAGACTTCAAACTAAAATTTATGCCATTAATGAGTGCATTAACATAACCATAAATACACAACCTGGGTTAAAACTCATTCAACAATGTGTTTTATAGTTGAGTCACATTTTTTATTCTTCTTTCTTTATTTTGTTAATACAACTCAAAGGGTTAAACTGCATCATCGTGTTATTTGTGATGACAAGGCCAGTATTAATTGCTCCATTACTGCTCCTTCTCTTATCACACCTGACGTCTTCTCAGTAACAGGAATCTGGTATTTAAAATAAAGGATATTGTCGAACCAGTAAGCATCTACATTCATCAATATCTCCACATCTGACTGACTAGATGTCAGATCTTTCTACATGCAACAGAACAGTGCTATACCTAAACTGGCACTTTGTGTCAACACATTTCTATTGCATGCCTATTCCAATCTGTTATATTGCAATGTTTTTAATCACTCTTTTTAGCTTACTATGTTTTTCTTACACTGCCATCCTTCTACCTTTTTTCGTATGACCCAATGCAATGCAATTTCATTCATAAGTGCATGTTTGTTGTAATTTCTGTGATAAAGAATCTGAATTTGATCCAACCTTACAAAGAGAAAATATTGAGACAACAAAAATGAAACCAAAGTCCTGCTAAAAAAGAAAAACATAACCGGTTTTATTATAAATTTTTTCTTTGTAACGGCTGTATGTATGTTCATTTGTTTTTACAGACATGGTCATCATGTTGATCTTAGCTAATCCATTTCCTGGTAATTGTCATCTTGTGTAGATAAGTTAGGACTCTAACTAATTTAAATTGTTCCACACTTATCTGTGAAAAAGGGCTGACAGGTAAAGCAGGTGATATGTTAACAGAGAGGTTAGCGGAGTTGTGCTGGTTTTATCTTCTACTCACTGAAGTGCAGAGAGGCTCGTGAAAGACTATATGTGGTCTAGAGATATATGCTCTCATAAGCTCAGTCACTGGATCCTCACAAAGACACGAAGCTATTCTTTTTGGCAGAAATTTTGAAGTTGAACCAGCTTGAGGTTGCAAGACAAGTAACACTGCTCAGTCATTTGCTCTCTGTTCCAGGTTCTGGCTGGGTCTCTCTAAAACATGTCTTTTAGTTGCAGCATGCATTCAGATTGTGATTCTGAAGACTGAAGAAGGATTATGCTAAAACATCTTCAGATGTTCTGCATCAGCCCAATCGAGTGGATCTGGTGATTATCATAACTTCTGACATGTTAGAATGAGGAAAGCAAGGTGCTTTTGGATTTTTTAAATACCCGAAAGATTTATTGAAAACTTCCTTTATTTGGCCATGACATTATGACCTTAAATAAATTACGACCTAAATAAACACCTGTGCTGTTGGCATTTGCAACCAACCAACCTCCTAATTATGTCCAGTTAACTCAAAATAAATGAATTTGGACTTTATAAAGCATGGCTTTGAGCTTTTGAAGCTCAATTGCAAGACTTATAATAAAGGACACAAATATGTTTATAAATAGGACATCATTTTCTGGTGTTTTAATTTATGCCACTGGAAAACTATATGTAGCCTAATGAGGGGAAATAAACGTTTGAATCCACTTCAAAATTGCTCTTAAAGATATACAAAATGTGGAAAACCTCAAATGTTCTAAAACTAAATATCCCCCATATTTCATTTCATTTTTAGTATTTCTTTCTTTTCTCTCTGTGTGTCGCGCCTAATTTTCCTGCCTGAAAGTTAAATTCCAGCATTTTCTCAGCGGACGTCAGTGAATGTAGTATTTGGTGGTTTTGGATACTTCAGTATCCCCCTCGGGCTTCGAGCAAAGTCTTCTGTGGTCAGAAACTGTCGTTTGCCCTGGCTAAATCCTGCGATTCCAGTTTATGATAAAATGGTGATTAAGGTCAGGGGGTATTTGTTTATGTGTCGGATCAAGCAAATGATGCAATCTGATGCTAGTTTTTTCTCCAATAAAAAATAAAGAAAGAAATAGGAGTGGTCCAAAATCAGGCATTTCTCTTTCCCCTTCTTTTCCTGTTAAAATAATTTATAGAAACTTCTGAAATCAAGATAAAATAAAAAAGTGTAACTAATTGAAAGCTGTTCTTCTTAACTGTTTTTCTTTTGTTTCGTGTTAAAGGAGTCAGTCAGTCACACCACTATTTTCATCTTTCAACTTTGCACCATAATATTAGTTTTTCCCACTATCTTGTCTGTTTTCCAGGCCCTGTAAATCAAGAGGTCTGTAAACTCCCTTTACAGACAGAAATTTCACAAAACATTCCCACAAAATTATTAGGAATCTATCATTGAACCTCCTTTAAAAATATATAGGTCTACAGTTCATTTTGGCCACTGAGAAAACAAATCTGTTTGCTGACTACTCTGTCCCACAAGAGAGATGGTGTAGGAGCTGCTGAGTGAAATTTCAAGTGTAGATTTCAACTTTTAAGCCATCTGTTGTACAAACAAAAAACACATAAACACACACCAGACATGAGAGTTTCATACTAAAAATGAAATTGATAAAATTAAAACATTTATTTTCAGATTTTTTAGCTATATTCTTTTTAAATTTGTTTTGCAGGACTAGTGGCCCATTATTTTGTCAAATTTGTTTTTAAGGTAGGCAAACAGAAAATGGGGTGAAGAGAGGAGAAAACATGAAGACATGCAGCACAGGTCATCGTGGCCAGGACTCGAACCAGAGGACAGCCACGTTGAGGGCTGAAGCCTCTTTAAACATGGGCTGTGCCAGCGATGCACCCTATAGCCACGCCCCCTGCGGCTACGTTATTTAACATTCATTTTATCCTTTCTGTTGGTCTCAAACAACTGACCCACCAACTTCCCAAAAGCTCATGAAAACAATGGAAGGGTTGGTTTTACCCTGTGTTGGAGTGACTTTGAAAATGGCAGAGATCAGAGCGTGCAGCTTTTTACAGCTTGTCTCTATGAGGAAACAATACCTCCCTTGGCAGTTAAAGGTATGTATGGTTTGTCCCACTGTTGTTCAATAATAGACAGCGCTACTCTGCCAGACAGGACGCGATTAAAAATAAATAAATACACAAGACTATAAAAAGAGCCAGTTTAGTAAAGATCATAGAAGACACAAACATAATGTAGACATGAAATGAGGGGGTTGAAGTCTACCCATCCTAGTACACCTCTAATAGAACAACACATAACAAAGTACATTTGTGACATGAAAGTAATACATGGTTCTCCTCCACCATGCCATCCAAGAAAAGGAAAAGTGTGATCCGACATTGGTTTTTGACAGTTTTTTTTTTTTAGAAAATGCTAAAGGTTCAGCATGCTTTCAAACAGAGAATAAGAAACTGCATCACAAGTTGAATTTCAATATTAATAACATAATTAAAAAAGAAACAGCTCAAACACTTTTAAGCATTATTTTTTATTGTTTTATTTCAGCTTATGTTAAAAGTGCAAATGACTGTCCAACAACTAGTTATTATCTCTCCTTCACCATGTGTGCCTGGTTTTTGAGCTTACAGCAGTTCTGTGGACAACGGTTTTGCTTTGTAAAATCAAAGTAAAATGGAGGTTTGTCAAATCTGAAGTGGAAACATGGATGAACTTTAAAGACTATTTGTATCTTGGCAGGGTTAAAGGTCAGAGAGGGAGAGGAAGTGACTGTCAGCAGCTGTGGTGGTCTGTTTTCAACTGAACCGTTATTGTTGAAGAATGTTTGTTGGTTCGTCTCACTGGAGAAAGAGTTTTCTACCTGATAAAAGGACGCTGATTTTAAAAACTCTGGATTAAAGTGTTTCACATTTGTATTTTAGCTAAAAAAAATTTTGTTTTCTGCTTATATTCCAGGATCTTTAGTTAACTCAAGGCATAAAATATGAATTTTGCAGTGTGCATTGATCGACCCAAACCTTTTATACTTAAGAGTTCTTATAAATAAATGTACCGGATTGTTTTTTTTCACTATTTTATTAGTTGAGTAAATTGAGTAAAAGCCAAATCTTTCATAAAATTATACTTTACATTAAAAGTTTGGTAAGAAATAAGAAATTAGGAACATCAGTCCACCAAAATGTAAGTGCAAATAAAAAGAATGGGTAACATTAAGTGTTTATTATAGCAAATAATTTTCTTTGTGACCATTTCATGCTGCCAAAGTTAACCTTTTTACCCCCTGTCATTTTTCACTGCGTTACCTGCATTGAGATTCAAATTTCATAAACCTATAACACGTAGATTTATTCTGGCCATCTTAACATTGAAATTCACTAAAAGCGTCAGAGATTGGCATCTGAAGAAACCAAAACTATTTGAAAGTGCCAGCAGTGACAAGCTAAATAACACAGTTTTTATGAGCTAAGGCGTGCAGGTCTACTAGTAAACCACTTGCTATGTTGAGGTTGGAGTTTCAGAGTGCCAGATTCCACTGGGTTGTTTTCTTTGGTGAGTGAGCGTGTGTCCGTGTTTGTCTGTCTCGGTTTGTGCGATTGATTAAAAGCTGATTACTGCTGTGCCTGTATGAACCCATACCGACTCAACCCAAGCGTGTTTATGTCCTGATTTCTTTATTTTAAACCGTTTATGTGAATGTTTCAGCATTCCTCGTATCTGATTGCGCAAGATTTTGAGTTCAGGGACCAGTAATTGTGTTTCCAAATGTAGAGTCTTGTTCTAGATAGTTTTCCAAATGCAGAGACAAATTATGCTTTGGCTTTGGCTTTGATTGGCTCATTATAAAACACTGAGAGGAGACAATAAATAAGTTATCCACCAGTATTTGGCATAGTTTAATCAGTCTCCACTCACTAACCATTAAATGTAATGCTTCACAGCAGCCATATATGTATATATTTTAATATATTATCTTTACCTTTGCTTTGTTGTCCTTGTTGAGGTCCATGACAACTCCATGAAAGCACATTATTTCAGAAAAACACCCAAATTATTCTCCCCCCTTAACAGAGTTCATTAGGTTGTGCTTGACTGTAATGTAAAGTTTGGTGTAATTAGTCTACTAACATGGCAACAACACAATCAATGAGCCGAAGCCCTTTCATTAATATATGCTGCTATCGCTAATATCTTTTTTACCTATAGCTGGTGCCAAGACCAATAAACCCAGCATGAAGAAAGGAGAATGTAGGAAACCTAAAGACAAAGATGCAGCCAAAGCAAAGTGTTTTTCTGTTGATGCCGGTCTGGAGCTAAATTTTCATGGACACTGTAAGCCAAGTGGAGTAGCCAATCATTCATTTTCATAAGCACCCCAGTTTGGAGTGCGGATCATGCTTCATCACACTGTTGCCATTGTTTATTTCAAACTCAAAATTCAGCCCTAGAGATGGTGCAGTGGATGCTGTGTGCCCAGGCAGTGAGGTAATTGCTTTTTTGCAAATATTACATAACTTATTGGACTCCTTGCAATCTGTAATATAAAATCATTGGATATCACCAGCAAGTACATATCAGCAACATGTGTCAGGTTTTCTGGTATATGGAGAGCTGTTTTTCAGGCTCTCATTAATGATGTTCTTCGCGATTTCCTCATCCTCTTTGTTTTCGTTTATCTGGATGACATTTTGATTTTTTCCCAGGACATAGAACAACATCACCAACACGTCAGAACAGTTCTCCAAAGGCTTTACGAAAATCAACTCTTTGTTAAAGCCGAAAAATGTGAGTTCAGCGTCACCTCCGTGTCTTTTTTGGGTTTCATTTTTGAAGCAGGCAAATACAGAACTGATCCCGAGAAGACCAAGGCAGTGGCAGAGTGGCCTACTCCAACTGATCGCAGGCAACTTCAAAGGTTCTTGGGATTTGCAAATTTCTACAGGAGGTTTATAAGGAACTACAGTCAGGTCACTGCACCTCTCACTCAACTCACCTCCTCTCTGAGAACATTACATTGGACCCCTGAGGTGGAAAGGGCATTTGGTGAGTTAAAGACTCTATTTTCTTCGGCGCCCATATTGACCCATTCTGATCCATATAAACAATTTATCGTAGACGTTGATGCTTCTGACATTGGAGTAGGGGCCATTTTATCTCAACGGTCCCCTGTGGCTGATAAAGTACATCCATGTGCCTATTTTTCTCGTCGCTTGTCTCCAGCAGAGCAAAATTATGATGTGGGCAACCGTGAACTTTTAGTCATAAAATTGGCCCTTGAGGAATGGCGGCATTGGTTAGAGGGTACTGAAATCCCTTTTCTCATTTGGACTGATCACAAGAACCTCTCCTACATTCAAAATGCCAAGAGACTTAACCCCAGACAAGCCCGTTGGTCTCTGTTTTTTGCTCGCTTTCATTTCTCTATCTCCTACAGACCCGGTTCCAAGAACACTAAGCCTGACGCTCTCTCTCGCCAGTTCTCTCATTCTAACCAACCCAAGACTGAAACCTCCATCCTCCCGGACTCTTGTATTGTGGGCGCCCTCACCTGGGCCATTGAGAAGGACATCAGAGAGGCACAGAGGTCTGAACCTGACCCAGGTACTGGCCCAGTGGGCAAGCTGTTTGGTCCCAACTCTGTCGTCAATAAAGTTCTGGATTGGGTGCACAACAATAAGCTGACTTGTCATCCTGGGGTGACTCGCATGACCACATATACCAAGAGGTATTTCTGGTGGCTGATTATGAATCTCAACATTAAAGACATGGTTGCAGCTTGTCCCACATGTGCTCGGAACAAAAACACCAATCAACCCCCTGCTGGTCTTCTTCAACCTCTGCCCACCCCTAGCTGCCCCTGGTCCCACATTTCCATTGATTTCATTACTGGTCTCCCGCCATCTGACGGTAACACCGTCATCCTTACTGTTGTTGACAGATTTTCTAAAGCAGCCCATTTTGTTCCATTATCCAAGCTTCCGTCTGCATTTGAGACTGCCCAACTCCTGGTTCTCCACGTTTTCCGCATCCATGGCATTCCTATGGATATTGTTTCTGACCGAGGCCAGCAGTTCATCTCGCAAGTCTGGAAGGAGTTCTGCAAGGCTCTAGGTGCCTCTGTAAGTCTTTCATCAGGATACCACCCACAATCTAATGGGCAGACAGAAAGATGCAACCAGGAACTTGAAGTCGCCTTATGGTGCGTAATAAATGACAACCCCTCTTCTTGGTGCAAGCATCTCACACGGATTGAATATGCTCATAACACACATACTTCCTCTGCTACCGGTTTGTCCCCCTTTGAGGTTTCCCTTGGCTATCTACCACTGCTGTTTCCCAGTATTGAATCTGACATCCTGGTCCCCTCTGTTCAGCACCATGTTTCCAGGTGTCGTAGGATTTGGCGACAGACCAGGAGGACCCTCCTACGCACTCTGGAACAAAATAAGAGGTTCGCCAACTGTCGCCGTTCTGCTGCACCTGTCTACCAAATCAATCAGAGGGTCTGGCTATCTACCAGGAATATTAAATTAAAGGATACTCCCAGAAAGTTGGCCCCCCGTTACATTGGTCCTTTTCTCATCGAGAGGATAATCAACCCATCTGTGGTGAGACTCAAACTACAGTCTTCCATGCACATTCATCCTACTTTCCATGTTTCTCTTATCAAGCCAGTCTCTGAAAGCCCCCTGAGTCAACCTACCAAGCCCCCCCCCCGCTCGACTCATTGATGACCACCCTGCATATACGGATGTTCAGCATAGGGGGCGTAGATTTCAATATCTTGTGGATTGGGCAGGATATGGACCCGAAGAGAGATCCTGGGTTCCCCGCCTGCACCTGGTAAATACTCACCTAAGGACTGCACTGTAAATATACTCACCATCAGCACTCTCACCTTGGATTCCTGGATTCCGTCCTCCTCCCCTGGTTCCTGGACAACACCAACTTATTATCCTAGGCAAGCCTACACTAGGAATAAAACTTTACTTACCGTCTACATCCTGTGTTTTGAGTCTGTTTTCATTCTCTGGTTTGTTCTACTTCGACTACCTTAGTGATTCATGATATGGGTCATCCAGTAGATCTAAAACTACTGCAGATTGTCCTCACAGCCAGGTAAAAAGATCTGTAGGTTAATGCTGACAAAGTTAGGTTGGTAGAGACAATTTGATCCAAAGAGGAGTTGCGAACATTTGTTTAAAAATGGCACCCATTGTTCTGCAGAACGCATATCTGATAACTGAGAGCACCTATATGTCAATGGGGGGGTTTTCATTGACTTCACTGACGTCGCAGCCTCACTTCCGGTCCGCCATCTTGGGTGTCTCTGTATCGCTTCACGCTTTTCACAACATTGCAACATTGCAATTTTTTCAACCATGGTATCTAGAGTTCTTACAGCCTCCTGATAAGACCGTGTACCTCAAGAAAAGTCAATATTGCCTTTTATTGGATAATTACATAATAGTTGTATTACTAGATAATACATTTACATCATAACATTAAAGGTAAATTGCAGCCTACATCTAGCTGGTCAAGATGTGAGAGCGCAGCTTACTGAAGTAGGTCACAGCGCTGAGTGCTGGGTGGCAGTGCTGAGTGCTGCCAGCTCAGGATCAACTGATCGGCTCACGGTCTTGGCACACCATTTTCCAGAATATTATTACAATAAATATAGACGAACATTATTTATTTACCTGTCACAAAATGTGCACTGCACACTCAGGCGTGAGTGATGTTCAAGCTGTCCAAATCCACCCTGGATATCCGATTCAGCCAGAATAGTCGACGTTGTGTTCTCAGTGTTTTTGTTTTCTCACACAAATTTTTTTTATCACGGCACAACCCACAACTAAACAGGTTTTCACCATAGTTAAATTGAATGGTCCGGAGTTATGCTTCACTGATCACGCTAAAACACCGGTAACAGGCTGCAGCTGCCACCCAAGATGGCGATCGCGAAGTGCGGTCACGTTACCGCGACGTCATGTGAAAACCCCCCATTGGTTACATGAGTATCTCAGCTTCGGTATAAACTGTTCATATGAACGGTAATAGGTCCCAGGATTGGTTACCTCAATCAGGTATAATGTTGGATCTTCACAGGCTGTTTACTGAATAAAATGGCTTTCAGGTCAGTTAGCTAATGTGGCAGACTTGGGCTACATTTCCACTACAGGCAAATGCGACCCATATCCGACTTTTTCATAGCAGTCCGAACGGGCCAATTCCAAACTTTTCACCTGCAAAAAAAAAATCTGAATTGTGCCACTTCCATATGTGGTAATCAAGTGGGAACGTAGTCTAAACCTTTCCTTTTGCCAGGTCGGTCTGCAACTAGGCACATCAATCGCTTTTTTTCACTTGCTTTGAGATGGGAATGTCAACATATGATGAAGCTTCTCATCTCCTGGATAGTGCAGCTTTCATTTGAAAGATCAGGAGCTATCTGAAAACTCACAAGAAACACAGGCAGATGTGCAGATTGATAGTGTAATTACTTCCATCTTTTATCAGTACCTGCATTTGATAATGATATAAAAACTATCAAGAACAGGCCATAAATCAAATAAAATGCATGTAAAAACCTAAGAAACAGGCCAACAAGTGTTTCTGTCCTCACCATCGTCCAAATAAGACCTTCCTGTTTTACGTATCCACTCAATACATGGTTCACTGCTGAAAATGTTTCCCTTGTTTTTTATTCCTGCACACACCTGACTGGGACTGATAAAACTTTATAGGAATAATTAAATGAGCATGTCATTTCCCAGGTAAAATAGCATTTACTCTTGAAGTCTTTCTTTCTTGTCACTTCTTGTTGAGTTGAGTGTGATAAATGGTGTTGTGGCAGAACTCGTCAAGGTAACACACTCAGTTTTCCAGCCATTTTGTGTCTGGTAATTGACTCATTGTAAACACTGTCTAATCCAACTATACTTTGTCAAACATGCTGTATTTTTTTCTCACAAATTTGTAATACTTGATCGTACCATAGTGAAAACTTTTAAATTACTGGGTAGCATGAAGCAATCTAGTGGTTGCCAAATTTGGAGCAATTTCCTGGGATGGGTTTCTTGTTCAAGGAACAGTTTTCCCTTATTAACATTTTGGCCAAACACACGCCAGACAGGTTATCAATTATCCATGTCGTGTTGCTTGTGCAATGTCAAAAAAAAATCTTTTGTGGTTTTGGAAGAAGAAACCTTAAATATTTTGTTAGATGAGTAAAAAAAGTGGTGGTGAGGGAAAGTGTAAATATTTTTGTCTGCTACAGTGCATACATCTTCTCTGTAAATCACTATTCCAGTGTTCTTCATGGAGACAAGATCTTGAGTGCTTGTCCCACGACGGTTCAGGTCTGTTCAGTGTCTCAATGCTCCATGGCGTAATACAGAGGCTGCAGAACAGCTGCTGTCAGTCAGACACAATGTCACACTGCTTAGGTAATGTGGACCAGAATGGATGCGGTTGTCTCCCCTTTCTTCTTCTTTAGAAAAATAAAAACAGAAACAGAACAAAGGAGCTATGAAATGCCCAAATATTAGCACCATGCTTCGGTTACAAATAAAGTCTACACTATTTGAGTTTATTAATTTATTAATAATCTTGAAATGGCAAAAAACTTGCAACAAGAGCGTCAAAGAGCAATGAAATCATATGAAAAATTATTCTAAAATCTTGACTGTGGAACATGTTTAATTGAGCATTTGCTGAATGTGCCTTGACTATCTGATTGGAGTACTGTCTGTGATCCTCACTCCAGACTGGGGTGCTTATGAAATCCTGACCAGAAGCAATGATTTTTATCATAACATCAGAGTGGAGATGCTTTAACATCCTCCTGCCATCTGCAGCCCACACCTTCAAAGCCATTAACGTTTTCTATTGCATTTTATCTGGATGCTGGTAGGCATGATGCAGCACTGTTGTAACACTTAACACTTACCTTCCTTTCCGTAGCTGTAAGCTTTTAGAATAAATAGGTCACGTTGAAAGCAAACAACTTTAATGCAGGTAGTTGGGTCAGAACAACTCTGAGGGGAAAGAAGGAGGGGCTAAAATGTAGTTTTAGTGTAGTGTACAGTGTAGTTTAGTGTACTGTCATTCCTGTTGTCTTTATTATCCACTCTACACAAATATATCACAAACGGTCCAATTCTATTGTGTACTGAAGTCAAACTCTGCATTAATTACTGCCAACCAGCCTCCATAACTTGTCATACAGAATTAGAAAGCACAAGATACAATATGTCATAGATGATTTTAGGGCAATGACTTATGAATGGGATTGCTTCATTTACACACTGACTGCATCTAATGATGCGTATTGCAAAGGATGCTTGCAGGTTTATTACCCCACATGTTAAGTAGTTGAGAATCAGTCACTTCTAATTTTATTTTAAGGCAACAACTATCCCCATCTGGGTGGCCTGCTGTGAGTGGAAACCAGTCTATTCACCCTGAAAGTGTCAGTCTCATGGCTCCATACTGAGGAAAACTAGAGCACGGAAAAAATTGTGAGCCTAACTCAGTGTTGCATTTATAAGAGGCATGGATCAAATGTAACCAAGACTTTAAGGGGACTTTATGGCAGCTGATCTAGAAAAAGGGGAATACAGAATTCAAAACATCTCAGGCTTCACATTCATAGCATTTATCTTTGAGTTATAGATAAAGAATTATCAGTCTAGATGATATGCAGAATATGGGGGGAAAGACCAGCTGTTTGTGCCATGAAAGATATTTGGAAATATCTAAATTAATTAATTAATTGAAAATGGCCTTGTCTATTTTATCCTAACTATGTCTCTCTAAATTGTCACTGAATAATTGTAAACCTAAGTGTTGTGTCTGTAGCTGTGTGCTTGTTGTTCTGTTGGGCCCCTGCAGGATTCTGGTTGTTGTTCTTACCACCCAAGCCAAGAGCAGATAGCCTGTTCAAACAAGCAGCCTGACTTCCGACCGAGAGAGAGCCCTCCAAACAGATGAACCCTGGTTTGCTTTTTTTCTCCTCCATGGAGTAAATAAACTTTCAAGGTTTATCATGGAATGTGTTATAAAATACACTCCATGCCAGTATTTAAAACTGAGTATGTTTTTAAATAACATTAATTTCATATCACTAACTAGATTTGGCTATTAATACATTCGTTTCTGATGTATTATATTAAATGAATAGTCAATGAGCTCTGATCAAAGTTCAGAAGAGCAGCTGATGGGAGAACCTCAGCATGGTGCTGATGTAGGGTCTTGATTCAGGATATTTCTCTGCATGTAGAAACCTTTGAGTAACAGCTGGGCTCCCTGCCTTCATCACCAATCCCTCAAGGTGTCAAAACATGCATGATTTCTTCTGCCAAATGCAATGAGATACCAGCTTTTGAAGTTCTAATCAGACTAACATCTGTTCAGTAATGGATCAACACTTACTATATTTATTCAAAGTTCCAGTTGGATCTTACCAAACATTGCACAAACTAAAAGGAAAGAGCTCTCAGTCACCTCTAATAATGCAAGTTAAGTGTATGGGGGTGTATTTTTGCAGAGATATTGGCCACATTGTTATGTTTGTGACATTTTGGGGTACTATTTTTCCTGAATCACCTTAACTAAGCCATTGTCAGCCATCTTTACGGTCCAAAGGGCCATTTGTACCCTAGCTCCTGCTGAATCAAACAAGTCAATAGCCGCAAAACATGCTTGATCACCTGCAAAAAGATAGCCTATTAACTTTCATCATTGAACACTAAATGATTTAGTGGTTTATATTATAAAATGAATAAACTTGAGCAAATTTGTTAGGTTTCACAGTAAAGAAAATTTCAATCCTTAAAAAAGATGTAATTTCTTTAAATGTACATGGCCAGTTGAATCCTTTCCATATGTGGAAGATAGCCTACAAAAGGACATATCTTGAAGCTTAATGAGATTAAATGATAAGAAAAAATATTTTAAGCACCATTATGTGTGAGAATTTCTATTTAGATTTTAGCATTGAAGAACTGCTTAAACTTATCTCTAACGTTGATTTTATATACAAATCTTTGCTTTTTCCTGCATTTTGAACAAACGTGTTAGGAGCCGCTGTGGAGAAGCTAAGGTATGATGATGTTTTTAAATGTTGATTTTTTCCGGCCCACCAAAGATTGTTTATTTTCTTTCTGAAATACTTCCAAATTATCAGAACCATTGGTACCATAATGGAGACGTGTGTTTCACAGAACTTTATTGTTTCCCTGAACAATAAAGAACACATGAACTTCCTGTATTACAGACATGAAAGAGTCAAAACACTCAAGCAAACCTCTGGCCATTACATATGCAACATCCTTATGATGTTGACAGTTTTGCGTTCATGCATTGTGAGTACTTTTCGTCTCACTTTTGTTTAGTAACCATGTAGTTTTGGTTTTGCTTAACCCGTTGTCACACTTTGCCATAAATGTGCTACCATATGTAATAACACATTTTACATGAGTCTAAACATGAACAATTGAAGCTAATTTTGTAAAACATCAGTGTCTATCATGTGTCGAAAGAGTGTGTATCATTTTTGATGTCCCTGTTACATTTATTGTAAGTATTTAATAATTTGGTAACATTTACTATCTGCTGTTGTGTCAGGACAGAGTCAACTTGTCTTGCAATAGTGCTGGTCTTTCAGAATTAGGGATTGCCTGACCATCAATTGCTAATAGTTTAATGCTGCATGAATAATCTATGAGCGCCCCCCAGTGGTCAAAGAGTAATTAGCTAAATTTATCAGTAAACCGGTACAACTCCCTTACTGTGATCTACTTCTAGCTTTCAGCATTCTGAGGTGAGTCAGTCTTAATCAACGTGGACAAAGTGTTTGCATAAAAGCTTAATGTATGTTGGGGTCATAGGTATGACCTTTAGGTAGCACTC
This sequence comes from Girardinichthys multiradiatus, assembly GCF_021462225.1. Classification (NCBI taxonomy): domain Eukaryota; kingdom Metazoa; phylum Chordata; class Actinopteri; order Cyprinodontiformes; family Goodeidae; genus Girardinichthys; species Girardinichthys multiradiatus. The sequence goes on from NC_061807.1 coordinate 31,046,421, forward strand.
GAGTAAATAATGTAGCAGTAAAGCATGTGTGTGGTATATATGATGTATTTAAGCTGCAACGCCCATGCCACTTACAAGATCAAGTTACTTATGTTAAATTATTAGATGCATAAAAAGATCATCCAGGATTGTTATTTACTTAAGGCTACGTATCTTTACATGCCAAATAAATGCAATCCAGATGAGCAATAGTATGAGTTATTATTTTCACTTTCCTTCAGAGCCTTTACATTAGATTTGCAAAGACCAATCCTTCATAAAATGAGACCAGTTTGGACAACCCTGAGCATGCTGCTCACAACACATTAAATCAATAATATAGTGTTATTCTGATCTGCTGCACCTCATGACCCTATGAAACATGCTCCCTAACGTCATTAGGCTAAAGATTATTGGAGGATTTGAATGTAAAATATTTTTGTTCCACCAAATTATAATTGCTGAGAAGCGTTTTGCGTATCTCCTCTGGTGCACCTCTTTTGTGGGGAGTTTCACGTCTTTAAGTTAGAAGGTCTCCTCCCACTCTAATTTTTAGCTTGCCCCACAGATTCTCTATCAGATTCAAGTCATGACTTCAGCTGGTTCTCACCAAAATGTTAATATTACTTCCAGTTAGAAGAAATATGTTTGTACACTTAAGATTTGTGTCTACTTTTTTTTTTTTAAAGATATTTTTTCAGCACTAGTGGCCTTTATTTATTTATTTATTTTTGACAGTAGGTAAACTGGAAAGAGGGGTAGAGAGAGGGAGAGACATTCGGCAAATGTCACCGGGTCCAGGACTCAAACCCGGGACAGCTGCTTCGAGGACTGTAGCCTCTGCATATGGTCGCGCGGTTAACCCCTACACCATCAGTGCTGCGCCTTTGTGTCTACTTTTAATCTAAATCTATCAGAAGTATAAAAAAGTTTGAATTTAACAAAATTTAGACTGAAGAAACTAAGATACTAAAAACCATGTCTAATTTCCATTCCGGATTAAGAAAGTCAGTAAGGATTCAACAGAATTCCAGCATGTTTTTTACATTTCATGAATTTCCTTTATTCACTAACAGATTTCAATATCAGCCTGATGGATTTGGCCGACAAATTTCCTGTGGTGATGCTGCTGAATGATCTTTGGACTGTTATGGGCATCAGCAGTTTATATCTTGTGAAAAATATTATAGAAACCTCCATTCAGATGGAATGTCCATTTTCTTTCTGCGGTTGCTAAAATGAGGGACTTTTCAGATCATGACACAATAATGGTTCTGAAGCAAAGCCAAGAAGAAAACAAAATAAGTTCCAGCAGGGACTGAAGAGATGCCTGATATCCGCATGAGTGCCATTAGCATCACTCATGATCCTGGCAAAATTAAGCATTTTTGTTGTTTTCTTTTTAGCTTCATCATCTTGTGTTTTAGATTTGATTCTGGGCTGGTTTAAATATATATGTTGTTGTTTTGCTTTGGTTAACTTGTTGAAGATTTATTTTATTTTGTAAATAACTAGTTAAACTAGGTTTTACAATGTGAGAAGAGTGGCAGCACATGATTTAACATATTCTTTGCTGTAACTTCAGTCTTTGAATTGCCCCTTCATCAGCAGATGCCACAAAAAGATAACACTTTTGGGTCAAGATCCAACAACTTCATTTGTAGTCGGAAGATAATTATGTAAAAACATCTGAAGCAGAAGGAATCCAGTTTCTGATAGAGAGCAAGCAAGGAGACCTCCACCAATATAGATAATCTTCTCAGCAGGTTTCTCTTCCCAAACTGACAGAATCTGTTTGAATGTATTTGAGTTTTTTAATGCAGACACTGTGCAAGTTTTCCAATGCAGCATATTGGAGAAATCCCTACGTCGACATATGGTCAGCTCATCTCTCGGTTGCTTCCTGCCAGAGTATGAGGGCGTTTTGGAACACAGGAGAATCCGGTTACCAGTATTTCCTCCTGGCCTGCTGGTCCCTGTGCTGTCATTACTATTTTGATAGATGTCATTGACCCCGAGCCACATAGACCTAAGCTGTCTTGTCATTGGTTATGTCATCTTTGAACTTGAACTGTTGACATATAGCTTTTTAGGGTGTGTAAAAACCATGTGGAGTTTGAGATTAGCAGCTTCATCAGTCACATTGTTTAACTTATTTAATGTAAATGTTGTCTAGACTGTAGAAAAGCCTACGTATTACAGTGCCTTTCAGAAGTATTCCTATCCTTGTAACTTCTTTTTAGCATGATTTATATCATTTTATGTGACAGGCCAGCAGAAAGGAAAATTGTTTGGATTGAATTTTTTCGACTGAATTTTGTTTTTTACAAATAAAAATGTAAAGTGTGTCTTACATTTGTATTCGACCTGCCTAGTCAATATTTTGAGGAACCTCCTTTTGCAGCATTGGCCGCTGCAAGTCTTTTAGCATATCTCTTTATCTGCTTTGTCCCTAGAGACTGAATTTCTTCACTGTTGTTTTTTGCAAAATAGGTCAGGTTCAGTCAGATTTGAGGGAGACTTTCTGTGAACATCAACTTTTAAGTATTGCCACAGCCTCAGGTTTGGATTTAGGTCTAGTCTTTTACTTTGATCTAAAGGCTTAAAAGTTTAGTTTTGGGCTCTTCTGACCAGAGCACGTTCTTCCACGTATTCGCTGTGTCCCCTACATGCCTTGTGGTACACTGCAAATTGGATGTCTCACTGCCCTCTTTCAACGGTGACTTTTTTTTGCCTCTCTGTCATAAATACCAAATTTTTGTGGTGTACGTGACTACTGGTTGCCCTGTGATCAGATTCTCCCACCTGAGCTGTTGATCTCTGCACCTCCTCACAAGTTTTAGTTTGTGTTACAGTTTAGATGGACAGCATTTTCGTGGTAGGTTTGCAGTTTTCTCACACACTCACTATTTTTAAATTATGGTCTCGTAGTGTCCATGATCTGCTTAAAGCTTGGGATATTGTTTTACAACCCCAATCTCTGAGGTCTTTACAGAACATTTGGATTCATACTGAGATAAGTACTGCACCATATTTACTATTTTGGTGACATTTAAAGGAAACTGGTTCCACTGGATTAGATTTTGGAGTACACAATACAATGTTGGTCGATCAACCAAAATCCCAGTAAAATACATTGACGTAATGTGACACAATGTGGAAAATGTCAAGGGGTATAAATACTTTTACAATTTGAACAAAATGTTTTATATGCGTTGTTTTTAAAGGATAAATGGTTAAAAAAATAAATCTTACAATGAATCACTTTGATTTGTTTTTAACTTTACTTGTTGATTCTTTCCCTTTAGTCTCTCAGTACGGAGGGACATGGGGGGATTTTTTTTCTATTGCCTCCCTACACATTACGCTATACTTTTTGCATTTTCACGCTATAGTCTTTGCATTACCTCGCAATACTTTGTAGGATAGTTTCCAAACCCAACAACTGAGAAAATGGAGAAAACACTACAATTTTCTTTGAAATTTATTGAGTTTTATTTTGAAATCAGCCTTCAATAAAAGGATATTCAGTCAGACAGTTATTAAATTAAAGACATTTATTATTCACAAGCTGTCAGACTACTGAACTCTGGACTAGAATACTGCACTACACCACATTTGTGACACTTTATTAGTTTATTGCTGCTGCAGGATGTGTACTTTTGATATTGCATCACTGCTTTTGTTTTTATAGTGAGTTGAACGGTTCTTATCCCAAGCATTTCATTGCATTGTTGACTGTGTGTTAACCTACATACTGGTCCTTCTCAAAATATTAGCATATTGTGATAAAGTTCATTATTTTCCATATTGTCATGATGAAAATTTAACATTCATATATTTTAGATTCATTGCACACTAACTGAAATATTTCAGGTCTTTTATTGTCTTAATACGGATGATTTTGGCATACAGCTCATGAAAACCCAAAATTCCTATCTCACAAAATTAGCATATCATTAAAAGGTCTCTAAACGAGCTATGAACCTAATCATCTGAATCAACGAGTTAACTCTAAACACCTGCAAAAGATTCCTGGGGCCTTTAAAACTCCCAGCTTGGTTCATCACTCAAAACCCCAATCATGGGTAAGACTGCCGACCTGACTGCTGTCCAGAAGGCCACTATTGACACCCTCAAGCAAGAGGGTAAGACACAGAAAGAAATTTCTGAACGAATAGGCAGTTCCCAGAGTGCTGTATCAAGGCACCTCAGTGGGAAGTCTGTGGGAAGGAAAAAGTGTGGCAGAAAACGCTGCACAACGAGAAGAGGTGACCGGACCCTGAGGAAGATTGTGGAGAAGGGCCGATTCCAGACCTTGGGGGACCTGCAGAAGAAGTGGACTGAGTCTGGAGTAGAAACATCCAGAGCCACCGTGCACAGGTGTGTGCAGGAAATGGGCTACAGGTGCCGCATTCCCCAGACCTGGGCTACAGAGAAGCAGCACTGGACTGTTGCTCAGTGGTCCAAAGTACTTTTTTCGGATGAAAGCAAATTCTGCATGTCATTCAGAAATCAAGGTGCCAGAGTCTGGAGGAAGACTGGGGAGAAGGAAATGCCAAAATGCCAGAAGTCCAGTGTCAAGTACCCACAGTCAGTGATGGTCCGGGGTGCCGTGTCAGCTGCTGGTGTTGGTCCACTGTGTTTTATCAAGGGCAGGGTCAATGCAGCTAGCTATCAGGAGATTTTGGAGCACTTCATGCTTCCATCTGCTGAAAAGCTTTATGGAGATGAAGATTTCATTTTTCAGCACGACCTGGCACCTGCTCACAGTGCTAAAACCACTGGTAAATGGTTTACTGACCATGGTATCACTGTGCTCAATTGGCCTGCCAACTCTCCTGACCTGAACCCCATAGAGAATCTGTGGAATATTGTGAAGAGAACGTTGAGAGACTCAAGACCCAACACTCTGGATGAGCTAAAGGCCGCTATCGAAGCATCCTGGGCCTCCATAAGACCTCAGCAGTGCCACAGGCTGATTGCCTCCATGCCACGCCGCATTGAAGCAGTCATTTCTGCAAAAGGATTCCCGACCAAGTATTGAGTGCATAACTGTACATGATTATTTGAAGGTTGACGTTTTTTGTATTAAAAACACTTTTCTTTTATTGGTCGGATGAAATATGCTAATTTTGTGAGATAGGAATTTTGGGTTTTCATGAGCTGTATGCCACAATCATCCGTATTAAGACAATAAAAGACCTGAAATATTTCAGTTAGTGTGCAATGAATCTAAAATATATGAATGTTAAATTTTCATCATGACATTATGGAAAATAATGAACTTTATCACAATATGCTAATATTTTGAGAAGGACCTGTATGACAAATAAACCATACCAATGCCATATCAGTGCTGTTTTGTGAGCAGCTTGTCATCTGTGCTGCTGTTCCAAAATGTACAGCTTTCTCAAGGTGATTCACAACTTTTGAGAGGGAACTCAAAGGTATTGTGTGGTAACGCAAAAAGTATTGCGAGCGAACGCAAAAGCATTGCATGGACACGCAAAAGAAAAGAATCTCCCCATGTCCCTTCGTAGGTTTCGTATCTTAGCAAACAGGTCTTTAAATCTACTTGGTTTTTTTTCTCTGTTAAAAAAAAACTAATAGACATAGTATGCTGGAATACATGCAAAATATGTTCTTCTTATCAGCTGTCACTGTTTGCAGCATATGTGATTTTCCACTGTGTCTTTTGTGCCGTGAATGATAAGGTGCACTCTGAGTGTTTCTGTGAAGAGCAGTGCATTCCCACACACTGGCATCTGTGGCCACCTTTATGTTAATACTCTGACCTGAAATATGCCAAGGCTGTTCGGGAGGCTATTATTAGTGGGTACGCTCCGTTTGGTATCATCTCCACGGCCTCTTACAGCAGCCACTCACTCAAGGCTAACACAAAAACCACTGTGACCCAACACCACTCTAGGAAACGCCTAATGAAAGATGGTAAGACAATAAAAAGTAACAGCCAAGCCTGCTGACTAATTCAAACAAAATCTTTTATTGTCCCTTATACACAGTGGTGGTTTTTGATATAGGCCATATGGGCATTTGCATAGGGCGGCATTAGAAAGGGGGGCACAGGGGCAGCAAAAAACCTTCCTACCTTGAGCAACTCCTATATTGCTTCCAAGTATGTGTAGTCAATGTGAGGTCATGGTGGGATGGATGGGTTGGGACCTCCATGTGTTGAGTTGGCTACCTCTGTTTGCTTCAGAGATTAGGAAGACCAGACACCATGCTTTGTTTGAGACTGCACTGCATTTTATCCCACTTCAGAATTTCAGATGGTTTCCTACATTTCCAACGGTTGGAGGGTGGAAGAAGAATGGCCTCACTTAGGGCACCATTCATGCCAGAACCGCCACTGCTTATACAGAAACATTACAAGTGGTACTGTTGTCAGAAAGAACCAAAGAGAGTAGAATCTTTGTATGCTAAAATTGGGTGTAGTCAGCATCTCCAGCTTGACAACCAGAGCACCAGACAACCTGGAACTCCCTTCTTATTGTCTGTTCTCTTTCCATCTTCTTTTTCTTTGCTTCACAAGCTCTTTAATTATACTACTCCTGCCAAAGCTGCTGCAAGTGTAGCCAGTTAGACAATAAAGTCCAGAGCCTTCTCTGCCTTGTCTCCTGTTTCTTTCTGTCTGTGGTCACACCCTTGCATGTCTTCCTTCTCTTCAGCTCTAATATTCCGTCATATGGAGCCATGGTGTTCTTCTTGGACGGAGAATGAAAGGTCCTTCATGTTTGATTCTGTTTAACTAAGTCAGTAAGTGGATCTCTGTCCGTCTGAATTCATCTTGGCTGCTTTTGCTTTTCCAATTCTGTCTTTTTTATTGCTTTAACTCATTTTACCTTTAGTCCATCATTCCCTGGGCTTTCTCTACTTGTCATCTTAACATCACTTTTTTTTTCACGATTAAACCAATCCAAAACCCTCTAGCTTGCTCTCTAGACTAATACTAGCAGAAAGTTGTGTTGTTTTTATATTTCAAACAAAATAAAAATATGTTTCTCTTACTCTAATGTTTTTTCTAATTGTATGTGGTGGATCATAAACGTTGACTAAAGTTACTTTGAGAACTGTAGCTGGTGTCTGGGGCGTGCACAACAGCCTGGCCTGCAAACTCTGTGTTCGCCAGTGGTTTTTGACCACTGGCAAGCAGATGCATAGTCTGCTGGAGAAGTAATTACAATGGTAGAGCTTGCTCCCGTTTTCTGTTCCCTCTTGCCATCCTTCCCTTGTTGGCTGCCATGCTGAAGTAGGATTTTTTGGAACCCTAGAAGTATGGACTGTTGTTAGTGGTCTTGTGTGACGTTCTTTTTTATCCAATTTAGTCAGGTCACTAAAACTGGGGCGATGCTGGCAGCTGTGTGCAGGATGTGTGTCTGAACGGCCAAACTTGTGACAGCAAGACTATAGAAACTAAGACATCATTTTGACAAACCTGCACGTTGATATTTTTTTTGTAAGTGTAATGTCATGTAAAACATTTAGAACTTTCAGTTGGTTATAAGAGTTAACCATTTGATGCATTAGAAGGCTATAAAAATGTTCTGTAAAGATAAACCCAACCAAATTAGAAATGTCATAAATTGTCTCATAAAAGGACCTGCAAGAGATATTTTGGTTGCATCCAAAACAATCTATACATAACCTAAAACATTGTGTAACATAGCATCAAAAACTTCAAATATTTAGCTTGTTGAGCTATTAAAAGGTTGGATGAAAGGATTAATTCTTGTTAATCATTATATATGTTCTTCTTTTACAGCAAATTCTCCGTCACTCCCGTGGGAACGCTACCAAGGCAATCTTCCTCATCACGGATGGGTACTCTAATGGTGGTGACCCTCGACCAGTGGCAGCAGCTCTGAGAGAGCGAGGCGTTGAGATCTTCACTCTGGGCATCTGGCAGGGTAACATCAGGGAGCTCCATGACATGGCCTCACAACCCAAGGACCAGCACTGTTACCTGGTGCACAATTTTGCTGAGTTTGAGGCTCTTGCTCGTCGGGCTCTGCATGAAGGTAGGAAGAAGTATTACTGAATCTAGGTCTATGTTGTGAAGACAGCACTTTTTCCAGTTTTTCAGTTTGAGTTTCCTGTCTTAAAGACAATCAGATTCTGTCATTTTTAAGTATAAATTATCAGAGCTTTTATTTCCACTTTCACTGCAGTATCTTCTCCTAAAGACCAGACATCTTTGGGTCCAATCAATGTAAATGGAAGACAATCTGACCCCAACATGGCCTTCCTGAGCAGGTCTTGCTATTAAGATATAGTTATGTTAAAAATTAGGACTCCATGTTAAATATTGAGTTCTTTTTAAAGAAAATTTCATATATAATTGTCTAATCTCTATTTTTATGTCTTGAAAAACACTCAGACAAAAATTGGCAACAAAAATGCATTTTCTTGCTAAGGAAAAAGTTAGGGCCCCCTACTCCCCTTATAATATTATCTCCAGGCTAAAATAACTTCATTGAGTCGCTTCTTGTAGCCAACTACCAGTCTCTGATCTGAGAAAAGTTTGCCCCACTTCTCACTTTCAGCTGTGAGATGGTTGAGGAGTTTTTTGCACATTTAACTTGTTTAAAGTCACCCCACAGGATCTCAATGACATCAAGATTTGCGCTGGGACCTTTAAGGCTCCCACAAAGGTAGGTGTATTGTATGTATACTGTGAGCAGTGTGGACTCTGTGCGCACTGTCCGCGGATAGGTTTTATAGTGGAGCGTACCAGTTTCCTACATTTCTCGTGGCAAATTCCAACATTTCTTACACTTTCTGCCAAGGCACCATCGGAGCAAAGTGTCACATTGAGCAGTTTATTGTGTGACAACAAGTACGCATAAGTGGTCATAAAAATTAACTCAGGACATTCCAGCCATTTCTTTGTAGATTTAATGGTATGTTATAGGTTAAGTCATATGTCGATGTCCAGTTCTCTACAGCTTTAATTTTTTTACAGATGTGGAATTCATGGTGGATTGTGTGATGTGAGCTGGCCTGATCCTTCTGCAGCAAAGTATCCTAAGACCATGACACTCCCACTTATGTGCTTCACATTGCAGTTGGTTTATGTGAAACATGTCCTCATTGTGGTCATCAAATTATTCCTTTTTAGACTCATATGTCCAAAGAACATTATTCCAGAAGTTCTAGTCTTTATCTACTTTCTCTAAAACAAACTTTACTCTAGCTTTATGTTTTTTAGAGAACACATTTTTCCTCCCTACAGACCTTACAGGAAAGTCAAGCTTCTTCAGGCTCTTTCTGCATGCACTTTCATATCAACAGTTGCAAAAACCTGCTGTAGATCCCATGATGATATTTTAGGATTTTTGGAGGCTTCTTTTATCATCTTGCTGTCTGCTTTCAGGCTAAATTAGCATGAATTACCAGACGGGGGGATATTGACAGTTGTTTTGAATGTCCTTCATTATTTTCTCTACAGAGGAATTGCTGTAATTTAATTAATTTATTTTAGTTTTCACCAGAAATTGCTTTTTATTGCATATCACAGATATTTCTAAAAGGTATTTTCTTCAGTTTCTATTCTTTTTTATATTATTTGAATTTCTCTGAATTGTTGAAATAAAGAAAAATAAATCTCATATTCACAAATATGTTAAAAATGAACAAGCTGTTGGAAGTTGTCCTAACATTTTCACAATTGTATCAATTACTGGTGGGGTTAGGTCAGCATTATCATAAATTTATGATTTTTGATCTCTGATTTTCGTATAAATTTCACCTGCCAGAGCTATTTTTTTTGTTCCAATTTCTCTTTTGCAGATTTTAAAGTATATTTAGCATCTTGTATTAGCAATTAGCATGGTTAGCATTACTAAAACAGCAATGTCTGTGTGTATTCTTTAGAGAATCTACAGTAGATCATTATCTGAACTCTGAAATTTACTAAAGCCTGACAACCATTTTTCAAATCCAACAAAAAAACAAGATTAAAACCTCAAAAGGATCAAATAGACCAACTTTGCTGCAATACGTTCAGCCTTCCTCTTATCTATTGCTTCTCTCTCATGCCATCTGCAGATGATGAGAGAGTGAACAGCAGATATGCGAGTTTTGTTTTGTAGGAAATTGTTTGCTTTCCAACAGCTTACTGCTCTGTTTTTTTTCTGTTTTTGTTTTAAGTACCTCTATGAAAATATCTAACTTGAAAATAACAAACTTTAATCATGAACAACTTCCCTACCAAAGAGTGTTTTTGTCAGTACCAGCTGTTAGCCCCTTTATTTGATGTGTCAGGTGATATTTTGAGTTTTTATTCTAAGCTGCATATTGGTCACCAGCTGAAGTTTGTGCTATGAATGTTAAGAAACTATAGTCATTTTAGGTGATCTGCAGAAGTACAGTTTAAAAAAAGACTGTTTCAACAGGAGATTGTGCAAATGAGCAAGTCTGCTGGGAAATAGGGCAAGGAAATCCCTTGACATATTTTGCGTGAATGCAGTGGAAGCACACTACTGCTTTCCATCTGTGTACTGTAGTCAGCAACAAGAGGTATTGATTTTTAAAATTAGTTAGGCTCGTTTGTCAATTTTTCAGAGGACTTTACACCCCAGTGGAATTGGACAAACATTGGTGTAATGGATACCTTTATGTAGGCTACCGAACAGATATGAGACGCAGATAAAACTATCCTTTCATGTCAAATGGCAGCTAAGATTTTGGCAAACAGAAGTCAAGCTAATATCTCTTTTCTGGGTTCTTTGAAGTCTTAATTTTCCCATCACCATTTGACCTAAAGCAACTTATTTTTAATGTAACTCTTTTTAACCCTGGTAAGGCTCAGTCCTCATTTAAAAGGAATGGAATAATATTTCATCCATGGTCTAAAAACATATATATTGCAGATACTTTGTTCTGTCTTGCTTTGCCAATAGCCATCAGAGCTCACTTCCATTCAGCAAAAAGCAAATCCATTTTCTCACAGTAGGAATGGACTTCCTATAATGTGGTTAAAAATGGGTTTGTTTGTGATTTTTAAGCCTATTCTATCACCATAAAACATCCCAGCTGAGGGCATGCTAGGTTTGAAGGGAGCTGTAAATCATGTATATGTGCTCACAGGTATAGGAGGAGTACATTTCTACATACAGTGAAATTCCAGATGGTAGCACATTAGAAAAGGTTGGGGAGAAAGAACAAGTAAAGGTTGGGGGAAATTAGAGCTGATTCACATCATCATTCAAGGCAGACAGCTATGTTGGATATAAAATATCGGAGAAACTGTCACGGTTTCATCATCTCAGCAGTTTCTCTAACAAATAAGTAAACATAGACTTGTTTGTGTCAGTAGGCTTATATTTTTGTCTTAGTGGTAGCAGCAGCATCACAGTTTTGATCCCAGACTCAAATCCAAGTTCCAGTTCCAATATACGGTAGCTGCCCACAGTCTTGACCAAGCTAAATTAAATTTCCAAATCTTTAATTGATAAACATTTGCTCGGGGGCAAGTTTTACTGACGTTTGTTAAGAGAAAAGCCATGATTTTAAAAAAGCACATTTGCAGCTTATGGATATTGCTTAGTTTGAATGTTTGAATCATGTCTCCTGAGACATGAGAGGGAGATTAGTGTCTGTCAAAAGGTTGTATTTTCGTTTCATGCAGATAATATTGTTCTTAATAGTATTACAAATTTCACTGCATGTTTGCCTGTAAAATTGTTTTCCTTTATTGTAAACCTTGAAAGCTGGTTATTCTTAAATATTGCTAGCTGGTTGTAATTTAGTTTTGGATGTTAGCATGAACTCTAATTATGATGAAACTTAATTACTCAATCACTGGTTTTCTGCAACAAATTTGTGCTTATTTTCACCACCAGACCTACCAACAGGGAGTTACATCCAGGAGGACCTATCCCGGTGTTCCTCCCTGTGTGATGAGGGCAAGGATTGCTGTGACATGATGGCCAGCTGTAAGTGTGGTACCCACACCGGACAGTACGACTGCATCTGTGAGAAGGGATACTACGGCAAGGGTCTGAAGCACGAGTGCACAGGTAGGTAAATCTACCGGTCTCTGACTGCGACATTCATACCAAAATGTTTTCCATTTTCAGACCATTTCTTCTGTCATTCTTCTTTTGCCTGTTTTTGGTTGTAACGGAGAACAGGTGAGGGTGAAGAGGGATCAAATCAAGACCAAACTGGTCTGGTTAACCCCAGCCTCTAGGGATTTTAGTATTGATAGGTTCTTTAGTGCAATTCAAATGTATTTATGAAGCCTGAACTTCTCATTTTGTAACAGTGCAACAGGAAACAACACTCTCCAATTATTTTTACCTCCACCTTCCTCCCTCCCTGTTGGATGGAGTAAAGGGGAGTCAGGTTTCGTCTAAACCGGGTCAGTTATGGTTGAGGTGCAAACACACCCTCCATTTCTGCTACCTATATGACCCCTTCTCTTTTCCAATGGTTATAATCAGTCTGACAGAAAGGTACCCTCAATCCTTGTGGTTTTTGGTATAACAATGGCCACCAGTGGGCTCTACATGGACACACTTTATCAGTGTATTATTTTACTTAGTACCCCTACACATAGCCTATTCTAAAATGTCCAAACGCTAACACTCAGTAGTTTAATCTAACCTCTCCAACAACCCCGCACCATTCCAAACACTTTGTGAAGTGCCTTGGTATGACATGTGTTGTGAATTGGCGCTATATAAATAAAACTGAATTGAATTAATTGAACATTACAACCACAAACACCAATGTATTTTGTTGGTTTTTTATGTGATAGACAAAGTGTATAGTTGCTGAATTAGAAGACAAGAATGTGTAGTTTTCATATCATTTTACGACATCTAAACATCTAAAATGTTTTTTATGAATTTGTATTCAGCCCTCCTGAGTCAATACATTGCACTTGCAGCTCAAATTGCAAAGCATTGCCTCATGAGGGTGTCAATATTTTGAGGGTGTTGAGTTAGGGGTGTGTTTACCACGTTTGTACTACCAGAGATTGTAATTTGTTCTGTTAATTTTTGAAAAAAAGCTCAAGATCGCTCAGATTGGATGAAGAGGATTTGTGCAATCCTGAACTTTGACTGGGCCATTCTAACACATGAATATGCTTAGATCCCAACATCTCTATGAGACGTCTGGCTGTCTGTTTAGGCTCCTTGTCCTGCTGGATCGTGAACGTCCAACCTAGTCTAAAGTCTTTTGCACTCTGTAACAGTTTTCTTTCCAGGGTTGTCCGGTATTTAGCTCCAACCATCTTTCCATCAACTCTAAATAGCTTCTGTATCGCTGCTAAAAAAAGAATGCTCACAGCATAATGCTGCCCCCACCGTTCCCTACTGTTTTGTAAAAAAAGTTAACTTTGTTCCCATCTGACCAGAGCACCTTGTTCCTCATGTCTGTCCCCTACAAGGCTTGTGGCAAACTAAACGGCCCCTTGTTCACAAACCCCAGATTTGTGAAATATATGACTAACAGCTGCCGTGTTAACAAATTCTCCCTTATGAGCTTTGAACTTGCAGCTCCTCCAGAGTTCTCATAGGCCTCTTGGCTGAATTTCTGATTAAGGCGTTTCTTGCCCAGCATTTCCATATGTCTTTGTAGGAATGGGATTAAGCCATACTCTTTCCATTTTCAGATGATTGACTATACATGGCCCCACGAGATACACAAAACTTTAGATATCATTTTGTGACCTTTTCTTTTCCTTTCTCTTCACAATCATGTGTTTCTTTGTGGTGGTCTAACACTGAAAATCCCAATAAAATACTCTGAAGTTTATAATTGTAATATTACGAAATGTAAAAAAGTCAAGAGGTATAAATACTTTTGCATGGTACCACAAATCCGAACACTGAGTACCTACAATTATATTATATTGGACACCTTTTAATGTATCAAATTCAATTCAAATTCAAAAATATTCATCCTAAATGGAAATTAAATTATGTTGTAGCTTTTATACAGGTGTTTTCAAAGAGCTGTTGTAGGCCTCCACCTGAGTCTTCTGGAGTTTCTGACAAAGCAACTCAGGTTGAATTGTATTAAATGCACTGGATAAATCAAAAAACATGATCCTCATAGTGTTGCTGGGTTTGTTGAAGCAGGTGTATGATGGCATCTTCAACTCCAACTCCACAGCAATAAGGAAACTGAAGGAGGTCCTAATAGTTAATTGTTTGCTTACTCAGGTGGGCCAACAGGAGTCTCTGTAGGACCTTCATGATGTGGGATGTCAGGGCAACAGGTCTATACTCATTAAGGACTGATGGGTGAGTTTTCATTGGTACCAGAACAAGACAGGACGTCTTCCACAACACTGGAAGACCAAGTCGGGGCTCCACGAAGGGCGTGACCTGAGAAACGTGGAACGTGGGGTGAATCCTCATGGAGTTGGGTAATCTCAGTCGTACAGCGACAGGGTTGATGATCTTGGAGATTGGGAAAGGTCCAACAAATCGGGGTGCCAATTTCCGGGATTCTACCCTTAATGGGAGGTCCTTGGCGGAGAGCCAAACTTTCTGCCCCACCTGGTACTTAGGGGCAGGAATCTGTCTCCGGTTGGCCGTTCTTGACTGAACCAGTGACATTCTGATCATTGACCTCCTGGCCCTTCTCCATATTCTTTGACACCTTAGGGCAGCCGCTTGGGTGGATGGAACATTAGCTTCTCTCTCCTGAACTGAAAACATGGGTGGCTGGAAACCAAACACAACATGAAAAGGAGACAAACCAGTGGCACTTGATTGCATAGAGTTCATGGTGTATTCAACCCAGGGCAAATTTTGTGACCACTTGGTCGGGTCAGACTCACATAATATACAAAGTTTAGTTTCAGCTTCTTGGTTGGCTCTCTCAGTTTGGCCATCAGACTGAGGATGAAACCCTGAGGAAAGACTAACAGAAATTCCCAACAACGAACAAATCTCCTTCCAGAAACGTGACACAAATTGGGGTCCTCTATCAGAAACAATGTCATTAGGGATTCCATGGAGCCTGAAAACGTCTCGGGTCAATATCTCACCCATCTCCTTTGCAGATGGAAGCTTCTCCAAGGGCACCAGATGAACCATCTTAGAAAATCTGTCAATTATGGTTAGTAGTACAGAGTGACCATTAGAAACCGGTAGACCTGTCACAAAATCCATCGCAATGTGCGACCATGGGCGAGGGGGAATGGGCAATGGGTGCAACAACCCCACAGGGGGGCGATGAGAAGGCTTGGCTCGACAACATTGAGTGCATTCAGAAACAAAGTCTTTGACATCCTTGACCAGCGATGGCCACCAAAACTGAGACCGAACTGTCTGAATCGTTCTGCTGATTCCAGGATGACAAACGAGGCGAGAGCAATGACAAGACTCCAATACCTTTGGCACAAGGCGTTCAGGAACAAAACAGCGGTCCGGTGGACATGATGGTGGGATAGGCAGATCCCTAATGGCCTTCTGGACCTCTCTTTCCACCTCAACCCGGGATACAGACAACCTGACGGTTTCAGGAAGGATAAACTCCTCTTCACCCGCAGAATGAGATTCTGCGGGCTCTTGAATCCGGGATAGGGCGTCAGGTTTGCCATTTTTACTCCCTGGCCTGTAAGATAGGGAGAAATTAAAACAACCAAAAAACACCACCTTGCCTGCCTGGGGTTCAGCCGTTTCGCTGATTTCAGGTACTCCAAGTTTTTATGGTCAGTCCACACCATAAACGGCTCCTTAGTCCCCTCCAGCCAATGTCTCCACTCTGTCAATGCCAACTTGACGGCCAGTAACTCTCTGTTTCCCACGTCGTAATTCCGCTCAGCCCGAGACAGAATCCTTGAGAAAAAGGCACATGGGTGAACACGATCATTATCACCTCTTTGGCTTAATACGGCTCCGACCTCAGTGCTTGAGGCATCCACCTCCACGATAAACTGTCTCTCTGGGTCAGGAGACTGTAACGCTGGAGCTGACGTGAAGAGCTCCTTCAACTTATTGAAGGCCTTCTCTACATCCTTATTCCACAAAAAGTTTGTCTTGGAAGAGGTAAGAGCGTTCAGGGGAGTAGCAGCCAGACTGTAATTTCTAATAAACCTTCTATAGAAGTTTGCGAAGCCCAGAAATCTTTGAAGCTGCTTGCGATCAGTTGGAACAGGCCATTCCAAAACGGCCTTTACTTTGGAGGGATCGATAAGCACTTAATCTGGGGAAATGATGAAGCCCAAAAAGGAAGTGGAAGTTATGTGGAACTCATATTTCTCTGCCTTGACGAACAACTGGTTTTGGAGAAGACGCAGGAGAACAGCTCTGACATGTTTTCTGTGGGTTTCCAGATCTTGAGAATAAATCAGTATGTCATCAAGATAAATAAATACGAATTGACCCACCATGTCTCTTAGAACGTCATTGACCAATGACTGAAAAACTGCAGGAGTGTTAGTAAGTCCAAATGGCATGACCTTGTATTCATAATGGCCTGTAGGCGTGTTGAAAGCCGTTTTCCACTCATCTCCTTCTCTGATTCGGACCAGATGATATGCATTCCTTAGATCCAGCTTAGAAAATATCTTGGCTCCCTGGATCTGGTCAAAAGCTGTGTTCATGAGTGGTAAGGGATATCTATTTTGAACTGTTATCTCATTAAGGTCTCTATAATCAATGCATGGTCTCAACGAACCATCCTTCTTCCCAACAAAAAAGAAACCAGCACCTGCAGGAGAGGACGAAGGTTGAATGTGCCCTGCCTTTAATGCCTCATCAACATAATTCTTCATGGCCCTGTGCTCTGGACCAGACAATGAATAGGTTCTGCCTTTAGGGGGTGATGTGCCAGGAAGCAAATCAATAGCACAATCATAAGGTCTGTGGGGTGGCAGAGCAAAGCAAGGTCAAGAACTATGATCAGACAGGAATGAACACTGGATATCTACTCACACAAATGGCTTTCAAAAATCTGGCACCGTCTGCTTGTCAGAGTCGGTATATATCAGGGAAGACACAGGTGCTTGGCATGCCACAGATAGCACTACATTGCAGCAGCCACCAGCATCTAATCTGCTGATTGCAGCCAGGGAGACAGGGTAGAGCAGACGTGCCAGAATCATAACACCCCAATGTCACGGTGATGCATCATAACAAATGTCCAGAAGTATAAAAGCATCAGCAAAAATGCCTCCAGCTGCACAGCATCCAACACCGGTGAGGACATCCATCCAAAAAATCAATCTCTATCCACCACAAGAGGAACTGGAGTTCCCAAAAAGAACCAATCAGAATGAAAAGCAACAGAGCCACTCCAACCCGCTGCCACCCTGAGCAGCACAATTCTAGATTGACCTATCTATTTATCTATGGACACATAGATAAAACCTTGCTAGAGAGAATCCCCCACACTTTTTACACAAAGAAAATTATCTTATGGAAAAAGGTATTGCTTCAGCAAACGTATTTGACCTAAAGTCTTTGACATCAGGCCTTATGTTGCTGCAGGGTTTACTGAAAGTGGATGTTAAATAAGCAGCCTATCTGCTTGAATCAGTATGAGGTGTCCACAGATCAGATTATGTTTAACAAATCCAGTAATGTACTGACAGGGCTGGAGAAACCATATGATGATGTTTTGGGGTTTTTGATGTTCCAGGCCACATTCCCTCTGCTCACCTTTGACTCTGTGATTCCCAGCAAGGCCCATCACATTTTGTTCTTCTACACTCAGCTTCCTGCTTTAAATCGCAGTTTACACAATAACTTTTTGTTTTCCAAATGCACCGAAAAAGGTGGCTGCCATTTTAAAACATTTATTGCTTCACGTCCCACCTAGATTTTATAGGGACCCATTTGTGAACCAAAGTATCTGTTTCATGTGTTGCCAAAGTGCTCTGGCTTTTAGGCCTGTGCTCCTTGCTATTTATAGTGCCAATGTTCAGGGACATCATATTTTAGATAAAAGTCATTCATTGTTATAGTAGAGACTAGTGTGTGTAGTTGTGTCAAGAAAAATACAACTTTTAACAGATTTAAGTAAAAGTTTAATTAAAGGAGGGAGAAATTTATCTTTTCACATTGTAAGGATAATCATTGCCTCTAATTCTGTCAACTTTCCTGGATTTTTGTCAGAATTTCTTCTTAATCTCCTTTATTTTGTGTACAAATAATCTCTTTTTTTTGTTTTCCTTTCCAGAAAATGTTATTAATCATTTAAATTTGATGGTTTTAGACAAAATTAAGTTGAATACTTGTCTTTCATCTTTTTACCATGCTAGCTATTAGGATGAAGGCTACAATCTAAAAATACCGTTTCACCAAAAATACCTTGAAAGTACCTAATATGGATCACTTACAATAATTCAACACTGCAGGGAATGCAGTTAAAACATTTGGTATATTTGGTGTAAAGTTTTCACACGATTTGCATTCTGTAAGTTCATTTTTTGGTTTGGTAATCTTCACTTTTCCCAGTGTAATGTTATAGTCTGACACAGGCGGTCTCTGTCCTGTGATTTTAAGGTTAAGGCCTAATGCGGTATTTTCACTGAATGTGCAATCAGCAAACTCACAAAGGATTACAGTGTCTGTGAGTTTTGGAGAACAGAACCGCTAATAGATGGACTGGCTGCTCTCTGTGTCTGTGTTTATAGAAACTAACTGCTGCATTAAGCCTCAGTCATTTAGTCAGCTCACCCATCTTGCTAAATAGACGTGTGTGTGGGGGGGGATAACAACTTCCCATTATCCTCTCCTGCCTGTGTCTTCTCCTCAGACACAGAAATATAGTAAGTAATCCTGAAACAAATCTGAAATATTCTGTGTTTGCATCGTCCATTTTTATTTTTACTTAGTTGTCTTCGACTTTAAAGTTAGACAGGAACGTTTTACTTTATTAGAAGCAAAAAACCTTGTTGGTATGTAAAGTAAGTACAAATGAAAGCAGCACATGGAGATGGACTCCCAAAATTAAGTTCAAAGAAAAGAGCATCTGGGACATCATGCCAAAGAACAGACTTCCATATTTCTCATCAGATGTTGTCAGGACTGGAGCCTCCGCAATTTATTAATGTGTTTTTATGGCTTAATTAATGTCAGGCTTCAGAGTTGGCCCAGATGAAGTGAGGAAGGAAGGACGCAATGATGCACTTTAACCACAACCCAGGGATACTTCATCTGGCTTTTTCCCAATCAGCCATCTAGCAGATCTCATGGGAGGGGAGAAGGTTATTTTGTTGCTTGATAGTCTATAACTGCTTTCATGTTACAGAACTGACATACACCCTCAACCCCAGCCAGTTTTGATGTATGTGTCTCTATAGATACTATTTGGAAACATTGGCAAGCCAAGACACATTAAACTGTGAGCTTTGGTTTCATGAACTGATCTGAATCACCCTCATATATATGTTTTAAATACAGAATTTATGACGTCTCACATAAGTTGTAAGACTCTCAGAAATAAAAATGCTCCAAAACCAATTTGATTCGCAGGAGTACGTAATAAAGAAAGACGCAAAATAATTTGGCAGACTCCTGCAAAGTTTTTAACATTGCTTAAATAATTGGCTATGCGCAATAATTGCTAAATTCATTAATGATGTAACCATAGTACATCCCTAATAGTTGCTTGATTAGACGAAAGTGCAAATGTTGAAATAAAATGTGTAAATTACTCTGACATGCAAAAGCTTGATGGTTACTGTGGTATCATAAAATTGTATAGTTGCTGCTGTCTTTTCTGATTGGTTGTATGACTTTTAGACTTTTTGCACTTTGATTTAGAACATTTCAGAGACTTTGACACACCTAGGAGTAACTGGTCCAAACTACAAGCCTGTCAGTGGATTTCTATTATTACTGGCTGAAGGGCTCAGTTGGAAACACTATCTGAATCCCAACACCGCACAGCAGTGCTGTTTATGAATCTGTCGACAGCCAAGGGAAACAGCCTCTTTCACAAAACACGACTGGAATCCCAGCAGATAGAAACGAGCGATGACCCCAGTTCCTGCATAGTTTGGCTCTAGCCAGATCAGACAATGTTGTTTCCCTCTGAATACCAAAAGCGAGCCCTTAATATCTGTATCGCATGGAATCAGCAGAGGAATGGGGGAAGTGGGTAAACAGAGTAGGAGGACTGCAGAAGGGCAACATGTTTTCCTCCTGTCACACAGTCTGACTTATCAGCCTCTTCTGTAGCTGTAGAGAATGACAGGAGCTCTGGACTTTGTTAGCAAGGTTCAGCAAAGGCTTGTTCTCCTGGAGATGAACAGAGACAGGGAATGAAAGGGAGAGATAAGCACATGTCAGCTCTATGATGTCCAGATGTTATACACCTCACCTTTCTATTAACTGACTTTAAAATTGACCTGTTTTTACTGTTTTTTCAAAGACCTCAATAAATATACTGTAATTTTAGTTGTTCTCTTATACCTGCATTTTACAACCATGTTGTCACCTGTTAACATTTTACCCTCCAGTTTATGAAAGCCAGGGTTAGGCAACCTCAATATAGTGAAACTTACTGATCCAGGTCCTTGGTCTGTGCTGTCTTCAGTGATCTAGTTGTGTTCCTGCTGCATCACAACTAATTTAAAGAAGTGAAATATCTTCAAAAGGTCTGGCTCATCACAGGAAAAGTGTCAGGGGATGATTTAAAACTTTTGCACAATATATTCTGGCTTGCCAAAAACTTGTTTTGGTAGATGTTAAAGAAAAACGCATTAAATGCAAAAAACATACAATTCAATCACTTTTGAAATTAAAAGCTGGTTCTAATTGTGAAATATGATTTGCCAGAAATCACTTCAGAACATGAATTCTGCTCAGATAATTAGTTGATGCTTTCAGGATGAGCCTAAATAAAAGGTTGTGTTTGTAAACATTTTTTAAGGTTTGAGGTCACTGGTATTTTCTTCTGGGTATATTATGTTTCCCTGAATCCCTGATGGATGCGGGTAATTTGGAAATTAAAAGAGATACTTGGATTATTTATCTTTTTTCAGGATATTGACTGCTGACTGGAATGTCGTTATTGCAGCCAAACGAATCTTTGCCAATGATACTAAATAACAAAATGTTTATATTAGACAACCCTCTTGATCCCTTGAGTAGACGCGTGGCAGCATTAAGCTTTGGCTTGACCCCGCACATAACAGCATTCGTCTTTATGGATGGCCTCGACTGTTTGTGATCTGGGACAGGACGCACTCATTGAATCTGTTCTGCAAATATGTGTTTCCTAATGAGAGTACAGTCTTCTACTCTTTTTAAACTATTACTTGGCTGTAATTTTCAGTGTGTAGTCAAAACAAAATCAGAAAACCACAAAGGATGCATGTTTTTATAAAGGAATGTGTCCAATCTCCACATGTCACAAGTTATCGCAGTTCCAGACACAAGTCGCTTTGTACTGTCTCACTAATGCTTGCTTACACAGTCATATGCTACGCAGATAACAACTCTACCGATAAGTGCCGCCACAAGATTTTGGTGTGCCTGCACACATTTGAATACGCCAACTTAAAGGATCTGACACATACTGCATAAAAGCAGTCAGTTTAGATCACCTGAGAAAATAAACATACAGAATCCCAAAACACCACACCAGAGATCTTCTAAAACTAGATTTAGTTTACCTGCACATTTTACCTTTTGAATAATTTTTAAAAGAAGGAAAATGAGCTAGCTTAAATGTGTGACTAAAATAAGAGAGAACCCATTATCTCATTTAAAGAACCTGGTATTTAGGCCAACGTAAATAAAGTACTAAAATATTACTAAATGAATCTGCTCAACTAAAAGTAAAGTCTATATAGAAATAATATATAGAATATATATATATTATAGAAATAATCTTCGAATGCAGTATTTGGAGAGTATAAAATGTTATCTTACCGCATATGTTCCTATGATGCTTAATCTTGTCCAATTAAAACACTGGTTGAGTGAACCTCAGGACAGCTGGCATTTAAACTCCTTTAACCCCTCCCTGTCTCCACTGTTGGACAGCAGTTCATTTTCTGGGCTACAATCATACATAAACATGACTCCTAAAGATGAACTTGTTTTAAATTCTATTGAAAAACTGTTTAGATGAGTTGCTTATATCTGTGCGAGCCAGCTCTCAACAGGACAACATTTTTCATCATCCATTTTCATCTACTTATCTGAGAACATTTTGTGGAGATAGCAAGTTAAGCAGGGAAACCTAGACTTTCCTCCCCACAGAAACACTCTACAGCTCATTCTGGGGGATTTCACTAGTTCCCACAGTTAGAAGATATAAAGCTCATCCGGTGAGTTCTTGATCTGCCCAGGGTCTCCTCCCAATGGGATGTCCCCAGAAAACGACTAACCCAACACAACTCACTCCTGTCCTTTGGTCAGGATCCAAATCTCATGCCCATATGAGGATCAGAATGTAGTTGGATTAGTAAATCCAAAGTCCTATTTTTCAGATCAGCTATTTCTTGACCATGTTGTACCGGAAGAGTGCCCATGTTGCAGCAGAAGTGTCCCAAATCCGTCTATCTATCTTACACCATGTACTGTTCACTTATTAGTGTGACTTTGACATGTCTAGTTGTTGGTTTGAGAGTTAAGGAAGAAATTGCTAGATGGGTATCAGTGTTAAAACTGTAGTTGGGCCTGGAAAACTGCAAAAGCACCCACTTCACAGTAAGAAAGTTAGGTGGCTTGAAGGCAAGCCCTGCCTGAAAACTCTTGTTCAGATGGGCATATGATTAGTCAGTAGACTCCCTTAGTGTGAACTCTAGTGGGCCACTGAGAACCCAGTTCCAGTTATATCCAAGGCAAAGGGCTGGGGCCTGACAGTAGGTCTGGCCAAACCAGTAATGATCTCTCTGCAGGTTGGCTTACAGAAGCTTTGTTAGGGCTTTTACATTCTTCAGATTGGATCTGCTTCTACCTTTGCTGTGGCCAAACCCAGTGGGGCTGACCCGAGGACCTTACTAAATCATCCAGTTAATGGTTGTGTTGACTACCTTGCTTATTGGAGTTGCTAGATGCGGTGTGATAGTTTGGTCTATTGGCTCATAGCAGGCCTGGACTTTCGGTTGGGTTTACCCATTTTTCTATCTAAGCTGGTTTTCTTTGGGTACTTTAGTTTCCACTCAAAGTCATAAAAAATTATACACTATTCCAAATACAAATACAATCCCTATTTTGAAACATTTGAAATCTGAAGGTGAGCCAAGTCAATTATAAAAGTCAAATAGAAAGTCTTAGTTACCCAAAGTTTGGCATGTGTCTAAAATTTTTGGCTTCTCTTTGTCCCTAAAGGTTTAAACTAGACTTTTCTTTGCTGAGTTGTTTATACTTAAATATTTTTCAAACTAAATTCATACCAGAAAAGGTTAATTTGGTAAAAAAGTTAAATAAACTCTAGTAAAGTCTTTCTGTTTTCTTTTTGTTCATAAAATGTATTTCCTCCGGCATTAAATAACCACTGCAGACTGCTTGCTTTTGTCCAATTCCTTATTCCTCTCTTTGTGGTGAGCCAAGGTTGCCCAACATGAACTGCTGCTCATTTTGGTCTCGGAGTCAAACCCCTGGGATTTCCTGACAACAAGCCGAGGAGGGTTTATATGCTCACACTCCCCATTAATTGCTATAACTGACCGGAGGCAGGTTTAGGTTGGTGTTTTTCTTTAGTGAAAACCAAGTGGAAAAAAGAAAGAGTATGGGCAGGTCTTTCAAACAGAGACATGCATCTTTGGATGGAAAGCGTTTGGTGGCTGAATGTTGTGAGTGTAGCTGTGTATCGGGACTGGAATGCAGAGAAATGTCTTCCTTCTAAATTTCTTCCGTGACAGCAGGGAGTTTTATGGTGAATAATTGAGCTTCTAGTGTTTGTAAAATAAAAGAGTTTGTTACTGAATTCCAACGTCATTATCAGAGAAAGCTGTACATTTTGAGGGGTGTATGCACACATTGGTCCTTATTTTTTCATTATGTTATAATCATTTAATGTAAAGTTTCTTTGGATGAACCTTTTGTCATTGCTGCTCTTTCTTCTTTTGATTTTGTGACAGAACCATGAACTTTCATTTGAACTTTTCACATTTTGTCATGTAACTAACACAAAGTACCATGTATTTTACTGGAATTTTATCCACGACACAAAGTAGCACATGATTGTGAAGTAAAAGGAAAATTATATATAGTTTTCAAAATGTCTTACAAATGAAAATTTGAAAAGTTTGGTGTGCATATGCATTCAGCTCCCTTGAGTCAAAACATTTTAAGAACCGTCTTTGGTTTGTTGTTTCCTCCTGCATGGCTCGTGGTAAGCTGCAACCGGGATTTCTTACAATTTTCTTTCAACCATGACTTTCTTCTTGTCACTCTTATATAGGTCAGTTTTTGTGGACTATTAGTCCTGTCAACAAATTATTCCAGCTGAGCTGTGGATCTCTGCAGTTCCTCCAGAGTCACTATGGGCCTATTGGCTGATCAATGCTCTCATTGCCCAGCATGTCAGTTTAGATGGACAGCTATGTCTAGGTAGGTTTGCGGTTGTGCCATACTCTATTTTCCATACTCTATTTGCCATATTCTATTTTCAGATGTTGGAATAAATAGTCCTCTGTCAGATGTTAAGTGTGTTAGACATTGTTTAAAAGCCCAATCCTGCTTTAAACATTTCAACATCTTTCTCCCTGACCTGTCTGCTGTATTCCTTTGTTTTCATGATGCTGTTTGTTCTCCAATGTTCTCTAGCAAACCTCTGAGGCCTTCACAGAACTGCTAGGTTTATACTCCACACAGATGGAGTCTGTCTATTATTAGGTGTGACCTCTGTCTGCAGGTGGTTGCACTGTTTTATTTAGGGGTATTAAAGTGAAGGGTGAATATAAATGCACGTCAGACTTTCAGACTTTTATTTGCAGAAAATATTAACAGTGTATCATTGTTGTTCTACTTCATAGTTACAAAGTTACTATTTTGTGTTGCTCTGTCACATGAAATGCAACAACATATATTGAAGTTTTTGATTGTAACGCAACAAAATGTGGAAAGGCTCAAGAGGTATGATCACACTCTACTGGTCACCTTTTTATTGTACATATTTTAGTTTTTGTCCAACTCCTTTCTTCAAATTTACCATCTCATATTGGCCAGTAAAAATCCTTAATTGTGATCTACTGCTGCAGGGTCTGTAGTCCAGGAATGCTGTAAGAAATCTTTTCTGTTAGTGAAAAACAAGAAGGCTGCAAAAAAATTAAGGAAACATAAAGAGAAACATAATCAGACCTTCCCCTGCAGGAAAGGATAAAAAACAAGAAGCCAAGAAGCTGTGCAGGAGTAAAGCCAAACCTCACTGTGTTACCACTCCTTTACAACCGTTACATCCCTCTTTATTTGTTCTTCCCTGCCAGGCTATCTTTATTTGCTCATGTCTTACACTGCCTTTGTCTTTCCTAACTCCCAACCTAACACCTCCATTGTTCCCAGGAAGTTCAAACCCTGCAAATAGCTGTTTCAAGTTACCAGGTGCTGCTCATGTACATCAGGTATTTACAGTATAAAGTAGATCTCAAAGAGATCACTGTAATTTATTGAAGACACAAGAATATATATTCAATGGGTTATTTTTGTCTTTCCCAACATTTTTCTGTTTTGTTAAACTGTCGGTACTTCTTTTTCACATTAATTACAGAAAGTTTAAAAGTATTTTTTCCCAAATGAATTGAAGGTGCAATAAATGTCTGTTTCAGTCATTTTAAGTTTGTTTCCAAGGCCTTTGTCCTGCTTAAGTTCAGCATGTTTGTCCTTCTACTTGATTCTCATCTGTCTGGATTTTTCTCATTGACCCTCTTATGCAGTCTTTTATCTTTCACTTTCTTTAACTTATGTTTGAGTGTTTTTGTGTGATCTTTGGTGTCTTTGGTGACGGGTGGTGGCGAAGAGGGACACAAACCCCGTTAAGGGTCAAAGGTTAATGTCAGCAGCTGTCGTTTTTCTAGAAGAGAAACATTTGCTTCGTTAATGCTGTCTTAAAATGTTGCTCTTGTTCAGATTTGTGGAAAAAACAGGACACCCCTGTTAAATATTCAGGATTTTTTTGAGTGTGCATATTAACTATTAAAAAAATCTTTATTGAGTTGGACTAAACAAAATGTTGTTTTGCTTGTTGAACAAAACATACCAACAAAAAATGCATTTACTTGCGAGAAAAGTAAGGGCACCCTACCCCCTTAATAACTAGTGTAACCGTTTTGTCAACAATGGCATGGAGAAATAATGTAAACACGGTAAATAGTTTTAAACAACAAAACACCATTAGAGATGTGGAAAAACCGGATTAAATACCATCTTGATAAACTGTTTTGCTGAAGAGATTAAAATCAACTTTGGCCCTACCACGTTACAAGAAAGAGATCAAATGAGAAAACAAAAGTCAGAGAGGGTGGAAGTGGGGAACCAGTGAAAACAAGGACCACAGAGTAGGTCATCATATGAAGAAATGTCAGACTTGCTCGGTTAATCAAGTGTATTTTCTAATCAGCTGGTTGCTATTCACCCTCTTAATTCTTATTGAATCAGTTATAGGCTAATTAGTTTTTTCATGCAGCTCTAGACTTTTGCCTTGTTAAATAATTCATGTGTTTAATTGTTTTTCTCACCCATATATTGCTTGTCTACATATGGACAAAGTAACCTAAGTCAAAACAGTAAGTGTTTGAGGAATTTGGTGAAATGGTGACATGTCTATTTAAAAGGCAATGAAAACAGCTCATCTTGTTTAAACATGTTGGTGTGAACCTTCCAAGTGTTATGCTGTGTTGTTCCAAGTGTATTGAAATCATACTGCATCCCCTCTATTACAGCCTTTCTCAGCACACTGACATCTGTAATCAGGCTCACCAGCTTGGAGACCAATCTGTGTTTGTACAGTCGGTTAGCGGTTTGCCTCAATCTTCCAGGGATTTTCAGCATCCCTGGAGCCTTTAATAAGCCAGCAGGGACATCTTGCTGTTCTAAGATGCATCTAGCAATTGTGGTGAAATCGTTCAGGAGGAGTACTAAATAATAAGCGGGAGAACAGAAGACTCTAGACTTTTACAGTTTCCTCCCAGGAGAGTTGCTTGCATCAAATACCAACACATATATTTTCGCTTTGTTACAGGGGGCTTGTGGAGGTCCCCTTTCCCCCAGATGCAGGCATCGTCTGATAAGAGATGTGCAGATTTCAGCACAGACCTCCTTTTTTTACCCTACAATACAGTTCGAGTGTACTAAAAAAATCACTGGGATTCCAGTGATTTGATTTAGACAAGATGGGGGAAGTTGTGTATCTCCTATTGTTGGAAGGATATAGACATACTGAATCTCTTGTCTTTGCTCATATAAAGAGTGTTGGGTTTTCGTGATTAACCAACACAAAATTATGCGTTTGCTGGAGCGATTCTGAAGTTCTGCAGCAAATTGTCAGGATTATCCTGTGTTTAGCTCCATTCATCCTCCCATCAACTCTGATCACCTTGCTTGTCCCTGCTGAAGAAAATTATCCTTGCAGCATGATACTGCCACCACCGTGTTTTACAGTAGATATGGTTTGTTCATTCGGGATGATGGGCAGTGTTTGTTTTCTACCACATAGTGTCCTGCCTGACAGTTTCAGTTGTGTGAGTTTACTTTGCATGCCACCATTGTATTTTTAATATTCCTAGGGAATAAAGATCCAACTTCACAAGGCTTCTTGTGGGAGAAGGCCTTTGACCACAAATGGCCGGACCTCTGGTCATGTTTGTCAACTCTTTTGCAGGATTAAAGGGTTCCCTTCATTTCTATGGTTTTGCTTTGAAGATGACAGACAGCTTTGGATGACCACAAACTTCAGAGGATCACGGCATTTGTTACTTTAGCCATCTGTTTTTCTTGTAAAGGCCAAAATATTGGCTTCTTGTCCTTGCCTCCTTTTATTTTTTATAAAATCTAAAAGGTATGGAGTGCCCGATAAAACATATATTTGTTTAAAACCTTAACAACACAGGTTTTAGTCAAATGTGAGAAACAAAGAGCCCAAGGGCTTGAATGAGTTTAAAGTCTCATCCTGGAGACCCTTTGATTCCAGGTAACAGGGGAGTTCCTGTCATTTAAAATAATGTCTCTATATTTACACCTGAGTCATTTTTGGCTGACCATAGTCATCCTTGCTGGAGTTGGGGTCACCTTTATGCGATTCAAAGTGAGTCGGCTTCATTTGAGTGTTTTATCATTGAGGTGATCCAGTTTTTGTGCCTACTTGCAGTCATTCCCTGTCAAAGTAGAATCAACAATTAACCTAATATGATGTCTTTGGAGTTTTACAGGGAATGAGAGATCTTTACTGTGAACTGTAAAACAAGTCCCTCTGAATATAAAGTGAAAGAATTATATTTTCATGGTCTCAGTATTTGAGAATATAAAGTGACTGTCTATATTCTTGCTATGCACGTAAGATTATTAAAGTTGTGCCTTCAACTGATAACTTAGCAATACAAGAATAAGTAAGTCAGATCAGAAAGTTCTCAGTTATACCAATACATTTTACTCAGCTAAATATTTTCTGTGCTTTTGTGCTTCCAAAAATGCAGAAATTGAGGTTCAGAATTTTGGACTGGAATAGCAGTGTCTTCAGTTTCATTCTCTTAGTTATAAAACACCACTTATTCATGGCCAAATTTAAATGAGGGGAGTAGTAAGAGTATGATTGTTGTATGTGTGTTTTAAAGCACTTGTTTGTGGATTAAGTTGGACTCTCTCTTTGCCTCTTTGTCATTGAGGCTGAGAAGGCAGATGGTCTCGCCCCCCCTCTGGACCTCCTCTCATGGTTTCCGTCTGGGTCTGTTTTTAGGTCTGGCTAATCGAACAACTCTCCCCCTCCTGGGAGATCCAGGAGATTCTCGTGTGATAGTAACTTTGGCTCCAAGAGTCAACGTATCTGCCAGTTTGCTTTGACTTGCTTTGTGTTAGAACAAAAGGACTTTAGCAGATGAATTTGTCTGAACTTGTGTTTTTCCCCCTAATTTTCTTTTCAGCTTCCTTTTTAATCCTGACAGTCTTTACTTTTTTCCAGTTTGTCGCAGTTTAATCAATTGAGCCTCAGATTAGATGTAATGTTCAGAGATTAAGTTAAAACTTAATTGAGTAATGAGGCCTGCTCAACAGAAAAACGTTTAAGAAAACATATATGTCTATGTATTAATTCACTTTGGTGTTTCAGTAAAATTTTATAGATTACAACATGGTCATTATAGCATGACTGTAAGTACTGGCTGCTAAGACAATACTTTTTAAGGTTCTTTATCCATTAATTATTGACTTGTTGTATTACAGCACATTAATGTAATGGATACAAAGAGCTCATAGGTGTGTGATAGGGAAAGGTCGCTTTTTTAATATCTAGCATGTATACAAACAACTATTTGTTGACCCAAAGTGCTGTACATAAGGTAAAGCAAATGCACAACAGTAAATTTTGGAAAAAGAAAATGGTAAATTTAGCAGAAGGAAAGAAAAATATTTGTCTGGTTGGACGGCAACTCAGAATACATTTTTGTTCTTTTTTTTTTGAGGCAGTAGTGGTCTTCGTTGCATTAATCAGACAAGAAATTGGCTTAGAGAGAAGGGGGCGCATGCAGCTAAAGTCAAAGGATCAGGAAATCAAACATCAAGAAATAATAGCCTTCAATATAAGGGTTGCAGACTCTACCAGTACACTGCACGCCACCACAAATAAGCATTAATTTAGAAGGAAATTGAAAAATAAATAAAAACAAATTCCAACTTTTGACCCCTGCTAATATGGAGAGCCAAAGCATTCAGTAATTAAGAAGCAGCAAACAAAAAAGCTTGTCCTACTCTTGTTTTTGTTTAATCTGTTTTGTTTTTAATTAAAGCTCCTAAAGTTTATTTCCCTGCATGATCTAATGTCTTTAAGGCAGATCTGCATGGTAATATTGTAATTATTTAAAGTTTTCAAAGAGAGTTGCATTTGAGTGTCGTCTGTAAAGCAACAAAAACAATAATCATGCTAATCATAGACTGACTACAGAGGCAGTGTATGCAAAGATGAGGACCTACAATAGAAACAACACAAAAACTGCTGCTGTAACAAAAACGTAACAGTCGGGTGATATCGTGTAACTTTAAGTGTTATCATTTAATTACCTGGTTGTCTGCCATATTTACAGTTTTATCCTCAATAAGTGCTACAATATAACCAACGGATTGTTTATTATTAAAGCATGAGTTTACTATTACCAAGTAGTTGCTTAATAATATATAAGTTTCTTCATTCGTTATTAGGGTGTGGGATAACTGTCATCTGTGACTGAGCTGTAATGGGAAGTACTGATTTGAGTTATCTTTTTGTTGTGTTTATTTATTCAAAAAAGGATTAGCAGCAGCCTGTTTTCTTCATTTGCAGGAGTGATAGAAGAGACCTGTATTGCTGCTAAAACAGAAATTCATTTTCATAATTTAGTTTTGCTTATCTTTAAAACAATTCATCAGTCTCATCTTTTCATGTCTTCTTTTATTAAAGTAATAATTCTCCTCCAGGTAGTTGGGGTGGTAAAGGAAATGTTAAGCTTGAATATAATATAAATTGTTTAACATTATAAATGTAATTCATTAATTAAGGATTATTATAAAGGTGCTCTAATGATGTCCATGGATGTTATCTATATACAGTCCAGACAGAGCAGATTGTCAGGTTTTATGGTCAACTGGCAGCTTTCAGTTCAGTTCCTCTTTAAATGAAAGGTACGATGCAGCAGAGTTGCAGTAACTTGGCCGTAGGCATAATGCAGACAGACCCAAACGGAGATGTTTTGACTGCTATATAATTCAAACCAGCACCAAACTCCAAACTTATTTTGCTTCATCACAGCATCTGAAGGTTCCAGTAATTTTCTCCATGACCACCTTTATTTCAGATTTATTTCTGCTCGTCGTTTCATCATGGCCTTGCGTTGCAGTTCCTGTCTGTAGAAGCCAGGTCTGGTCTTTTTATCCTTTAGACATATGTGTCTGTGTGCTGGTCAGCACATGCACCCTGCCAGAAACTGAAATGTTATATTTTTAAGATACAGTACTTCCACTGTTAAGCTTAAGTTGAACTAGTATTCAGGTTCAAATTAAATAGGGTTCCTGTAAACCTTAAATGAAGTTATAAAACAGATTCTCATGGACTCACTGCTCTCGCTCTGTCTTATGTAAGGTGTCTCCTCTGCAGAAATAAGACGGACTGTCAGATGCTTTTGTTATCAAATGAAAGGGGCAGACGGAGACGCAAACTGTCTGCACCAGACGAGGTATTCCATCAGGGATTTCTTTCTGCATTTGTATTTGATGTGGGTTACTGGGTGCATTTCACTGCCAGCAGCTGCTGTGAGCTTTACAGTTGGTTAACTTCTCCAGTCTGACCTGCTGCAGCTGAGGAGAAGGGAGGAGAGCGGCCAGCCTGGCAGTGGCTCTGCAGTGGAAATTCACACCTAGCCTAAGGCTTTAAAAAAAAGTAAACGAGTTGCAAAGAATATTAGGTCTGTGGATACTCTGTTGCACCCGTCAGTGCAGCTCATAATTAAAGCTGGTCACTGAACGTTGCTTTCATGTAATTTTTATTCCTTCTACAGTCATAAACTACTTCAGTCTTTCTGTTCAACCTAAAGGGCTTGGATTCTCGTGAGATTTTCCATGTTTTTGAATTTATTAAAGTTGTTCCAGCCTTGTGTGGCGTTTTATGGTTTTCTTGTTTTGAGCACATGCTACCAAATTAAAACTGCCTGAAACAACCATTTCTCTGAAACCGAGTGCATTTAAACAAGGCAACATTAGGGATTTGATTTATTAACATCTTTGGTTTGCCTGAACAAACTAAGGAAAGGAATACAAACTCCTGTGTGTTTGCCAGAAAACTCTTTGTGATTCATTTCTCCGTACGGGTTACAGTATTTGATTGCAACATTGTTTGAATTGAGTCAAAGAAGGACGTGTTTTTTTTAAGTTAGAGATGCAAAGATCAGAATTTTATAGTGTATTTGTATATTTGTAAAGTTTTGAAATTTCCATGTCAATTTTAGCCAATTATAACTTCTCTTTACTAACCATAACATACGACCATATAAGAACAGCAATAAAAATACTATTTTCTAGCTGTCCTGCCATAAATGGTCATTAATTATATACATAATACATGTTATGTGACAGAAAGGGGTTAAAAGTTAAAAAGGATACAACAAAGGAACTTTACCCTAGTTCAGCCTTCCTGTTTTCTGCTGAAAATCTCACTCTCTTTAATTCTCTTGCTGCCCAAATAAACTTCAGATAACACATTTTCCCTTTGAAAAGCTTCTTTCATCTCACTGCTTCCAGTGAGATTTTAAAGACCTCACTGATAAGGAAAATGGCTAACTTTAAGTGTGCTTTACTGAGCAACAGCATCTACTCTGATGACGGTGGTTGTTGCACATTTGTGTTCTTTCTCATGTAAGAAATGTTGCATATTAAAAGCGTTTTGGGATTGGTTTCTTAACAGCAGTGTCTCCCCTGATCTTTCGCCCTAACAGCTTGTCCACCTGGTACTTACAAACCAGAGGCAATACCGGGAGGATTGACCACCTGCCTGTCATGTCCTGACGCAAAGCACACCTCCCAGCCTGGCAGCACAACCCTCGATGACTGCGTCTGCAAGCCGGGCTATCAGCCAATAGGCATGACCTGTCAGGGTAAGATCAAGCTGCACTCTTGAAGCAAACCTTTTGATATACACAGCATCTGAATTACAACAACACCCTCCAGCGACACTTTCTGTGTGGTTACTATAAATATTTGGACTCAGGCATGATTTTTCCAGGAAAAAGCTGAGAGGAATATATTTTTTTATTTTCTTTTTTAGGCTTCCAGTCTGCAGTATTTAAACTCACTAAAAGTTGCACCAATGTTAAACACAAAGATAATACCATATTGTATTTTCTGGTCATGGTGCCTCCGTTGCATGTGTCAAGGTTTATTATTATTCAAAACAAATGCTTCTTTGTAATGTATTACTTCAGAAAATTTATCTTTTGCATGAAACCCAATGCAACTTGAGTCCACTTTAAATAAAATAATACAGAAAAATAAAGTTACCTAATTCCCTCTTTACACTGAACTAAAAGCACACCACAGCATTAAATAACAGCAACAAAGTGGGTGGTTTCTGAGAGTCCTGGACAGCTCAAGAACACCATGTGCTACCTAATAGGGCTGATGATGCGCCAGAGTTTCCAAACTGTTTTCAGCCTACACTAAATATCTGTGATGAGACTGTGGTGGCAGCATACCTGGGTCCTGGGTGCTTTGTGGAGGAGCCTAGAAGCAGCAGTGCTCACACCGAGCTGGTGGCTTTTCAGTTAAGTTACTGTTGCACCACATTGCACGTTGCGTCCTGCCACTGGCTGTAACAAAATGGATCTCTTGAAACTGCTGAAAGGAATAATCAACAGAAAAATTTTAGAAAAAAACTAGCAATGCTCAGGCACTTTGCATATAGAAATATGTATGCACTGCTCTTCCTTTAGAGTAGGGCTTCCAGCTGGGAAGAAGTGCACACATCTCCAAATTGTGTATACAACCCCTGGCAAAAATTATGGAATCACCAGTCTCTGAGGATGTTCCTTCAGTTGTTGAATTTTGTAGAAAAAAAACAGATCACAGACATGACAAAAAACTAAAGGCATTTCAAATGGCAACTTTCTGGCTTTAAGAAATACTAAAAGAAATCACGAAAAATAATTGTGGTAGCCAGTAACCGTTACATTTTAAGAACAAGCACAGGGAATAAATTATGGAATCACTCAGTTTTGAGGAAAGAAATATGGAATCATGAAAAACAAACAAAATAACACTCCAACACATCACTAGTACTTTGTTGCACCACCTCTGGCCTTTATAACTGCTTGCAGTCTCAGAGCCATTGACTTAATGAGTGACAAACAGTACTCTTCACCAATCTGACTCCAGCTTTCTCTGAATGGTGTTGCCAGATCAGCTTTGCAGGTTGGAGCCTCGTCATGGACCATTTTCTTTAACTTCCACCACAGATTTTCAATGGGATTGAGATCCGGACTGTTTGCAGGCCATGACATCGACCTTATGTTTCTTTCTTCAAGGAATGTTTTCACAGTTTTTGCTCTATGGCAAGATGCATTATCATCTTCAAAAATGATGTCATCATCCCCAAACATCCTTTCGATGGATGGGATAAGAAAAGTGTCCAAAATGTCAACCTGTGCAGATTCGAGATTCATCACTGAATATGACTTTCATCCAGTAATCCACGATTGCCTTTCCTTAGCCCATTGTAACCTTGTTTTTTTCTGTTTAGGTGTTAGGGATGGCTTTCTTTTAGCTTTTCTGTATGTAAATCCCATTTCCTTTAGGCGGTTTCTTACAGTTTGGTCACAGACGTTGACTCCAGTTTCCTCCCATTTGTTCCTCATTTGTTTTGTTGTACATTTTCTGTTTTCAAGGCATATTGCTTTAAGTTTTCTGTCTTGACGCTTTGATGTCTTCCTTGGTCTACCAGTATGTTTGCCTTTAACCACCTTCCCATGTTGTTTGTACTTGGTCCAGGTTTTAGACACAGCTGACTATGAACAACCAACATCTTGTGCAACACTGCGTGATGATCTACCCTCTTTAAGGAGTTTGATAATCCTCTCCTTTTTTTCAAGTGACATTTCTGGTGTTGGAGCCATGAATTATGTCAGTCCTCTTGTTGCAGCAGCTCTCCAAGGTGTGATCACTCCTTTTTACCTGGACACTAACGAGCAGATTTAATCTGATGCAGGTGTTATTGTTTGTAATGACAATTTGCAGGGTGATTCCATATTTCTTTCCTCAAATTTGAGTGATTCCATAATTTATTCCCTGTGCTTGTTCTAAAAATGTAACTGTTACAGGCTACCACAATTATTTTTCGTGATTTCTTTTAGTATTTCTTAAAGCCAGAAAGTTGCCATTTGAACTGCCTTTAGTTTTTTGTCATGTCTGTGATCTGTTTTTTTTCTATAAAATTCAACAACTGAAGGAACATCCTCAGAAACTGGTGATTCCATAATTTCTGCCAGGGGTTGTATAAGCTGGATGCTGAAACATGGAGGGAAGCTCCATGGGAAGTAGTCCATTGGTAGGCTGCCATTCAAATGTTTATTTGTAATGCTCTAAAAGAGAGACCCTAGTATTGTATTCAGCGAAAAGGAGAAAAGGGGTTATAATGTGACTCATCATAAACTGATACAAGTCTCAGGTTGACCTCACATTAACCAGTACAAATACTTGCAGATGATGGATTTTGTTGGTCTGACTTCTACTGGCAGCACAGAAAGCTTCCTCACTTGAATCCTCTCATGTAACCGATAAGTTGATCAATATACTGACAGTGTTTTCCACAGTAAGGCTGAAACTTATAATGAAGGTACAGAAGCCTCTCTTATATATATGGGAAGTACTATAGATTGTGAGGAAACATCCTCACCTTATGAGGACCTTCTTTTATTTTATTCTCTTATTACTACTTGTTTTTTACCTTGTTCTTCTTTGACTGCACATTTGCCTAACTATCTGCACCCTACTTGTGTGTTACTAAGAGCTGCTGTAACAAGTTTAAGGAACTATACCTGAATTCATTTTTGTCTGGTTAAGAAATGTGATTTATGATGCATTATGAACTAAAAAATTTACTTTCATAATAACAGTTGATGAATTGATAAGGAATCGAGCGATTCCAGTTTTTTTTTTAGTAGGAATAAACAGTGAACTGGGGACAACACGGGACGACTGTTCTCTGTCAATGGCAAAATGAGGGGCGGAGCCTTTGCTAACCAGCAGCTCCTCTAGCGCGTGCTCGACAGGGTATGTAAACAGAACTGCATGCTTGCAGAAGCACGAGGGAAGGTAGCGATACCTCCACTGCCTAAAATATCATTTACCCGAGATGTAACCATTTTTATGTCAAAGAAAACGAGGTCCTTTGATGAAGCCTTGTTTCCTCCGGAGGACCATGCACGAGCTTGAGGCGTGTGTTTAGTCTCCATGACGACTCGGAGGAGACCAGGAAGGAGAGAAGGAGGGTTTTTCTTGGGGAAAAACAGTTGGGGGCGGATGAGTGGGGGCGTATTCAGTTGAAAAATCTAAATCTGTAAAAATTCTGAGTAATTTTGGTAATAGCTGTCGGTTTCACCTGCAGGTTTCCAAATAACTGATAAAGAAAGGAGCAGTATAAAAAAAAAAGGAAAGGCTAGTGTCAGCAGTTCAGCTAACTGACTCAGAAATTATGAGTAACAAGATTGGACACAGGATATTTTTTCTTGTTAAGTCTATTTATTAGTAATTAGACTAATGTTTAAAGTGAGTTGTAACTTTTCTGACCCTATTCTACCTAATAAAGCATTTTGGTTTTTTGCCTTTGCAAAGGTTTGATGGGGCTTACACTTTAAACCAAATTGTTCTTCTCACTCATGGTTCGAATCTGTGCAGGATTAGGGATAGGTCCATTAATTTCTCCATTATGAGATCAATAAAGTCTATCTTATCCTGTGCGGATGTGATATTTCTGGTGGTTTCATTGTGATTGTGAGGCAGGATAGCCGAGAAAGCTGCAGGTGGGTACTAGGGGCAAAGTAGAATCACTCATGTGATCATGCATCATTTCAGAATTTTTGGAGCTCCTGAAGTTTGCAGTGTTTTTTTCTTCCAATGTGAAGGGAACCTGAAGCATAGTAGCAAATGGTTCAAGATTACGTACCCATAGCAAAAAACGCAAACATTATTAACTGAAACCATTCAGGAATATAAAACACCTGATAAAAAAACTGTATTTTGCAATGATTTGTTCTGTTCTCAGTAAAACAAGAAAAAAGCATCTGCTGTTCTCTTAGTTGTTATAGCACATTATGAGGGCCTCTAATAAAGCAGTGCAGATGGATCATTAAAAACTTCTTTCACACAGTTAGAATCCTCAGTTAAAGGGAACAAAACCAACTTCAGTAGATACTCTTTTCACTTTTCCTCATAAGTATAAGATTCGGGCGGCCCTTATCTCTGAATTTGCATCCAGTATTATCATAACCTGCCCTATCGTTTGAAGAATGAGCCAGAGACCTTCATCTTCATTTTTTTTTCTTGCTCTGTCAACATAGATAAGAGGGTGAAGCTTGACATGCAACATTCTGTTAGTCTCTTTCTTACACTAGAAACTGTAATATTTTATTCACGCCTCGCCTCTTTTGTGCATTGTAGACTATTTTAGTTCAATCAAGTGCATCGTTGACTTTTTAATTCTCCTCTGATCTTCTCTTTTAGTGGTATACTGCCCAGCACAGACTCCTCCAGAAAATGGCTTTTTTGTCCAGAATGTGTGCAACAACCACTTTGAGGCTGCCTGCGGGGTTCGATGTCAGCCGGGTTTCGAGCTTCATGGAACCGGTATCAGACTGTGTCAGGCTGACGGCTCCTGGTCAGGGACACCTGCGAGTTGCAGAGGTAAGGAACACATCTGAGGTCTAATCTTTAAAAAATAATCCTGATTTATGGTCATCACATTTTATTCTTGTAGAAACCATTTTGGTTTCTGAAAGGTTGAGTGGTGGATCATCATTCTCTCCAGGACATGACAAAACAGACATGATCCCGCCTCCTTAATTCAGTTCAATATTTATTTCACGCAAATTCACAGCACATGTTGTCTCAAGGCACTTTACAAAAAACCAAGACAATTCAATCCAATCATGCAGATAGATTCCAAGTGAAGTACATATATTCCAGTTTGATCCCAGTTCAAACAGTGCGGCCAGATTCAGTTTATCATTCAAAATGGTTAGAAAGTTTTTCTATCTAAGGAAACCCAGCAGATTGCATCGAGTCAGTGTCTTGCAGCATTCACTCCTCCTGGAAGAGCATGTTGCGACTGCAGACTTTCACCATAAGCAATAACAAGTACTATATAATTAGATATTATTACCACAGTTAGGCTCACAATTATTCATACCTCTGGCAACTTTAGATTTAATGTAACCATTTAATTTTTCACACCGTTTTCTCGTTTTCTTCCGACTGTAAGTAATATTAATGTTTTGGAGCAGCCCAGCCAGAGTCCAGACTTGAATCTGATAATGAATCTGTGGAGGAAGCTAAAGCTTAGGGTGATGGCAAGGAGGCCTTCCAACCTCAAATTTATGGAGCTTGTCACCAAAGATAAATGGTCAAAAAAAGCTTGTCGGCAATTATAAGAAGCATTTGATTGCTGTAATGCCATTGAAGGCTTTTCTGTTTATTATTGAGAAGCATATAAATAGTTTTTGAAATGCATTTTATTATTATTATTTTTTAAATGCAAATAAAACCTCAAGGTCATTTGTTTGTGAACTGCTACTCCTTTGACATTGTGTTACTTTTTAGGTCATTTCCAATCAGAAACAAACTTTTCAGTTGAAAAATCTAAATCTGTCAAAATTCTGAGTAATTTTGGTAATAGCTGTCGGTTTCACCTGCAGGTTTTCAAATAACTGATAAAGAAAGGAGCAGTATAAAAACAAAAAGAAAGGCTCAGAAATTATGAGTAACAAGATTGGACACAGGATATTTTTTCTTGTTTAGTCTATTTATTAGTCATTACACTAATGTTTAAAGTGGGCTGTAACTTTTCTGACCCTATTCTACCTAATAAAGCATTTTGGTTTTTTGTCTTTGCAAAGGTTTGATGGTTTTTTAACCATCTAACACTAGATATGGTCTCTATTTTTCAAGGCTCTAGACCTTGTGTAGGAGCATGGACAAAAATAGATATTTGCACCGTAAAGGTTGCTGGCCCATGGTATGTACTTTGAGAACCACTACTTTACACCCGTCCCAGTCATCTTACAAGCTGTTTGGAGCAGTCAGCAAACATGCAATGCCCCAGGACAGACAGATATGTGCAAAAAGCTAAATTTACTATGATTATGAGATAACTTTTTCCATTACAACTGAAACTAAGAAAAGTGACAGCAAACTAGCAAAGTAAAGTGATTTTTACTAATCAATATAAAATGTATTTTTGTTGAATTTCTTAAAGTCGGTGGCTTAAGTCACTGTAAGATTTTCTTAAATGTGATTGAATATAAATTAAACTAAACTAAAAGGGATGCGATTTTAATATTTACATTATCCATACTATATGCAATAGGCCTGTACAGTGGAGCAGTTGTTAGCACTGTTGCCTTACCTGTTACATGTTGACTGCCAGCTCTGAATAACCCTTAGATGTGGGTGTCTGCATGCATTATTGTCGACCTATTGATTGTTCAAAAGACCATCACCCCCAACAACCCTGCAAGGATTAAACAGGTATTGGAAATGGTTGCATGAGAAAAATCTGCAACGCTCGCGAGTCCAGTGATTCTGTCTGTCAATGTTCAGATAAGATTACCTTACAGCATGTTCTGTAAACTTTCTCATTTAGCTCTGACACCATAAAGCATTGCAGTGCTTTTCTATGTATGCAGTTCTGACTTAAATTGTGAAAATGAAGGATTAAAGCTGTTCTGCTATGCTGATTTTGTTGAGTCTCCGATGATTCAAAGCAAGTGGGAGTTAAAATGTATCCATAAAGAATCCCACAGCATGGTCTCAGCACCCTGCATGTGTTTTTAGACTGGGTGACAAGTTAACGTTTCCTGGAGATTCCACCTCTTTTAGCCCTGCCAGATGGTGCAAGGAAGAAAAGTAGGGAGGTTTCAATTAAACAGAGACAGAGTTCATGGTGGAGTGACCAACAGGAGGAACAGATAAAAGTAAAAGTTGAACCAAGCAGGAGCAGAGTGGGGGAGTTTCAGTAAGTTGAAGGAAAAGAAGGGGGAGCTCCACAGGTCAAGAGATTAATGAGGAAAATGCTCATTTTAGCAGAAAGGCTAAAGGCAGGGTGACTCATTCAAATACCAAGACACTGAATATGTAAGGGTGTGTGGTGAGGATTTATAGTATGTGGCTTTGAGTATATATTTTCTAAGTGTGTGTGCATATGTCTGCTTGTATGTGTTCGTCTCGTCCTTGCCACAAACTGTAGGACCTCCCTGTTAGTTAGCCCTGAGGGAGAGGGGTCTCATCTGAACTGCCTGTCTGTCTATGGGTAGCGATGAGAAATAGCACACCGCACACCCTGTACCAGACATCAGCATAACTCAGAACAGACACACACACTAGGAGTTTTTTTCCTTTATTTTACAGGGACTTTCACAGTTTTGGTTAAATTATAGGCCCCAAGTTATAGCCAAAGATGAATCATTCACGTATTCCACTCCTCTTGTGAGTTATGAGTTGCAGTATCTGAGTTTATCTGCTACATCTCACTTTCAGTGTCAGCGAATTATGCTCTGTTTGAAAAATAAACTGAAGTTTCCTTAGAGAAGCTTACATGTGCGGTTAGCCATAAGATTTCATTCAGGCGTTGATTTCTTATCTAAGATTCCAGTATATTTCCTGTGCTTGACATGTAATTACAGGGTGCAGGTTTCCCATTTTCAAGACTGCTTATATCAAACAAACCTTAATAAATAAATAATGGTGGAACAATAGATCCAGACACAGGTCCAGTTTTTGCAACAACAAATAAAACAGCTTTTGTTTCACTCATCCTGGTTTGGATCCTCATGTTTATTGTCTTTTGACCCTTTCAGTGCGCTCCTGCCCGCCCCTCTCCCGGCCCCAGCACGGCCTACTGCGGTGCAGCGACGGTGGGGCGTCCTACAGGACACAGTGTCAGGTCGGCTGTGAGCGAGGCTATAGATTAGAGGGAAACTCCACAGTCACCTGTCAGGCCAACTCCCAGTGGAGTGGACTCCTACCTCGGTGTGTGGGTAAGCCTTCACATTTCTATTCACTGTCAACTCATTGTGTTACAACAGAAATAAATCAGATCTCAAGGTTTCATGAGGTAAATTATTTCATGTTTACCATATGGATATTTTAACGCTCAAAAGTAAAATTTGACAAAAGTTTTAACTTGAGTGAACCTTCTGTGTATTTAGCGTAGGAGTTGCGGTGTTCCACATTTTGCCGACATCCAAGTACAGGATTCGAATGTACTCGAAACGCTTCGGGGACAGTTTCCCTCAAGAGAAACCTGTGAAGGTGGTCTGGGATGCTTTTCATCAGTTTAGCAGTCTGAACACAACCTGAACTAAGACACACTAAAAGACCACCCACTGATGCAAAGTCTCAAGCAGAAGAGTAATTAGCTGAGCGACACCCAGTACACAAGTTTATAATGAAAAGGTGATTGTCAAAAAGTCAAAATTGTTAAAAGAGACTGCTGCTTAGTAGTTAAAAATGATAAAACATCCATCTGATGTTTAAACATTTTAATAAAGTTCCTGTAGGAATTCTCCTCAATTATAAACTATATTTAGGAACACAGGATTATATAGGATTGATCAGTGGATATCATGATGCACTATGGGTAAAGGAGTTTTCTTATATTATTTAGATTTTTGTTTAGATTATTTTACAGGCTGTGAGAACCATAT
Source organism: Girardinichthys multiradiatus (assembly GCF_021462225.1). Lineage (NCBI taxonomy): Eukaryota > Metazoa > Chordata > Actinopteri > Cyprinodontiformes > Goodeidae > Girardinichthys > Girardinichthys multiradiatus. The sequence goes on from NC_061807.1 coordinate 31,087,936, forward strand.
ATTTTCTTTATATTAATATTTGTGTGTAATGTCTATCACCAACAGTCATGTAAGCATCAGGTATTCCCTGGGCCGATCACCAGTCCGTCACAGTCTAACACACTGGACAAACAACCATGCGTACACGCACTCAGATCTAATTTAGAAGGGCCAGTTAACCTAACAGGCACGTCTTTATTCTGTGGGAGGAAGCTGGAGTACCCGGAGAGAACCCTCAAATGCTGGGATAGAACACCCAAAATCAATGCCCAAAAGTCCCAGGCTGGGGTTTGGACCGAGGTCCTTCTTGCCGAAAGACAACAGCGCTAATAACTGCATAACCGTGGAGCCCTGCTGTGTTAACGTTGTTGTTAAAAGTCCATTGACAATCACATTAGCTCTAGAGCAGTGAGTCACATGTTGATTCAAGTAAAGATCTGCAGAGCTGCTATCAGCTGCATTTACATGCTTCATTGATGCTGGTTGAAATCTTTGGTGTCTGTGTGATGACACTGAGCTCTGTGTAGTCCCACTTATTTATCTTTCTTTACTCATTTAATACTTGATTTGTTCAGCTACCTGAATGAGCTCAACAAGATTTTTGTATCATAAACAACTAAACAAAAATGCAGCATAGCTGAGTCTGACGGTGAGTTGATATCTGAATAATAACAGTGTTGGTGGCGTTAAGAAGATTTTAAGGTGAAGGGTCTTATTTAAGACATCTTACTTGCATCTGAATTGCCCAGGATGCAATACAATGTCAGGTTTGTTCACGGCCAAAGAAAAGGTGTGCTGAACTTGAAGGATAATTTCCAAGAAGACTTGAGGTTGACAGCTGTTTTGACATAGGATCACTCTAAAATCACCTTTTCTCATCTTTCTTTTTATTTACACCAATGTGGATGCTACGTTCCAGATTGACAAGTAGAAAAAAATAAGATTAATTCACATTTACCTTAGAAAGCTAAAATCCCTGTGCTGCGTAGAATATAGATAGACAATTAGTGCTTGATGCACCCATCCCGGGTTTGTCTCTCATCCTCAAAAAAAAATCCTTTAGTTTCTAATGGCACATTATTTTTATGTACTGTACGTTGAAGTCTGATATTTATCAGGTATTTATTAAGTTAGTAGCTAATATTTGTTTTTTTAGGGACAGCAAGAATATCTGAACAAACATTTTAAAAATTTAAGCATTAATGTCCCATCTAAAGAACTCTGAAAACCTATTTTTATCACCTTCCTCTTCCTAAGTCCTTAGGTTGCCTGCCTCTCGAGTTTAATGAGATTACGTTCCTTTGTTGAATTTGCACGAATCTTCTCATTAAATGTTTGCAGTCCGGAGTTCTCTAGCAGTACATCATTCTTGGAACCTGACATGTAACTATAAGCTCATATAAATAATGCAATTCGCTGAAGCTCACTGAAACATGTCTGCCTCACAAAACCCAGAGAGAATTTATCAAACGAAGAAGCCTGAAATAACACATGATCTGTATGTTTCTGCCATAATCATGTGGTTTTACACACATATGTAAACACACGTGCACAGTGGCTAAACATATGGTGTATATTTGGACCCATATTCGCTGAAAGATACATCTGTTTTCTCCCAGCAAACTCATGCGCATTCAAAATTGCTCACACACTTTAAAACTGATAGTTAAGTTAAAATAGTTGCACACACTCGTGCCCACCACAAAGAGCACTCAGGTCAGGCACACAAACACACAAAAAAGGGGACAGTGTGAGAGTGTTCAGCCACAAACCTCCGACCTTACTGCTCCGGCTTGCGCTGACGCACTGCCAGACAACCAGCTTGGTGAGCTATTTAAAAAACCCAAGCCAACTGCATGCGCTTATCGATATATCCCATCTCTGCTGCACTGTACTGACTGAGATGGAGCTTGTTTATTTATTCATTTAGCCCAACAAACTGTCATAACTTTTTTAACACAGCCGAGAAGCCTCTGTGGGCTCCTGATTCAGCTGGCTGGATTGTTTTACTGTTTGTTTGTGCTGTGGTGAAAGAGAAACTACTCATCTGGCAGTGGAGGAAACAGAGATATTTTAGTCTGTTTGAAATCTGACTTTCTGAATATCCCTTAGAGTTTTCTCTTTTTACCCTACAGCTATGGCCAAGGAAATACAAGTACAGATAGAAAGAGGAACATATTATCATATTAAAGCCACAGAGATCAGAGATTGGTTCACGGAGGCTACAGCTCCTGAAGCAAAACCCAGATATCACTGTCCCCTAGCGACTCTAAGGAGCTCTTTCTAGAAGACTCCAAGGTGTTCCAAGGGCAAAAGAGATATACACTGATCAGGCATAGCATTATGACAGGTGAAGTGGATAACACTGATAATCTCTGCTTCACAGTACCTGTTAGTGGGTGGGAAATATTTAGCAACATTTTGTCCTCAAAATCAATGTATTAAAAGCAGGTCAATGTGTAGGCATGAAGATTGGAGATAGTTTGACAAGGGCCAAACTGAGATGCCTAACTGGCAGGTCCAGAACATCTCTAAATCTTCAACTCTTTCGGGGTTGTTCTGGTCTGCCTTGGTCAGTATTGATCAAGAGTTGTCCAAGGATTGTGGGGAGGGAAGACTTGTGATCCAACACACAGCCAACTGTAGCTCAGATAGCTAAAGACGTTCCTGCTTGTTCTGATAGAAAGGTTTTGGATTACATAGTGTATTGCAGTTTGCTGTGCTTGGGGCTGCATAGGTGCAGACCTGCCAGGGTAACCATGCTGACCCACATTCATCTCCCAAAGAGCCAACAATGGGCATATTAGGATCAGAACTGGACCACAGAGGAATAAAACAACTTGTCTGATGAATCATGGACATGGCTTGTTGTAGATAGCTTACTTTGGAAATGATTGGTGCCAGGATGAACAATGGGAAGAAAGCAAGCCAGTGGAGCCAGTGTGATGCTTTCGGCAATGTTCTGGTTGCGCCGTGACTTGGCCTTCAGTCTCCCCAGATCTCAATCTAATTCAGCATCTGAAGGACGTGCTGGACCCATGGAGCCCCAACCTCATAGTTTACAGTACTTAAAGGACCTGCTTATAACCTGCTCACATACCACAGGGCATCTTTAGGTATCTAGTGGAGCCCATGCCTAAATTGTTTTGGTCATAATGTTATGCCTGATATGTGTATGTCCCTCAATTGAGTTCTGGGTCTCTGGCGTGGTTTTTCCTTTTAGTGCGGCGTGCCCAGAAAACCTCCAAAGTGAGGTGCCCACTAAGATTCTTGATAAGATGCACAAACCATCTGAAATGACTCTTTGATCCTGATCTTAGTTTTGATCCATATCTCATGACTATCGATGGGTGTCAGAGTTTTGATAGACTACTATATTACTGTATAATCTGTGTCCAGATTTCTGCAGAAAAATACCCCAGTCTTATCTATCTCCCGCTCCATCCAAACTTCACATCTGAACAAAACAGCATGAAACTAATCTCTGTATTTTGATGGAGCAGGCCACCTATTACTGGTTGAGAACATGACCTCAGACGTTAGTGGACCTGATTCTCATCCCTGCTGCTTCACAGTCTGCTATGAGTTGTTCCAGTACATGCAGAGATTGTGGTTTGAAGATGCCAACAGAAACACATAATCTGCAAACTGCAAATAAGAGAGTTGAAGCTTCCAAAGCAGAGCTCTTCCTCTCCACGACTACACCTTGCGATCCTTTCCATGACAAATACGATTTAAGGCAGCCCTTGCAGAGTACAACCTGTTCTGGGTGCAAGCTTTAATTTATGCTGAGAATTTGGACACGTCTTTTATTTTGCTTATCCAAAGAGAGGCTATACTTTAAACATATGGCTGACATCCAGTACTTCTGCTGCAGCCCCACAAAATGTTTTGTGGGACGCAGTCCTAAGCCTTCTTCAGATTCACAAAACACGTGAACTGAACATCCAAAGTCTCATAATTCTCTCTTCTACTTTGCGAGAAAAAAGTTCTAGTCCACTCATTGACTGTTTCATGGCCACGATAAAAGCCCGGCTGCTCATCCCGAATCCAAAGTCTTGCATTGGGATGTAGCCTCTTTCCAACACCCTACTGCAAGTTTTCTCAGGAAGGTTTAAAGCAAGAATTTATCGAACAGGAAGTAGTAAGATCCTCCAAATCATTCACTTTTCATTTACCTTTTTCCTCATATATTGCTTTCTGAAGTAGCCCTGGCACCAATATAGAGGGACATACAAGATCTTGAACATTTTTCATGTGCAAAATATTTCATGCAACATAATCACCTACATTGTGCATTAGAATGAATTTTCCTGTTTTATCTACCCAGAGGTTCATTGTCCCCCCATCCTTAACCCAAAGAACAACATCTTACTGTCACCCCCCGCCTGCGGGAAAAGAGCCATATCACCAGGCTTCATTTGTCATATCACCTGTCGCCAAGGTTACAGTCTCCAGGGAAACAGGAGGGCAGCATGCCTGAGCTCTGGGAACTGGACCACTAATGTCCATAAAGCTGTCTGCAAAGGTAAGAAAATTGCCCTTTTCTCTACAGTTAGTATTAGGTTAGAGGTCATGGAAGGTTAAGCTGTAACCTGGCACTGAGTTTAAAACAGTGATGTGAAGGATGCTGAGGTCAAGACATCTTTCTGACACAGGCAGAGTTTTGTTGAGGCAAGTTTAAGTTGGGGTTTTATTTATTTACTGATTTACAGGAACATTTCAGTAAATTAGAATATGCGTTCCAATGAGGCTCATTTGCCAGATTAAAAGTACATTTTAAAAATAATAACCACTAAGCAGGTATTAAACATACTTTTCAATGAACCCAAATTAATTGTGTAATATTGTAATCTTAATGTAGTGTTTTATTAGCTTTAAACAGGAAACCATCATAATTCACAGAAAGAAATGCTTATAAAACATCAGTCTCTGTGTAATTAATCTGTATAATGTGAGTTAATGAAATAATTGACCTTTTGAATAATATTCTAATTCATTGGGATGCACCTTTATTGAGTAATGTGGCTAGAAATAAAAACACTGTACACAATATTTAAATTCTTGCAAGTCAAGTTTTTTTATTTATTCTTATTTTGTATGCAACTAGCTGAGCAAAGTGCTGTACAAAATACAAATGCAAATTAACGTCTGCAATATTATAAAGCAATAAAGGAAACAGTAAAATAATGTTACACTCTGTAAGTGTTCGTCACATACGTCTTGCAGATGCATTTAGGACTAGCTGCAGGCATTTTATTGGATGGCTAATAATCAAGTGAACAGACTGGGTTCACCTTCTCTGGATCTTTGTGGGGGAATCTTATTATGAAAGCAATGGAGAAGAAGGTTATTAGCTTTGCATAAGTACCTAAAGGGAAAATAAACCTGCTCCCCACCACTATCCAAAATCACTGATGAGAACTTTTGAAAAAGAAATAAACTGAATAGTTTTGACAAAGTAGAAGCTGTAAAACAAAAACAACAGGGGACATGGAGAGAGTTTTCTTTTTCCATTCTTGTTTCCTGCATTTCTCTCTGCTTTGTGAGTGAGAGAACAACCCTGCACGTCTTCAACTCAAACCATACACCGTCCAAGCTGTCAGGTCTCCCTTTTCTGCTGCAAACTGGTCTCTGGAGTGTATTATAATGCATTGTAGCGCTCCAGATGCCTTGCAGGTGAAACAGGTGGGGCCAAACAACTTTTCCTATTTCCCCCCCGAATGTCCTCAATCCACTTCTTCCACTTGGGTAAAGGAGGAACCGCTGTTTTTAAGGAGAAAACGAGATGTCATAACGATGAAAACAAATGGAAAGGTAATGCAGACGGGGAAGTTAAAAGCATGGATGAGTCATTCCAAGGTGTTTTGGAAAGGTTTAGCAGGTTTTTACCTTGTGTTTTTTATCCTTTGAGCCTCAAGTGGCCAGCATTATAAAATCAGACATAAAACTTACTCTCTCAGAGAACAATGAGCAGGCTGCAAATTATATGTTATCATGAGGAGCTGCAGAAAACAAGAATTTCAAGGAACTTTCTGGCCTTTTATGCACTCTCCATCCTACTGATGACATGTAAAATATGCTTTTATTGTTATCAAGATAAACAGAACAGATTGGATCTAAGTGTGTTAGTGTTAGGCAGAGATAAATGCCAAAGTGAATGGATCATCAGGTTCAGATGAGAACAGTTCTCTTACACAACCCAAAAAGCATGACCAATTTCAGATGGAAGATTGAACTATTTGAAGCTTAACTGCTTACTGCAGGCTTGAACTGAGTTGAACTGGGCTTGTTTTTCATTACATAGAGTGTAGGCTAAAAGGAGAAAGAATTACATCCTTATATCTGCTCTCAAGAACAATACGAGAGCTTTTATGCTTTCTCACACTCCTCCTACTCCAGCTCTAGAGGTTCTGTGACTTGCAGGTACAACTGAAAATTGATCACACATTGTTCATATATAATATTCTAATCTCCATGAAGTTTGTGTTAGAGTTTTTTATATAACTATCATATTGTTTTTATTACCAGGCCTTTTTAAGTAAAATCTAGCCACACCTTCCTCTCCAAACGGCATGACAGCCCCAACAACCAGCAACCTGTGAGGAATTGTTAAGTTGTGCCATTAACTGTGCAAGCAAATTAACAATTAAAAACTCATTCTGGGCTCACCTGAAAGATGACATTTTTCTGGTTCACGTGCACGGGCCACCTTTTGACTGAATGCCACCCAGGGCTTTATGCCTTATCGTCCAGATCAAGAAGCACATCACTTATCTTGAAATCCTTTAGAATGTTTTAGGCCAGAAATCTTTAAAACATGTTGTAGCCACTATCCATTGATCTCTGTTCTACATCAGTGATGTAATATTTTTGATATGCAAGCCTGATGTTTAATTCCCCTTGCTGGGACCAGGGCCACTGATTCATTGGTCTGCAGGGATTAGTACAGTGAATTTTAAATCCTCAAAGATTTAAGACACTGCCTATTATTTAGACTCAAAGTCTTGTTGGAACGGTGGTGCTCCTCATCTTTTATTGGATAATGATCAATAATGAATGTATGATGTGTTGGGATTAAAAAGATAAGAGGTCAAATGACTTCATGCAGCTACTCCCTCTGTGGTAACAAAAGAGCAGAGTAAGTTCACTCTGAGTGCTCGGTGTGATTGGTTGAAACTCATGAACCATTTGGCTCTAATGTAAAGCCAGATTTGATCTGCTGGAGTGTCTTGTCCGACCCTTAATCTTTTCATTATTTTTCTTTTGTGTCCTTTCAGATACAGAGCCGCCGCTGCTTCAGTGTCCTGCAGATATTGTTGCAGAGACCGATGAACGGCGCGGCACCGCTAATATCAGCTGGAATGTCCCAACTGCCAGCGACAACTCTAAGGAAGAGGTTAAAAACATAAAAATATAACAACAGATTCTGATCTTTTAGACAAGCAAGAGAAAGCTTAAAATGTTTTGCTTCTTTCTCCCTGTTTCTCCTTTAACGTTTACCCGGGCTTCCTTCTGCAGGTGGTGGTGCAGGTGAAACCTGTCTACAACCCCCCTCAGCTGTTGCCCATTGGAAAGGAAATGATCACCTACATTGCAACTGACCGCTCCGAGAACCAGGCCAACTGCTCCTTTACAGTCACTGTGATTGGTGAGCTCATCCTAAAAACTGTATCAAATCAAACAGTTGTACTGTGTGTGGCCTCTGATGTAACCTGACTTGTGCATTTAAGTCCAAGGAGGGGAAAGGTTATACTGTAAGACACACATGGTTTTCAGCAGCACCTGAGGATTTTGTAATCAGGCCTTTTATGTATTAAAATAAATAAAATCTTTTTGATACAACCAAAGCAGGGCTGCAAGATGGTGCAGTTGGTAGCACTGTTGCTTAACAGCAAGAAAATTAAAAGACAAACTTGTTTATTTTTTCCATCTTTCTGTAGAAGTCTTCTGTATTTCAAGGTAAAAAAAAAAAAAGAAGGGAGATTTCATTGAGACGGGAGTTTATCTGACCTAACAGGTGCCAGATATTGTTTCCGTAGAGAAAAAAACGAGGATGTCTCATGTCAGCCACTCAGTAATCACTGCAGTCATGGGGAGAAACCTCAAGCATGGTAGCCTTGAACATTTCCATGTGTTGTTATGGCTGTGGAACTTAGTGGGTTTTTATTAGAAACATGTGTTCGACTTGTGCCCTCAGATCACAGTGCAGCACTCTGCTATCAACTGTTGTTTCCTTAATATTGTCTAAATATATAAGCTCATACTAATCTCCCACCCTTTAAATATCTACACCAGTTTGTAAATGTCACAATTTTTCTCACTGCTTCTTCTTTTTTTTCACATCCTGTATATGTTATTCTGTTCCAGTGTTTGTTGTGTTCAAAAAATTCATCTTATCAAACCAAATGTTCTGTCATGATTGTGGATCTTGATGAAATATGTTCTCTGTATTTTCAGATACTGAACCGCCATTCATTGACAGGTGTAGGTCGCCCCCAACAGTCCAGGCCACAAACACAGAAACGGCCGTCGTCTGGGAAGTACCACAGTTTTCTGATAACTCAGGTATGTCTGCTCAGCTGCTCTGTCTATGCTTTATTCTTTTCCACTGTGCTCCGCCGGCCGTCTCCGCTGATTATGGTTAAACAGGATCTTTTCCAGTGTGTGACTGGAAAATTTGAATCAGGAGGAGGCTGTAAGTCTGTGAATAAAGGATGGAGACCGTGGACATTTGTGTGTGTGTTAAAGAGAAACACAGAAAGAGAATAGGACTGAGGGAATAGATTAGGTGGTTATAGTGCCTGCTAATGGCATTAATGTTTAAGCAGATGGTGACAGTGGAGATATACAGGTGTTATTACAATGAAAATATTATTTGGTCGGAATATGTCCTCATTCAATCCATTTTTCACACAGGCATTTGTAAAATTATGTGAACACACCCAGTGCTTTACTCTAATGTGCTTTACTCTAAAACTAATTGTAGAGTTTCTTTTGACATCATTGCATCTCATTAATAAGGCTCTGTCGTGACAAAGTTTACACTGGCAAGAGACCTGATGTACAAATTAATTTTATTACATTTAGACTAATATGAATGTGTATTTCTATTAGTTATGCCAAATTTAAAATTTTATGTTAAAAAACAGATAAATTGTAGAAATTTGAGATATATCTTAACATTTTAGAGAAGCAAAGCAGATGCTGTTTATTCATAGCAAAAGATCAAAATCAGACTCACAGCCACCATGATGTGGACTCTGATGCATTAATAATGATTACAATCATGCAGGTATTTACTTGAGAGGACTGTGCTTTAGGATCCATCCACTGTGCTTATCCACTTATCTGTGTGGAGTCCTGGGGGGTTGGTGCCTGTCTCCAGTAGCCATTGGAAGAGAGGCAGGGTACACCCTGGACAGCTCACCAGTCTCTAACATGTACAGTTATGGGGAAAAGTATGCACTGTGATGGTTTAGTTGTTAGAATCCCATATAGTAATAGATAATTTTTTAGTATGACTTTACCATATCAGTCTCTCACATCATTATGTAGGACTTTTAGCCCACTTTACAACATTGCTTCAGTTTATTCATGTTGGTGGACATCTGTTTTTGCACAGCTCTCTGCCTCAGGATTTCAATAGGATTGATGTCTGGACTTTGACTAGATTATTGCAACTTCTTGATTGTTTTCTTTTTCAGCCGTTCTGTTGTAGGCTTGTGGTGGTGGTTAGGATGATTGCTCATTTTGACGTAGAAATGAGATAATGTCGGACTCAGTGACTGCTAGGTTCTTAGGTCCTGAAGCTGTAAAACAAGCCCAAATCATCAACCTCCACAGACATGCTTCATTATTTCTGTGAGGTGTTTTTCCAGATTGCTAAACATTATCACTTTGGTCTCATCGGTCCAAAGGACGTTGTTCCAGAAGTTTTGTTGTTCATTCAAATGCAACTTTCTTGAAAAGGATTTTCTGGCTTTCTCTACTCCTGCCAGGACCAGCAGCTGTTCTAAACGGTTTTAATTTGCAAATATATTTGTCATTGTGCAATATTGACTTTAGGATAATTTGGGAATAGCCTTAAATCGCTTCACACGCTTATGGTCGGCAGCAATTGGTTATTTGAGGTCATTGTTGATGTCTTTCTGCCTTGGCATTGTGCTAACAAAACATGTTTTCATTCTCCACACCAGTGAATTGCCTAAACTATTGCTTTACAAAGGTGGTTGCAGTTTGTGATGATCAGGTGCCACTTTCCCTCTTAAATGCTATTAAAGCATTAAAGGTGGACTTGGTTTTTTCCATTACTGTACTGACAGTCATAAAAACTTTCCTTATTCCCACGACTGCAGTTCAAACCATGTGTGCACGTATTTAATAAGGCCAGTCAAGTGTGATATGTTAAAGTGGAAATAAAGCATTAAGGAACTCATAAAATAAAACAAAGGGTTCAACCGGGCCTGTTTCCTTTTTACCATTATTCTAACTTTGCTATTTGCTTGCACATGCATTGCAGAGTCTTGTTTAACGTGCCTGCTGAACATGATTTTGTATTTCTCTTCCTCTGTGGATAGTGCTTTATTAACACATTTTTCTGCATCTGGTCCCTGAATTCCAACTTAACTCAATAATTCTGTAGCACATCTTGAGATCCTGGAAATGCAGCTATAAAATTGTTATCCCAAACAACTGTGAGATGATCTATGTTGGAAACACAAAGAAGTGGTAACCTGGAGTAATGAATCTTATAGCGAGCAAGATGCTAAAGCAAAAAAATGGCTTAAAGCTTGCCTCCTCTATAAATGCTTGAAAACTTTAACCTTTGTGTCAGAAGGGGAAGGAAATATTTTTGACAGCTTTAGGGAAACAAGCTTGATTTACGTGTAACTTGACCTGGATCAAGTACCTTGAGTGAAAACACAGAGTGATTGTAAATCTAGAGGTTGTTCATAGGTACTGTATAAGAAGACTGTCAATGCTACAGTAACTACAGGTCCTTCTCAAAATATTAGCATATTGTGATAAAGTTCATTATTTTCCATAATGTCATGATGAAAATTTAACATTCATATATTTTAGATTCATTGCACACTAACTGAAATATTTCAGGTCTTTCATTGTCTTAATATGGATGATTTTGGCATACAGCTCATGAAAACCCAAAATTCCTATCTCACAAAATTAGCATATCATTAAAAGGGTCTCTAAACGAGCTATGAACCTAATCATCTGAATCAACGAGTTAACTCTAAACACCTGCAAAAGATTCCTGAGGCCTTTAAAACTCCCAGCCTGGTTCATCACTCAAAACCCCAATCATGGGTAAGACTGCCGACCTGACTGCTGTCCAGAAGGCCACTATTGACACCCTCAAGCAAGAGGGTAAGACACAGAAAGAAATTTCTGAACGAATAGGCTGTTCCCAGAGTGCTGTATCAAGGCACCTCAGTGGGAAGTCTGTGGGAAGGAAAAAGTGTGGCAGAAAACGCTGCACAACGAGAAGAGGTGACCGGAACCTGAGGAAGATTGTGGAGAAGGGTCGATTCCAGACCTTGGGGGACCTGCGGAAGCAGTGGACTGAGACTGGAGTAGAAACATCCAGAGCCACCGTGCACAGGCGTGTGCAGGAAATGGGCTACAGGTGCCGCATTCCCCAGACCTGGGCTACAGAGAAGCAGCACTGGACTGTTGCTCAGTGGTCCAAAGTACCTTTTTCGGATGAAAGCAAATTCTGCATGTCATTCGGAAATCAAGGTGCCAGAGTCTGGAGGAAGACTGGGGAGAAGGAAATGCCAAAATGCCAGAAGTCCAGTGTCAAGTACCCACAGTCAGTGATGGTCTGGGGTGCCGTGTCAGCTGCTGGTGTTGGTCCACTGTGTTTTATCAAGGGCAGGGTCAATGCAGCTAGCTATCAGGAGATTTTGGAGCACTTCATGCTTCCATCTGCTGAAAAGCTTTATGGAGATGAAGATTTCATTTTTCAGCACGACCTGGCACCTGCTCACAGTGCCAAAACCACTGGTAAATGGTTTACTGACCATGGTATCACTGTGCTCAATTGGCCTGCCAACTCTCCTGACCTGAACCCCATAGAGAATCTGTGGGATATTGTGAAGAGAACGTTGAGAGACTCAAGACCCAACACTCTGGATGAGCTAAAGGCCGCTATCGAAGCATCCTGGGCCTCCATAAGACCTCAGCAGTGCCACAGGCTGATTGCCTCCATGCCACGCCGCATTGAAGCAGTCATTTCTGCCAAAGGATTCCCGACCAAGTATTGAGTGCATAACTGTACATGATTATTTGAAGGTTGACGTTTTTTGTATTAAAAACACTTTTATTTTATTGGTCGGATGAAATATGCTAATTTTGTGAGATAGGAATTTTGGGTTTTCATGAGCTGTATGCCACAATCATCCGTATTAAGACAATAAAATACCTGAAATATTTCAGTTAGTGTGCAATGAATCTAAAATATATGAATGTTAAATTTTCATCATGACATTATGGAAAATAATGAACTTTATCACAATATGCTAATATTTTGAGAAGGACCTGTATTTGTATTTTCACTAATGTGTCCTGTTTGTATCTCAGAAGTAATTTTAACCTATGACTTACTGTTTTGTTTTTCATCTTCTTGTTAGCACAAGGCGCCATTATTGTAGATAATACTATGGGCCAGGGCTATACAACTCCACTCCTCACGGGCCAGTGTCCTGCATGGTTTAGATGTGTCTCTGCTCTAACCCAACTCATCAGATGTCTTTATTACCTTCTCAGCATATCATCAGGTTCTGTAGAGCCCTGGTTGTTTCAGGCAAAATCTAAAACATGCAGGACAGCGGCCCCTTGAAAACTGACTTTGGACACCACTGACATAGACTATTGCATGTCTTGCTTAATCTGTTTGAAGAGCTCATGCCCAAATTGACATTTCAGTTAAATAAAACACATTAGAAGCAGTTTAAAATATAAAACTATGTTTACTAATTAGAAAAATAATTACAAATTAAAATAGCTCTTTTTTATCCACAGTGAAGCCAGTTTGGGTCCAACTTCAGTCCTGCAGGTGTATATATAATTATTGTTTCAGCAATTGCCAATACTAGAGTGAGGGTACCAAAGGGAACTTGCCTCTCACAATATGGCGAATGCACTAATGTGTCATTTCTGCTGAACAATGTAGGCAATGCTGCGTCTGCTTTTTTATGTCTATGTTGTAAACTGTCCTTGCTGACAGAGTTGTGTAACTAGCGAGAGGACATTAATGCTTTTAGGAAGGTTAGGAGAAACTAAGCACCCATTAAATTAGATATATACAGGTAGAGATTGTTACTGATGTTTGAAAGCGATATTGTCCATTGAGACATCTCATTTTCAATATATATTTAATTTAAACGATATTGTCCATTGAGACATCTCATTTTCAATATATATTTAATTTAAACGATATTGTCCATTGAGACATCTCATTTTCAATATATATTTAATTTAAACGATATTGTCCATTGAGACATCTCATTTTCAATATATATTTAATTTAAGCGATATTGTCCATTGAGACATCTCATTTTCAATATATATTTAATTTAAGCGATATTGTCCATTGAGACATCTCATTTTCAATATATATTTAATTTAAGCGATATTGTCCATTGAGACATCTCATTTTCAATATATATTTAATTTAAACGATATTGTCCATTGAGACATCTCATTTTCAATATATATTTAATTTAAGCGATATTGTCCATTGAGACATCTCATTTTCAATATATATTTAATTTAAGCGATATTGTCCATTGAGACATCTCATTTTCAATATATATTTAATTTAAGCGATATTGTCCATTGAGACATCTCATTTTCAATATATATTTAATTTATCACTAAAACTAGTGACCCTGTTAACTTTATTCTGTTGCTGTGTTTCTAAGAACTAAAAGTGAATGACAAAAAGAGTCAGTTTCATCCATCACACATTAAACTTAATGAGCAAGATGTTCTCTTAAAAATCTAAGTGCTGTGTTGGACACCTGCTATTGTTATGATGATCTAATAAACAGTCTGTTAAGACTAATTTTCCAGCGGATGAGTGCTTGAAGGTCAGTCTACCAAACAGACTAAATATTGGACACTTTCCCTTGGCCCTCTAGCTGTTCCAAAACAGCTCGAATTCACTAACTCTCTGTTCACACATGATTAACACTAAAGTGTTCACATGCAGTAGGTTCTGGTATGAACCCAGCTGGGCAAGGACCCCGAACCTAACATCTCACTCACAAATGAGTCAAAGTAATCACTTACCACCTGTCTGCGGAGGTACGCCCCCATCAAACAGCCTCAATAACACACACACCCACACTTGCACACTAATGACAGACTGCTGCGGCTGCTCCGGGTCCACACAACGTCCACACGACGTCAGGCCCGCAGCAATTCGATGTCAGTGTTTTGTTTTTCCAGGCCCACACCCTGATGCCAGCTCTATTTATAGTCAAGACTCTTTAGGAGCTCACATACAAACACTAAAGCTAAGTATAAATGGGGACTCCAGACGTGTGTCAGCCCTTCTGGAACAATATTAGCCGCTGTTTATGGGGGAGGTGGACTGGAGTCAAATAAAATCACAGACTTTTCCCTGCATTTCAATGTTTTCGGCGTCTGCTACACTTACAGATGTGCTCATTGTTCTTTTTTTCCACAGCAGACAGGTTTTGAAGCATCACACACCAACACTCTCTCATCACAGCTTTCTGCTTCAGCTCTGTTTCTCACAATATTAAGCATTTACATTCTTTAAGTCAGTCAGACAGAAATAATGCATTTGTAGAAAGCTCTATATTTTACCTAAGAGTTACTCACTTTGTCCTAAAAAGCAAACTAATCACAAGGCTGCCCTCTATAGGATCTGTTGAAAAGCACTTTTCATGCAGATTAAACCAAAACGTAAGCCAACGAACGCAGCTTCTGGTTGTGCAGTTTAACAGCTGTGATGATTTAAATGTATTCTAATACCAGGGATGTATTCCTGGTGTTATGTTGTAATATTAAAACGACACAAATGTATTCACCTTTACTATTTCTTTGTCTTAATGTCAGTTCATCTTCAGTTCTTCGGGTTTTTGTTTTTTTTCACAGGTGGTCGCCTAACTTTGACCAGTAGCCATAAACCGGGCTTTCTGTTCCCAGTAGGAGAAACTCTGGTCCAGTACACTGCAACTGATGCAGCAGGAAACCGCCGCATTTGCAACCTCACCATAACTGTGCAAGGTGTGACTTAAAAATTTATTATTTTCAATGGGAATTATTATTTTTATTTTATTCTTTATAATTTAATTACATTTTTTAAACAAAAGTTTTGGACCCACTAAATTTTTAGGTCATTAATAAATATTGACAGGAAAACATTTTGATGACATTAAAACAATCAAAAAGCAAAATTAGACTAGATTTAAATAGTTATTTCTGTTTTCCAGGCCTACTTAAAATGTATAGGTGCATATCAATATATTTGAATCTCATTGCAAAATTTAAGATTTTCAGTCATTTAAATCACAAAATGACACCCATACATTATATGGATTCATTACACATACCTGGTGTCATGGCTAACAGCTAATGAAAGTTATTAGAAAATTAGAAAAAATATTACATAAGACCAATAAAAGAATATTTAATACAGAAATATAAGCGTGTCAAAAAGTTAGCAATGTACTTCTTCTTTTACATGAATTACTGCATCATTGCAGCGTAGCATGAAGGTGATCAGCCTGTGGTTCTGCTGAGGTTTTAAGGAAGGCTAGGTTGCTTTAACAGTGGTCTTCAACTTGTTTCTATTGTTGGGTCTGGTATATTTTGTCTTCCTCTTGTTCATACTTCATGGATTCATTGTGGGCTTTAGGTCAAGCGAGTTTGCTGGCCAATGTAGCACAATGATTCCATTATTATAAAAGCAGGTATTGGTGGATCTGTAAGAGTACCTTTGTGAACAGGTACCAGGTCCTGCTGCAAATGAAATCAGCATCTCCATAAAGCTTTTCAGCAGAATGAAGCATGATGTGATATGGATATATTTTATGTTTTGATATAAATGGTAAGTGTAGTTCCTTGTCTTGCCCAGGGACTACTTGTGACCAGCCGTATGTCCCAGTAAATGGAGAGTTCATCTGCTCTGAGGAAGAGGAAGGAGTTAATTGTACTCTACAGTGTAAAGAGGGATATAGCTTTGCTCAACATGCTGTACACAGCTACTTCTGTGCCTACAATGGTGTTTGGGAGCCGGCATACACTTCAGACAGACCAGACTGCTCATGTGAGTGCAGCACATGTTAAACTGCTGGGTTCTAGTCAAACTGCATATATGAAGTAAAATATTACTTTTACTTTTTTTTCTGTTTCAGTGAACCGTATAGCGAACAATGGGTTTAAGCCCTTTGAGATGCTGTTCAAAGCATCTCAATGCGATGATGCAGACCTGATCAAGTCGTTTGCTGGTGATTTTAATGCCAAGCTGGGGACCATGGTAAGGGGGAATACATACACACTCACAAAAACACACACCCAGTATGATTAACTGTGTTTTCCCTTTCCTCTATAGCTTCCCACTATTTGTAGCAGTGATGAAATCACCTGCAAACTGGAGGTCATGTCCCAGGGTCACTGTCTAGAGTACAACTATGACTATGAGAATGGATTTTCTATTGGTAGGTCTCCATCTAATAGATGTTCCTACTAATAAAAAACATCTAACCTTCAGTTTAAGTGAGGTTTTATCAGCTAATTTTTTTTCTTGCCTGACAAACAGCACCAGGAGGCTGGGCCAATAACTGGGGCTCTCAGGGTGCACAGGACTATGCCTACTTTGAGTCAGGCTTTGCCACAGGGACCCGGCAGCTCCCAAGTCGCCAGCAAGATGGCAGCATGAGACCTCACCAACGCACCAAGAGGCACCGAAAGATCAGAGGTCCAACCAGAGACCACAAGATCCAAATTTATTTCAACATCACAGGTAGAACAATTATCTGTGTGTTAAGATGGGCTGTGTTATAATATTCAATTTGATTACAAATAGATGAGAATAGACAGCCTTATGACATGAAAAATCAGACACAATGTCTTTGTTGGGAGAAGCCTGGCTTAGGCAGTGGTAGTTTTTCCAAATTGTGTGAGTCCGTCATCAGAGAAAATAAAGAAGCTCATCAATGAACGGCTAAAATCTCATTGCGCTCTGAGCCCCCCTGGCAGCAAAGGGATCTCACCATGTAGCTGCAATTAACAAGCCAGGCTAATGTCTTAGCATTTAAATAATTAAATTATTGTTTGTTAAAAGTAAAAAAAGAATTAAGAAACACACCAGATTCAGGGCCCTTGCATATAGAGACCAGTGTGAGAAACACGCACACTTCAAAATTATGTAAACATGCTGGTTACTGAGACCGAGCCACACTGAGTTTTTAGAGTCAGAATTTAAAAGCTAAAGGCTTTTTGTCTGAGAGAATCCCTGGCATTGTATTGAGCCGGGAGGAGGAGGAAAACTGTAAGCAATTATACAATTGTCACAGTGCAACCCTGAAAAATGATTTTTAATGAGAAATGTAGATTTGGGTTTTGGGTTCCTGATTCCTTTCAACTGCACTTGCTAAAATAAGCTTAGAGAAATCTCTCATACTTCCCCACTCAGCATGAAGGCTGAATCGGATGGTGTATATGCAGAAACCTCCAGTAGTGATGGGGAAATATCCTGCACTTCAAGGAATATATATGTTGAAACCATCTTGGAAACCCTGGAGACAATTAGATGGTCTAAAAGAGAGCTAAATCTCAGAGGATAGTAATTTCTATATAGAAAGCATTTTGTGATAGAAGGCTCTACTGGCAAAGATGTCGGCATTTAAAGGTTTATTTGAAGTAGATTTTATTTCAATTGTCTCTGTATGTCAATGCATTAATCTTTGGCCATTCTCCCAGCAAGCATCCCTTTGCCCCTGTCGAGGAATGACTCAGTCGAAGTGGCCAATCAGAAGAGGCTTCTGCGAACTCTCGAGCAGCTCACCAATCGTTTGAAACGAACACTGGCGAAACAGCCATTGTCCAGTTACCATATATCTTCAGAGATGATCGTTGCTGACCCGAAAACGCTTGAGGGCAAAAAGGCCTCGCTATTCTGCAGGCCAGGCTCAGTGCTCAAAGGCAGAATGTGTGGTAAGGTTAAAAAAACAAGTATTCCAACTTAAATTAATTTACAACATGACTCATAATGCTGTAAAAGATTCATGTTTTCCAGGAAGTCACTAAGTTTAAGCTTTTTTGCAGTTCAATGTCCAGTGGGCACATATTTTTCTCTGGAACACAACGAGTGTGAGAGCTGCTGGCTGGGGTCCTATCAGGACCAGGAAGGTCAGCTGGAGTGCAAGTCCTGCCCAGAAGGAACATCTACAGCCTATCTACACTCCCGCAGCATCACTGAGTGCAAAGGTGTGTTTCTTAGACATGAGAACCAACTTAAGGCTTTGTATTTTTTGTATTGAGTTAAATTAGTTAAAATTACTTAAGGTAAAGCTTTTGCTGTTTGGTTGATGGTGTGATACGTGTGTCTGCAGGGCAGTGTAAACCTGGCAGTCACTCCCTGAATGGGCTGGAGATCTGTGAGTCCTGCCCGCTGGGTCACTTCCAGCCTGGTTATGGTGCCAGGAAATGTTTAGTCTGTCCTGGTGGAACATCCACAGTCACCAGAGGAGCCGTGGATGAGACGGAGTGTGGAGGTGATGCAGTCTGATAATGCTAGCACACTTTGTAGCTTTATAAATCTTCAATTCTTTAGAGTTTGTCTTGCTTTTCTGTGAAATGTTTTTTGCTTTTTTTACAAATCCGTCTTGGTAAAATATATAAATGTTTTTAAATATTCACATTAAGCTTCAATGTGGCTTTTCTTAGTTTTTCCACAATCCTGAATTTCCTTGTTCGGTGTTTCTTTCCTCTTCCACTGATAACTCTTTTGTAGTTCCCTGCAAGGCGGGTCATTTTTCTCGCACTGGTCTGGTTCCCTGCTACCCGTGTCCAAGAGATTACTACCAACCTGATCACGGACGCTCATACTGCCTCTCCTGTCCTTTCTATGGGACCACCACAATA
Organism: Girardinichthys multiradiatus; assembly: GCF_021462225.1. Lineage (NCBI taxonomy): Eukaryota > Metazoa > Chordata > Actinopteri > Cyprinodontiformes > Goodeidae > Girardinichthys > Girardinichthys multiradiatus. The sequence goes on from NC_061807.1 coordinate 31,107,058, forward strand.
ACCGGGGCGTCCAGCATACAGCACTGCTCCAGTGAGTCTCCCTGACCTAATAGGTTCCCTTCAAATGATAAAACCTTGTTATATTTTTTATTTTATGTAGAGAATTGTTCTACTTTTTTGACAAGTCAACAGACACTTAATTTTAACTATTTAAAGTTGAGACACATACTTATTTTTCAAAATGCAGTTGAAATCAGATGGTTTATTTGTGTATTAACTGAGATCAAAGCTTTCTGATTTTTTAACATACAACAACCCCTCGTGGAGTAAAACAAAAACGCTGCCACAACCGTTCTTCACAGTTGGGAGTTTGTTTAGGAGTTGATTCTCACAATTTGCTCCAAAACATATTCACCTCTGGGACACAGAATCTCCTTCCTGAACAGCACGATGGCTGATTATCCTTGCTTATGCTCGTTTGAACAGATGAACCTTCAAGCAAATGAACCAGACTTGTGGAGGTCCACAGTGTCCTTCCTTATATTTTGGCTGGTTTCCATTATGTCACACAAGGAAGCAGAGTCTTTGAGGTGTTGACTTAAAACGCATCCACAGGTGTGCCTCTGTTTAACTCAGATATTGCGAGTTAACTTGAATAGAAGCTTACAAAGCCATGACTTCATCATCTGGGCTTTACTCAGTTATTTAAAGGTATAGTAATCTTAGTGCATGCAAACATGCATGTGGATTATTTTTGTAATATTTTAAAGAGGATTTGATCATGTTGCCTTCACTCTTCATGGGTTAAACCTTTTCCACAGTGTTAGGCTAACATGTGACTTATATTACCTCTCTGTGGGACAAGCCAAGTTACGTCAACACTGCTGTAAAGGAACTGCCTTGTGTCAGCCTTTCCCATGTCTAACACCACTTGTGTGGTGGCTGATCTGTCTTTTGACAGCTCAATCCAATTGGAAACAGGATTACTGAGCAGGATCAGGGGACATGGTAATAATAAGGTTTTTATTGCTGTGAAGCAATAGAAAATAAACCGCACTGCATGCTTAAGTGCAAGAATGAACAGTGGTTAGAGCAAAGTGCCAGTTATGAATTTAAATACAGGCATTTTTCCTGCTTGTCTGCCAGGCTTGTAGCTAATGACAAGTTCTTTTTTATGGTAGTTTTGTAGATTTTTGCATTAGTTTGACAGCATAGAGTAAAAAGGAGTTTATCATAGAGAGCAGGTACAGGGGTGACGTACTGTAAAAGGGGGAATTCACTTTTGGCGCTACTTCAGTGAGTTCTCTCTGCTTATGTCTTGTGTTCTCTGGGTGTCATTGTCAGGTTTTGGCTCAAGCTTCCTCGCAAAGGAAGAGAGTGTAACTGCTGCTCCAGAAGTGGAGGTCAGTGAGGAATACCAAATCAGCAGTCAGGTGATTATTCATCTTTTCATCTTTCACTCTGTCTCTTATCTTGGCGCATATGTTGATATATCTAAAAAACATGATTTAGGTGGGTCTAAGCGTGAAAAAAATGGAGTGTATTTCGTTAAGTATCCAGTCCTGTCTTTTCTTAGAAGTTTGTGTGTTGCTTACGATGCAGCCCTGTTTTTATAGCATGCATTAGGGTGAAGAGTGTAACATGTACAATGTACTATGTTAGGGTGAAATTAATTACATTTGTGAAGTCACAATCATGGTTTTGTTCATACTTAATTATCATCTGTCCACCTGGGGATGAAAGTTCCTATGTCTAAATCACCGTCAGCAACCTTTTCAATTCAAAACGCGCTTTACCCCTACATAAATGTATATATATATCTTACATAATTTATTGTGTACGTTTGATGCTAACTAACATAAAATAACTTTAAAAAAAGCCTTGCTGTCATGATGGGGTTTAGGGTCGGACCAAAGTGCAGACAAGAGCTTGGGAGGCGCGTCTGAATTTATCCTCGTTTTATTTAGAGGTTGCAAGGTGAGAGCAAAATTGTAGCAAAACACACTGCAGGTACGAAGCAAGAGTACAGTCCAAACTTACATGAACTCTGCAGGTTACTCAAGGCAAAAACGTAGCATAGTTTCCAAACTAAGCATAGACAAAGCATAGACATAGTAGGGAACAGGGTAGTGACAAACAGGAACCAGTCACAAACAATGACACAAAACCAACTAATATACTGAGGGATAACAAAGGGCAGGTAATCAAAGAAAACAGGGAACAGGTGAAACAAATACAAAGACTGAGCATGGGCAAAGTAACTAATAAACAGAAACACAGACCAAGCAAACCTATAGACAAAGATAAATAATCAAATGGGGAATAAGAAAACTAAAATAATAATGAACTAAAGCAAACAGAGAAACTAGAGGGAACATAGGAACAACAATAACAAGCCAAGAACAAACAAAGAACCCATAAAGAAAACCTGAATACAAAAGTAAACAAACCTAACCACACTGACTGAATTAACTGGAAAGGAAGCAGAAAATAAACTAGTAAACCAGAAGAGTGCAAAGGAACAATTTATCAGAATCAGAATCAGAAAAGCTTTATTGCCAAGTACGTTTTTGGACATACAAGGAATTTGTTTTGGCGTAGTCGGTGCAATACAGTACAAATTAAACAGTACAAACATATCTACAATATAATATAAATATAAGTGCACAGTTTTAAGTGAGTGAGAGTAAATATAGAGCAGTATAAGATGCAAGAGCAATACAACAGTGCAGGTGATCATTGTGCAAGTAAAGCAGGAGTCCAAGCTGAGCGTTAATGTAACGCATAGAGTTACAGGTTACAGGTGTCCTGTCAGCAAAAAAAGGGGGGGGTGTGGGGGAAAGGGACAGTGTCAGTGTGGTTTCCGGGCTTTGTTAACCAGGCTGGTGGCAGATGGGAAAAAACTGTTCTTGTGGCGTGAGGTTTTGGTCCGGATGGACCGCAGCCTCCTGCCAGAGGGGAGAGTCTCAAAGAGTCTGTGACCGGGGTGGGAGGGATCAGCCTCATAATAAAACACGCAGATACTAAAAGAGAGATTAAACTAGAGAATTCAAGGAAGACAATGAACTATAATAATTACCATAACAATAATACCAATAATGAACCATACTAGGCCATAAGAAAAACATAAAGAAACCTAAGAGGAAAAACACTAGGAGGCGGTAGAGGGAGCAGAGGAACTAAACAAACATGACTACAAAAACCCAAATAGAAACATCTAGACAAAATAAACCATCACAAGAGGCAATAAAACAAAGTCCAAAACGTCACACCGTAACACTTGCACCATTTTTGCCTTTCTCTTGCAGACATTCTACGCAGATAAATACATAAAGCATACAGAAAACCAGCTAAAACCACCCTTTCCTGTTGCCATTATAATTGCAAACATTGCTCTTTTTTTACGAGCAAACGTTGAGAGGCCAAAAACTTTAATGTGGCTCAGAGGTTGTAGGTTCCAGACCCCTGGTCTATACATAGTCATGACTGTCCCCAGGTGGTCAAATAATTCATAGCTGAATTTATCAGAAAATACACTGTACTACCCTGCCATAGATGCCGTCTAAAGCATTCAGAATGCAGAGGTGAGTGAATCTCCTTCAGTGCAGACAGTGTCTGCATGTCGTAGCATGAGGTTATTAATAAACAAATTTCTGTTGTGTAGGATTTTTTCAAATTCCAACAGCGATGGTAACTATGTGCAGTATATTTCGTCTCTCTATGTTGCAAGGCTTATACCATGATATTTTCTGACACCCAAAAAAGTTTGTAGCACCCAGGTTTAGCTGGAGATCAGATTGCATATGCCACAGTATGAGATGCATAGAGAAGAGTTGGTGGAGCGTCGTTTACCTAAAGCTCTTTGTTTATATGCCAAACAAATGTAAGGCGCATATGGAATAGTGTGACAGGGGTGTAACAATAGTTAGAACATTTAAGGAAAATATATATTAATAAAGAAACAGTTTCAACCATAAATATTCCTTAAATTAAACTAAAAATGTTATTTCTTCAGGTTTTCCATGAGTGCTTCCTGAATCCCTGTCAGAATAAGGGAACATGTGAGGAGGTTGGAGCAGGATACGTCTGCACCTGTATGCCTGGCTTCACAGGTAAATCCCACTCGCTAGTTATCAACTGTAGTTGTTGTACGTCACAGCTATGAGGTCAATGTCAACCGCTGATATTTCTCCTACAGGTGCAAAGTGTGAAGTCGACATAAACGAATGTGACTCTGCTCCCTGCCAGAATGGAGGCCTGTGTAGGGATGGGATGGGAGACTTCCAGTGTCAGTGCAAACCTGGCTTTTTGGGTATAAAAGCTGTCAATTTGTTGTTACTAAAAAAGAGACACTGACACTTTGAAGGTTATGAAAGACTTTCTGTTTGTCTGATTCAGGCTTCCTGTGTGAAGGTGAGATAAATGAGTGCATCTCCTCCCCATGTCTAAATGAAGGTGTGTGTGTGGACGAAGTCAATAAGTTCACCTGCAGCTGTGCTGACGGCTACACAGGTTAGTCCTAGAGATGTTTCAATGGCAATCAGATGGTTTTTATTTTCAGTTTATAAAGATGTTCTGTATTTCTCTCAAAAAACCATTTGAATTTTAACAGACCAATCTGCAGTGTCATGCTCATCAGAAAATTTCATAAACTTTTGAACTAATTCATCTTGTGGGTCAGTGGCAGATTTTGATGTGGGCCAAATTAGCGTTTGCTGGGGCGCAAAAACACAAAATAAAAAATCGTTTCTGTCCATTGCTCCTTAAACAAGTTTTTTATTGCTTGTATTTATTTGTAGTCAAGAAGGAGTTGGTACTCCCTGCTTGTAACTGAGCACAGAGAGCCTATTTTAGGCTCCTTGTGTGGCAAACACACCATTTTATCCTGGCTGAGAATTTAGATAATTTCCTACATTTTGATTGTTTGAGGGGCTGTAGAAGGAGAGGCTTGCCAAATGTAACATTTTCCATGAACTGCCACTGCTGTGGGTAATAATTTCTAACATTAATGTCACATTTCCACAGGCTCTCGCTGTGAACTGGAAATCAACGAGTGCCTGTCGAGCCCGTGTTTGAATGGAGGTGTGTGTGAAGATTGGACGGGAGGTTACAGCTGTAACTGTGCTGTTGGGTTCTCTGGGGATCGCTGTGAGATCAACACGGATGATTGTTACAGCTCTCCTTGTCTCAATGGAGGCTCATGTATAGATGCTGTTAATAGTTTCAGGTAAAAAATATGTTATGATAGTAGCTTTATGACTGGTTGCAGCTGTGCTTAAAAACTAAGAAGGACCAGAGTTTTAAATAAAGCTGTTGTACATCCCTATCCCCTCCTACACTGGCTAAGGTGTGAGTGTGTGGAGGGCTTTCAAGGCAGGCTGTGTGAGGTGGATGTGGACGAGTGCACTCCCAACCCCTGTGTGAACGGAGCCAGCTGCTTTGATGGTCTGGGGTCCTACACCTGCCGCTGCCTCCCTGGGTTCAACGGATCCAGGTGTGAGACAGGTACTACTGTATGGGAGAGATGCTTGATCACCATGGCAACAGTAGGAGAGAGAAACACAGCATGAAATATTTATAACAGACTGACACCCTACCCAGTGATTTAAAAGCACCCTGTGCTGAACCTGGGATGCTTGTAATTCACAACGGTGGAGAATTCTAACTTGTCACAAAACTAGATTTCAAATGGTGAAAACTCTGGTAGCAATCATGTACATAATGTAATTTATATTTTGGGTTTTGACCGATATTGATACTCTAAAGTCCATGGGTGCATGCCAGCACTTCCATTTCTTCCAACAACTGTGTCACTAGAATAGCCTGCTTTATATTAGCAAGCCAGATAGTCGTTGTGTAAAACATTGCTGCTGTCAGAAGATGCAGCAGAAAATCGCATTTTTCTTTGCATAATCAGATCGAGTTTTGATCACGAGGGTTTAACTGCATTACAAGCTGTTAAAATGTTATTCTGAGGACACAGTTGGTCATGCCATTCACACTCTAAGCGTGTCTACAGTTAATGTTTTCACAACAATATGTTGTTTGGCTGTAAAAAGTCAGTTAAAGCTAATGCCACAAGTGTTGTGGTTGGAAGGGAAGTTAGAATATTAATATACATTCTCTCGTTAATTTGACTCAGACACTGAGAATAAAAAGTCAGTGCTAGAGCTAAGTATTTTGGGTTAGCATTCAGCAGGAACATTTGGAGAGAGCTGTTATTGGTTTGTTTTATAAAGCAATCTGTGGATGTTTGGTGCTGATAAATTAAAAGTGAAAGTGACAGGAAACACATGTTCTTCCCACCAAAACTTTAGGTTTACAAACAACATCCCTTGTCACCTTGATGGTCTGACTGCTCACTTATCTAGAGGTATCTGTCACCAACTGTGTCTAAAAACCGCTGTCCTTGTTCCTCAGCCTTGAGTTGTTTTTTCTCTTGAAGCCGGGTTTCAAATCGTTTCTTATTCCTGGGACCAAAACCAAAGGCTATTTCTGTCAGTAAAGTGTGTCTTAAAATTAATTAACTGATTTAAAACACAATTAAAAAGTTGATTCTGATTATTTACATATTTGCCCTTTAAAGGTCAGTTACACTTGTTTATTTTTCGTTTTTGAGCATGCTGTTTGTAAGCATGCATTTATCTTTAGCTGGTAAATCTCATTACAGTATAAAAATCCCATGTTTAATGCAGATGTAGCTTATAGAAATGGCTTGTTTTATAATTTTCTTGTGTGTCCTCCCAGAGATGTCCTCTGCCTTCAACCTGGACTTTGAGGTGTCTGGTATCCATGGTTATGTGATGATGGATGGAGTAATGCCAGCGCTGACAGAAATCACTTGCACCTTCTGGATGAAGTCAACAGACACCACTAATTATGGCACCCCTGTTTCCTACGCCGTAGAAGGCAGCGACAATGCTTTCCTTTTAATAGACTACAATGGGTCAGAATTGCAGATATATTTGGAAGAAGAATCATTATAAACACCTTCATCATTTCAAGTGTTTGATTATCTTCAACAGTTGTTTTTTCGTCTGATTTGCCTGCAGATGGGTGCTTTATGTGAATGGTAAGGAGCGGATTACTGACTGCCCTGCTGTAAACACGGGTCAGTGGTACCACATTGGTGTGTCATGGAGGAGCTGGGATGGCGATTGGAGGATTTACATCAACGGGAAGCCCTCAGATGGAGGCAAAGGCCTGTCAGTCGGCACCACTATCCCAGGTGTAGTGCTATCCTCAGCCTGGACTCTCTCCTGTCACCGCATTTATTTTCTGGGAAGATGTGTGCTCCCTGTGAAGTCATTAACCTCTGTGCTACTTTTGCTGTGCAGGTGGAGGAGCTCTCGTTTTAGGTCAGGACCAAGATCAGAGAGGTGAGGGCTTCAACCCAGTTGAATCTTTTGTTGGCTCCATCAGTCGGCTCAACATCTGGGATCGTGTTCTTACTCCACAACAGGTAAAAATCACAATTTCTTTCTTCCATTGTCACTCTGATCCAGAGTAGGTTTTAGCTGAGTTTCAGTGTTGTTTATGTGGTCAGTACTTAAAGTTAATATTCTGTCACAAATTGAGTAAAATACAAAATCTGCTGTTTCATGTTTTAACTTTGAATTATGTATAATTAAATTAGTATTTTTATGAATAAACAGATTAAGGTCCTGGCCAGCAGCTGTCCAGCTTCCCATGTGACACACAGAGGAAACGTCCTGGCTTGGCCTGACTTTCTTAATGGGGTGGCAGGCCGAGTCAAAGTTAACCTTAACAGTATTTTCTGTGCTGGTAAGAGAGATTCACCAAGTACTTTGCTGTAGTTTTAGAGAGCTCCTTATTCATGAAACCTGGTCTTAAGACACAACGGGTTTCTCTTTCTCCAGATTGCCCCAGGTTGGAGACTGCTGTGCCCCACCTGCACGCCTCCAGCGTGGAGGTAAGCCCCGGTGCCCAGGTGCAGCTGTCCTGCGATCCTGGCTTTTACCTGGTTGGGGAGCCAGTGCTGCAGTGTCAAAACAAGGGAGAGTGGAGCCACCCACTTCCAATCTGTAAAAGTAAGGCCCAAAACTGAACAGTTCTGCTTTAGAGTGCAAATAGTTATCATAGTTAGTCATAATGTAAGACCTGAAGCAGCTAACAAAATGCATGAATGGTAAATGGATCTGGACAAGAGGCTTATAAAAATTATAGTAAATACAGTTTTTATTAGCTTCAGAACTACTATATTTGTTCACATAATCCCAAAGTCAGAGTCTCTTGGGTGCCAATAAATGTGAAGCTGCAGTGTAACTTGTTTTTTTAATTAGAAAAAAATAAAGATTCAACAATGACCAATTTACCATGCTGGAAGCAGAAATCGTATGATTAGTGTGTTAATGTATATTCATCTCTCTGTGCGTGTTACAGGAGTGTCGTGTGGACCTCCTCGTCCTCTGGAGAATGGCTTGTACCAGGGTTCAGATTTCCATGCTGGCAACTCTGTGGTCTATCAGTGTAATGCTGGCTTTTACCTGCTGGGAGACACCAAGGTGCACTGCAGCAATAGCGGCAAGTGGGGAGGACATCCGCCCGCCTGTCTGGGTAAAAAGACACAGCGTTCATCTAACGCTAGCAAAACTGAGAAACAACAACATATCAGATGCATCCTGTATTTCTTCATGTGCATGTGACTGTGTTTGTGTTCAGATGTGGATGAGTGTGCCCTGGGGTCTGACTGTGACAATCATGCCAGCTGCCAGAACACGGACGGCTCGTACATCTGCACCTGCATTCATCCGTACACCGGAGACGGCAAAAACTGCACAGGTACAAAGCACCACAGCATTCCTGTTTATTATTATTAAATAAAACTCTATGATGTTTTCCTGATGTTACTTCTTATGTAATTCATCCTAAATAAACACAGTGATTATGTGTTTTCAGAGCCAGTTAAATGCCAGAACCCTGGGTCGCCAGAGTTTGGTCACAGAGATGGCAGCAGCTTTCTGATGGGCAGTGCAGTGGTGTTTGGTTGTGATAACGGCTATGAGCTGATTGGCTTTTCGCGACTCCATTGCCTTCATTCAGGAACCTGGGACAATCCTGTTCCTTACTGCAGAGGTGAGAGCTTAGGTTATCAAACATTAACCTTCTTTCTGTCACTTTAAAAAGGTTAACATTACTTAAGTTAAGCTCAAAATGATTCATTTATGTTTGATTGATTTTATCACCATGTATCTTGTAACTGGAAGTAATATTTACACATTAGAGAGGCTCAGCAAGAGTGCCAACTTAAATTTGTAGAGGGAGCTAAAGACTAATGACTGAGAGACCTTTCAACTTTACAGGGTTGGAGTTTAAAAATACCAGTGGAAACATTCAAAACACTGATCAGCAATTATCTGAAGGGATTGATGCCTATAATAATATTTCTATTAATTATTGAGAAGGGTATAAATAACTGCTGCCAAAACATATATTTTTATTGATACTCCTTTTACATTATTTATCTTTTGAGAGACACCTGTCTTAGATCCTGTTAGACCATGCCAGGGTCAATGAATAATTTGGGGCTTCACTGTACATAGGTTATACAGATTAATAGTTTCATATCTCCTTTATTTTCATACCACTAGAGGGGGTATTGTCATCCTTAAGATAATAAAATGTCCGTTTATCCAGCTGAATGTATCAGTTTCTCAAAAAATTAAAGAAAAACAACAAAATAATGAACTTATTTAAGCATGAACATTTGCCAGTGTGAGTGCAATCATAAATAAAAAGCCAAGGCCCTCAACCTACCTGCAGTGTTGTAAAACATTACTGAATATTTTAAAGTTGTTTAGAGTTACAGGATAAAGTTCTGTCAGCTACTGTAATTTGTAACTCTGAAGACTCTATTTTACAGCTATGATTGTGTGGAATTTAGATTTGTGAAGCACTTCAGGAAATAGAAACATATTTTGTAAATTTATTATACATAGGCAAAAAGTAGAGATAAACAGCAACAGATACACATGTACTCTTTTTACAGTCTGTATTGTTTGTATTGCTTGAAGGGCTGATTACATGAGCAGCACTCTTTTTGTCCTGTTGTCTGGCCACTTCAGTGCCTCCATCTTGGCTCTAAGCAACAACCTTACGAATAGAGGAAGTGGAAGTGCCAGTCTGACGTATTCAGCCCATTTAGTCTCTGAATTTAAGCAGCTTGTCCCTTTAAATATTAACTGTAAGTGAAAATTGTTCATAAATGATGAAAGGCATCTTGGTGAAGGCAAATCTAATCAAAAACGTGTGTGTGCAGAGGCTCAGATATCTGAACATAAAAGTTGCAATTTCTTCATTACACAACATTTTGGTTCTAGTGAAATATTAAAACGTTAAAAAGCAGCAGGTATTAATAATCTTCCTATTGTTCCTCTGTAGCTCTCTCCTGCCCGACTCCATCTCTTCCTGAAAACTCTGTCATGACAGGAAACAACTTTACCTTTGGAAGCAAGGTGACTTTCAGGTACCATTTGCATCATGCTGGGTGTCACTGTGACAAGCGTCTTAAATTTAGTCGAAAAGAAAAATGAGTCTGCTTTTTGTTTCCCCTCAGCTGTAAAATGGGCTTCCTGCCACAGATCCCCTACGAGTTCCAGTGTCTCTCGACTCTGAGATGGAGTGGGACGCCGCCTGTCTGTTACCTGGTGACCTGCGGGGGGCCGCCAACTGTGGAGCATGCAAACTACGTCCTGGACACAAACACCTACCTCTCTCCTGTTAAATACACCTGTGTTGAGGGATACAGGTATGGATGAATTACAGATGACGTTTTGTCTTTTTCTTTGCAGTAAATTAGCAGTTTCATCATCTTCTACTCACCTGTGAAGACACATGTCTATACTCATTACTGTGTTGTTGCAAAGACCACAGGGCTCCATGGAAGTGGTTTGTGAAGCGACAGGCGAGTGGAGCCGACCCATTCCTCGCTGTGTGAGCATCCTGTGCAGTGAGCCGCCAGCACTTAAAGATGCAGTGATTGTTGGAGAAAACTATGAAGTGGGAAACAAAGTTCACTATGTCTGCAAAGAAGGGTGAATGTGGATCTCTTACCTCAAATCAAAACATAATTAGCAAAGAAGACATTTGTCTTTAAAATGTGCCTTAATGAGGGGACAAGAAAGGAGAGGTGCATAAACTGTTCATTGTTGCATCCACTCCACATACAAGGCCTTTCAAATATTTATACCCCTTAAACCTTTCCACATTTTGTCGTGTTACTATGGAAGCAAATCGTTACCATATTTCAAATGAAAAAGCATTTTCAGAAATGCTTTTTCATTTTAAGAATGTGGCTGCATTGTTTGACCCATAAATAAAATTAGTAATCAATCATCCTATTTGCATTTTCTTCTTCAAGACTGCTCATTCCTTCACTAAATTAAAATGAAAAAGAAAAAGACATTTGAGATTTTTTTTTTTAAATATGCCCCAGCAAATAGTTACCAGAATTCAATTTGAAATGTAAAATTTGAAAATGAAAAAGCATTTGCAGAAATGCTTTTTCATTTTAAGAATGTGGCTGCATTATTTGACCCATAAATAAAATTAGTAATCAATCATCCTATTTGCATTTGCATTTTCTTCTTCACGACTGCACATTTTATGCCATAATCAAAAAGAAAACAAAGCAGACATTGCTTTTTCGTTTTCGTGGTCTGCCCGCAAAGTACTGCCCAGAACTCGAAAACGAAAAAGCATTCCGAGCGACGGGCGCAGCAGAGTGACGTCAGCAGCCGCTCTTCCTCAGCTCCCTGCTGACCGAGCTACCCATCGTGTTCGGTAGGGGGCGCTGTGCACGTCTGTATTGCATTACATTGCAAACGTGCCGAGAAATTGATTGAATTGCAGCAGGGCGGAGCTCAATTTGTGGCAGTGGCAGGCAGAACTGGTAGTTCCGGTGGCAGGCTGTGGCATCCTTGTGGCAGCCTTATGGCCTGGGACATCCAGCGTGTTTTTAAGCATTTATTTATATTTTTCTGTGAGTGACAATTCAGAATAGCCGCTCATGCTCTATAATAAACCGGCTGTTTGTGCAATAAATCGTCATCCTTTCAACACGTCACACATACACATAGTGCTATTTATTTTCCATGTCAAGTAAATACAATCACCTTATGTTATGGGTCTAAAGCTGTTTATTAAACAATAATCAATAATGAAATCATTATGTAAAGGTAACAGGCTATAACAATAATGCCGATCATCAGCTTCCACAAAAACAGCGGCAACCGCATTGGCAAGCTTTTACGGCCGGTGTGGCACCTTTTGGCATCCACGCGGAATCCCGTGCCACCCTGCGGCAGGCTGTGGCAGATCCGGTGGCAGCTTCGGTGGCCTGCCACTGTGGAGCTGTGGCGGAACTACCAGTTCTGCCTGCCACTGCCACAAATTGAGCTCGGTCCTGCTGCAATTCAATCAATTTCTCGGCACGTTCGCACTGTAATGCAATGCAGACGTGCACAGCGCATCCTACTGAACAAGATGGGTAGCTCGGTCAGCAGGGAGCTGAGGAAGGGCGGCTGCTGACGTCACTCTGCTGCGCCCGTCGCTCGGAATGCTTTTTCGTTTTCGAGTTCTGGGCAGTACTTTGCGGGCAGACCACGAAAACGAAAAAGCAATGTCTGCTTTGTTTTCTTTTTGATTATGTCATAAAATGTGCAGTCGTGAAGAAGAAAATGCAAATGCAAATAGGATGATTGATTACTAATTTTATTTATGGGTCAAATAATGCAGCCACATTCTTAAAATGAAAAAGCATTTCTGCAAATGCTTTTTCATTTTCAAATTTTACATTTCAAATTGAATTCTGGTATCTATTTGCTGGGGTACATTTTAAAAAATAAATCTCAAATGTCTTTTTCATTTTAATTTAGTGAAGGAATGAGCAGTCTTGAAGAAGAAAATGCAAATGCAAATAGGATGATTGATTACTAATTTTATTTATGAGTCAAACAATGCAGCCACATTCTTAAAATGAAAAAGCATTTCTGCAAATGCTTTTTCATTTTCAAATTTTACATTTCAAATTGAATTCTGGTATCTATTTGCTGGGGTACATTTTAAAAAATAAATCTTAAATGTCTTTTTCATTTTAATTTAGTGAAGGAATGAGCAGTCTTGAAGAAGAAAATGCAAATGCAAATAGGATGATTGATTACTAATTTCATTTATGAGTCAAACAATGCAGCCACATTCTTAAAATGAAAAAGCATTTCTGGAAATGCTTTTTCATTTTCAAATTTTACATTTCAAATTGAATTTTGGTATCTATTTGCTGGGGTACATTTTGAAAAATAAATCTTAAATGTCTTTTTCTTTTTCATTTTAATTAAGTGAAAGAATGAGCAGTCTTGAAGAAGAAAATTAAAATGCAAATAGGATTATTGATAACTAATTTCATTTATGAGTCAAACAATGCAGCCACATTCTTAAAATGAAAAAGCATTTCTGAAATGCTTTTTCGTTTGAAATATGGTAACGATTTGCTTCCATATGTTACAACCACACACTTTAATGCATTTTATTGGAAATTTGTATAATAGATCAATACGAAATACTGTAGATCATAACTGGAGAAGTAAAGGGAAAAATGAAGACCAAGGACTACGGCAGACAGGTCAGGTTGGAAGTGGTGGAGAGATTTAAAGCAGGGTTAGCTTATACACGAAAATCTGTATGGCGAAAACCTAACTCTATGCACACACCCCAACCATAACAACTATTAGTTGTGCACTCTATAAATCTAGCCTTTATGGATAAGTAGCAAAAAGAAAACCACTATGGAGCTAATTAACAATCCTGGAAGAAAACTTGTTATAGGCTGCAAAAGTCACCATTGTGACTGAGGTGGAGGTTCACCTTCCAGCCAGAGAACAGTGTTAAAAATGAAACCAGAGCTACAACGGACTGGTTTGGATTCTACACCTTTTCCAATGATTTAATCTCTGCCCTTGTTGTATCGGTAGACAACACCAGTAGGGCCACGGGTCAAAAGGGACATAGGTCATTGTTGACTTGACAAAGTCGCTCTAGCCCACCCACCGGTTTGTAGCCTGCATTACGGGTAGTAAGCAAAATACATATTCTTGTGTTAGAATGGCCAAATCAAACTCTTGACATTAATCCAGTTGAGAGACTTGTACATTTTTAGCTGCTCTCCATCCAATCTGACAAAACTGTTTGAGCTATTTTGCAAATAAAAATAGAAAAAATTGCAGACTTTTTATGTTCACAGCAGAAAGAGACATACCCCAAAATATTTACAACTGATTTTGCTGCAATTGTTCGGGAAAGTATTGACCCAGGGTGCTGAATACAACACCACCCTTTTCAGAATATTTGTAAACAAAATTTAAATTTCTACTTCAAAATTAGTCTATTAAATAAAAATCCCAATACAATACACTAAAGTATGTTCTTGTAATGTGACACAATGGGAGAACCTTCAATGGTTATGGATACGTCTGCAAGGCACTGTAAGAAAAATTAAATCCATGTCCTTTGCTTTGTTTCATAGGTACACTCTGATTGGCCCAGAAACCAGAGAATGTCTAGCCACTGGCCAATGGAGTGAAGGCTTTCTGCAGTGTGTTCCTCGCTCCTGTGGCCCACCTCCCGCTATCGACCATGCCGTGCCCCATGAGACTCACAAGCTGTTTGGAGACACAGCCAGCTACTACTGCACAGATGGATACACTGCCAGCAACAACTCGAAGATGGTGTGCAGCGCTCAGGGTGTGTGGGTGCCCCCTGATGGCATGGAGGCCCCCCTTTGCATCGCAAACTTTTGCCTATGCCCACCTGAGGTTCCCCACGCGATTTTAGATTCAGTCAACAAACCCAAATATGCCAGCAACACTGAGGTGAGCTATAAATGTGAAGAGGGTTTCATGCTAAACACCACTGCCACGCTCCGATGCTTGTTAGGAGGGAAGTGGGAGCCTTCGCCATTTGAGATTGGCTGTGTGCCAGTAAGGTGCTCCAAACCTGAGAGCATCGATCGAGGGTACGTGAGAGGAACCAACTACAGCTTTGGAGCCGTGGTGGCGTACAGCTGTGAGACAGGGTACCTGATTCGAGGGGAGAAGAGGAGGATCTGCAAGGCTAATGGAGAGTGGGGAGGAGTTCTGCCCGCTTGTGTTCCTGTGTCCTGTTCCTCCCCACCCGCACTGCACAATGGATACATCCATGTTAGTAAAAAAGCAGAATGCACACGTTGATCCTTTTTTAACTGTTATATTCACAGCTGTTTATGTTTTGTTTCTCTTAGGTCAGAACTCGATACACCTTTAACAACAAGGTGAGATATGCCTGTAATGCAGGCTACAAGCTGGTAGGTGGGCCAGAGCGAATTTGTCAAGCCAACCGACAGTGGTCCAACAATGACCCTCCTACCTGTGTCCTTTTGACCTGCAACCCTCCTCCTGATGTTGTTCATGGATACTATAAAGGCTCTGCCTTCCGTGTGGGCAGCAAAGTGGAATATTTCTGTGATGAGGGTTATGAGCCGGGAAGAAATGCTGTCTGGACCTGCCTCAAGAACGGAGAGTGGGATCAGCCCAGTCCTCCACGCTGCTCTCCAGTCAAGTGTCCGGAGCCGCCTCTAGAGGAGAGCCACCTGGTCTTGAAGAGCCTGGACTCTGAATCTGGAACTGTGGAGTTATCCTGTGATGATGGCTTTGTTCTGGAGGGGGCTAACGTACTTCGATGCACTCCGTCTCAGGAGTGGAATGACACCTTTCCGGTGTGCAAGGAAGTTTTTTGTGGACCTCCACCTGAGGTGTCTTTTGGTGTTCCATCCAACCCCTATCCCCCATTTCCTTTCAGCTTGGCGGTCACCTACACATGCATGGGGGGTTTTACTTTCAGAAAAGAACACTCTGTGTCTTGTCTAGCCACTTCCCAGTGGAGCACTCCCTATCCAGAATGCATCCCAGTTGAATGTCCTCAGCCTGTAGAGATTTCCAATGGAATTGTTGATGTCCAGGGTCTGATGTACCTCAGTAAAGCACTGTATAGCTGCAAGACTGGATATAATTTAGTGGGAAACTCCACTGTTCTTTGTGGAGAGAGTGGTGCATGGATTGGTGTGGTCCCTTCCTGTCGCCCAGTAGAATGCTCCATTCCTAAACAGATAGCCAGGGGGAAAGTGGTTTATACAAAACTCCAGTATGGTCATAGTGCCACCTACTCCTGCCACCGCGGTTTCCAGCTCCACGGCCCAGAGACTCTAAAGTGCTTGGCTGATGGGGAATGGGATTCAGAGCTTCCTGTCTGTGTCCAGATATCATGCACTCTGCCCCAACCAATCGAAAATGGTTTTGTTGAGGGTCAGGATCATAGTTTTGGTGTCACTATTTTCTACAGCTGTTTCCCAGGGTTCCAGCTTGTTGGGCAGGATCATCTTACCTGTGAGGAATCTGGCTGGTCTAGTTCGGTTCCTATGTGTGTACCCTCAGACTGTGGACTGCCTCCTCATATTGACTTTGGGGACTATGTCAGAGTGATGGACTTGACTGCTGCTCCTAAAGACACCATACCAGCTTCTTCCTTAGACTTAAACTTTCTTCATGAGACACTGATTGAGTATCGCTGTCATCCAGGTTACAATATCAGCAGGCGCACCAGGCTGGTGTGTCAGGATGACGGAGGCTGGAATGGGACAGCCCCATCATGCATCTCAGCAGAGTGCGAAACACCCAGCAATCCAGAGCATGGCATTGTAAATGTGACTACTTCTCCGATTGGCAGTGTGGCCAGTTATGCTTGTGAGGAAGGGTATGAGCTTGTGGGAGAGCCTGTAAGACGGTGTGTATCAGGTCAACTTTGGACCAGTGACGCCCCAGTTTGTCGACCTGTATCCTGTGGCGATCCTGGTGTTGTTGCTAATTGTACAACCCACGGGAGGGAATTTGTTTACCCTGAAGTTTTGAACTTTGAGTGTTATCCTGGATTTGTCCTAAAGGGTACGGACACCATTGCTTGCCAGGCAGACGGAAAGTGGAATGGACAAAAGCCACGCTGTGAGCCACTGTCCTGTGGCCCCCCAACAGTACCTAGTGACATCACTGTTCAAGGAAAAGAGTACACCTATAATAAGGAAGTTGAACTGAGATGTCAACCTGGTTTCATCGTAAAAGGAACATCTAGAAGTGTTTGCCGGGCTGATGGCACCTGGAGCCATGGTCACCTTTCTTGTGTACCAGCTCATTGTGGAAAGCCCTCTTCCATACCCCATGGCCATGTGATAGGGTCAGAATTTGGTTACAACAGCAAAGTTAAGTATGAATGCGATGAAGGATTCAAGCTCAATGGAGAACCTACACTTTTTTGTCAGTCAGATGGATTGTGGGACAAACCCCCACCCCGATGTGACATCATTAGCTGCGACCCACCTGAGGACATCAGTCACGGCTTTGTGAATGGCTCAGGGTTCAACTATAACAATGTAGTGGAGTACGTCTGTTTTGAAGGATATGAGGTAGTTGGCGATCCCATCTTGCGGTGCTCGGCTCAGGGACTCTGGGTGGGTTCTGTTCCTCAGTGTCAACCCTGTGCCTGTTCGCCACCTGAGGTTCGATTTGGGATGGTCACAGGCACTGGCAAAGCCTGTGGAGACCGAGTGCAGTTCAGCTGTGATCAGGGCTACAAACTGCTGGGTCCCTCTCAGGCAGTATGTGATAAGGGAGGAGTGTGGAGCCCCGGGGTGCCAGTGTGTGGCAGGGGGAGATGCAGTGTTGCCCCACCTGAGGCCCCCAATGCAGTACTACAGGGTGGTATAGCTACCTTTCCTGAAACAGTCACATATAAGTGTCGACTGGGCTACCTGCTGAAAGGGTCCCCAGTGCTCTCCTGTGGAAGAGATGGCAGATGGGGGGAACCGAGAATCCACTGTGAGCCTGTAAGCTGTGGAAAACCACCTGTGGTAGCCCATGGTCAGGTGGTGGGAGATGTCTTCACCTTCCCTAACCAGGTCACATACAGGTGAATACTCATCTGACTTCTGTAGTCTGGTTAAGAGTATTTATTTTTACAGAAATGACAGACATGAGAAATGGGGATGGAATGAAATCTTGCTATATTAAAACTTCACATTGTTTCTTGTCAAAGTAAAGTCTGCCTTGTGAAGTATTACCTAGTTGCTGTAGTAGCAGGAAACATGCAGCAACCCAGATATAAATAGATTACTTATTAAAAGGTGTGAAAACTCCTTCCTCGTTATTGATATTTATAGCCAGGCATAATAGAGTTTAATCAACCTAAGTTTTTAATACCTTTAAAGCTGCAGTAGGGAGTTCTGAGAAAACTGTAGACTTAGCCTTAAAATTTAAACAAGCACATCTCACAGGTCCCTCCCCCTTGCTCTCTGCTGTGCTACAGCCCTCCCTCCACAGCTCTTCCCTCACAGCGGAGCCTGCCGTGAACGCACAGTTTGCTTCATCATCGGTCAGCAGGAGCCACTCAAGAAATTGGCAGTTGTCCTCTAACGTTAGGTTGTTTCTCTGCCATTAAGAAAGCTGCAGCATACTGCCAGTATTTGGCTTGAACGACGGTACCCACTGTGCAGGGGAGGGGTGTGAGCAAAGCTTACACGAGCATGATTGACACTGCTAAGACATTCCTCCTGGCTCTGATTGGTTGTTTCTGACCGGGAGCGGTGTATTTCTGCAAATTGCAGTAGGACCACTGGGAGGAGCCAGAGGAGCTTGATTTTTTCACAGATTATCTGTCTCACATTCTACAGTCAGGACATAGTGACAGTTTGAACAAATATGTAAAACATACGTTTTTACAAAAGTTACCTACAGGAGCTTAAAGGAATTATCAGTCGCATACTGAAAACACCAAGAATTGTATATGATAAATGATTAGACATGCATGTAAACTGCATCCAATGAACTAGTTTTACCTGTACTGAATCATGCTGTCTGTCTTAACTTCTCTCGTAAGTGGGAGCTTAAATCTGGAAATAGCGCCTCACCTAAGTTAAACATGTTCTGGTTTCAGTACAAAAAAATAGACTTGCTGTTTGTTTAGGTGCTACCTTCTATTAGCAATACAGGACCAGTAACAATATATTTCTCTCAATATTATGTGTTTAAACATTGAAGGAACATATGTACAGTCCAATGTGTGGCACAGGGTTAATATAATAAAAAAGGTCAGAGTTGAATAGTTTCTACTTATAATTTTCCCTCACTAAGTTTCATTTGTGCAACATCCATATTGGATACAGAACTCTAGGCTGCTCTGTGACCTCCGACTTTCCCAGTCAGATTCTGACTTGGAGGATGTTCTTGTTATTTTGTCCAGCTGGGAACTCTGATAATTTGTTCTCCAAGTCCTAAGAGAACCAATACTCTACACTGATTACAAATGTATAACACAGTTTGTCATTATGAACCATTTCTCTATTTGTAAAAACATAAAATGGGAATTCTTAGTTTTTCCTAAAATATTGCTAAAATCTTTTACCTTTCTCATAAATCCAACAGTGTCTTGCTTTGTGAACCGGATGCATTGTTACAATTCTACTAACTGTATCGCCTCCTTTCTCTAAATTGGCATAAAAAATATTTTTTCTTGTATATTTACTGCGCTCCAGATGTGAGGATGGATATGAATTGGCAACAAAAAGAGCTTCTCTTTCCTGTCAGAGTGATGGCACTTGGTCCAAACATAGCATTCAGTGCCTCCCCGCCCCATGCCTGCTACCCAACAACATCTCCATCTCCCATCTGCGAATCAGCGGGAGGGAGCTCACTCCTGTCGGGGCCACCATCACCCTCTCATGTCCTACTGGCTTCTACCTCCAGGGGTCAGCATTAGCAGAGTGTCAGGTAGGAAACAGGATTGTTAATGATGTTTCCTTGCTGAACACCTCGGTTTCCTAGTTAATAGCAAAATTAAAGCTTCAAACATTATTTAAATATGTGTACTTTCAAAATTCCTTATATGGTTATTTAAAAACCTGTGAAGGAACTCCTTTCTATCAATTAACATTATACTTTAGTACTTTGTTCTTTGTGTTTTGCTATTAGATGGGAGGAACCTGGTCTCCGAGCATCCTCACAGTTTCCTGTGAGATGGTGGTGTGTGAGAAACCTTCTCCTCTTCTTCACGGTGTCATGGAGGGTGATAGCTACAACTATGGAGACCTTGTCCTGTACTCCTGCCTGTCTGGCTTCGATTTGAAGGTGCTCATCATGCCAAAGTAGCCGTCACAATTGGAAAGACAAAAAAAAAAAAAAGAGAGGGACTGAAAATTATGATTTATTTAGGAAACCAAATTTCTTCTAAAGGACGTGCCTGCTACCATGAGAGTTGGAATATTTTGTTAAATATAAATTAAAACACAATGCTGTGGATGCAGAAGGTTACTTGACCTAAAATAAAAACAGAAAACAACAATAATTTTCTGTGTTAACATTAGAGCTTAGATTCAATTCAATTCAAAGATACTTTATTGATCCCTGAGGGGAAATTAGAATTCCAGTACAACCCATCCAAACATACATCATGACACAAGACAATGAGGGGACGGGTCACCGAGGCTTTGCTGCCCACTCACAGGCGCTGCCCTTGCTAGATGAGAAAAGAGGCCACATTAGGTAAGTAGAGGAAAAAAATCATATTTCACACTATGTGAGTGTGTGCAAGTGAGTGTGTGCAAGTGAGTGTGCAAGTAAGTCCATGAGGCACTGTCACAGAGGCCATTGTCCTTGATGGTACGTTGGAAGGTTCATCAACCGGCCACAAAGTTCTGAGCAGGTCCACAGATGTCCTCAGGGAAGGGAGGGAGCAGAGGGAGCAGAGCGTCATGTTTACATAACTTCCAGGAGAAGTTGAAGATAGCCAGCCATCAACGCCGTGCAGGGGAGCCAGATTCAGAAAAACAATGATTATTTGGGTTAGGATGACTCTTAATTTTCCGTCAGCCTTGAGAGTCTCGCTGGTGCTTCTCAAAGGGGAATCCAAACAGCCAAATTCCTGGTCTTTCGCCAGATCCGAGCGAACAACTTTCTCCAAGATTTATCCCATTTCACCCCTGAGTCCAGGAACCGCAACTTGCCTGCGATCCTGTGTAAGGATCACATCCAGTCTGCGATTCAGCTCACGTAACATCTCAGTCTGAGTGTTGATCGCTCTGAAAATCCCATCACATATGCCAGGCAGCCTTACAATGGCCAGAACAGCTGCTGACACTCTCCAAATTTCTCGATATGCCAGGTAACCGCTGACTCCAAAAAGCAGAAATCCTGATATCAAACATCCAGTTATATACACATCTTCCACATCCTCGACTGACATTATCGACAGACACACAATCCTCCACTTCTGCCAGGAGTCTATCGTGTATCCAGAGAAAAACGTCCCGTCCGGGCAAGTGGGCTGTCCTTCACCCTGTCTTCTCGTCGAGAAAATTTGATCAATTGTATTGAGAGACCAGCTGACCAAATCCATATTTTGGAAGAATTTGGAAGATGTGCAAAAAGAGGCTTCAAAAAAGACAAGACACAGAGCTGAAGCAGGGCAGATATGGGAGGGGTGCGGGAGACAGAGAAAAAGCCTCCACCGAGAACAGGAAAAGAACTGAACTATTATAGCATTTAAGATATTTCTTAGAAGTGGTGTGTACAGGTCCAGCATTACGTTTAACATGCAGTCTCAGGCCATTAAATAGCTGCACACTCAGCATGATTGAAAAACAGAGTACAGTAAGTCACATGATTTGACCTCAACTGGCAATAGGAGTGTGTGGATTACAAAGCCAGCAGAAAGAGCTGAGTGACTTTACTGATACAGAGATACCGGACAGGTCAGTTGGAACATTTACTCTGATCAGTTTTCCTCCCAAAGACATTCTAGTGCTAAATCAGAGCTCCTTATAGTGATATTTGTTTACTTCTGTTAAAAACAATTACATTTTACCACAAAAAATTTTTCTGCCAGCAAATGTTAGAGCTTCCTGCTGTTAAATTATTCAATTCTGACAAAACAATCAGTATTTAAGTGTTTTATCGTTCTGATTGATATTGTAAATAGGAGTTACGCTGAATTTTAAACCGGGTTCATTAACACTACCTGGTGATTGTTCCTGAACTAACCCTACTTTTATTACCGATGAGGTTTTCTTGTTTTTGTATGAAATTCAGCAGATTTTAAGTGAAACTAGCTTTATTTTTCTAGTTGCTAGTCACATGGGTCCAAACCCACCTCCTGGTGAATGTGGTCATGTGGTTATTTCCTCTGGCCCAGCGCAGAATTGCATTCCAAGATACTACTACACTAGTAGGATGCTAGTCACTGCTTCTCAGGTGGTAATAGAAAGAACTGGTGCTAAGCAAGCAATAGCACTGGTTTAGCACTGGAACCAATTTAGTGGAAAAAAAATTTAATTTTAATTCTCTGAGGGCATTTAGAGAGCAAGCAGATTTCTTTAACAGCACAGTAAAAATGATTTGATTCGGGATGCAGAATAAAAAAAATATTTTGTGTATTTAAAACACTTTATTGTATCCTGTCTTTTGCTGCAGTGGAGATCAGTATGCATACATATTGCTCTGTTTTACTATTACCCTGTTTTGCCTCAGGGAGACTCGGTCCAGACGTGCCAAGGAGATGGAACATGGAGTGGGACGCAGCCAGTGTGTGTTGGTAAGTATGTGTGCAAAAAGAAGAGAGATATTTCAAAAGGTGCCGATCATTTCTTCACCATTTCATATCTTAGCAGTTTGAATTGTTTCAAACCAACCATCCGTCGATTTAGATGCGCTTTGAAAACAGACAACTTAAAGTACTGTATATAAAACTTTTATATTTTATTTTGTATTTAAGTATTTTATAACAGTCAACTTGCCTAAATTTTAACCAGAATCCAAATAAAAATGGGAACAGAGTGTATTTTAGCATTTTAAAATTGTTTAAACGGGAATTAACTTTTTGGAAAGAATTAAACATAAGAAAGAAGAAACATTGTTATTTAGGTGAGCTGCCACATGCCCTGGTACCTGATGTTCCAGTGCTACAGTATTGGATTATAATAATTTCCACTGTGCTCTGTTTAAAACAGTCTCTCTGTAATAAAATATCTAAATACATTAGAATCCCCACCACAGCTGTTCTTACATGTCTGCAGCGTCAGCACGCTCCTGTGGGCCTCCACCTGTTGTAAGAAATGCTTACATCCAAACAACAGGAGAGACACATCTGCACAATGTCACCTACGTTTGCAATGTGGGGCTGCAGCTAGTCGGACCAAAAACTCTCACCTGTCTGGTTAACGGCACCTGGAACATGACGCCACCTACATGTGAAGGTATGGAGGGCAGAGTGTTCGCCTTGAACTTTATAAAGTAGTTTATTCTGAAAGTCCCAACCTTTTCTTTTTTAATTCTAATTATTATTCCTGTCACTGTCAATCAGAGGTCAGAGGTTGCGACGGCCCCAAACAGGTTCTGCATGGCAGAGTGCAGGAGCACAACCTGAGCTCCAGACGCGCTTTGGAGTTCCAATGTGATCGAGGCTACAACCTGGTGGGAGATGGTCTGGTGATGTGTATCGGGGGAAACACTTGGAGTTCAACTTTCCCCATCTGTCAAGGTGAGAAATATTTCTTTAGCAAATGAGAAATATTTCTTTAGTAAATCTAAAAATATATATTTATTACTTGTGAAATAGAAAAAAAAAATGTAAAAAGCAAAAAACTTTGAATTTATCCTTCACAGCGAAGTCTTGCCCGCCTCCCCCGGGCTGGATTAAAGGCACTAAAAGTGACAGCTCGCAGCAGGAGTTTCGTGTTGGACAGTCTGTCCGTGTTACCTGCCCCAAGGGACAGCAGGTGAAAGGTGGTGGCACCATCACCTGCAGGCCAGACCAGACCTGGACCCCCCTCAATTCAGTGTGTGAAAGTAGGTCGCATCTTTACGTGCAAGAGATTACGTATCATATTTAAACAAACCTGTATTCGTTTAGGGTAACAGGTTTTACATTTACTGTAGAAAATGTATTTCTGTTGGAACAAACATTTGCAGAAATTATTATATTGTCATTAGTTGAAGACAGAAATGCAAAACAATTATTGTGATTTTATCCTCTGCAGCAGCTTTTTAAAATAAGTTGTCTATGCATGGATGCAAAGTTATAACAACGAGAAATTAAATAGCCTCTTCTTATTATTATCTTCTGAATATATTTTAAAAGTAGAGTTAACAGCCTGGTCAGTGCATCAGCCAATCACAAATATTAACACTAAAATATATCTTAACTGGGTGTTAAATTGACAGAAGTTAAAATCAAGCATAATAAATACAAGAATTATTTACCTGACAATGTTTTTAATGCAAATTTTTCATTTTAAGAAATAGGAAAATCCCAATCTGTGCTATTCTTTTTGTCTTTAATCAGTACAGTTTGCTTGAATTATTCACTTCCACTCTTTATGTGGCTTTAATATGTTATTTAAAACTGGTCACTTCTTAGAATGAGACCTGGTATATCTCTGTGATTTAAATGTATAAATAAAGATTAAATAAAATGCATACCTCTTGCTAAAATGTAACTTAGCATATAAAAACGTTCATATGAATCTTTTTTTTATAAAAACTCTGAAATTGAAAGTACTAATGTTGTGTTTTCATAATCAGTCTAAAAACCAGGTCATGGGGTTAACTCTTGTTTGTGCAGATCTGACTTTATTATTAAATCAGGACAAGGTGTTGATGATAATAATAATGTGAACAATAAATGTACCACTGTGCACATCGCTGCATGCTCTTTTTGCCTTGCATCAGCTGCTCCTCCCTGCTGCATGTCTCTTCTTATAAATCTGCCGGTTAGTTCAAGTGTCTTTATTTCCTTAATCATAACAATTGATGCTCCATCAAGCACTGCGTCGTTGTCCTGCAGACTGAAATAATCACAGGTAAGCTTTGCCATTTTTAAGCGCAGCAGTCCTGAAAACGGAGCTCAGTGGTGCTGATGTTGCTATGCATCCTTGCATGTAGTTGCATGGCCTTTATTCTCCTATGTGCATGTTTCTGAGTGTCCTTTTGGTCTAACCTGAACTGTCAAAGAAAGCTATAACTGAGCCACAAAAGGGAGCCTCATACTACATTGTAGCATTCAGATATGTTGCATGAAAATCACAGGCTTCAGAAATAATGATGATACAGAATATTAAATCATCAAATCTTTTTCTCTGTTTGGTGCACAATTATGTAATTGCTTTGTGTGATCACATGGAGGGAAGGTTAGCTAAAATATTTAACGTTATCAGTGTATTGTATTCCAGGAATTTACATTTACTCTTCAGCTTGTTTAAAACTATAGCAGCTAATTTAGATGAGAATCTAAAATTACTGTAGTGAGTAACTCGTGGCTGTTGTCCAGGGGTGTCCTGTGGCCCCCCACTCCATGTGACCAACGGGTTGGTACGGGGGGCGGTGTTCCAGTTCGGGGACGTGGCGGTGTACTCATGTTTCAGCGGCTACACCATGGAGGGCGTTGGAAGGAGCAGGTGTCAGGAAAACGGCACCTGGACGCCCCCTCCTACATGCAGAGGTAGACAGAAGAGTGAAGGGACTCTACCTATTTAAGGAAGTTTCCTGTTTTAACCGCATATAACTTAATGCAGCTCTGCAGCTCTGTGCCTCTTAACTAAACCGCTACCTTTCTGCAGCAGATCTTTTTGATGTTTCCTCTTTGCATGTAAGGTTGGGAGTTGAAAATGTTAAAATACGGTGAAATGTTCAGTTTATTTTTCACAGATTTATTTAGTTTTTATGTATAAGCTCAAAACTCTTTTAGCGTGAAAACACCTTTTAATTTAAAGAACACACAGAGATTATTTAAACATTAAATCTAAATGGAATCTAATTGAATTTTATAGAAGAATAGAAAGAAATGTTATTGTCCAGGCAGTGTAAAACGTTGTTATCATCACTTTATTTGTTTTACATGTGAAAAACAAGAGCTGAGTCCAGGCAAGCTTCTTCATAATAACTACTTTATAAAAACACATTATCTGTATGCATTCTTTCTCAGTACATTTCAAGAAAATGAGTCTGATGCATGTGATGTCGTTTCTCTGGGCGCATGAGGTTTCCTGTTGTGACACGTCTTTCCAATAGAACCTTTTATTCTTTTCTTCCCTTACTGGGCACGCCTCCTTCCACTCTGTAACGTCTCCAAAATCAGTCTGAATTTTTTGGTGGGTATTCTGTGTGTCTCCTCCCCCAGCTGTGTGTTGGCTGCATTGTCAGAATGGAGGCGTGTGCCAGCGGCCCAACATCTGCGCCTGCCCAGAGGGGTGGATGGGTCGACTCTGTGAGGAGCGTAAGTTCAAGACATTCCAATGTGTTTCCTTGAGCTTAAATGTGTATTGTTGATACATAATGTACTTCACACCTTTTGGCACCTGTGGTAAAGATGTATAAAAAGCTCTAAAATAGATTTATCTTCTATTCCAGTACCATCATCTCACATTGAAGAACCTAGAAACATATATCTTTTAATTTCAAAACATTTATTCTCTGGGAAAATAATCACGTGATAAAAAATTTTTTTATTCAAATTCACCGATGCCACACATGTTGGCAGACGTGTTCTTAATACGTGTGCCAGTAGTGCAAGCAGCAAGGTAATTTGTGTTCTCCCAAAGTGTTTCACAAGGTTGAGGCATACAGCGAATGACAGATCTTTGATCTCTTAGATCATTATTTTGTTGAAAGACAAAAAAAAACCCACAAATGTAAACATTTTTTGGCAAAATCTGCCACATTTTCATTGACATTTTTCAGCTATTTCAAGCAGGTCTCCTGGGCCCTTGGCAGAGAAACAAGCCCACAGCATCACAAATTCTACACCATACTTAACAATGGACATGATGTCTTTTTCTGCTTTTCAGCTGTTGTTTCATACTAAATCTACCTCAACTGTTTGTTGCCAAATGGCTTAATATTACTGTTCAGAATACTTACTGAAAAAGTAACTTTTTCCATATGAAAAGGAACATATAACAATATTATGTATGTAGGCATCAATCTATAAAAGTTATACAATTTTAAAGTTACAGATAGTGTGAATGTGAGTTTGTAAAAGATAAAGAAAGCTAATAACCCTTTCATCTGTCAGAACAGCCAGATAAAGGTAGACATTACTGGATGAAGAATATATAGACGTGTCCTGCTTAGGATCAGACCAAATATAAAGCAGACTGAAAGCTTTGTCAGTTGTTGTCTTTCAAATTTGTTTTGTAAACATGTTATTACTTCCTGCTTCATTGCAGCTATCTGCATCCTGCCGTGTCTGAACGGAGGGCACTGCGTGGCACCGTACCGGTGTGAGTGTCCTGCGGGGTGGACAGGCACCCGATGTCACACTGGTGAGTTCACTCAATGACTCAATTTTCATACTGGTTAGTTAATTATTCTGTGATAATCAGCCCTAATGTGTGAGAGTATTTTTAACACACCAAACATATGCTGAATTTATGAATTTACCAATCTGTCACCAGCACTTACAATATGATAGGATGTTTTTTTATTTTGTAGCCTTAAGTAGTGTTGACCAAAATACGGTCTAAATATGGGTCTAAACGAGACATAATAAATACACAGAAACATCTCAGCAGATGTAGGACTAACAGTTTATTTGATGTTACAATGAAAAACCATCAGAGAGAACGGCAGAGATCAGCAGAGATACTTTATAATGCAGATTTGTTTAGATTTCCGGCATTTCTTTGACATACTAATTACAAAGTCCTGACGGCTGTTGGTTCCTCACTTTCTCACAGCTGTGTGTTCATCGCCGTGTCTGAACGGAGGAAGATGCATCAGGCCGAACAGATGTAGCTGCACTCCTGGTTGGAGCGGACATAACTGCTCCAGGTGATTGCACGCAAACAAAAGACTCACAAAATAAAAAACAATAATCAAAAAAACTTTTTTTGAATCTTATTGTACTGAGACATAACAAAAAAACTTTTAAGGAACTCAGGAGAGGATATTGTTGTGGCCTTCACTATAGAATATGGTGGTGCTATCATGCGATTGAGCTGCTATAATGCTACTCCTGGTTTTCCATTAGTCAAACAAAGGACAGAAACGTGATTGAATTTCAGAGAGAAATTACTGAACATAAGATCACTTGGTTTGTCGTGAGGGTCTTTTTGTAAAACAACCTGAAACACATTCAGTAGCACAGAGAATAAAGGATAAAATAGATTCATGTCAACCACCCAGTGAGGAGGCCAGATCATAACCCGTTTTTAGGAAACCTTTAGGGTCTGAAAACATCACTGCCTTGAAGCTTTGAATAAATTTCAGGACAGTTGAAAATCAGGAAATTGGCTGTTTGGTAACCAAAGTATTACTATATGTTCAAAAAATATTTATTTATTTCACAAAATGTACACAAAAATACAAAATGCAATTTTAATTGTTTTTCTGTATTTATTAGAATTCTTTATTTATTGAACTGGCTTCTTTGCATGCATTGTTGAAGTAATTTATTTTAATTTATTCTCAGCAACAATGTATTTAACTATAACAGGAAGAAAAAAAACATGACGATTTTGGTTGTCAGGAGACAGAAGACGGAGAAGTTTGAAGGTTATAATGACACGTGCAATGCACTATATGGAGTGTTATTAAACGACTACGGTTGAGAATTTCTTCCATTACCACAGGAACTATTTTATGATCTGTAGCTCACCTGTTTCTCTTCTAAAGTCCTTGCTGCAGACAGGGTTCATGAATCTAAACCATAGATAGAAATTAAAGGACTTTAAGTGCTCTGAATTAATGCCTGTCATTTGTTGTTACAGGAAGAGGAAGTCGGTATATTACCACTTCTGAAACCTTCACTCATCTTCGTGTGGAACATCTAATGAAGGGGATTGTTGTATAAATGACACGTGTAAACCATTCACCCATCTCTGCACAGGCAAAGCAAGAACCATTCTGTAAATTAAAGCTGTATTTTTTTCATATACAGACTCAACAGTATTAAACATTTGCTGCTATATACCTGTATGATGTGTAAAAACAATTTGATGTCATGGTCCAGTGTATATGTGTAAACTATTCACCTTTTTATTAAAGCATAAAATGCCTCTAAAAACACTTTGATTTATGTTTATGTAAGTCACTGTTTTATTGTTTTTAAATACAATAATGTTACAAGCATTTTACAGTTGAAAGATGTTTACATATATGGCACAGATAGACACAAAACCTTTTATTCCTTACTGCCTGACATTAAATCACACTTAACATTCCCTGTTCTAGCCCAGTTAGGATTACCTAAATTATTTCTATTTGCTAAATGCCAGAAAAGTATAAGAGAGCATTTTATTAGAGGGCTTTGGTGACGACCAATGCAAAATCATTGTATTTTGTTGTCTTAAACCGCGTTGTATTTAATTTGGTGGTACGTCAGGATCATTGTCCATTTGGAAGACGATTTTGTTCCCAAGCTTTGACTTCCTTGCTGATGTCTTGAGATGTTACTTTAATATTTCCATATTATGTTCTGTCCTCATGATGCCATCTACTCTGTAAAGGACACCTGTCTCTCATGCAGTAAAGCACCCACACAAGATGATGCTGCCAACACCATACTTCACAATTGTGATATTGTTCTCAGGTTTGCAAGCATCTCCATTCTTCCTCCAAATTTAACAATAGTCATTATAGCCAAACAGTTCGATTTCAGTTCCATCAAACCACAAAACATCTCTCCAAAAATAAAGGTCTCTGCTCTAATGTACATTTGTAAATTGTAATCTGGCTTTTTTTAAGATGCTTTTAGAGTAATGGCTTCTTCTTCTCTGAGTGGCCTTTTAGTTCATGTAGATACAGGACTTTTACCAGCTTCAACCATCTTCACAAGGTATTTTGATTTTTTTCTTGTGTCAATACGTCTCACACCTACACATTTATACCTGGGACACACAACCCATCTCCTTCCTGAACAGCATGATGGCTGGACCTTGCCATGCTAGGTATCATTGCTTATAATTGTTTGAACAGATGAACCTTGCACCTTCAGGCATCTGGAACGGAACCAGACTTGTGGAGGTCCACAATTCTCTTCCTGAAATTTTACTGGCTTCTTTTGAGTTTTTCATGATGTCACGCAAGGAAGCTATGTGTTTCAGATGTCGCCGTGAAATACACCCACAGGTATGTGGTGACCTATCACAAGCCTACAAAGCCATGACATCATCTGGGCTTTCCCGATTAGTTTAAAGGCAATGTAATCCTAAATTTATGAAAACTTTTGAATTTGAAGAAACCGTTGGACTGATAAAAGAACAGTCTACATGAATCATTATTATTCTCAACTAATATGACATCGTACCCATAATAAACATGTTAATGCCGGAAGCAAAACATTTTTATTTGATCCAGTTTCAATAATAGTAACAGGTTAGTAAAACTGTAACCCACCAACTTCTCAATGGCTGTCAGGCTGGTCAGTTTGGAACCTGCTTGGCATGAAAACCTTCATCCTAATCTGTTTGCAGCTGATGGTCTTCAGTGCATCAGCAATTGTTTCATTACCAGTCTTGTATCTGGGTGGATGATATTGCCATGAACTACACACAGAGCTCTGACCCACCAGGAGGACCCTGGGAGACAGTGGGAATCATGTTGTTTTATTTATCTAGAGCTAGAAATCCACACAGCCTTTGTTTCTGAGGGACAAACTTGATGTTTCAGAAGCAAACCAGGACATGGCAGTGGACTCTGGAATAGCAGGCAAAGCTAGTGGCCTTCTAGTGGGAAATATTAGTCTTATTAGTACATTGGTGGCATAGCTTTAAAAGCAATCTAACTTTTTATCAGCATCAAGATTTACTGACAGCATCGTATCAGTATAGAAAGGTGTGGAATAACAGAATCATGGGGGTTTGTGTTTTGGTTTTGATTTGTGTTTGTTTTCCGATTTTTATTTTCTTATTATTAGTATTTAGGTCTTGCCACATTCCTTTCATTCCTGTGTTGAGTTTCTCTCTCATTTGTTTGCTATGTTCTCTGTGTATTTTGCTTCATTCTCTGTTAGTTGTCATGATCCATCAGTGTTTGAGTTTCAGTGTCTTCATTATCTCTGTTTCTTCTCTGTTTATGTTCTGTTATTGTTGCCATTTTAGTTCATTCATTGTAGATTAGCTCCCATGTTCATTTTCTATTATTATGCTCTGTTTGATTTCCTTCCTGTGTTTCTTCCCGTCTGATTCTGCTCGTTACTCTTCTCTCCCTCCGCTCTCATTCATTGGTCTGAGCGGTTCCTCATCTCCACCCTTCTTCTTCTTGCACCATTATGTGTGGATTACAGCCACCTTCTGAATTGGAGCGTGAACCAGTATGGAAGCCCTATATCCAACTAAAAAGTTTTGTTTTAATAGGAAACTTAAGAAATGCTCTAACTCAACGATGACTAGACTTTATACAAAGTAACTCAATCAAGTTTTGCCCTCACCTGCTTGCCTTGCCTCTCTCTTCATTCTCTCCCTGTAAATATACTGTTTGGTTGTGATTGTTCTTTGCAGAATTGTGCGATATACAATCACTGTTTTCCTGCCTGTACTGAGTTCCAGCTATAACCTCACAGAAAATGACATTAGTACGTTACATTTTTCCCCTTTTGATTAGTAGATACTTTTGTGTTTTAGTTTAGCTCTATCTGTGTTTATCAGTCTCTATCCCTCAATCTCCCTGGTTTGCACTCTATCCCAGCTCTTCTGCATCCTTCTGATTTGACTCACCTGGTTTCAATTTCATTCCTCCTCACTTTTCAGTATTTAAGCTCTTTGGTTTTCATTGTTCTCTGCTGGTTTGTTCTCTGATGGATGTTGGATGTCCAGCTCTCCTCATGCAAAGTTGTAAGTGCTTTTATTAAAAAATCTAATCATCTTCTCGCTCTGCTCTGGCTATATTTGGGTCCAACAAAACACTAATTATGACTAAGCAGAAATGGCAAACATGGCAGAGCTATAAAGACACTAGCATTTTTAACTAAAGTTGATATATAATGGCTCCATCTGATGATGCAATAAATTTAAATGAAACTCTACCACTTTAAAATATTTCTAATGAATTATTTTTTAAATGATTTTATTAAGGGAAAATGTTATCTAAATCAATCTGTCCCTGTGTGAAAAACCTAATACAAAATAGAAATGTATTTCTGGCTTAATTTCCTTTCTTTATGGAACAGCATATATTCTTTTATGACTTCATCTCTAATCCTGATGACATCCAGCTGTAAACAGATGCAGCACCTTCCATGGGCTTTGTTGGCTTCTACAACAGCAGATGGTTTGCATCAATTCAGATTTCTCCAGACAGTCCATTTCCCTTTTATCTGCACTTCACAAGTTCTTTCCACTCATCCTTGCAATCAGTCATGCATTGGGGTCATCAGTGGTCCAAGAAGTCAATTATCATTCTTTCAGATAATGCAGCATTGCTGATGGACTGCATTTCATTTGCGATTGACTCCAATCTCAGCCCAACATCAACTCCTCTTCCACAAAGCTCATGTTCCAGGTTGTGTCTCGGTTCTCTTCATAGAAATTCTGTCGTGACACTTGACACAAGATTTGGAAACTTATCCAACTCTAGTCCCTTTTGCTTTCTGCAACAATCTTCAGCTGATTGAATTCTCTGATGTTTTTCAGGAAGCTATCAACAGTCTCGTTCCATGCACTCTTTCAGCTTGCTTGTCCAGCTGGAACAGTTTCAAGTCTTTTCATGCAGTGTATCAGCTTACTTTGCTTCTCTTGATGTCTCACTTCATTACATACAAAGGTCACAACACACAATTCGCCCACCCAGATAAACCTGACTGGCATGAATATTTTCTTTATACTAATAACTGGAAATAGCTATTCATCCATAACCCACTGCCACATGTCTATGCTTCTGAAAAAGCCTCAATCATTACTCAACGCCTCCCACTGACATCAGACCTCCTCAGTTGTTGAGTACTTGCTCTGCGCTCCAGCTATTCATCTCCTCCCACTGACCTCACTAGGATCCATGTTTCTGCTCAACCTCTTTGAGTTCTTATGATGTTTACAGTTCACTCCATCATTGTCCAGGTACAATCCTTTCATTCAGATATATCCGTTCCCACCCATGATAGTCTCATTTTCACTCTCTACAGAAGCAAAGCCAACCAGTTAGTTTTCTCTTTTCCTATTCATCTCTTTCACCTCAGTTTTCTCAGCCTTTATGAGCCGATCTCGAACTACATGCATTCCAAGCTAACCACAAACGCCTCCCCTCAAGACCTTTTCTTCCTCCCTGAATCTGAAAATCTGGCTATGAGAATCTGGTTAATAAAACACTTGAAGCGCTGGACTTGTGATTTAAAGGGGATGTTACTGTTTGCAGATGACATGAAGGCGAAGTATTGTTGGAGCAGGGGCAAATATCGAGCAGTAAAACTTAATCGTAGTGGAATAGACACAAATTAAGTTTAGTTTTATCTTTAATACCTTCATCCAATATTTATAAAGTATAAGTAGTGCTCACTGCCTGCAAAACAACAAAAAATGACCACTGCCAGGCACATTCTGTCTTTTTTTGTGGATTTCATTGGTCTCGCAGCATAATGGCCTAGGTTATATTTATGGCCATTACTCTATGAGGCTAATGATTTACATTTACAGTTCATAAGCTGATGCTTTAAAACGCTGCTTAGAGTAATCTTTTGGTCAGTTTAGGGAAGAGTACTGAACTTTCCTGCTATGACTATGCAAGACTCAGACAATGTGTACCCTTCAGGAAACAGGGACACATACAGGGGTTGGACAATGAAACTGAAACACCTGCTTTTAGACCACAATAATTTATTAGTATGGTGTAGGGCCTCATTTTGCGGCCAATACAGCGTCAATTCGTCTTGGGAATGACATATACAAGTCCTGCACAGTGGTCAGAGGGATTTTAAGCCATTCTTCTTGCAAGATAGTGGCCAGGTCACTACGTGATACTGGTGGAGGAAAACGTTTCCTGACTCGCTCCTCCAAAACACCCCAAAGTGGCTCAATAATATTTAGATCTGGTGACTGTGCAGGACATGGTAGATGTTCAACTTCACTTTCATGTTCATCAAACCAATCTTTCACCAGTCTTGCTGTGTGTATTGGTGCATTGTCATCCTGATACACAGCACCGCCTTCAGGATACAATGTTTGAACCATTGGATGCACATGGTCCTCAAGAATGGTTCGGTAGTCCTTGGCAGTGATGCGCCGATCTAGCACAAGTATTGGGCCAAGGGAATGCCATGATATGGCAGAACCAAACCATCACTGATCCACCCCCATGCTTCACTCTGGGCATGCAACAGTCTGGGTGGTACGCTTTTTTGGGGCTTCTCCACACCGTAACTCTCCCGGATGTGGGGAAAACAGTAAAGGTGGACTCATCAGAGAACAATACAGGTCCTTCTCAAAATATTAGCATATTGTGATAAAGTTCATTATTTTCCATAATGTCATGATAAAAATTTAACATTCATATATTTTAGATTCATTGCACACTAACTGAAATATTTCAGGTCTTTTATTGTCTTAATACAGATGATTTTGGCATACAGCTCATGAAAACCCAAAATTTCTATCTAACAAAATTAGCATATTTCATCCGACCAAAAAAAGAAAAGTGTTTTTAATACAAAAAACGTCAACCTTCAAATAATTATGTAGTTATGCACTCAATACTTGGTCGGGAATCCTTTGGCAGAAATGACTGCTTCAATGCGGCGTGGCATGGAGGCAATCAGCCTGTGGCACTGCTGAGGTCTTATGGAGGCCCAGGATGCTTCGATAGCGGCCTTTAGCTCATCCAGAGTGTTGGGTCTTGAGTCTCTCAACGTTCTCTTCACAATATCCCACAGATTCTCTATGGGGTTCAGGTCAGGAGAGTTGGCAGGCCAATTGAGCACAGTGATACCATGGTCAGTAAACCATTTACCAGTGGTTTTGGCACTGTGAGCAGGTGCCAGGTCGTGCTGAAAAATGAAATCTTCATCTCCATAAAGCTTTTCAGCAGATGAAGCATGAAGTGCTCCAAAATCTCCTGATAGCTAGCTGCATTGACCCTGCCCTTGATAAAACACAGTGGACCAACACCAGCAGCTGACACGGCACCCCAGACCATCACTGACTGTGGGTACTTGACACTGGACTTCTGGCATTTTGGCATTTCCTTCTCCCCAGTCTTCCTCCAGACTCTGGCACCTTGATTTCCGAATGACATGCAGAATTTGCTTTCATCCGAAAAAAGTACTTTGGACCACTGAGCAACAGTCCAGTGCTGCTTCTCTGTAGCCCAGGTCAGGCGCTTCTGCCGCTGTTTCTGGTTCAAAAGTGGCTTGACCTGGGGAATGCGGCACCTGTAGCCCTATTTCCTGCACACGCCTGTGCACGGTGGCTCTGGATGTTTCTACGTCCAGACTCAGTCCACTGCTTCCGCAGGTCCCCCAAGGTCTGGAATCGGCCCTTCTCCACAATCTTCCTCAGGGTCCGGTCACCTCTTCTCGTTGTGCAGCATTTTCTGCCACACTTTTTCCTTCCCACAGACTTCCCACTGAGGTGCCTTGATACAGCACTCTGGGAACAGCCTATTCGTTCAGAAATTTCTTTCTGTGTCTTACCCTCTTGCTTGAGGGTGTCAATAGTGGCCTTCTGGACAGCAGTCAGGTCGGCAGTCTTACCCATGATTGGGGTTTTGAGTGATGAACCAGGCTGGGAGTTTTAAAGGCCTCAGGAATCTTTTGCAGGTGTTTAGAGTTAACTCGTTGATTCAGATGATTAGGTTCATAGCTCGTTTAGAGACCCTTTTAATGATATGCTAATTTTGTGAGATAGGAATTTTGGGTTTTCATGAGCTGTATGCCAAAATCATCCGTATTAAGACAATAAAAGACCTGAAATATTTCAGTTAATGTGCAATGAATCTAAAATATATGAATGTTAAATTTTCATCATGACATTATGAAAAATAATTAACTTTATCACAATATGCTAATATTTTGAGAAGGACCTGTATATGTTTCACATTGTCCACAGCCCACGATTTGCGCTCCTTGCACCATTGAAACCGACGTTTGGCATTGGCATGAGTGACCAAAGGGTTTGGCTATAGCAGCCCGGCCATGTATATTTACCCTGTGGAGCTCCCGACGGACAGTTCTGGTGGAAACAGGAGAGTTGAGGTGTACATTTAATTCTGCCGTGATTTGGGCAGCCGTGGTTTTATGTTTTTTGGATACAATCCGGGTTAGCACCCGAACATCCCTTTCAGACAGCTTCTTCTTGCGTCCACAGTTAATCCTGTTGGATGTGGTTCGTCCTTCTTGGTGGTATGCTGACATTACCCTGGATACCGTGGCTCTTGATACATCACAAAGACTTGCTGTCTTGGTCACAGATGCGCCAGCAAGACGTGCACCAACAATGTGACCTCTTTTGAACTCTGGTATGTCACCCATAATGTTGTGTGCACTTCAATATTTTGAGCAAAACTGTGCTCTTACCCTGCTAATTGAACCTTCACACTCTGCTCTTACTGGTGCAATGTGCAATCAATGAAGACTGGCTACCAGGCTGGTCCAATTTAGCCATGAAACCTCCCACACTAAAATGACAGGTGTTTCAGTTTCATTGTCCAACCGCTGTAGTTCTGCATACATGACTACAAACAGATTTAGATCCAGATCTTCATTTATGTTCCGATGGGCGATAGGTTTTTACAAGTCACTATAAAAATAAAACTCAAAGCAAAATTACTTTTTTACACAGCTCCATATTATTTTATGTTACTAATAAAGACTGTTATGAAGATGAGAAGCTATCTTTTTGTTTCCCACTGACCAGAGAGCTGAACGCCCAAACCGATACATCTTGGCTCTTAGAGGAAGAGGAAGTGGCTCACTCAGAACCCGCAGACTGAGCCAGTCTGATGATTTTTCAGCCCACACTGTAGATTGTCATGCTGACTGAGAAGTTACAGTTAACATATAACTACAGTGTGGCAAAAACCAAAATCAGTTAATCAGGAGGAATCATTTCTTTCAGTTTCTATTGTTTGAGTTTCCTTATATAAAAGGTGACCCTTCTCTAAGTTTGTCTAGACATGTTGGAGCCATCTTAATTTCTGTTAAGGTTTTACATCACTTCATGGCTGGAAATGAGTGTAGCAGTAAGAGCTCATCGCTCTGTATTGTTTACAAGAAGTGGTAAAGTGGTGTATAAATGATGGAAGGCATCTTGGAGAAGGCAAATCTAATTAAACATTCATTAGGTTTCTAAAGGCTCAGACTTCTTAACTTAAAGAAGAGTATGAAAAGAGAGCACATACAGTTAGTCACAGTAAAAGCTCAGCCAGCAGCTATGTCTAGGAGAGAGACACGGTTAACAATGAAAGACAGGGCCAAGTGGATCATCTGTAGAAGGACAGCATTAGGTTGCTGGCAGCAGCAGCTTGGCCGATTTCCCCCTCCAGTAAGGTGCCACAGCTAAACACAGAGCCAGGCCAGATGTTGCTTTAGGGAAGAGAAAAAAGAGAGTGCATACAAGTAAAACTGCAGAGATTCAATTAAATTCAAAAATAATTCATTGATCCCAAATGTTGTTTTAGCTCATATTATGAAGGTTTCCTCAAAGAGCCGTTGTAGATGCTGATGGCTGTGGGCAGGAAGGATCTCCTGTAGTGCTCCGTCTTACAGCACATCTGAAGAAGCCTCTGACTGAAGACACTCTGGTGTTGTAGGACAGTCTCATGAAGAGGATGCTCAGGGTTCTCCATAATGTTCTTCATTTTATGAAGAATCCTTCTTTGCATCTCCAGAGGTTCCAGAGGAGTCATCAGAACAGAGCCAGACTTCTTTATTAATTTGTTAAGTAACAGAGCTACTCTAACATGATACCACCTTGAGCGGCGCAGTTCTAGATTTCTAGATAGCTCAGAATAACCAAGGCCACTCTAACAATAAGTTTTATCAAAAAGGAAAGTTTTTGTCTTAAAAGTAGACAGGGTGTCTGCCTCACGAACTTAAATTGGGAGATGGTTCCACAGGAGAGGAGCCTGATAACTAAAGGATCTGCCTCCCATTCTACTTCTAGAGACTCTAGGAACCACCAGGAAACCTGCAGTCTGAGAATGAAGGGCCCTGTTAGGAACATATGGAACAATCAGATCTCTGACGGAGCTTGATTATTAAGCTTAGTAAGATTAGTAAGCTAAAATAGGAGACATATTTAAAATTTGGATTAGAACTCTTGCTGCAGCTTTTTGGATCAGCTGAAGGCTGATAACAAGTTAGACAAACTAGAAAGCACTGAATAGCGCGTACATTTATCTACACGTTCCCTGAATCAAGATATACCAAGGTATTAAAAAAATACCATTTTATAACCACAAAGGTTTTCTGGCATACTGTTACTATGGTTAATGAGATGCCAGACAAAGCATCAGACATTATCATTGGCTGTATGAAGCATAAAGTATAAATATTCAAGATTTTCAAATACAGATGTGGTCCAGACTCCTTAAAAAAAAAAAAAACAGAAATATCCCTTTTAATAAAGACTGAGAAATAAGCTTCAAAACCGAAAACAACTTTGACATTGTGAGGTGCAAGATTAGGCATTCAAATAAGCCTCAGAACTCATCAGGGAGGCAGGTGTAATTTTATTGTTCTGATCAACTAATTATCAGAGATGAATAAGTTGATTTTATAAAAGAATACATTTTAAAGATAAAACATATACAAGAGGTTTAAACGGTAATAGAAACGTTACAGCAAGTGTCCTCGGCATTACACTATTTGTCCCAATTTCCTCCAGTCCGCTCATTTGTGCATGAGCTTAAATAAATGCTTCAGGCAGGGAATGTTTTTTTATTTTTTATTTAATTATAGTTGTATAAATAGTCTGATTTAAAAAGCAACATCACAATAATACAGATTGAAAACTGCGCATCCCATTTCGCTAGACTGCTCTGTGCATGTGCAATGTTTATGTCACAAATACTGGGGTTGGACAATGAAACTGAAACACCTGTCATTTTAGTGTGGGAGGTTTCATGGCTAAATTGGACCAGCCTGGTAGCCAGTCTTCATTGATTGCACATTGCACCAGTAAGAGCAGAGTGTGAAGGTTCAATTAGCAGGGTAAGAGCACAGTTTTGCTGTCTGAAAGGGATGTTGGGGTGCTAACCCGGATTGTATCTAAAAAACATAAAACCACGGCTGCCCAAATCACGGCAGAATTAAATGTACACCTCAACTCTCCTGTTTCCTCCAGAACTGTCCGTCGGGAGCTCCACAGGGTCAATATACACGGCCGGGCTGCTATAGCCAAACCTTTGGTCACTCATGCCAATGCCAAACGTCGGTTTCAATGATGCAAGGAGCACAAATCTTGGGCTGTGGATAATGTGAAACATGTATTGTTCTCTGATGAGTCCACCTTTACTATTTTCCCCACATCCGGGAGAGTTACGGTGTGGAGAAGCCCCAAAGAAGCGTACCACCCAGACTGTTGCATGCCCAGAGTGAAGCATGGGGGTGGATCAGTGATGGTTTGGGCTGCCATATCATGGCATTCTCTTGGCCCAATACTTGTGCTAGATGGGCGCGTCACTGCCAAGGACTACCGAACCATTCTTGAGGACCATGTGCATCCAATGGTTCAAACATTGTATCCTGAAGGCGGTGCCATGTATCAGGATGACAATGCACCAATACACACAGCAAGACTGGTGAAAGATTGGTTTGATGAACATGAAAGTGAAGTTGAACATCTCCCATGGCCTGCACAGTCACCAGATCTAAATATTATTGAGCCACTTTGGGGTGTTTTGGAGGAGCGAGTCAGGAAACGTTTTCCTCCACCAGTATCACGTAGTGACCTGGCCACTATCCTGCAAGAAGATTGGCTTAAACTCCCTCTGACCACTGTGCAGGACTTGTATATGTTATTCCCAAGATGAATTGACGCTGTATTGGCCACAAAAGGAGGCCCTACACCATACTAATAAATTATTGTGGTCTAAAACCAGGTGTTTCAGTTTCATTGTCCAACCCCTGTAGAACTAAACTTAAAATTTTCAGTCCACCAGAGGGCGCATTGACTGCGTAAGTACATTGAAGTCCAATCAATAAGTCCAATACACAATTTACTACTAAATTATAATTTTCGAACTAAATTATGAAAACTATTGCTCATCGAGGGAGTTATAATGTTGTCTAGGAAAATAGGTTCTTTTATAACAAGTCATATTTAAATTAACTTCATAAATAACTAACATGTTACGTTTAATAGTTCTACATTTTAATAATGATATTAAAATGTATATTGTATATTATATTATAACCATTTTACAGGATATAATTTAGCACACCTTTATAATTAAGTATGGAATTGACACATATACGACTCTGCGTTGACAGTCTAGAATTTAATCATTCACACTAAGTTCATATGATCCTTTTGATGGGTAAATATGATCATTGCTGTAAATAGA
The DNA here is from genome assembly GCF_021462225.1 of Girardinichthys multiradiatus. Lineage (NCBI taxonomy): Eukaryota > Metazoa > Chordata > Actinopteri > Cyprinodontiformes > Goodeidae > Girardinichthys > Girardinichthys multiradiatus. Next base: position 31,147,572 of record NC_061807.1, read on the forward strand.
AAGGAGCAAACCTTCTAATTGGTTTTTGAATGATTTTAAAAATTATTTATCCTCAATAAAAACATTAAAAACAAACAAAACTGCAAGGAACATGTAGTTTTTCCCCAGCATGTTTCTGTAGCCACACGTGTATACTATTTATTCTTTCTTTGTTTGCTTTGTGTCCTTGTTTGCTCATAAATAAAGTTAATTTTTAAAAAGAGCACATTCAATGGAGATCCGGATTGATTTCTTTGAGCACATGCGCAAATATGCTGATGAGACAAAGTGTTGACAGCAGGAAGACACACACTGATTTTGTTAAAAACAATTATTTCTAATAGGCTTCTTTTTACTCAGCTTTACCATAGTTGTTGCCAGCGCTGCATATACGTTATAAATAGATTGAAATAGTCTCTTTTATAAGTCAGCCCATGCTTTCTGAACAACAGCAGCATGCTCTGGGTCAACAGCCAGTTATTACATTAGAGAAGGCCACATGATTTCCCTGCTGCAGTCAATAGGTGTGGTTGTTAGGAAGCAAGCAGAAAGTGCTGAGTCACGTTTCCTGGTGCAGAGACACAAAGCATTCAGATTTTAATTGCTCTCAGCAGTTTGGATCCAACACTAAAGGCTGGGATTTATTAAACAATCTTACAATTTTATGCTAGATTCCAAAGAAACTTCAATTTCAATAAAATATTTTGGACAAAAGAGTCTTTTGTCAATCTAAATGTTTGGATCTTGGCTTTTATTACTGCTGGAGAAAAAAACTACAACTACAGGTAAGATTACCGACTCTTCCTGGGAATAATCTTCACCCCATTATTAGTGCATGACATGAGGGACAAAGGAACACATTTTGAATGCCACACCTAGCAGGTCATGTCTGAAATCCTGCACATCCCAAAAGAAAGTCCTGTAAAAGAGTAAAAATATAATGAATGTAGACAAATAATATTAAAAGTTCTATCTTCAGCTAAACTAATCAAAAAGCCCAAGAAAACATATAATTTTTCTCACGGTTCTTAGTTATACATAATTTGGGCAGTGTATATGTAATTTAATGCAGGGCAGGCTTAGCTTTGAATTATAAAGTTAAATGAGTTTAAATCTTTTTACATTATAAATGTAATCCCTGTTTCTCTTAATTACAGGTCAGAAGCTGCAACGGTTCCAAACAGTTACTGCATGGTGATGCTCAGGACTACAACCTGAACTCTGGGCACGCTCACATAAATGGCCTGCACTTGTAAAGCGGTTCATCAATTCCCCAGAGACCCCAAAGCGCTTTACACCACAATCAGTCATCCACCCATTCACACACTGACAGTGGTAAGCTAGCATTGTAGCCACAGCTGCCCTTAGGTAGACTATCAGAGGTGAGACTGCCATACAATCTGCACCACTGGGCCCTCTGACCACCATCAGCAGGCAAGGAGGGTGAAGTGTCTTGCTTAAAGACATAACGACAGAGACAGACAGAGCGGGGTATGAACCAGCAACAATCGGTTACAGGACAAACCTCTACCACTGTGGCCACAAAGAAAGAAGGTAAAAACAATGTAGTAAGACAAAAGTTATGCAAATATTTATCATCTGACTTCCTGCTATGTTGCAGTGTTTACTGCATGTGGATTCTATGCCAATAGCTGTCTTTCCACAAACATTTGCATAACATGGACGCATATCCTGCCATCAGTTTCTTAATCAGTTTCCCAACAGTGACTGCAACATGAGGTCAGTTTGTAATCAGGTCAAAATCAAAATAAAACCAACCAGCCTTCACAGCAGAGAAGCCAAGAATGTTTTTTTTTTTCTTAAACTCTTTTTAGAAACCTGCAGAGGAAAAATATTTACTATTTTAAAATAGAATATGAATTTCACTTTATGTTTGTCTCTTTTCTGTTTTATAAGTCACATATTTTAGAGGGTTGCTTTAAAAAGACTAACAAACAAGGTTTAGTGTGCATACAGTTTGGAGAAAAAATTATTTTTCCATGAGAGACAGTACAATCATAAGAAAACCTGGGTAATTTCTTGATGTTTCCATAGGATTAAAAAGGGAAAGTTGCAGCATCATCAGCAAGTGTAGGCCTCCTTTGAATAAAAGATGGAGTTTTAGCAGTTTGCAGGTCTGGGGCTTACACAATGCCAAGGAGGAAAGACATCAACAATGACCTTACCAAATCAGGGAAGGGTTATAAGGCCATTTCCAAAGGGTTTGAAGTATTCAAATGTGAAAGATTACACATAAACAGAAAACATGTAAAACAGCTGATCAGGACTAGATGCTTCTGAACTGAAAAAAACCCAAACAAAACCTCCATCTCAGACTCGATAGACCTTCTGCACACTCTGCTCATCTAGCAAGGTTGTTGAGTAAAAATATATCTTTTAGCCTTCCTGTGTCATCTCTGAGCTTTAATCATTTTGAACAAAGCTGTATCAAACACTGCGTCTGGGTCCTGTTGCTGAACAAATGACAAGCGCCGCTGAAGCCGCCATGGCAACCTTTGTCTGATACACTTTGATCTTTAAGTACAGCAGTCCTGAATATGCAGCTCAGTGGTGCTGGTGTTGCTGTGGTTTCTTGCATGTATTTGCATGGCCTTTGTTCTCTTATCAGCATGTTTATCGGTGTCTGCCACGAGAGATAAAACTGAACCAGAGAAGTGAGCTGCCCCTTGTCTTCCATCCTGTTCGTAGTGTACATGGACAAGATCTCAAGGCGAAGTCATGGAGAGGCCTGTGCCTGGTTCGGGATCCTCAGGGTCTCCCCTTCGCTTTTTCGCAGATGATGTGATTCTGTTGGCGTCTGTTTGCAATCAAGTGTGTAATAGACCTGGTAATCTATGGTGGAAATGTGCCTAAACAATAGGTGTTTTGTTTCCCTTCCTGCCCCTGGAACCCCTGCTGGTTCAACACAAGAACATTCGTTGCAGAGGAGTTGAGATGTCTGTGTGTAATACGTCTGATGCTGAAAAACCTGTCTCCCTTATAAGGCTAAATTAATAAAGCTGATTGAATGGTTATCATCGTTCTCTTTCTTTAGTAAATACAATTTTTCTTCAACAACGGCCATGTATATGTGACAAAATTTGAAAAGGTTTGAGGGGTATCAGTCCTTTTGTGTGATACTCTACCTGTTTATTATCTGTACAAATAGTCCCAAACAAATCTGGAGAGCCTGGAGGCTCTTTCAATGAAATATTTTTTTCCTTTTTTCTGTTAGTGGGAGTGGCACCTCTGGTATGCAACCTTTAGGCTGTTCTGTTGAAACAGTGACTTAGTATAAACGGTAAATGTAAACGTCAGTCAGTCATTTTCTACCGCTTATACCATAGTGGGCCGCAGGAGAGCTGGTGCCTATCTCCAGCAATCTATGGGCGAGAGGCGAGGTACACCCTTTAGCAGAACCAGCCCTGCTAAGACTGACCAGATCTGCTAAACACATTGGTGCCAAACAAAGGGCTGTTTAAAGCGCGGGACTGATTTTGTGTGGCCTCCTACCGCTATTTGGCTCGCAGAACAGGTACGTGCTGGAGATGTCATTTTTTTAGGATGATTTTCTCTGATAAATGAAAATTGTGTTAGGACCAACACAATGTATGCATCTTTTAGAGTACATTTAAAGAATTAAAACCTGTGGCAGGTAAGTGCATTTAAATCAAAATCTACAGCAGAGGGGATGGTACATATTTGCTGTTTCAGTCATCCAGAACCAAAAGCCCTGACTGCAATGTACTGTTGTTAATGCAAGGTGTGTAAAGTGAAAACCTCCATCAAAATGAATCATTTTAAAGACAAACGGTATCAGTCAAGACACTCCCTTGCCTCAGTTCAAACCTCATAAACCTGTTCTCAGTTGTTTATATAAAATGGCGAAAACTAAGATAACAGCAAACACACGGGCAAACTGAAGAGAAATGAAAAATATTTTCGATGTCCCCATTTGTACCATTTTGCAGCTTTTTTGTCAACATCATTCGGGCCAATTCATTGGTTCAGTTTGCCATGTTGATCACTTAGCAGGAATGAACGAATGTATCAGAGGGCAACCTATCTAGTGGCGAACCGTAAAATGCCAAAAGATGTCCACCTCTACCTCCCTACCAGGCCCTTTATCTTAACCTGGTGACCTGATTTGGCCCTCGCGCCAGTAGTTTTACAAAATGTCAGGATTTGACTTGTGAAAAGATTTAATGGATATCTTGACTGAAAATTCTGACAAAACATCTAAAATTTTAGCATCTAGGACACTATGTATGAAATAAGCCTGTGTGTACTATAGCCTTTACTGAGTGGTTGTACTTATAGTCAGTTCATTCATGTAGAATTAGAATTTAGGGATTAATCTTATTTTGCAGCAATTGCTCACATCCTAAAATCAAGAAAACCAACATTTAAATAGACCAAACTGCTGAAACTTTGCATCGGTTCAGCTCTGGCTTGTCAGAGAATGAAGAATAAACCATTCAGCCTCAATGTATGTCAGAGGGATCCCACAGGTGGTTACAGTACACCGCAAGCTCAGCCAGTGATACATACAAATACTCTAATCCCCTTCAACAAGGCGTGTGCATCTGTATTTGTATGTTTTAGATTTAAATACCAGACGAGATGCCAAGTGAGTTGGACTATGAACCTATTACAGTCTTCTTTGACAGCTCTCCTGCTTTGGTTGGTTTTGAAGTTATTTTAACTACCTATCTCTGGAACAAGGCCAAAGACAAGTTTACAAGTTAGTCATCAATTGTTCAGCGTGTGTGCTGGGCTAACATTAGCCAGCATGCCTTTCTTGAATATAAGGCAATTTACAAACTACATGACTTTGGTTTAAAATGCTCTTATTGGCTTGGTTCCTACTTATTTATGCACTTTTCTTCTAAGAACTGCAAGCAATTATGCTTTACGATCAAATTCCATTTTGTATTTCCTTGTTACCTGTGTTTAAACAGAAAATGGGAATGCTTGGAAAGCTCTCCAGTCTGAACTGAAGCTGTCAGAACTTGGGAAGTGGCAGTAAAACGCACATCCCCTTTTCGGGGGCCTCGATGCAGACGTCTCAGGTTCGAGTTCCAGTCCGTTTACCTTTGCTGCATGTCTTTAGTGTGGCAAACAAACAGCGAAACAAAAAAAAAATGGTCAGAACTAGTTTCACTGAAAGCCTTTCGCTCTATATTAAGAAATCAACAACAGAAATCCATTAACCAACAACTCCTGCACCTTATTTGTCTAATTGCTTACACTTTAAATATTTTAAATGTTTTTTGTTGTCTGTTTTGTCCACTACGACATGTGCTGGTGATTTTCTTGGCCAGGTCACCCTTGTGAAAGAACTCTTGATCTTTATGGGTCTTTTATCTGGTTAAATAAAGGTTTAATTTAAAAACAACACCTACATTAACCTGAGCGGACCACCCACTCTGTAACACACATTGCTGGCAGCCGTCAGCCTTGGTTAGCAGCCTGTGGGTATAATTTTCTTGTAATGTTTTTTTAGTGGTGTAACCACCATTTCTGAGAACTGCTCACATCTGTGCTGCATAGAGTTAACCAGCTTCTGGCATCTGTGGACAGGTATTCCAGCCCAGGATGATTTGACAACATTCCACAATTCCTCTGCATTTCTTGGTTTTGCCTCAGAAACAATATTTTTGATGTCACTTCACAAGTTTTCAATCAGATTAAGGTCTGTGGACCAGGCTGGCCGCTCTCTGGTGTTTTTGGAGTCGTCGTTTTGTTCAAACACCCATTTCAGGGGCATTTCCTCATCAGCATAAGACAACATGCCCTCTTCAAGAATATTGATATATGCAAATTGATCCATGATCCTTTGTGTACCATAAAGAAGCCTGACACCATATCACCATATCCCCATCCCCATATCACGATGCTTGAACCACCATGCTTCACTGTCTTCAGAGTGTACCATGGCTTAATTCAGTGTTTAGAGGTCGTCTGACAAACTGTCTGGAGCCCTTGGACACAAAAAGAACGATCTTACTTTCATAACTCCACAAAATGTTTCTCCATGTTTCTTTAGACCAGTTGATGTGTTTTTTTGTCAAGCTGTATCTTCTTCAGCACGTCTTTGAGTGGACTTCTTGCCGATAGATTAGCTTTACACGTCTTCTAATTGTCACACTACTCACCGTCAACTTCAGGCCTTCTATGATCACCCTGGAGCTGATCATTGCTGAGCCTTTGCCATTCTGTCTGTTCTTCAAACCATTCAAATGTTAGTCTTTCATTTTTTCCACGTCTGCTTTGCTTTCCATTTTAAAGCATTGTATAGTCTGAGCTGTCTCTCATTTTTTGCCTTCTTTGTTTCCCCTTCTTCAATCAACATCTTAAAGTACACTCTTCTTCTGGAACGACCCATTTTTTTCACGTTTTCCGAGAGAAATGCATGTAACTTCAATAAGGGCCACCTGATTGACACCCGTTTCTTCACAGAATGAATGACATCAATAATTGAACTCCACACTGCTGTTATTTTTTAACACGCCTCTTTCAATCACTTATTCAATGACAGATTCAGGAGCATGTATATGACTGTTGGCTTACTACACCTACTTGTGAATGATTTACCATGTGATTTGAGTTCCACAAAAACAGTGATTGATCTGGTTAGACTAATTGGACTGCTATTATTTTGAACACAACTGAATGTAGCCAAACTACAGGACAATCCTGAATGAAAACCTGTTAGAGGCTGCTAAAGCCCTGGTCAGAAGTTCATCTTTTAAAAGAACAACAAGCCAGAGCAGCAATGGAATAGATTAGATCAATGAATGTTTATGTTACAACAGCTCAGCTAAAGCCCAGACCTAAATGTAATTGTTCTGTTATAAGCCCTGAAAAAGCAATGTTCCCAGTTGCTGTGCATCTAGTCTGACTGAGCTCGAGCCATTTTGTAAAGGTAAATATTTCAGTTGCTAAATGTGCAAAGCTGGTAAAGTTATACCTGGAGATTAAAGTACCAACTTCGCATGCAGCACCTTTCAGGTTTGCATTTTAAATCCTACATCCTTTCCCTTTACTTCTGTTACTTTGTGTTGGTCCATCATACAAAATCACAATACATTAAAGTTTGTGGTTATAAAGCGAAAATGTTCCAAGTCTGAATATTTTTGCAAGGCACTATATTTCATAATGTAAAGTAACCGTAGTGAGGGTCAGGTAAAACTACTCTGATGTGGTAAATAATTGTTGGGCTTGCTAGTTAACCTTAATACGCGAGATGTTAAATGAACAACAAAACAAATGACCAATTTATTGGGACCACGGCACTGTAGCCGATGGTCCCAACTGGAAGAAGGCCGGCCATTCAATCTCTGCTTAGGTCATTGTGTCATGCAACACTGAAGTAGGGGCACCTAAAAACTACAGCTGTGGTTAATTAACCCAAACTTTACTTTCCATTGAAATACTAGGTTGTAACTAAAATCCAAAACTAAACCTGCAACATGGCAGAAAAATTAATAAAGCTTAAAAGCATCTGGCTTTCCTAGAGTCTGAGCTTCAGTCTGGTGCCAGTAGAAACGCAGGAACTTATTAGTCTGGAGCATTCGGTCATTTTCAGGTCTTTGTCAGCTAGTATTTTTACTGAATTTAAAAATGAAAAACTGAAAAGTTTCATTCATTGTTTATTAATTCCAACTTATTGAAAACATACAGAAATGTTTAGGAGCTAGGCCTATTCATAGCATATCGTCAATCAGGTTGGAATCTAATTGTAGCCCATTGTTAAAGACAGTTGATACATATGCTGATCTGAACGGGGGTAAGGGGCCATCACATGAGGGGTGGAACATAGATTATTGCCTAAATGAGACAGAGGAAATTATGGTTACAGCAAATATAAGAGGGAATCCCCTCAGGCGTGTTAAGAGGGTAACAGCTTCTACTGTAAGCTTTGTACAATGTGGTCGTTTGTGGATTGGCCAGCAGGACTTCGGTGTCTATCGCAGCTCTTTAAGTTTGTTTTCTAGTGTCTCCAGGTTGGCACCAGAGAACTCAAACACCTGAAACACAAAACAAAAGATTAACCACATAAGGTGACGCTCAAATCAAATACAAGCCTCAGATTTGACAGCACGCTCCTCTAAAGCCTCAGTGATAGGGCCATTCCAAAGAGGTCCCAGTTCTTAACCAGGGTAGGTGCTAGAGCCACCTCTTGGTTCTGGAAAAGAACCGGCTTTGGTGGTCCACTACTGGCAATTGTTTACACACTTCATGTGAAACCTTTTGGGTAACAGGGACCGATCCGGTGCAGTTCACCGAAACATTTCGTATACACAAAGGCTGCAGATGCAGTACTCTGGATACTTTTTGAACGAACCAAAAAAACAAAATATATAAAGTGCAGATCCAGATATTCTCTGGAACGCTAACAAAACGCTCTTATACCCATGACCTGCCAGCAGCTGGAGCTAACTTCCACATTAATGAGGTATTATCTCATGTATTCATGTCGCACGTTTTCCCATCACAAAATGGAAAAGAAAAAAGGAACCCGACCATAAATTGAAGTCAAGTCCTCAGGCCACAAGTCAAAGTTGAAGTCTTACTTTTGCGGACTATTTAAGATATATTATGCTGACATATTTAAGATATATTATGCTATATTTGCTGACTACCCAGCTGACATGGGTAGAACAGATCAGAAACAGAACTGTTGACAATCCCTATTACAAAGATCTACAAATGGGCACAATCCCTACGACAGATGTCACCTCTTAAATTGAACTTGTCAAAGATGTAACAGACATATGGAATAACATTTAAAAATTATCTAGGGTTCTGATACCTGAAATATTAACAGACGTCAGATTTGATCAGTAAAGGTTTTAAGAGGCTGTGATGCATCTAGTCTTCCTCCAATGGACAGAATGAATAATTCTAATAATGGTTAAGTTTATAAATTAGTGTTTGGACTTACCATCTTTCCATTCTTGTAGAAGTGGAATGTAGGCATGCATTTAATTCCGCAATTACTGCTCACATCCTGAGAACAAATGAATAAAAACAGTGTCAGCAATAACGCCTTGTTCACCTAAGATGAGGCACCAGTCAGGATGGCTTAGGTACCTTCAATTATGTCTACAATTAGGCTGCCATACACCTGGGCTGCTGCAAGACAACTTTCCTTATTCTCATCGTCAGCCAACTCCTATTAAGCTGGACTCTATTAACGTTACATTCAGAGCTTTTCTTTTTCATTGAGAGTACGTCTGTTCCAGCTCTTTCTTGTATTTTTAAAAAATGTATTATAAGTTTATAAAGTTATAGTTAATATCTATATGCTGTGAGTATGAAACCGAAGTCAAATTCCAGTTAAGCCAGTTAGCTTATCAAGCAGGTCGCCATGTTTGTTCAGTATAAAGGAGGAGCACTGCAGTGAAGGCCTGATGCAACCTGAAGACATTTTTACTGAACACCATTTTATGATAACTTGAATCTTTTTTGTAGTACAGGTGGATGGAACTAAACTGCAAGTTGATTTGAACATGAAGCAAACATCTGAACTAATTTGGTTTGTATAAAATTAGACAAGTTTCCCCTACTAGTTCTGTAAAGCACCTTGGATGATGTTTTCATGTTGGCCCGATATAACTGAACACAAATATAGAAATAAAGAAAACTTACATCAGCGTCATCCACGTCCACTTTCAAGAAAATCACTTCCTTGTTTTCAGATTGCTCTGACAGTCTCTGCAAGGCAGTCAATTGTGCATTTAAAGAAATGTTTGGAAAATGTATGGAAGAAGTATTTTGGCAGCCAGTGTACATAAATAAACACTTTGCAATGAAGAGGTATGGCCGTCGTGTATTCTTGCATGGGCTTGTCCTTTTTAAAAAAGGTGGGGAAAGCCAAACACAGGGTTGCCTCAGCAACAAGCTTCCTGTCTAAACATATGCTGCTCCCTTTGAACCACTCAGGGCGACAGATCCCAAACAATTGGTCCCGAGAGGCTGCTACACGAGTTTACCTTTATAATACTTACATTTTGGATATGATTGAGCTTATGAATACTACTACACACATTTTGAATGTCAACAAATATTCAGAGTCAAAACTATCTACTTACAACAAAGTGTGGCCCAATCTGTTTGCAGGGACCACACCACGTAGCTGTGAAGTCCACCACCACCAGCTTGTCTCCTGCATCCTTCAGGATGGACTGAAACTCTGCCTAAAAAACAAAAAATACACACAGAACATTTTTAAACAAATGGCAATTAAATTAACTCTCCTGGGTCCCTGCAGCATTGAGTTTTATTATTTTATTTTATTTATTTTTGCATAGCTTTGTCTACACTGATGTCATTGACTAAATTTAGCAAAGTTGGGTATTTTTGCGAGCAAATTTCATCTTTTGCATGCTTTCTAAAGTAGAAATCCTTTAGCATTTTTACCGTGATGCTCATTCTCATTTAAAATATCCATCCGTCCACCAATACCTGCTTGTTCTTACAGGAGGACTGGTTCTTCAGCCATCATAGGCCGAGAGGTACGCTATACATTCACAATATACCCTACAACATTTAAATTCATTATTTGTTAAGTATGGTGAAGACTGAATTAATTGCCTTCATTTAAAAAAAATAAAAATAAAAAAGTAAAATATGTTGAGAAAACAAAACATATTTTGCAATCCTTAAAAACAAATTTATGAAATTTGTGAAATTCATCTGACTCCAACCGGACAAGTCAAACACGGTGTGGAAATGATGAACATCGTTTCCTTAAGGAATCACTCTTATTAAAGGGCTTCTCAGTTACCAAGTGGTTTTTGGAGTTATTTTGTGTACATCGTGTTTGGCGACTGTGCTAAACAGACTTTTCATTGAACGCAGAAACGACCATAATTTAAATATACTAGAGCTGGATTTTTATTGAGCTGTTTAAAAGACCTCCACAGTCCCTGCTGTGAAAGGCGGTAGAGACCTAACATTTACAGTTGATCTAGCAGCTTCCGCTTTGTTTTGTCCGCTCCTGGACTTTATTTTCTGTTGTTGTTACCAAGTAATCAGGACAGGCTTTAAGTCCTATCAATTGTTTTGAACGCATGTGGACAGAGTGGCAGCTAGGGCTAATGAGACGGCGTGGAGTGGTTTTCTTATTTAGTAGCCAGATTCTGCTCATTTTGGCCTTTAAGTTACCTTAAACTAGGTCCAACTTAATAAGCACAATGATTATACTAGTAAAAGCTTGACAAGCCTACGTTAAATACAGTTTTCCGCTTAGATTTACACCGCTTTGTACATTTTTACAATATTTTTATCTACGCGATATACAACCCAGCTTGATGTTTTAGTTCGACTTTAAAACCAGGTAATATTGTAATAAAAATAAAAAAATAAAATACGATGAAATAGCCCTTTAGCTAACTGCTGGACTCAAGAGCTATGAATCGGAAGCTAACTTCATGGTTAAAGTCCAGCCGCCTCGCGCAGGGCGACCGTTGACGGCCGGGTGAGTTCCTTGTAACCTGATGGTAACGCAGTGACGGCGGCTTTAACGTCGTTATACGGCATTAACAAGTATATACATGTTGTACTTTAAGGGAGCCATGTGAGCTCCACACAGACCAGGCCCGCATAAAGGTTTCAGCGTGAAAATAAATCACGAGCTGCAAACGTAACATCGACAACTATGATGAAAGTTAAAGCTCTAAAAAGCAAGACGCGGGAGCGAAGAAACATAAAAAGTCAATACGTACCAAATCCTTTACTTCACGGACCATGATAACCGCCGTTAGATGCGCGCCACAACAGCAACAGTTTCAAAGGCTTAGAGAAAAAAAAAAAAACACGCCCAGGGCTTTTTAAAGGATCTGACAAGTTAGTCTAAACCACAGCGGAAGTCAGGTTCCGCCATGTAACAAAATAAACGTGTCCACTTCAAGAATTTGTGTAAAATGCAGTTTTCCTGAGAGATGAAGCCACATTACAGCTCTGTAAGATCATTAATTGTATTTTCATTGTGTCGATTCTAGTAATGATTTTTTAATTGACAAACTGAATCTCATTACGATCTTTTTATGTGAACTACAAGCACCATGAACACTTTGCTGCTATTGTTCTATTAACACACACACACACACACTATATATATATATATTGCATATGGTACATATTTACAACTAAAATATTTTTATTTCTTTTTTACAATATTCATATTTATAATGTCTCCGTTATTAACAAAGTGGAGTCGGAGTAAAACTCGTTGTTTCTATGCACAAACGTGACAAATAAAGCTGATTACGATTCAAACGCTTTTAAACCAGCAGTAAGACTGTTCCTTTTTGGGTTGGCCGGCGCAAAGGCCAGCTAGAAGTGATGAGGAGTTTGTAGCTGAATTGAGTTTGTCGGCAGGAGGCGGTGTTGCTGTCTTTATTTTAATTTTTTTTAAATAAAGACATCGTAAGACTTGGTTTCCTCGGCAGCTCTATTTAAATTCGGGTTTGAATTAATTGAAACCTGAGGGGTATTTTGCATGTGCGACGGATTATGCGCAGTGTGCAATCTCCGCCCATTCCAAGTGTCCTCTTGGTGTTCCGGCAAAAAATGATGCGGACCCGTTGGTACAAGTCATAGTGACTTGGCAATAATTTTTAGGTTTACCGTAAATGACTGTTTCACTGTTGTAACTCGTATATGGTTACGACGTCGTGTGTATGTGCCCCTGCGCCATTACAGCTTCACTTTTTTCTTTTTTTCTCTTGTTCTAGATCTAAACAGAAAAGTAAAGAACATAATTGCACAAAAAAATTTAATCTAAAACGGATTGAAATGTTTTTGTAAAACAAAAACAGAGCATTTGTTGTTATTAGGAAAAATTTCAGGAAAAAACTTGTTTCGGTTTACTTCACTTTATAAAGTAGGTAATCACTAAATAAATCTATCTCAGGACACGTAACATAAAACAGATCTTTAAACAAACAAGATTTTCAGTGAGATTCAGGTCTGAGGCATTCCAAACTTTAATCTTCTGGTGAGGCTGTTGTGGATTTAGATGCTTGCTTTAGGCCAATGTATGGAAAGTTTCTCTTCATCTTCAGCTTTCTAGCAGGTTTATGTGTCAACACTGACTGATATTTGGAGGTCTTCATACTTCCACCCTCCTTGACTAAAGCTCCAGTTCCAGCTGAAGAAAAATGGACCCAAAGCACGATGTTATTTTTGTGCCTAACATACCTTTTACAAATATGGCCAAAAACCGGGCATTACATTTTCTCCAATGCTTTTGGGAGACTTCATAATGTTTTTTTTATTTGTAAAATTTAGCCAAGCTGACTGTGGTTTTTCTACAATAAAAACAGCTTGTCTTGCCATCCTAAACCTTAACCCAGGAATATGAAGGACACCAGTAATTGTTTTCATGACCTCAGTACTTCCCAGAAATTTCTTCAGCTTCTTTAATGTTGCTTTATGCCTCTTGACAGTCTTTCTAACCAGTTTTCTTATAGTAGAGTCATCAGTTTTTGAGAGACCACCAGTACTTGTTCTGAGTGTTGCTCTACACGTTCTTCACCTGATCTACATTTTTTCACCATGTTCCACAGTATACCTAATTTCTTGGAAATTCTTTTGTACCATTTTCCTGACTTATACCTTATGACAGTAATTGATGCTTTGGAGGCTCTCTGCGCACCATGGCTTTTGCCCTAAGACAGGACTGGAAAAAGGTCAAGAAAACAAGCTAAAACATTCATAATAATAATAATAATAAATGTGTGTACATCTATGCAACACAGTTCCCCCCCTCCAAAAAGATATTTCAGATTGTGAGTCGTGTAGTACAGGTTGGGGTTAGGTTATACGGTTATAAGTTGCATTTTTTTACATCACAAAAATCCGCCATTTTAAAAAAGGTATGCAGACTTTTTATATCAGAATATGTTAATTACATATTTTAAATCATATTGAGAACCACAGTCTGAATCATAAAGTTCAATATGGAGATCAAAGATGCAGAAAGAATCCTTTATTTTTCATACAAAAGCTTACAGTAAATATTCTACACAGGTACAGTATACTGCAAATAAAGCGACGAATCAACAACAGTATTTGCATACTTCTGATTTAGGTACAGTCTGTATAACAGGTTAACTAAGCTCAACTTTCTTAGTGAAAGCTTAAAGATGATGATACTTAGGAATCTGCTTCAGGTGTTTATCAATACAAAATCGGCGTGTCATTTATTGTAACGGGCCTTTCCTTTGTATTCCATATGACCAATATAAAGGAACATTGGAGACATTAACTGTACAAAAGTCAATTTCTGGAGTAGAGTAAGACCCTTAAGATACTGTGCCTTACAAAAAGTATGAATACCTTTTTCAAGGCACATTTTCACATTTTGTCAGGTTTCAACCAAAAACCTAAATGTATTTTAATGTTTTTTTGTGATAGGCAAACATTAAGTAGTATAAAGTGATGGCAGCTTAATGCTGTGGGGCCGCTATTCTTTAGCAGGGACAGTGAGGTTGGTCAGAGCTGACGGGAAGATGGATAGAGCCAAATACGGGGAAATCCTGGGAATACGTCTACCTGATAGATGCTTTAAAAGACGTCAGACTGGGACGGAGGTTCACTTTCTAGCAAGACAGGAAACTAAATGTACAACCAGAATTACTGTAATAGTTTAGATTAAAGCGTATGCATCTGCTAGAATGGCCTAGTCAGATTACAGAATTATTCCAAATCTGTGGCAAGAAATGAAAATGAAAGTTCACAGATGATATCGATCCAATCTTACCATGCTTGAGCTATTTTGTAAAGAAGCATAGGGAACATTTTCAGTCTCTGGATGTGCAACATCGGTTGAAGTGTACCTTTAAAGACATTAGCTATGTTATATACTGCTGACTAGCAAGCCAAGTGGGCAGTAAACAGAATAAAAGCAAAGCCACCCACTGGGCAGGGAGCTAGATCACCTCTCAATTGGAAACCTCATGTCCTGCAATTGAGGTCGAGTGAGGCGAAGTGCACAAAGACTAGAGTAGTGAGGCTGTGCAGACGTTACATAACCACAAGAATGGGTGGGGTCTCTCTGAGCTGCAACAGCATCAGTAGCCCCATCATGTTGTAATATCTTCAGGTTGGTATTGCGAGAAAGTGCATCCTCCATACTTATGTTTAGAGCACACCTCCTGAAATGAAGCTCTTGTTGCACCAGACTCAGCTCAACTCCTAAACCTTTTTTGCTGAATAGTTTTGTGAAGAACTTCTGGCAAGGGATGGTCTTTCTCCAACATCTATGCATCATCTCAGATTTGAAGCTTTGACAAGATCTGACTGACTAAACTAAACGTCCCCGGCTCAAATCGTACAGCTAAATTACATTTATGGCTCTGGGTTTACAGAAATGTTCCAAGAAATATACACTAGTAATTTAACATGATCCTACTTCATTATTACTGACAGTCGTCGTCATGTGTAAATTCTTCAACAGCGCCTCTTGTTGGTAAGAGGTCAGACTGCAACAATGGCCTTGCCGATGTTTTCTCCCTGCAGCAGCCCCATGAATGCAGCTGGCATGTTTTCAAATCCTTTTGTGATGTGCTCCCTGCTCTTCAGTTTCCCCTGCAGAGGCAGAATGAATATATCAATCTAATTACACCAATGCAAAAGGACATGAAGTTTAAATTTTTACCCAAAACACAGGATAATCTAAATGTGATCCACTGTCAAAACAACAAAAATAATTACAACAATAATAAGAATACCTCTTTTAGCCAGGCCATTAGTCTCTTGAGGCTTTCGGGGTGTTTGTGCTCCCACCTGTTCTGCATGAAACCCTCCATCCTGAGCTGCTTGAAGATCATTGTCAGGTGTGGGTAAGGCCCTGAGAAAATTTCCAGTTGAAACAAATCGTGTCACAACCGCACTCACTGATATATGAGATGGATCATGTAAATATGCACACCTGTCTGCGGTGTACCGTCGTTGTATGTGGAGATACTCCCACACACAGCTATTCTTCCAAAGTTATTCATTTGTGGTAGGGCAACAGTTGAAAAATGACCTCCAACCTAACAAGACACCAGCATTACTAACACAAACAAAAGCAGGAGGGAAACCCAGTAAGTATTTAAAGACTACCGTATAAGCTTCACTTACATTTTCAAAGAAGCAGTCATATCCTTCAGGAGCAGCTTTCTTCAGAGCCTCCTCCAGGGAAGGAACAGTTTTGTAGTTGAAAGCCTCATCAAACCCCAGCTCCTTCAGGTAAGCTACTTTGGCATCGGACCCGGCTGAACCCACCACTTTACAGCCCTTGATCTTGGCGATCTGTCCCACCACGGTTCCCACAGCTCCGGCTGCAGCATTCACCAGCAGAGTCTCATTCTTCTGCAGTCCAAGAACCTCCTCTATTCCATACAGAGCAGTCAGTCTGAAGAGAGAGAAAGACAAAAATCAGCTCCCAAATCCTGTTCCCACACCAGTTCAAGCCTTATTAAACTCCTGTTTTCATAGTAAAGATGCTGTCGCTTATAAACTGGCTCTACCTCACTGTAGGACAAAACATGGGAAGCCACACAATTTCATTTCCACGGATGAAGAAATACAGGTGCATTTTAATAAACTTATATCATCGAAAAGTTACACTATTTCACTAATTCAATTGAAAAAGGGAACTTCATATGACTCACTACACAAAGAATAATATATTTTAAGCGTTTCTCTGTTTACTTTCATAATTATGTCCATAAACTAAGGGAAATAAGGCTTCTCAACAAATATTACATAGGACCAACAAAAAGGCTTTTTAATATAGAAATGTTATTGTGTAAACAATTATAGAGAAGACTGCTGAATTGACAGATGTCCAGCAGACATTCATCGACTCTACATGGAGGGTAAGCCACAAAAGATCGTAGCTAAAGTAGCTGGCTGCTCACAGAGAGCTTTATCCAACCATATTAATAGAAAATTGAGTGGAAGAAAAATGTGTGGTAGAAGAAGGTGCAACAGGCAAACCTGCGCTCTTGAAAGAATTGTGAAGCAAAGCCCATTCAAGAATTTGGGAGAGATTAGTGAGGTATGGAATGTGTTTCTATCAAATCCAAAGTCTACCAGGAAGTTGCTAGAGCACATCAGGCTTCCCTCTACTGACGACCTTAATGGAGAAGATGATTTTATTTTCCATCATTATTTATTTATTTTTTTTTAAATCGATCTCACATAATATTATAGTTTTCTGAGTAATCAAATTTGGGATTTACATTAGTAGTATGTCATAATTGTAAAATAAAAATGGAAATAAAATAAACATGTGAGCCTGTGGGTAATGAATCTGTAAAATATGCAAGTTTCACTTTTTTACAGAATTATTAAAATAATTTCTACTATAATTTTCAACTATTCATGATATTCTAATTTGAGATGGACCAGTATTTCTGGCAAGCGCTTCTTTAAAACTTTCCCCTTTTTCTTCTAAACATCCTTCTAGATGCTCATCTATATATTTTAAATCTAGTGGGAAAACGTGCAATATGCTATAATATTGGTAAATTTCACAATAACATTATGACTTGTGATACTTTGTTACTCGGTATTAGGTTCATTGTAAACATACATAACATGTAGTTTCTCCATGACTTACCACCACATTACCTTCAAAAACATTAAACAACAAACATCATGAAGTATATTACTAGCACAGCAAGCCTGAATGCAGTGTACCTAATTAACTAGCTCACACGTGTTGCAGGCAAGCAGTTCTATGCGATACCGATATTGTGATTATGGTAACTTGGCCACATGTTGTGCAGCCCTACATGCAATCTGTCTTACCCTGGCATGCCGATGGTACCCAAAGCCAGAGACAATGAAACATCTGGAGCCCAGTCAGACATGATGGGAGTGAGGTCCTTCCCATCACTGACTGCGTGGGTCCTCCAACCGCAGCGGCTCACGACGTGGCTTCCCACATGAAAGGCTGGGTTTTTACTCTGGATCACCCTGCACAAAAACAAAACTGTCCGTCAGGAAAGCTCTGGTTCAGTTGCAGGACAAAATGCATTCAGGTCATGACAAAGACTACATCAGGTGTATTAAAATCTTCTTAAAATTAATTAAATAATATAAATAATTATAAATAATAATACATTATAATAATTAATAATAACAATTAATATTAGGCATATTATTTGTTCATATTAATTAATATTAATATATTAATTAATAATATTATTATTAATTATTATAAATCTTCTTAATTAAAAGCTTCTTCAGATCTGCTGTAAGACGGAGCGCTACAGGAGATCCTTCCTGCCCACAGCCATCAGCATCTAGAATGACTCTTTGAAGAAACCTTCATAATGAGCTACAACAGCATTTAATTTCCCTTTGGGATTAATAAAGTATTTTTGAATTGAATTGAAAAGTTTCATCGAGGGCCATATATAATTAAATTAAAAAAATCCAAAGGAGCCTTTCTGAAAATATTTTGAAGCTAAAAAAGCCAGATGATAAAGCAGTATTTAAAGTGGTGCATAATTAATGTGTACATTTTAAAGCTACATGGGAAAAAACTAAACTAAGACATGTCTTGATTATCAAGATCTACAAAGTGTCAGTGCTTAGAGACACGATTATGACAAAAGTTGAAACCCAATCACAAGCAAAGAGATATTAACTGTACACCCATGGTCCTCAAGCTGTGGTGCAAGAAAAAAAAAAAAGCGGTACTCAGAAAAAAAACGTTCACAATTATTTGGAAGTTAAATGCATCAAAGTTTACTGATGCAGAGTTAAAAAGCACCACCCCAAAATTGACTGTTCAGTGGTTGTAAAGTACTATGTGTAAAAGAATTAATGGGATGAAAAAAAAAATTAACAGTGTTTTTGTCTAGCTATCTGAGTTTTATATTTTGTGGCAGCCACGTTGAATTTGGAGATGGGGGTTGGAGATTTTTTCCTCTCAATTCAAACTCCCTGGTGCCCTTCTGCTCATTTTCCCCAAACTGAACTATTAGAAATTTAAACTTTTATGTAAAAATTAAATATAAAACAAATACTGCATCCTTTAACCAAGTATGACCTGCAAAAAGAAAGTGCTTTATCTTTTCTTTTCGATGACAAGATCAGAAACAAAAGAAAAGATTTTCTTTGTCAGTACGTTGAGTCCTGTTTTTATGACTTAGTCTGAGTCATTTTGTACAAGCCTTTTAAAAAAAGGTTGATACCTGGAACATTTAGGACTTAATGAGGTGGTACTTGTTAAAAAATGCTTGAAAACCACTTCCTTAAACAATATCACCCAAACAAATATTTGAGAATAGGTCTTTAGGAGAGCATCTTTCTGGAGCATCACAAAAGGGTTCAGGTTGTTACTCAGCTGCTTTAAGAGGGAATGTACAGCATTTGAAATGCAGCTATTGCTAAATGCCCAAAGAAGCATTATGCTTGATCTTTGTTTCACCATATAACTAACACTGCTCCCCACAAACATAAAAAACAAACTGTTGTGATGCAAGAGGTCTGTTTGCATCCTGCTGCTCTTGTGTGAACATGTCTGTGTTCCTGTAGCCTTTATACAAGCAGATCTGTCTATATACTTGCACAAAAACAATCTTTGCATGAATAGAAAAGCAACATTTAAGTGGAAGCACTTTATTTCACTGCATTGTATATTTTAGGATGTATACTTCCTATTTATTGACTATTTGTAGAGTTTTTACTTTTTTCATTTTATATTGTTTTGGATGTGTGCATCACTGTCATTTTGCTATTGATACACTATGAATTTACCCACTGAGGAACAAATAAACTATTGTTCTATTCTATTCAAAATATAATTGCCAGCTAAATACCACAACCGAGCAATCCCAGTGATGATGACCGCCATTCGATACACTGTGCAGGTCTCAAAATACTTTGTGCAAGAATCAAACAATTAACTAGTTTCAAATTATGTCCACTGTCTTATTACATTTATGTAAGATTTGAGATGATGCAACTTTGTAAGTTGTGCAGAGATCGCTCACTGTTGCAGAACTGGAGAGCTCCTTTAGTAACAGGCTGCTGCATCTTAAGTACACAAAAGAGCGCCATCGCAGGTCCTTCCTTCCGTTGGCTCTCAGACATTTGAACTGTTCCCAAAAAACCCAAAACGTTGTTTACATCCTTGTCCATGTGCTTGTAAATGGTCTGTTTTTCCATACAAATGGAACTGCAACATATACAGTACATGTATTTCACCTGTTGTGGAACTCAAAATATAGGTTGGTATTTAACTTTGCAGTCTGTATCTGAAGATGATTTCCTAACTCACATATTGCGGTGTTTTAAAAAAAAAAAAAAAAAAAAAAACTAAATACAAAAACTGCACAATAAACTGTTGAAATTCTGTTATGTCTTCTTACTGGAGCCATCTTTGCCTTTATCGCAGTGTCTCTCCCTCAACCTGTGACGGTAACAAAAATCCGGATGTTACGAAGCATCCAAACAATACCCTATTAATCTGAGAATGGCGACTGTAATAATACAATCTAAGATGATGCATCCTCAAAAGGATAAAAGGCACTGATATAATTTTGCTAATTATCCCTTTCATCTACAAAATAAAATATTTGTTCGATCTCAGTGCAAACCTGAGGTTAATATTTAACTTCTGCCCATCTGAGGGGATGTTTTTGTTGTTTGGTATGACTGCATATCAATTATGTAACAAAGTGGTTAGCTTCAATATGTGGAAAATTTAAAACATGTGGGTTTCATAACAGTCTTGTTAGGATCACTGAAAGTGTTTTTACTGATAACTTTATCTTTGAGGCTCATCAACAAAACACCCAAGCATGTTTCGTTGAACCTTTGCTCATGTTGAATCAAAGGCTTCGGTAATTAACCACAGGTGCAGACCAAGTTCTGTTTCATTAAGCATCAGACATGGAAAAAGCATCCTGAAGGATAAAAGAGTTTTCTCTGGGTGAGTGAGATTGCAGTTGTTTTCTGTACTTCGCCACTTGAGTTCCGATCATCACATCCCCTTCCTTCATGTGGACCCTGCTGAACGGCCTGAGGACACCAGACACAGATGTCATAAACCTTTTTTTAATTGGTATTTATTGGTATTTAAGACGTATCATGAGTGCTTTCTAAAATTAAGACCCACCTCATGTATGGATCCACACTGAGAAAAACCGCTTCCAAAAGCACCTCTGCAAGAAAACCAAATTAAAGTTTAGAAAGCATTTGAGAAGAGGTCAAAATACAGAGTTTGGCAAAAGTATCCAAAGCCCTTAAACCTTTTCACATTTTGTAAAGTTACAACCACAAACTACGATGTATTTTATTAGGATTTTATGTAATAGATAAACACAAAGTAGAGCATTCTCAATTGTTAAGCTCAAGAAATATAATACATCGTTTTTGTTTTTAAAAAAACACCAAGGTGAACAGTGTGTTAATCTGAATTCAGCCCTTCTGAGTCATTACTTTATAGAAACACCTTTTGCTGCCAGCGTTTTGGGCTATGTGTCTGTCAGCTTTGCACATTACCCATTCTTTTTTGTAAAACAGTTCAAGCTCAGTCAGATTTAGGTCCGGACTTTGACTGGGCCATTCCAACACGCTTTGATCTAAATTGCAGCTTTAGTTTTACGCTTAGGGTTACTGTCCGGCTGGAAGGCGAACCCCCATCCCAGTCTGAAATCATTTGCAGCTTCTAAAAGGTTTTCCTTCTGGATTGTTCCATATTTAGTTTCCTTTATCAACTCTGACCATCTATCCTGTCCCCACTGCATGATGCTGCCACCACCATGTTTTACAGTGGGGTGGGGGGGTGAATTCAGATTGTTGTGCAGTATTGGTTTTTTTGACTACACATAGATTGTGATGTATCAGATGCGCATACTGCAGTAAAATCCAGTGTACAGTAATTTTCATGCTCATTTTAGGATTTTACAACTTGGACTTAAGCGTAAGATACCCTTAAATACCACATTAGTGTACAGATGTACAACAGTTTATATCAGTGTGGAAGAGGAAATCAAGCTCTGTTGGACAATTATTAGTCTGTACTAGTGTTGGGACCCACAGCCATAGAAATCAGCATTAAACTCCGGTACAAACTCTTCTGGAACTTTTCAAAATAAAGTCCATTAACCTTCTTCCGGCACAGCCAGGAAACGGGATAACTGCGGACTTCCTGTGACGCCACTACCCAAATAAAAGCACAGCTGTTGCTACATCCGCCCTCTTCCACACGGCCTTTGAAAGGTACTGGATAGGGGAGACAAGCGCGCTGATGTCTCTTTGCTGGCAAACAGACATAAAGTCTTCAACTGGATCCAAGGATGTCATACGATCATCGATCATATGCAAAGATAAGTACGAATGAAATACTGTCCGTGTATCCGGTATTTTCATTCATGAACGGGGGTAATTAAGGTACAAGCATTGCTCGACTTTCTGTCCGAGCCCTGCAGAAGCAAACTGTGTTCGAGAGAAGCCCCTGCAAAGACGCGGTCTCCCAGTCTGGAAGGAAGGCAGCAGAGACCGCAGCGGACAGGACGGGCCGCCCAGCTACAGCTCCAGAGCTAACCCTTTTGTTCACAGAGCGAACGCACCTTCTGATCGTGAGAAGCTGAGGAGGTTAGCGGGAAGCTAACCCTTTGTTCACTGCAGATACCTTCTTCAAACTTCATTGTCTTTTGAACAACATTCCTCACCACAGTTCATGAGGTTAGGTTTGGGCAGAATAACAGTTAGGATGAAATGATCTGAACGTTTTCATTTATGAAGTTTTGTTTGTGTGAAACTCGGCTATCTTAGTGCTAGCAGGCTCTCTGCAGCACACATGCCCTGTTTGTGTTGTGTGTTTTTAAAGACAAACTTTATGTAAAGGGTGATTTTAAACAGAACATTGATCATAACGCGCCGTCCACGCTTATGCATTTTAACCCTTTTATTAACCCTGGTATTTTAAAGGTATGTGTTTGATTCTGTTGCTAAGCTATCAGCTTCTTTTGTTTGCTTTCACTGCTAACAGCTAAGAACACGTGCTTGCTGCTAAAGAGTATTTAACAGAAATGTTGTTAGTTTTCAAGCTAGTGAATAATTGTCCCTGAACATCATTTGCTAGAGTTGATAACTAAGTAAACACCATTAAGCCCCATTTCTCCAGAAAGATTTGTTTCGTTTCCAAAATATTCCCTTAATATTTCTTCAAATATTATTTTAATAAGTAAAGGCAGCTAATGAGACACCGTTGAGAAATGGTCATCCAGAAGGTTGGTTTTATTCAGCAGATCATTATTTAAAACATTATTTTATTCAAATAATATTTTATCTGATCTTGCATTGTGAATGGTTGTCTAAGTTAGTTCCAAAACTAACTTAACTTCATTTCCAGATTCTTCAAGATAATCCTTGGTTCTCAAACATAAACATTGTATGGTAATGTTGCATCACTCTTTTGGTCATAATTTCCAATCATCTTTAATCAACTTGTTTATATTTTACATTAGTCTTCATTATTCTTTAATTCTGCTTGGTAGTTGAGTTGGATTGTTTTAACATAGTAAAATGTTTGTTGATTAAAATATGTTTGACTTTGAGTTGACTTATTTTTGTTAATAAATTCTTGTATTTTAAGAAATTGTGTGAATTCATTCCATATATGTGCAGAGTTTATGCTGTTCAATAATGTCAGAGCTCATCTCACACCTTTCTATTTTGTCCTAATACCATCGCCTTACTGGGCCGGTATTCACAGGACAACCCTTAACAGACCAAAATATTATTTGATAAAATATTAATATTAAATAATATTCTCAGATTCATAATCACAACACTAGTATAGCATTATGTTTACTCTATAAATTAATGGTCTCATTGCCCAGCTTATCAGTTTAGGTGGACAGTCATGACTTGGTAGGTTTTGCAGCTATGCCCTACCTTTTCCATTTTCAAATGATAGATTAAAAAGAGCTCTGTGAGATGTTCAAAGTTTGGGATGTGGATTTCTAACCTAAACCTGCTTTAAACTTCTCCACAACGTTTTCCCTGACCTATCTGCTGTCCTCCGCGATCTTTATGATGCTGTTTGCTTACTAATGTTCTCCAACAAACCTCTGAGGCCTTCACAGAACAGCTGGATATATACTTAGATTAGATTACACCCAGGGGGACTCTGTGTACTAACGAGGTTGACTTCAGAAGTCAGTCTTAGGGGTATCAGGGTAAAGGGGGGTGGATACAAATACACACCACACTTTGACACTTTTATTTGTAGAAAACTGCATCTTTTTTCCTTCCACTTCACAATTATTTGTGGTGGTAAAATGTCAAAATGCAATAGTTTTACAAGGAATAAAGTTTTCTTGCCTCCATCTTTGGGTTCAGGCAGCTCCTCCACCTTGAGATGGAAGTTGCTGTCCTTTGGGAAGCCATTAAAATGCTTGGCCAGAGTCCACGACTTAGCCTGAACCATGGTGATTTACTCAAAGCTGCTGGGAGAGAAAGAGAGCTGCCAGTTGTGAACAAATAAATCAGGCACATGTCCAGCAACAACAAGTTTAGTGCAATAAATAATAAAAGGTTTGCTTATCATCATGCATCAGTAAGAAAACGTAAATATACACTATTGTACTACATTTTCAGGGATATCCGATTCCTTTGTAATTTTTTCAAAAGAGTTGGGCTTTCTTTCAATCTTCAAAAAACAGCTGTGTTCAGCAGTTATTGGGCTTGGTTTGGACTCTGGCTGCTTTCCAACCCACAGGAAAAAGACTTAAAAGTAGCTCCCAGATGAGATTATCTGCAGGTTATATAACAGCACATGTTAGTCACCAATAATAAAAGAACACTTTGGGTAGAAGGTGGGGCCCATATGAGCCTTAGATTTATTTCTCAGTTTTTAATATCCACTAGAAACTCAGCTAAGATCTGCATAGGGTTCCCAACATATGTTTGGCAGATGTGGATTTTATTTAGTCAACCAATGTGGGTCCTATAAAAGTATCCGAGATTGAATTCGTACCCAACCTGCCGAAGCTTATTTTATATGGGGCCCACATACACCTGTTGATTGGGTATTTCTGGTATTACCATTTTTATATAAATAAATCTGGCATAAAAGCCTCCAAATAAGTCAAAAGATGAGCCAGAGCTGTATCTACTAATAACAGACATCAATGTACATTTTTACTTCACAATTTGTTTCCATGTATTCAGTTGACTCTATGAAAGAAACAAAGACAACACACTTTCATATATAAATATAGCATTTGAGCACAAAAAGCTCCTTCTCCAAGTACTAACAGCTAAAATGTCATGCATCTCTTAGGTCCAGTGTGTTTCATGAATACAACAATTTTCAGATACTCTTTGCCTAAAGAAGCATTCCTTATGTTCTCACAAGAAAGTATCAAAGTCAGGTACAAAGACTGGAGACTGGAGTTAAAAAAGCAGCCAGGGGCGGCACGTGGTGTAAAGGTAGAGAGCACCACATACAAAGACTACGAGTCCTTGACGGAGTCGTTCAGGGTTCGAGCCCCTACCCTGGGACCTTTGCTGTATGCCCCCTCCCTCTCTGCACATTTCCTGTCTAAATACTATTTAAAAAGCAACCAAAATTCCCCACTCTAAAAAAAAATTACAAGTTAGGCTGCTTTGAAGCAAATTCTAAATAAATTAAGGGTTTGCAGAGTCCTCCAGAAAACATACCAGGTTCTAATAAAAAACCTGTTACTGACTCCTTTAGTGATGTACCAAAGAAATCGACCACATGTGGCCAATTTGATCTGATTGCAGGTTGAATAATGGATAATCTGCTAAGGACTGATGATTTAACAATAATAATAAACAGAATAATCTTGTAATTTGTCCATGGTCTGTTCAATCCAAAACTAGGCCTACTACCTCTATCAGGGAACCTGCAACAAGTTTTAAAAACTTTTACGCGTTAAAAAACAAACAAAACATTAGAAACAGTCAGAATGGAAATCGGGTATACTTATAAAAGCCTGATCGGTGCATCTCTAGCTTAAGAAGGTTTTAGGAGTGAGAGGCACAGTTTACTGTTAACTGGTGATACTTTAGGTTTCTATTGGTGGAGTACAATCAGATAAATACAGAGGTGTAAGGCAAACGTACTCATTTGCTTTATCTTCTCATTACTGTACTAGCGGCTTATGAAGTTAATTACATTTAAATTAGAGGTCTCACTCCTACACAGTTTCAGGGCAACTGGAAGCAACCATCTTCATTGACATATTAGTGAGCTGTGGGGGAGGACAACTAACTTTCTGGAGACACCTGTGGTATTTAAATGACTTTTTACGTGGCCGAGGGGTCCCCGAAGCATGTAAGAAGTTTCTGAATAAATCACTACACATTATCCACTGTTCCCTGATATTACCATATCTGAATCTCTGTGTAGAAGTTTGCTGTACTTCACTCCACTCTCACTTCCTGAGAAAAGTTAGAATACTGATTTTGTTTTGTTTTTCCAGTGGCCCTAATGCTCTTCCGTACTGTCGGCAAAGTCAAACTTTCTTTCATTTCTTTCACATTTAAAAACAAACATAAAAGATCAATGGCTGCTCTGTGGTTATAATAATAGTACTTCAAGTGGAATGAACGAATTTAAAGCAAACATGCTTTAAGCTTTGCTTTTTAACATGCTTTTTAACATGCTTTTTAACATGCTTTTTAACATGCTTTAAGCGTGCATATACAAAAAATCAGGAAGATGCCATTGTTTTTGCTAATGGTTTAACAGTATAATGTGTATAACAAACAATAACAGCAACACGACGCATCGTTTCTGTATTTATACCGCTAAACAAACAAACTGCAGGACGAATGAAACGTTAGGATAATTAACTCATTCTAAAACATAAAGCAAACAGTTAAAAAGCAAGAAATGTAAGAAGTGCACTCACTGTGTCGGACTGCTGCATTTCCTTATTTTAGTCTCTTTTGTTAAAAGTGTGCAGAGTGTAGCTTTTCAGACTTACCAGCGCTCTAACCACACAAAGACGCCACACAAGATCACGAACGTTTGTAAAGAGTGAGGGCCCTGCCGCGGAGTGACGTGAAACGACTTGTCGAAAAGAAGGCGGGAGAAACGCTTCCAGCGTGAGATGTGATTGGTCAAGTATGTATCCTAGCAACTGACGTATGGCGTAGAGGTTTCGTCGTCAAGGCTTTCAGCTTGAAATATGTGGAATACTAATCCCTTCCATATTTTTAATATAGTTGGTTAGTTTGGAATAATTATGACATCAAATATATATATAAATAGTCCCTGTCTGCCTGCTGTTGAATTCAAATGGTAAATTGATGTCTCTACTCTGAATTTTTGTCACATTTTCAATTTCGTCTTTTGGCCCTAAGGACCGTTTACATTGACTGTGAATGTGTTTTTATCAAGTAGAAAGCAACCAACAGAACCATAAGAAATATTCTCTTGAGACACACGGCATCCTTACCATCCTGTGTCTTTCTGGTCAAATGTTTTAAAAGATATGAATTGCAGTTTTACATGGTTGCTTCCTAAAAATACTTAGTAAGCAAGAAGATAATGAAACTTATTTTAAGATTAGTCATAATTGTTATCTAGTAAAAGCATTTTTTATTAAAATGTATTGTTGGGAATTAGACCCCTTGTGCACTTATGCATTGCTGTTACAGTAAGATTTTCTGAACTGACCTGACTATTTTTTTTATGAAAAAAGGTATAAGAATTTATTTTAAAAATAATCCTACTTGTTTGGTATGGATAAAAGCAACCTTAAAGATCCTAACATGTTGTTTGTTGTTTATTTGTTCATAATTTATAGAATTATTATATTGGCTTCTCTAAATGTTTGCGACACAAACCCAATTACATAGTCTTTCTATCTTATATAACACCTACATAAATAGCTTAAAATTAATCTCCACTGCAAAGGCAATAAAACTATGTCTGCTCTTAAAAAGCTTCAACCCTTAAGCACCAGGGTTTGTTTTTTGGATTTGTTTTTCTTACTTTTGACATGCTTCCCCACTAATAACATTATCATTGTTGTTGTTGTTGTGTTTTCTTGCAAATGTTTTATTGTTCTGTTATGTACTCTTTTTCAAAATAAAGTTAAAAAAAAAAGGCTGTGGCAAGTCATTGTCGCATATAATTAAAGCACACTTAATTCTTTACACATTAAAGTAGGCATCCTGACTTACCAAGTATTTACAAGCCACAGTTTAAAAAAAAAGATACACCAAATAGAATAGGCATAACATTATGACCTCTGACTGTGATTACCTCTTCAACATGGTACCTGTTAGTGGGTGGACTTCATTAAGCAGCAAGTGAACATTTTGTTGATAAAGTTGAGGTGTAAGAAACAGGAAAAACAGGCAAGAGTAAGACTTGATTCGGTGTACCATTTAAACATTGTTGCAGATAATGAACATGGACACAGCATTCCCTGGTGGGTGTTGTTTCTTTCACCAGAATTATATTCCCTGCATTGAAGCAAAAAATGTTCAGACATGGTTTGAAGAGTAGAACAACTTTGAGTAGTTTAATTGCCCTCTAAATTCCTTCGGATCTCAATCCAGTGCTACTTCAGTTTCAGGTTAGATCATTTTTGTCAGATGCTTCTGTGGTACACTGAAGTTCAATGATTAACATTTAATGACATTGGATTTAATCCATTGCTTTTTGATCCCTTTGTTTATTCATATCCGTGTTTGTGAGTGAGCCAACAGCCCTGAAAGGGAGTCAGCCCCACACATGAATGGTGTCACGGTGCTTCACTATCAGAATGACACAGTCCTGTTCATAACTTTTATGGACAGGATTTCTAGACGCAGCCAAGAGCCGGAGGGGGTCTGGTTTGGGGACCAGTGGATTTCGTCTCTTCTTTTTGCAGATGACGTGGTCCTGCTGGCCCCCTCTAGCCAAGACCTACAGCATGCGCTGGGACGGTTCGCAGCCGAGTGTGAAGCGGCTGGGATGAGGATCAGCTCCTCCAAGTCCAAGGCCATGGTTCTCGACCGGAAAAGGGTGGCTTGTCCTCTTCAGGTTGGAGGGGAGTTCCTGCCTCAAGTGGAGGAGTTTAAGTATCTCAGGGTCTTGTTCACGAGTGAGGGAAGAATGGAGCGGGAGATCGACAGACGATCGGGACGCTGTGCCGGTCCGTTGTGGTGAAGAGAGAGCTGAGCCGAAAAGCAAAGCTCTCGATTTACCAGTCGGTCTACGTTCCTAACCTCACCTATGGCCATGAACTTTGGGTTATGCTCAAAAGAACGAGATCCCGGATACAAGCGGCTGAAATGAGCTTCCTCCGTAGGGTGGCCGGGCACTCCCTTAGAGATAGGGTGAGGAGCTCGGCCATCCGGGAGGGGCTTGGAGTAGAGTCACTGCTCCTCCACATCAAGAGGAGCCAGTTGAGGTGGCTCGGGCATCTATACCGGATGTCTCCTGGACGCCTTCCTCGGGAGGTGTCTCAGGCACGTCCCACCGGGAGGAGGCCCAGGGGACGACCCAGGACACGCTGGAGGGACTATGTCTCTCGGCTGGCCTGGGAACCCCTTGGGCTCCACCTGAAGGAGCTGGAGGAGGTGTCTGGGGAGAGGGACGTCTGGGCGTCTCTGCTGAATCTGCTGCCCCGCGACCCGGTCCCGGATAAAGTGGAAGACGACGAGTACGAAGACTGGGTAAACAGATCCAGGCAGTCCTGTCTCTATTTGTTCTAAACGGTCTGATGGTTCATCAGAGAAAAACACTTTACCCCAGTCCTCTGCAGTCCAGCCCAGGTTCTTTCTGCAGAATGTCAGTCTGTCCCTTATGATTTTCACGGTGAACCCAGGCTTTTTTGTTACCCTTCTAAGCACCAGGCCAGCATGCAAAAGTCTTCATCTCATAGTGCATCTCATAGTGCATGCCAGTGCTAAGCAAGCTCTGCACTTGTGTTAACTCGATCTCTTCAATTCAATTCAAAATATTTTTACTTTTATTTTATTCATCCCAAAGGGAAATTAATTAAATTAATTGGTTAAATCCCCGTTATGAGATGATTCTGGCACTTGCTTTAATCTCATGGAGTGCCCTGTAGCTTTCTTCACAGTGACTGAATCTCCTTCCTTTATGTCCATGATGATTGAATGAATGTTTGACTGGGTCCATTCTTAATTGCAGCAACATCTTTGCTCGTGAAGCCCTTTTAATGCAAAGTGATGATGAAAGCACATTTCCTTGGAAATAACTATTGTTGACAAAAGAAGAACTAGAAAAGCACTCAAGACATTAGGGTCATTGACGCATGTCAGCTTTTTTCCATACTGATGAGCTATACTCTGGATGACTTCTGGCCACCCTCTCATCTGCTGACAGTGAGACGAACCATGTGGGAAGTCCCAAGTTATTGCACCATGGTCTGGCGATGAGAAAGCATCCTTAAAAAAATCCAAGATCCAGATGTTGTTCCGACTCACCACCAAAATCTAATCATCTGTTCATACACTCCTTGTCTAAAAAATTTCACCAAAATCTGTAAATAAACGTTTTAGTTATTTTGCAAACAGACAGATGGAAAAAAAAAACCTCCTCGGCAGGGGTAGTCATTTCACGCACAGCTCCCTTTAAAGCAACCATTCTGCTCTTCTAATTCAGTCAAAATGACAGAAGCGTATCAGCTGCCCTATCCACATCAACACTTTCCTCTGAGGTAACAATAAGATCATTGAAGTGTGTGCCAGGACTAAAAACAATTTTCTAGCTTTGCCACAGATTCCCAAAGCTATTGGGTTGGTTGATCACCAGAATAACAACTCTCAACATACAACCAGAGCTACAATGAAACTGTTTGCATCAGTGACATCGAAATTGTGGTCCTGGTTCAAGAATGGTACAAATGTGTTGTCCGCCAGCTCAGGCAGTTGATGCAGTTGGAGACCCTATGTTTTTTCCAGGGCAAGATTTTCACAGACAAATGTAAATCTTAAATGGAAAATGTTAGGTACAAAGTATTTCTCTTCACTGGCCATGTTTTATTTTTGCTTTCATTTTAATTTCAGAGTAAATAAGACCACAAACACTAACCAACTTTTACTAAAAAACAGACTTGGGCGCACCCATTCATTAAAAACTGGCTAAGTACAACAAGCATTTTCAAAGAAAGACTCATCCTTGTCCTGTTCTTGTTGTTGAGAGAAGACTAAAAACATTTTTTTAACTAACAAAATAGAAAACATTCGACCACCCCCAGAAACAAGGAACCTAAATGCCTTTCTTTTAAGAACATGTCAAGATCTAGAATGACTAACAGATCCCTTTTCTTAGAAAAACTGACTGATTGGTTTCATTTTCTGATGCTGAGCAGGTAAAAAAACAAAAACAATAAAATTATGTTTGCATCTATATTTGGTAATAAATAAATCATGGCTTGTCAGTATGATTTGGACCTGCAGAACAAAACATGTGGACAGCACTGGTATAGGTCAAAATATACCCATGTGTTACAATGGTCCAGTCAAAGCCCAGATTTAAATTTTATTGAGATTATGTGGCAAGATTTGAAAACTGATGTTTATAAATGCTCCCTATCCAGTCTGACTGTGCTTGACCTATTTTGCCAAGAAGAATGGGCAAAAAAAGTCTCTAGATGTGCAAAACTGGTAGACATACCCTAAAAGGCTGGCGGTGTAATCGCAGTGAAATGCAGTTCTACAAAACTTTTACTCAGGAGAGCAGAATACAACTGTATGACACACTTTTCAGATTTGAAAACTATGCATGCAACACTTAATATTGGCTTCAAACATAAAATCCCAACAACGTGATACGAATAGCTTTGTAATTATTTAACATGTACGGTAATGTAAAGTTGTTGATGTGACTGTCATATGTAACACAAAACAATTAAAATAACAAAGGTTCAGGGGATGTGAATTCTATCATAATTGATCACATGCTTAAAAAACTGCATTTTTAGCATTTAGTAGAAAATTTTGCACACTTTTGATTTTTCGAAATTAATACACAGATAATCTATAGCCTTATATAACGAATTTGTATAAATGTAGTGTAATTGAAAACGTTTGTGTTTGAGAAAAACAATTGAACAAAACAGTTGGGATCTGAGGTCTTGAGAAACTGGCAGAAGGGCCAATTCCACAGCGACACAGACCCCTAAGGACAACAAGTGCCATCACTGAACCTGATCCTCAGCAACTCCCCAACCCAATGAAATTCAGATGTGCAGTCCTTTCCCTGCTCAAACAAAAGGGAGCAGTTGGCAACAAAAGCCCATGTGTGCTCATGCAAATATTTCAGGCACCTGCCTCTGACAGCATTTTACGTCAAACTTAGACATTGACACAATAAGAAAATCTGCTGAAAAAAAGGTTTATTATCAATAAAGAAGCTCATTGTGAAAACGGGGTGCATAATTATTATGTCAGTGCAGTGACACAAGATATACACTGCTCATAAAGACTTATGATGATGATAACACAATACTAAGATTTTGCACATCTTTAATAATGATTATCAATAACTAATGACCTGATCTTCATAGTTATTTTACAGTTAGCATAAGTGAAAGTAATTATTATTGCTCAGTACTCTGTGAGTACGTTCTGTAATGAGGTCACTCTTTGGAGGCATCAAACAGTGATGATTGCCTTGCCGGTGTTTTCTCCATGCAGCATCCCCATGAAAGCGGCTGGCATGTTTTCAAAGCCTGTGGTGACGTGCTCACGATACTTCAGTTTCCCCTGCAGAGGCACAATGGAAACATTAAACCCACTTGGAAGGACACAAGGTTTAAATATTTACCCAAAATAACAAAAAGTAATCATACCTCTTTGACCCAGCCCATGAGTTTCTTGAGGCCTTGGGGATGGTCACTCTTCCACCTGCTTTGCATGAAGCCTTCTATCTTAACCTGCTTCCAGTTTATGGTGGTTAGAGGGTATGGCCCTGGTAAAGACATACCCAACATTACAAAACTGAAATAAGTACTGTTTGAATACTATTCTGCGTGGACGGCTTTTATTGAATTTCAGCAAGGCAAGGTCGCCCTCTAGTGTACTTAAAATATATACATTGACAAGATCATGATCATCTGTGCCTTGCAAAAGTATTAAAACCTCATTAATGTTTCCAGATTTTATCACGTTACAACCACAACCTTTAATATGTGTTATTGGAATTTAATAGTGACATGAAAAGAAATAGTTGCAGTTTTTAAAGATTTTTGTAAATAGAAATTTGGCATCAATTTGGATTCATCCTCCTGAGTCAATACTATAACCAGATTTACAACCAGATTTCACAACAATTATAGCCCAATATAGGGTGGTGGAAAACTGCAAACATAACCCCTTCTTATTCTGATCTGCTATTTTTCTTGGTCTTCGTGATGCTGTTTGTTCACTGATGTTCTGTAATAAACCTCTGAGGCCTTCACAGAACAGCTGGATTCATACTGAGGTCAAATTATAAAACATCAGGTTGGTTGTGCTCAATTTTATTCAGTTAAAGGGCTGAATGTTCACAATAGGAAAATATGTACTGTGTTCTTTTTACATCATATATCAATAAAATGGGACATTTTAAAAAGTTTAAGTGGTATGAATACTTTTGAAGGTACTGTAGTTAGGACAGTTTTAACAACTCCTTTCTATGGTGTTCGACGGACTAAAGGAGGAGTGTGGAGCAACAGACCTGTTTGGTGTGCAGCATCGTGGTATGTGGAGATACCCCCACACACAGCTATTCTACCAAACTCCTTCATCTGTTGTAATGCAATAGTTGAAAATTGACCACCAACCTAAAATTAAGACCAAACCACAACAAGTTAGGAACGCAATAACCAACAGGAAAAGTTTAAAGACACCTGGAGCTTCACTAGCTCACATTTTCAAAGAAGCAGTCATATCCTTCAGGAGCAGCCTTCTTCAGAGCCTCCTCCAGGGAAGGAACAGTTTTGTAGTTGAAAGCCTCATCAAACCCCAGCTGTTTCAGGTAAGCTACTTTGGCATCGGACCCGGCTGAACCCACCACTTTACAGCCCTTGATCTTGCCGATCTGTCCCACCACGGTTCCCACAGCTCCAGCTGCAGCATTCACCAGCAGAGTCTCGCCTTTCTGCACTTGCAAAACTGCTTCAACCCCGTACAGAGCCGTCAGTCTGCAGACAGGCAGGAAAGAAAACTTTCTAAATTTTGAGTTTTTTCCTGATAATTATAATAGCTTCTAAGCCTGAAATATTGTATAATCCATTTCCAGAACAAAGGTGGTGGTTAACCTCAACAGCATATTAATTATTTTTGTTTTTTTTGCCAGAATCAACCATTACAGATTATATCATCTATTTACCCCTCTGTTCTTAGCACTCGCAGCTCTTGTACTCCCTAATATAGTCCTTGGACTTCACGCTTTAGTGCTATCACTATCCATTTAAGCCATAATAGGGATGACAAAATCAAACAGTCAGTGATCTGAATTGGTCAATTTCCCGTAGTTGGCTCTGACCAGTGATTAGCTGGTTAAATGCTATTCATTAAACAGCAGACAGAGAGCTCCCACTATTTTCTGTCTTTAAACACATTAACCAGCTGCATGCACTTTGATGAATGTTTTTGGAGTTTAAAAAAAATGATAAAGGTTAGAGACATGTCTTTTGATGCATGAATGTGGATAATCTTATAATATTCCAATTTTCTATCAGATTAAAATCTACTACCTCTATCAAAGAACCTGCAGCAGATTTACTTCCTCTAGTGGTCTAGTCTTTAGAACAAAAAAGTAGAATCAGTCAAACATCAATATTGGCAACTCAGACCTCAAACTAAATTGTAAATGAGTACTGGCCTGGAAAAGCGTGATCAAAGAATCTCTGGTATAATACTACAATCCTGGCAGCCAGATAGAAGAACTCCAGTGTATCTGCTCACCTTAAACGAAGACAGGCAAACTAAAATCTGTCTTACCCTGGCATGCCAACGGTACCCACAGCCAGCGACATAGGCACATCCTTGGGCCAGTCGGCCATGAGGAGAGTGAGGTCCTTCCCATCACTGAGAGCGTGTGTTCTCCAACCACAGCTGCTCACAACGTGGCTTCCCACAGGAAATGCTGAGTTTTTACTTTGGATCACCCTATGCAAAAAAACAAGCCATCTTTCTAGCAAGCCTTCATGCGTTGCAACATCACTCAGTGCTGCCACTAAATATTACATGTTGTAGACACTCTAAACCCGTGAGAAGGGGGAAACAGTCTGTACAAAAATACCTCAAAAATGCTTACTCTGTAACCAGCAGTGCATGCAGTTATTAAATGATGACTTCAGATCTATTTACATTGTAAAACTTAAAAATAAAACTTAGTTTAACTATTTTGGAGGTGTGTTTGTGTTAATGTGGTACATCATTATAAGTCATACATAAAATAAGGCAAGAAGAGACTGAATCTACACAGAGCAGTACAAAAAATGAGAAATATAATCTGTCTGGATGGTTTTCTTTCAATTAGCTAAAAAACCAAAGACATACATACACCATATAAACAATCATTTTTCCACATTACAAAAAAAGAGTTTAAGGATCGAAGACTGGTAACTGATTTCAAGAGATGAGAAGTAAAAACAGAAAAATCAGTTATTGTGATTTGATCCTTTGTATCCTTTAGCCAAACCCATAGATTGCACAAAGGTTACAAATGATCAAAAGGTTTTTGTGGCACTAGCAGCTTTAATACATTGTAATCAGAGTCGACCCCAGATGTCTGCGCCAAGAAATACGACTTGGTGCTGTATTACTATAACACATGTCACCCCAAAACCAAACATTAACTTTTGGGCCACAGTTCCAAAAAGGGATGTTTGGAACAAAAACGACACCTAACAGCACCACACGAAAATATGGTGGCGGCAGCATCATACTCCGGGGTTTATTTTTCCTCTGTTTTGGAATAGCCAAGCCAGAAATCTACAGATTCACCCAAATAGGGTTGTGAACATGAGATGTCCATACAGTCTGACCCGCAGTCAAAGGTTTTTGAGAACTTTTGCAAAGTAAAGTCGTCAAATAGTGTTAAGTTAATAGACTCTTACCAAAGAAGACTGAATGCTGAAATTGAATGAGAAGGTGCTTCAACAAGCTACATATTAGTTTAAGTGTGTGCACATTTTTTGCACTCTTTAAGAATTTATTATTTGGCCCCCACAACAGATTTGTTTGTTTTTCAGGTAATTTGTCCAGGCTATAGGCCATTTCATGCTTTGAAATGATTTATCGTGGCACCATCTGGTCTCACCTGGCATTTTCACACAGGTGTATACAGTTTTTATATCCCCTGTTACACAGAGGGAATCACGTGAATAAAACAAAGGAGATGGTTGTAGATTTTAAGAGAAACAGGAATAGGTCAAACACTATTTCCATCATGGGAGAAACAGAGGTGGTGGAGGAGTATAAATACCTCGATGTTCACCTGGACAACAGACTAGAGTGGAGATGCAACTGTGAAGCCATCTACAAGAAGGGACAGAGCAGACTGTACTTCTTGAGGAAGCTTAGGTCCTTTGGTGTTTGCAGCAAGGTGCTGCATATCTTCTATAAGTCTGTTGTGGAGATTATGATCTCTTCCACCATCATCTGCTGTGGAAGCAGCATCAGAGCCAGGGACTTAAAAAAGCTCAACAAGTTGATAAAAAAGGCTGGTTCTATTCTGGGGACTCCTCTAGACTCCTCCAGAGATGTCTGGAGATCATTGTGGAAAGACGGATTCTTCATAAAATGAAGAACATTATGGAGAACCCTGAGCATCCTCTTCATGAGACTGTTGTGCAAAAACAGATTATCAGAGTAAAGGGGGCTGAATACTTTTGCACACCACACTTTTCAGTTTTTATTTGTAAAAGCTGTTTTAAATCATGTATAATTTTCGAATCAATTCACAATTGTATATCACTTTGTGTTGGTAATTCACATACAATTCAAATAAAATATATTTATGTTTGTGGTAATGTGACAATATGTGAAAAAAATTCAAGGGGTATGAACACTTTTACAAGCCACTGTAAGTTGGAAAGAAAGGACTCTACTATGACTCTGTCCTCTTTCACCTGTTAATAACCCTGTCAGGCAAGTTAAACAGCATGAGTGGAAAGTTCAAAGCAGCCATCAAAGACAGACGTCTATATACAAAAGTATTTATAAGACAGAGGAAATAACATTTCAGTATTACAGTGCTTAATTTTGACACAATCCCCTGAGAAAGCCCAGACTCATTCATAAGACAATAACACTTATTGGGTTTTCAAATGTGGACCTTTTGCTGTGATCATTGAACTGTATGTTTAATGTTAAGTAAACTATGCATATAGAGGATCTAGAAGATTCTT
Organism: Girardinichthys multiradiatus; assembly: GCF_021462225.1. Taxonomy (NCBI): domain Eukaryota; kingdom Metazoa; phylum Chordata; class Actinopteri; order Cyprinodontiformes; family Goodeidae; genus Girardinichthys; species Girardinichthys multiradiatus. The sequence continues at coordinate 31,184,921 of NC_061807.1, forward strand.
AAAATGGGAAGGCCGAATGTATTTTTTACTTCTTTGATGTATATTTTAAAGTCTTCCAAAAAGGGCACGTCAGACCTTTCTGTGTCTGAGAAAGCTTTCCTTACTTTGCCACTTGAGTTCCGATCATCACATCCCCCTCCTTCATGTATAGTTTGCTGAAAGGTCTGAAAGTGAAAAATATACAGATATAATTAATGATAAATACATGATTGTGAGGTTATTTACTAACGATTGCATGCATGCTGTCCATCTACCTCATGTATGGATCCACACTGAGGAAAACTGCTTCCAAAATCACCTCTGTAAGAAAGCCAAGGTGGATCACACTTTGTTTAAATTAATGTTAGAGAAAAACACATTGTGCTCTTTATCAACCCTGTACAGATAGAATAAAGAACATATTCCTGCCTCCATCTTTGGGTTCAGGCAGCTCCTCCACCTTGAGCTTGAAGTCGCTATCCTTTGGGAAGCCATCAAAGTGCTTGGCCAGAATCCATGACTTAGCCTGAACCATGGTGATTTACTCAGGGCTGCTGGGAGAGAAAGAGCTGCCAGTTGTGATCAAACAGGCAGGATCATATCAAAGCAGTCATACATTGCGCTGCCTGGTTAAAAATTAATAATTCCAAGGCAGTAAAAAGATTCTTGTTCAAACAATAGAAGAAAAACTGAGACAGGTGTAGAAACAGGATAACATCCATATTAATTTCTTTTAACATGTTCTAAGTCAAAGCATTGATTGTGAATCATATTTTTCAAAAAAATCTAAATGTAACAAGTGGCAAGAAAGTGTATGCAACTTTAAGAATTGCTTAAATAAAAAACGAAATGCATGACTAACACACCTCACTATATATGTATTTCAACCCACTTACCAGTAGTATTAGTAGTAGCAAGGTAGTCTCAAGAAGAGCTGCTAAATAAGCAGAGGTTGTGAGATCAGTCAGATCAGGAGCTGTATTTATTCCCAACACTGGGCGGGACAGAAGCTTTTTTACACAACGATGATTGGTTGAATACCTTGGTCAGCCTCTTACGTATGACGCAAGACGTCCCCAACGCTGAGTTTGGATGTTTGGCGCGGGGGAAGCTAACCGGTTGAACCTTGGCGGATAAAATGGACTCATTTTGAATCGAGCTGTAAGTATTGAGGTCAGACATAATAAGTGAGTTTGGTAAACTCGTTATAACCGTCGAGCTAGCAGTACGTTTAAGCCACTAACAGACTCACGTACGATCACTGTTATTTGTAGCTAGCATGCTAGTTGCGACGGTTTGTTGCCACACTCGTCATAGGGGGGAGCGTTACGAGTTTTCACAAGAAAGTTTTCCTCATAGACGCTATTGTTTTTACGTCTCATTATACCTAATTTATTATTTGATACGTAAAGGTTTTGTTTGGAGTGTTATGTATGTTTTTTTAACTTTTTTGCTTGCTCTGGGCTTCCGTCGAATGCGTCAGGTAAACTGCAGGATAGTTTCATTAATGTTATGATTACTCGGTATTGTTTGAATATCTTATCGCGCTGATACAGATAGTATCAAAATGGACAAAATACAAAGACTTTGCATACACTTTAATTTTTTACACATATGTTTATGATCTTGTATTAAGTCCTATTCAGTGACCTATTTAGGCTCTAGTAGCCATTATTTAGCAGTGGAAAGAGTCAAAGGAAATACTTAGCATGTCATCTACTTTCATAAATAATAAAAATAAAATTTTAGATTTGGGCAACATATGGGAATTGGGCAACATATGGGAATTGGGCAACATATGGGAATTGGCCAATTTTTACTTTAAAATCTCCTCAGATTGGCGATTGAATTAGATTGCACATGGACATAGAGCATACTTCATGTAAGTTCAAAAGGTCACAAATACAGTTATCCCTTTTTAAATGTGTTTTCTGACTTTTTCATTCTTATTGTGCATTGTGCTGCTGGATGACTGAGCAGCACAGTGTAAGGTTAAACATGTTAAGCGGTGCCCAGTTTGTGGAGGCCCTAGGCCGTCTGGGTTATCCTGGTGCAGCTTCGCTGAAGGCTTCAGAGTTTGATTGGCTGTTTGACTGCGCCCCAGAGAACCTTCATTTCTTGCGCTTCGTCTGTCGCACCCTCAACCACAGCAACGTTGTCACCACAGAGGAGGCAGTTGCGTTTCAGGATTTGCAGAAGTCTGGTAAACCTATTCTGGATGAAAGATCCCTGGCGGAGGTTCTTAAAACCATAGGACCTTCTGATGGGAGCAGCACAAACATCTTGGGTCATATTTCGTCATCCTCTGCGTTTGCGGTGGAGGGGGATTTGGCCGTAGAAGACTTGGAGGCAGAACTCCAGGCGCTGTGTAAAGAGAAGGAGTTGAAGCAGCGGCGCTACAACAAGCTACAGGTAGCAGCCACGTCCCACGCGGATTTTGACCTGCAACTTGGTGCCGAGCTGGACCGCTCTTCAGGCAAGCTTAAGGAAGCTATTGCATTGATTGGAGCAGAGAATGCTGACACCAACACAGTATTACAAAACCTAACAGATGAGGTCAGGAGGCTTGGATCAGACCTACCTCAGCCAGAAGCTAGAACAAAAGCAGATCAATTAAAGCCCTCCATTTCCCAAAAGCCCCCAGTCTTCCTATCTCAGCTGTCTTTGGATCCTTACTTACATCAGGAGGAGCTCAACACGAAAACGCTTGCTGCCTTTACTCAGAAGCATTTTTTTCATGGCATTTCAGACATTGTTGAGACATCTCGCTCTGAGCGCCTCCAGGTCCTTGACCTCAGTTCCTATGAAGATGGAGAGGACAGGGGTGCTGATTGTAAAGGTGGAACAAGTGAAGATCGAATGGTCGAGCACAGGAGGACAGAAATGGCTCGACTTCAGTGGTCGCATATTGTGGCTCAGCACCAACTGATGCAGGCTGTGGCAGAAGAGAAGGCTGTCAAGGCTGGATTAGACTGGCTCTCAGAAAAGGCTTGTCATACAAAGGTAAAATAAATGAATACAGTGTGCTGTGAACAATTCATACTTAAAGGAATATCGGGAATAACAAAGCTTGTCATTAAAACACGCTCTTGTATCTGTTATGTGTCCCTGATAGAGCATTTCCACCTCTTCCTCACTGCACGTGCGTGACGATGTTGCTAGGAAGGAGCTGCAAGCTGTCGAGGCTGAGCTGCAAGCTCTGCTTAATGGACCGGTACCTTCTGCTCTCAGAGAGTCGGCCAGGCTGCTTAATGTTCCTGTAGTGAGGGGAGACCTGGCTCTGCAGCTTGCCAGACAAAACTACTACACTTCTAGGCAGGACCAGGTGAGTAGCCTAATATACTGAGTTCAACTTGAAGTAATTTATTCAATAAAAATTACCATTACTATGATAACATTACATTACTAGAAGCATTGGGGGGGGATTAAGTTATTTTGGATTACTGTATTACTGCGATGGACTGGTGACCTGTCCAGGGTGTATCCTGCCTTTCGCCCATAGACTGCTGGAGATAGGCACCAGCTCCCCCGTGACCCACTATGGAATAAGTGGTAGAAAATGACTGACTGTATTAGGATTCATGCTAGGTGATTTGTTGTTCGTGGGTCAAGACTTTGTAGAATCACCTTTTGCTCCAGTTAAAGTTGCAAGCACTTTGGGGGTCTCTACCAGCTTTTCATGTCTTTACATGCAAGTCTCTGCCCGTTCTTTTCTACAAAATGGTTCCGGCTCAGTCAGATTCGGTGGAGAGTGTCTCTGAACATCAGTTTTCAAGTCTAGAGACGCATTCTCAATTAGATTTACATCTGGGCTTTGTCTGGGCCATTCTAGCACATGCATATGCTTCGATCTAAGCCATTCCACTGGAGCTCTGGCTGCATGTTTAGGATTATTGTCTTGCTGGAAGGTGAACCTCCACATCAGTCTCAAGTCTTTTGCAGCCTCTAACAGGTATCCTTCAAGTTTTGTCCAGTATTTAGCCCCACCCACCATGTTCTCATCAGCTGTGACCAGCTTCCCCGTCCCTGCTGAATGAACGCATCCTCACAGCACAATACTGATGCATTCAGGGTTAGGCGCAGTGTCGGTTTTCTGCTACACATGGCATTTTGTATGTAGGCCAGAAAGTTCAATTTTAGTCTCTTCTGACCAAAGCACCTTGTTCCACGCGTTTGTCATGTCCCCTACGTGGCTTGTGGCGAACTGGAAACAGGACTTCTTATGGGTTTCATTCAACATTGGCTTTTTGCTTCCGTCTCCCCTATAAAGGTATGCAGTGCATAACTAACAACTGATAGTTATGCACTGCATACCTTCTTGTGTTCAACGTCTTGTGTTGAAGTTATAGATGTCAAAAGAAAACTGTGCTTCACATTTAATAATCCTGGATCAATCTTACCACGTAGGTGCGTGACTACCTACTGCGTCAGAAAGCGTCCTTTGACTTGGTCCTCTTGGCTCATGAGCTGGAGTTGAGAAGGTGGATGTGCTGTCAGAATCAGCTGATGAAAATTCACAGCAGGCTGTCGGAGGAAGACAAGGCAGGTTCACTGAGAATGGAGTCCCTGGCACACCCAGACCTGGCTATCAACCCCAGGCCCAACCCTATCATCAGCTCCAAGGACGTTGCGTTCAGCAGGTAAGACTCTTTGAGGCACAACAGGGCCAGTGACTGAAGTTTAGAAGAATTGTTGATATGTCTGTTTTCAATCTATGGTAATCTTTGCTTGCTTGGCTAAATCAGATGTGATTAAACAACAAAGCAATAGGTGTGGAAAATTACATCAAAACTAAGCAAGAAAGACGTTTTTCTTTTTTCATCTAAACTTGTCTCAGGAGAGGATTTCTGTCTCGGACTTTGACATAAGCTTCAGAACATTTTTTTAATAGGGTTTTTTTTTTAGGCAGCTTAGTAGCTCCTCAGTTCATGTGATTCTGTGCTGCTATAGTATAGATATAGTTTGGCTTTGAACAAATGGTTCTTCTCCTCAGATTACTCCAGATTCTTGACCATGACTCAGACCACGGTCAATCAGAGCCTTTTCGGACATATGAAGCTTTGCAGCAAGCAGCTCGTAGCCTAAAGACATACACCCAGCTGACACAAGACTCAGTAGCTGGCGCCAGCCGCGAACAGCACTACATGGCTGCTCGCCTGTACAGTGACTGCGAAGCACTCCACAGGGCTATGTACACAGAGCTCCAGCAGTTGGTCTTAGGCCCACAGGTACGTCCAGTGGCCATTACCGACCAGGACCTTCTTTGTCCCAATGCACAGGTGGGTTTATTTCTTTTTATTGTCTTGGTCAACCATACTTAACACTCAGGTCTTAAGGTCAGTCTGTTAATTTACAGTCATTGGTCACCCTGGGTGAGGGGAGCTGGTAACACAATTCTTTTGATTTGCACATTGTTGTTATGTGATGCAGTGTCACGCTTTGGGGGGCGGGGGTCTGTATTGATTGAAGTCTGTGATGACATTTGGAAAGAAACTGGCATTCAAGAGGTCAAACATTGAAGAAAACTAGAAATCTGTCTCGGCCTGCAACATCTCTAAAGATTAACACATAGAATCTCATGAATTTAAACCCGAGGATACGTGCAGCCTGGAAAGTATGGAATTTATTAATTTTTAGGTCTATATTTGTATGGACACAGAAAATAGAGCATAGTGAAAAATAATTACTCCCCATCCCATTGTCTAACGCTATTCATGTACCATGTAAGGGGGCACAATATATCATATATATATCATCGCAGTATCAGGGTGTGCAATAATATATTGCAAAGGAGTTGTTTGGAGTGCTATGATTGTGGACTTACATATTCCAAGTGTTATGAACATGTATTTTACATGCTAATGTAATATTTAGCCAGATGGAGAGAGTCTCATAGCAGCAGATGCTCACGCTGGACGAGATCACTTATTTTATTCAGAAGGAAATCCTTATTTGCTCTTGGAATGCCAGTATTTAGTTCCAAGTGAGCGGCGCACAAAACTAACATTGACATTAGTCCTGATAATATTCCAGTAGATGTTACTGCTCAAGTTTATTAATATTTACCAGTCATGTTTGTAGGAGTTGCAGTGCCAAAATGCAGTAGTGGTTAGTTGCTGTAGCTTGTATAAATAATTGCTTATCCTTTTACTGCCTGGACCAACTTTAAAGTGAATAATAGAGAGAGAACATCGCAGATGTAGGTCAAAAAGATTTTCTTTCATCAAGGCATCAAGCTGTCTCTACATTCAGATAACAGACATCCTTGAAACTTGGACATTGCAGTGCTTAGTAATGATGAGTAATCAGTTTTGTCGGCAAGTGTTACTCAGCCGGATCCAAGTTGCTTTCTACATCATGACCAGGCTGCTCTCAGGCTATGCCCTGGATGAACAGCACCCAGCATTTAGTGTGATGAATGCAGGACGTTTGTTTAGTGAAATATTTGTGAAAAACTACACGATTCTTCGGAGCAGTTCCGATTATATTGATCCTGGTGATTACATGTGATCTTACTTGCAGTTTCTCAAACCACTTCCCTCTCTCAACAGGAACTGACACTGAAACTTGTAGAAGCAGAGTCTCAGCTGCAGAATCTTCAACAAGTGATGCAAGAAATCCTGGGAGAGGTCAAAGCCAAGCGCTCTCAGCTAGAACGCAATACGCTGCTCAGGCGGGAGAGGGAATTGTACATCATTTTCCACTTGGATGCACAGCTTCTGCAGAAAGTGGTGGAAGATCTGGAGAGCAGGATGACTAACAGAGGGGAGCAGTGAAACTACGAGGAGCTCTTCCAGCCATCTCAGCTCTCCTGCTCCTCTTTTAATGATGACACTTTTCACTCTTTTTGAAGATAAAGATGTTTGAAGATGTTTGGGGAACAGCTTTGAACCTCTCTTTGCTTTTTTTGTGAAAGTGTCAAACAAGAATTGAATTGGGAAAACCCAGCGGTTCTGTCTTTATGATGATGTGGGTTAAATAGTTGGTTATTACTGAAAACATCTGTAATCAGTTTCATACTAATAGTTTTTCCTGTTATTCTATCATACTTGTTACTTTTCGTTTGTCTGCTAAATAAAATGTATTTAAATCTACGTGGAGTTTTAATATTATACATATTTGTTCCCAGATATTGTGTGCAGATCAAACTCTAGTTCAAACCAGGTTTGTGCAGCACTGAAAAATCTTTCCTGTGTCATTTTTTAGACTTTAAAAGCCAGAGACAAAGGAAGCAGTCGTTCTGTTAGGGAGGAGATGGAGCAGTCGAGCAGCAGGTTGTACGTTGGTCCACTCTCCCAGGCGGCCCTGAAGGTCCTGGCTGCTCTTCGGGCCCAAAATCTGCATGAGGGCGGATGCAACCAGCGCTCCTCCAGAGATCACAGGCAAAGTCAGAGTAGAAGCTTTACATTAGTGTACAAATACGATTTTCTATTTCTACTCCCATCCAGAATGTTCTGTTTGATATTTTAGCCTTATATAATTAATATTTTAAGTCCTTTCACTTGTACCTTTTGTAGATGTTGGTGATGAATTAAGGCAACTGAATAATCAATACAGAGATACTTTTGCTGCTTCTGATCTACATAGAAGTCATAAATGGTTATGTATTTGGGTTTCTTCCCTTGTGTTTTTTATGTTAGTGGAAAGGTGTAATTACAGCCACGTGGAGTCATGGACTCCAAGCTGCTGCAGTCAGATGGAAAGTAGAGACAGTTGGTAAGTCAGATGATATTGTGACTCTAGACGGATATGAAAGGATGTGCAATTCTTTGCACCTATGTAAAATATAGTTAATTAGTCTGGGATGTTAGCAGCTCTTTGAGAAGGTGGCCTCTGGGTAACTGGGCCGTGACTCAGCAGAACAGAACCTGGCTTCAGCTGAGTAATGTTAGCTGCTAGGTTACTCATTATAAGCCATAAAGTACCAAGCTAGACCAAAGTGCAGCGATAACTGCTATTAACTTTATTCACATCATGCCCTGTATCGATATGGATCAAGTAACTGCAAAGTCATGACAAGTTGTCTTTCTTTCTAGATTTTACTTGATGGATCGACATTAAGTAGTGTGTTCTGCCTGTTTGCTACAAATATAGCTGTGTGTGTCTATAGGAGTATGTTTTCAGTAGATGCCATTGCATTGAAGCTCTGGCTGTATGTTTAAGATAATTTTCCTGTTGGGTAAGGGAACCTCTGGTCCAGTCTCAGGTTTTTCCAATGTCTTAAGAAGAAAAACAGTCCCACATCATCAGCATATTTAACAATGGGTAAGATGGCCTTTGTTTTCAAGCACATATAGCATTTTGTTTCAAGGCCAAAAAAGATCAACTCTGGTCTCATCTGACAAAACCATCTTTGGGAGCCACGTCCTGGTAGATTTGCAGTTGTACCACACACTCATTTTCAGACGGATATTTTGAACGGTGCTGTGAGATGTTCTTTAACAAACCTCTTTGGTCTTCACAGAACAGGATTAAAATATACGCAGGTGGACTCTGTTGACTATTTAGGTGATTAGGTGAAAGACAAATGGCTGCGCTGGGTATTTTTTTAGAAGCATCAAAGTGATGGATGGATTGGGGCCTCATCTACAGTAATGCAGGCACTGTTTCAGTTGTAGTGAAGAAATGGCTGAGTCATTTATTGGTCCATCTATGTTCCTACACTTCGTCATGGTCATAAGATATGGATCATAAATGACAGGGGTGTCCTACTCCAGTGCTAGAGAGCTACAGTCCTGCAACTTCATAGATGGATTCCTTCTGCAACATGCCTGAATCAAATGGCTGAGTTCCCTCATCAGTATGTTATTCAGCTCTGCAGAGACCTGGTGATGGGCCGTTTGATTTAGGTGTGTTGGAGAAGGGATGCATCTAAAAGTTGCAGGATGGTAGCTTTCTATGACCGGAGTAAGGCAACCCTTGCTCTTAGAGATGGGAAAAGGAGTCATCTCTTCCGGGGAGTTGATTGAAGTAGAACCAAATCAAAAGGACTGAGTTGAGATGGTTCGTGCATCCGATCAGGATGCCTCTTCCAGGCAGCTCCCAATAGAAGGAGACCCTGAGGCAGACCCAGAGTCACTGGACTTTATATTCCTTGTGGCTTGGGAACACTTTGGGATCCCCCAAAATTAGTTATAGAGTGTCACTGGGGAGAGAGATGTCTACGTTGGTTACCATGGTGACTTGATCTTAGGAGACAATGGATGGATAGTATCAGGGTAAATGGGGCTGAATACGAATGCACTACACACTTCTCCGATTTTCATTTGGAAGAAATTGTGAAAACCATGCATCATTTTCCACAACTTTGCTTTGGTTTGTCACATAAAATCTGAACAAAATAGTTTGTTGTAAAGTGGCAAAAAGTGGTGTGAATAGTTTTACAAGCACTAATACATCATAAAGTGTATAATTAAGTTATATTGTGTAGTATTGCAGTATTACACAATATTAGAAGGCCTAAAAATATTCTATTGCTGCGCTCCAGGCCCCAGGGGTTGTTTTCCATCACTGACCATAGCTCTACCAACGATACACAGACTCATCAGACTACTGCTAATTGTCAGGCGGCATCTGGTTTGGATTCCTCGCTCCAAAAGAAAACTCTTGAGGTGCTCCCTGATCATCAGTGTTTCCAGACATATTCCCACATATTGTGCCTAGAGCCCCCTGCTTACCTGTCCAGACAGGCTCTGTCATTCTCCCAGGAGACAGAAACAGACTTCTGCCAACAAGAGACATTTTCCGTTTCTCTCCAACTACCAAAGACTCTTTCTGATCATCAAACTGCACCCTGCAGTAGGTAAGAGGCAAAGAAATTGAGCTGTATAATTGAGATTTCTTTTATTTTTTCATGCTAATTTTTGTTTTTCTCTTAAAGTTCTGCAGGAATATTAAAGCCAGCTTTCATGTTCAATAACTACTCAGGAGACAAAGTCTCTGATGAAATGTTTGCCTCAACAACAGAGCAGCCTGAATCTCATTCTGTAGCTTGTCACACGTTATTACCATGCTCTGATAAACGTAAAGAGACGGTGAACTCATCAAGTGCACGTATTAGAGACGACGCTCTCTGGGATATTAGTGCCAACGAAGCAGAGGGCCTTGTGCCTTCAGGCAGTGGAGAAAAGTGGACACAGAGTGTGTCTAACCCCTCAGAAGAGGCAGCTGGTGTTGTAGACGAACATCAGCACTCAGAGCTGAACACAACTAAAGCTAAAAGGGGACACCAGCCTCTCGTTGGCTTTGTAACTAAAGACATGGGCCAGCCAGTGGCAGGAATAGCAGAGAGGGAACTCTTGCAGGGAGCATTAGTTCAGTCTGAAGACACCAAATTTATCCTGGAGGACAACAACGCTCACAACCTGGAAAGATTTGGCTTGATAGCTGTGGCAGTGGAAAGCAGAACAGCAGCAGACAATGAGGAACACCGTGAATGTAATGTGGACCCAAAACAGCTGAGCTGCTTTGATACTCAAGACACTGACATACACAGATTAAAAACAGATGCACAGCAGCTAGAAGAGATCAGGCCTGTGCCTAAATCTGTTGGTTAGTTTTCTTGTTTTCTTAGTTAACTTTACTTGACTGTTGACATTTTTGAATTTTCTAATTTCAGTTATACCATCCTCAATACCATCATGCTTAACTACATTGTATTAATCAAATCCTTGATTTTTAACCAAATTATACATACACTGGTCACCACCAGGGGGCGCTACAGCCCTTCTAGAACTACATGATTTCACCAGCAGAAAGAGCAAACATATACAGCAAAGTACCATGAAAATTCAGTTCACAACTGAATATTTTAGGTTCATTAAGTCTCTTGAAGAATGAAAGATTTATATACTGTGTGTAAAGTGGTGAACCTACTTTTTGGAGGGAACAGAAGCTTTAAAAAAGCATAAACACTAGTTTGGGTCCTGAGTTAAAGTTAAACTGTACTATGGAAAAGGATGGATAGTTTAATATTAGACTCTGAATAGTGTTCATGTTTTCTAGGTCTAGATAAGTATTGTATGTAGTAGTATGTCTCTAGACTGTATCACCTAGCCCATTATCCATCCATCCATCTTAAAGTAAAGTTTTTAATAATACTTTTTAAATGGACTTAAAAAAAGTCTGGAAAACTTTGAAATTGTAACATGGAAAATGTGTAGTAGCCCTTGGAAAAGTGAAAGTCTTACAAATCTCAGTAACAAATCAGTTAAAAGGATTTCTATTTATTTTTTTAACACTGTTTTTACATATGTCATTTTTAAACTGAAAGGTTTTCAAAGTAATTGTATATTAAGATAGATGTTTCTTTTGCTCTAAGTTTAAGGCTAAACAAGAAGGAAATATATATAGCATACAACGAAGCATTTTATCAAGTTTTCTTACTCAGTTTGGAGTAGCCAATCAACCTAACATGTTTTTGTCAAGTTTTGAACTGTGAAAGGGAAAACATGCAAACTACAAGCCGGGATTCGAACCCAGAACCTTCTTGCTGTAAGGCAATAGTGCTAAAAGCTCCACCCTGCAGCTATATATAAAAAAAAAAAAACAGTTTGAGGAGTGGCTTTGAGAGAATGCGTCTCAGGGATGCTAAACATTTAAAGTCAAACAGCAGTGTGGCTCAGCCATCTTTCATTCTGCTGAGTGGCAGTGATGGCATGACGATGCTGAGGAAATATCTTTGACATGGTGTTGTGTCGCTCAAGTCTAAGCTGCATGACAGACCTTGAGTCTTAGATGAAACAGACAGTGCTGAATCACCTGACAAACATAAACACATGTACAGATTCGCTCTCAGCAGCATACACTTACAAAGAAGGTTCATGTAATCTTGGCATACCTCCTTCCTGCTCTCTTTATGGCCTTATGCATGCTTACTCAAAATCATGCCTATACAACAGAATGGATTTATTGATCCAGAATGTGCAAGAAAAGTGATGATCAGATTTTTTACAATGCTGTCACTTGCCTTCTAGAGGGCTCAGATGGAGAGCGAGGACTTGTGCCAACACCTTCCCTGGACTATGGGGCATGTAGGTCATGGTTCAGATCTCCCTATTGTCCTGGCAACCAGCAACACCACACCTGTCTGCAGGTGAGTCTTTATGGAACAAAACAGCATCATGTAATGAGGAATTTGAGATAATAGAAAATGAGACGAGGACGTTTGGAAGTTAGGCAGTAAGTTATGGTTGTGAAACACGAAAACATACTTGCTGTGTTTATTTAGTGTTTCCTCCCTGTTTTCACACAGACCAATTCAGCCACTACCTCTACCTCTTAATCACTCTTTCAGGAGATACTGGTTGCTGTTATTGCAGGCACACGAAATGTCCCTAAATTTTAATCACTGCTTTCAGCTGAGGATTAGGTCTCAATGTCTTCACACACTGACAAATTAATCTGTCTTGCATAAAATTGGAAGAAAGTGTTGCCACACAGAACACTGATGGCTCATTACTAAGATGTAAAGGTCACCAAAAGTTCCTACGGAGCTGTGCCGATGTTTATGGGTACAGTAGTTCTTTGTAGTTTAGAACTACAAAGAGAAAAAGGAGGGTTATGGATCTAGAGATAAAAGAACGGATCGAAGATGGGGGAGAATCCATGGAAAGGATTACAAAAAGAGGTGCAGGACTATACTGTATTGCTCCAATCAGCTGCAGATGTCCTCTCTCTATCCCTTCTCATTCGCTCTCACACAGTTTATTCGCCCGGCGCTCGGCTGCGAGCCATGGCCTGCCTTGGTTTTCTATCTATATCCTGTAGCACAGCACCCGGGGGAGGTTCATGACTTTGTCAGCAGTAAAACGGGTTGTGTTTACAGGGAAATGAGGAAGATTCTCCTCAGGGAGCTGAATCACAGGAATGCCTATCCAGTGAACCCTTTTCTGACAGCCATACAGAATTTTGCACCTATAAACACTTGCTCATAATGATTTTAGAAAGTCATCATGATATATTGATCTTCACATCTCTTGCCTGCATTTAAGAGAAGAGGGCATAGTTCGGTTTTATTTGAATAATAAATTGTGATAGATTATGAGGAAGCTTAGTAAATTCTCAGTCTTCACTGACTGCAAATATAATCATTGTAAGTTTTAGTAAAATGTATTAAACTCATTTTATTTGATAATATATGAATATAATACTCTATGTAAATTCCTGTTAGCTATTGCAATAATTAATACTGAATAATCTAATTTTACTAAGTAAATAGGAAAAAACATACATTCTTTTCTGAAAAATAAAAATGTGGGACCAGATGGGGGTTGGTGTTGAGTGTGTATAAAGGTCAACCTCTGACCCTTTCCCAGCTCCAGGCAGACTTCTCAGACAAACAGCATCTTCACTGTCTGTCTTGTCTGGGAAACAGTGCTGGGGGCTGAATCCCGCATCCCTTTTCACCCTTCCTTGTTTTCTTTGTACCCTTTTTACAGCAAACTTTACCTGCTGTTGTGTTTAAGTAAATTCCACATTATGCTAAGCAATTGTGAGTCTATAGCGCCTTACAAAAGTATAAACACCCTGTGAACCTTTTCAGATTTAGACAATTACATACGGCATTGTATTTTATGGGATGGACCAACACAAAGTGGGAAGAAAATCATACATGGCTTTCATATACTGAAAAGTGTGGTGTGCATTTGTATTTAGCCCGTCCAAGTCAAACTTTGTAGAATCACATTTCACTGCACTCATTATGGCTGTCCTTTAGCATTGACTTTCTTCTTGGCACTCTTCCATAAACACGGCTAATAATTGTCTTGTTGACAGATTTTTCCACCTGAGTCGTGGATTGCAGCTCCTCCACAGTAACCAGTGTGTCCCTTGGCTACTTTTCAGATTAATCTCTCTTTGTCTGGCCTGTATAAGAAAAACTTGAAAACCCTCTGTCAGTTTCCTTCCACTTCACTGTAATTTGCTGTTTTTTGCTGGTGCATCATATGCAAAGTTATTAATGTTTGTTGTTGTGACTCAGTAAAATGTGAAAAGGCTCAAAGGGTTTTAATATTTTTGTATGGGACTGTATGTGCATCTATAAACTCTCTCTTTTCATGTCATTAATTGTGGATTTACTATGTACGACATCATATAGATAATGGCAGCAGCCATTTTTCAGTCATCATGTTTTGAACAAGACTTTCTAATGTTATTTTCTTTAACTCTTTTGTATTTTGCTTTCTTTTTCTGCTCTCTGCTCATCTCCGGTGAAGACCTACAGTAAATCAGGTCTGCTACCAATCCCAGAACGCAGACAAAACTCCTCCTTGGAACTGGAGAAGACCATAACTACATCAGCACTTGACAAAGAACTATATACGAAACAATTAACTTCTGAGATTCGTTCAGATCATCCTCCCCTCACCCCATCCTTTCCCCGGAAGAGGAAGTATGATGTATTTCAGCATCAATTTGTGAATCCACACCTCAAGAGCTACAAAACCATTTGCCCTCCAAAGTGGGAGCCGCCGCGTCCCTCACAAAGGACGGTGGCGGAAGGAGGAGTGAGCGAGCTGAAGAAGATCAGACGTCAGCCTTCTGTTTCTGGATGTCCAGAATCGTCAGAAGAACAACAACAAACCCAGATTAAAATCACTCCCTGCGAGACGCAGCTTATGTTTAAAATCCATACAGAATCACATGTCCTCAAGCAAACTCAACCCATTAGTCTGAAGAAAGTGGAAAAATCCTCCAATGAAATGGCAAGGATTGCACCCAAGCAGAAACCCTTTGCCAAATTATGCAAACACAGGTTGGCTAAATTAAGGGTCAGTTCAGCCATGGATGGTCCAAAAGGTTTTTATGAGGTAGTTGCCACGAGTGAGCTACAAACTCAGTCCAAAACTGGCCTACAGCCTGCAGCCCTGGCATCTGATGCCAGAGTAAAGGATTCTGGGAAGCTGAACTCAGAGGAGAGAGTGCAGATGCTAGAGGAGGTGTGGCAGGCTGAGGTGGTGGTGGTAACGATGATGTTTCGAGATGGAACAACTCAGTTAGACGCCGAGCAGGTGAGTGGACCCGAGTGGTATGCACACTGAAAACAACAGATAGGTCACTGGTCCTAAACATTAACATTACTATTTATTTGGCTTAAGCTCTTAGTTCTAGTTGGGTAAAAATTAACCAGTGTCAAACTTTCATGATTTGGCCTCATATTTTATTGAATCTGAATAGTCTAGAGCAAGGCCTTTCAAACTGTGGTACAAGTAGCACTTGTAGTACTTTGGGTGCTTTTAGTGGTAAATATGAACAAATAACTGTGGTAGATTGTAGTATTTCAACAAAGAGACCTTTGGGTCAAATTAAAGCAGACAAAAATGATTGTTATGATTCCACTCACCTCTAACTTCACAACTTGAATCTGGAAATGACATTAAACCCATCTTCATCGTGCCTCATTTAAAAAAAAAACAAAAAAAACTGGAATTTACTGATTGATATGCTCATTGCCCAGGCTAACTGCTGTCAATAATACAAGCTAATGGCTACATTTCTCTATATTTTGTCTCTTTAATCACTAACAACATTTTTACGTAAGGAATTTTGTAATTATTGAATAAGATACATTTGTTTATACAAGGCAGCCATGCTGGATTTTCACCTTTAAATTACAACTTCGGGGGGAAGGACTGTTCTGTTAATTTATCCCTGTTGAAACTTGAAAATGTCAACATCTTAGAAATAAACTGGAGCACATAATTAAACTGCATCCTTAAATCAGTCATGCAAATGGTGCCAAAGTGGGGTTGTTTTTATTCGTCACCGAACCAACAGAAAAAGTCTCCCAGTACTACTTACTTAAAATATCTGAAATAGGAAAACTTGGTGTTTACTGAAGTTATACTTGTTTTTAAAAACTGAGAAACCACTAGTTTTACCTGTACATTAATGTGGCTTAAAGCCTTATTCACACATGCCTACTATGCTGCCTGGCATTTTCCTGTTTGATCCCTGACTTAGAAGCTCACACCATCAGTGTGTGGCCTCCTTGTGCTGATGAAGAATGATCGTTGCTGCGCCCCACCTCGTTGTTCACTGGGTCTAAATGACAGCCTGGTCTACTTGAAACTAGAGCACAACCCTCCATGGGCACAACAGCAAATTCAGCACACTCAGCAGCTCTTTACCAGGTCTGTTTTTCTGTATGAGACATATCCTGGTGTGATGAAGAGTTTACCTGGGAATCTAGATTAGTTTTTACGTATGTCATAACCATGCAAATGTATGAAAATATGTTTATGATCATCCACCACAGAGATGTGCTTCTACGGATATTGTCAAGGTCTCAACTGGTGGTTTGCTATAAAGCCAAGGATTTTCTTCGTACAGTTTTGCTGTATTACAAACAGGACCTCAGCTGGAAAGAAGGTATGACTCTTAAGATGATGCATCTTTGCGCTCTTCCTTCAGGAGATAAACTAAAAAACCAAAGACAATGGAATTGACTAATATGGAAACACCTTACTAACAATAATACACATGGAGAAATTAACTGAATATGACAAGACCTAAAGAACATGAATAAGCAGCAAGGAAATGATGAAAACCAAACACCCAAGGATCGTATCAATATTGTTCTGACCTGTTTTCCCTCTTGGTATTTCACTCTTGTTGTGACGCGTTCCAGTAACTTTTCCTTCTGACTGATCTGGTCTAAGCTTAGTCTGTTCTTGGTTTTGTATTCATTTACCAGGACCTGACATACATATTGTGTTTTGCAATATTATTCCTACACAGCAGGTTGCATGATGGTCTGATATTGTGGTTGCACAACAGATTTTGCTTTCTGTACATGGAACAAATTAAAGTTCTTTCT
Organism: Girardinichthys multiradiatus; assembly: GCF_021462225.1. Taxonomy (NCBI): domain Eukaryota; kingdom Metazoa; phylum Chordata; class Actinopteri; order Cyprinodontiformes; family Goodeidae; genus Girardinichthys; species Girardinichthys multiradiatus. Next base: position 31,201,719 of record NC_061807.1, read on the forward strand.
ATTAAAGCTCCACAGATAATTATTCAGTGCTTTCTAGGCAAGTTTTATGTCATTATTACTGCCAGTCTCTTTTCATGCAACACTGTGTTATGTTGCTCTTATTTTTATGAGCGTTTTACTGTTTGCAGTGGCAGGTTGTCAGATCCAGGATCCACAGGTTTCAGGGTGGCTGCTGGATCCCACGGATCCCTCTTCCTGCTTCAATGAACTGCTTAATAAGCACAGCAAAAGACCATGTGCAACACCTTCCCTGGGTCCTGACAAGGTTAGCAAAATGTAATTTCATTAATTTCTGTATAAAAAGAGCTGAACTGAACTTCTAAGACTTGTCAAAGACTTCTTGTCTATTTTTTTTTCCCATTCAGAGTCTCTGAGCCTTAATTTAATTTTAAAACTATTATTCAAGCACAGCAGCTAATATCGGTGTGAGATTTGAAGGTCAAAATAACAATAGCTAACCAGAAAAGTAGATATTGACTGAATTTTTAACAGTTAATTATGAATTGTCTCATTGGGGAAAAGACAAACATAAACACTTCCCTGAATCTATACATAATAAATAAAGATCTGTGAATTCACTATGTACTATTTTCTGAAGTACCATGACATACAATAGGTTAGACCATTTTCACATCCAAACTGGAGTTAAAGGGGACATATCATGATTTTAAATCCTTCCTTTTCAGCTTACCACTTTACTGTGTTCGTTGTTTCCATAAAAGGATGAATTGACCCTTTAATCAGATGAAGCTGTAGATGGTTGCTGAAGCCCTTGTCCTTGAAGGCTAAATATGTATTTTGCATGTCCCCATTAAATGTATCATAACATGCAATGCTCCTGGGAGAATGGAGAGTTTCCTTTATAGAGATAAAATCAAACAAAAGATTAATCATTTGGTAGGTCCATTTGAAGACAGAGTGAAAGAGAATAAAAACTTTTTCATCAGACTAATAAACCAACAAATAGGGCGAATATCACTTAAAGGTGGATAAAAAAAACATGTGGCTCTTCTGTCTCGAATTGTTGTGTTTAATTAACATTGAAGGAATTAACTAATATCACAGCAAAATACAGTGAATTCATTAAAATTACTAGAACTAGAGTAGACTGCACAAGTACTAGATACATTTAGGATTCTAGTCAAGAACAATAAAAAGTAGTATTTTAAACATGGCCTCGAATAAGTGGGTTTGCAAAAAATAAGAGCCTAAGGTCCCATTGGTATTGCTAATGCGGGAAACCAGTTAGACAGACTGGTTTCAGATTTTGTTTTTGAAGAGAAATCGTTTTATATACTATATCTGTGTCACTTGTCTCTCTAAGGGGAGGGCCGGTATGAGACTTTCCTAAAATGATGACTTTGAGTATATAGACCATGATTTCACTGTATTGCACTATTTACACACATTTTCTCTGTCCAAATACATTGCCTGGCCAAAAAAAAAGTCGCCACCTGGATTTACAGGGGTTGGACAATGAAACTGAAACACCTATCATTTTAGTGTGGGAGGTTTCATGGCTAAATTGGACCAGCCTGGTATCACGTAGTGACCTGGCCACTATCCTGCAAGAAGAATGGCTTAAAATCCCTCTGACCACTGTGCAGGACTTGTATATGTCATTCCCAAGACGAATTGACGCTGTATTAACCGCAAAAGGATGCCCTACACCATACTAATAAATTATTGTGGTCTAAAACCAGGTGTTTCAGTTTCATTGTCCAACCCCTGTAACTAAGCAAATAGGTACGAGCTTGCCATTGGATAATTACTGCATGGGCAATTATGTTTCAGCTGGCAACAAGTTATTTAACCTTAACTGGTGCAATGAGTTGCTTCTCATTTCTTAAACAACCATGTCGAAAGATGCATCCTGTGGTCGTGGAAAAGATGTCAGTCTGTTTCAGAAGGGCCAAATCATTGGAATGAATCAAGCAGAGAAATGTGGCCAGAAAAAAATCCTGAATGATCGTGATCGGCGATCACTTAAATGTTTGGTGAAATCAAATCGAAGAAAAACATCAGTAGAACTCCAGGCTACGTTTAATAGTGAAAGTAAGAGCATTTCCAAACGCAGAATGCAAAGGGAACTCAAGCGACTGGGACTGAACAACTGGGTAGCCTTAAGAAAACCACTAATCAGTGAGGCTAACTGGAAAAAAAAGGCTTCAATTTGCTAGAGAGCATAAAGATTGGACTCTGGAGCAATGGAAGAAGGTCATATGGTCTGATGAGTCCAGATTTACCCCGTTCCACAGTGATAGATGCATCGGAGTAAAAAGAGAGGCAGGTGAAGTGATGCACCCATCATGCCTAGTGCCTACTGTACCAGCCTGTGGAGGCAGTGCTATGATCTGGGGTTGCTGCAGTTGGTCAGGTCTGGGTTCAGTTGGTCAAGTCTGGGTTCAGCAACAGTATGTGTTCAAAGTATGAGGTCAGCTGACTACCTGATTATACTGAATGACCAGGTTATTCCATCAGTGGATGTTTTCTTCCCTGATGGTACGGGCATATTGCAAGATGACAATGCCAGGATTCATTGGGCTGGAATTGTGAAAGAGTGGTTCAGGGAGCGTGAGACATCATTCTCACACATGGATTGGCCTCCACAGAGTCCAGACCTTAACCCCATTGGGAATCATTGGGATGTGCTGGAGAAGGCTTTGCACAGCGGTCAGACTCTACCATCATCAATGCAAGATCTTGGTGAAAAATGAATGCTGGGAACACTGGGTGGAAATAAATCTTGTGACATTGCAGAAGCTTATCTAAACAATGCCACAGCGAATGCGTGCCGTAATCAAAGCTAAAGGCGGTCCAAAGAAATGTTAGAAGGTGTGGACTTTTTTTTTTGGTGGCGACTTTTTTTTTGGCCAGGCAGTGTATATACCATGATCTAATAATCCGTCTGTTTGTCCGTCCGTCCGTCCAACCACCCACACATAGTCACAGTAGAATCTCAGCCAGCAGTTATATCTTGGAGAGAGACTGTGTTAAATACTGAAAGACAGGGCCAAGTGTATCATCTATAGAAGGTCAGCATTTAATGGTTGGCAAGCAGCAGCTTGGCCGATGCCCCCCTTCAGGAAGGTGTCACAGCTAAACATAGAGCCAGGCCAGGTGTAGCTTCTAGGAAGAGAAAAAACAGAGAGAGACCATAAATTTAAAAGCTGAAATAACAGCAAATGATGCAAAATTGGAGAGTAATATGAGAATGTAGCATAGTGAATGAAAGTGGTTATTATGTCCTCCAGCAGTCTAACCCTATAGCAGCATAACTACAAAGATACATCAGGATAAACTAAGCCACTCTAACTATAAGCTTTATCAAAAAGGAAAGTTTTAAGCCTAGCCTTAAAAGTAGACAGGGTGTCTGCCTCACGGACTAAAACTGGGAGCTGGTTCCACAGGAGAGGAGCCTGATAACTAAAGGATCTGCCTCCCATTCTACTTCTAGAGACTCTAGGAACCAACAGTAAACCTGCAGTCTGAGAATGAAATGCTCTGTTAGGAACATATGGACCAATCAGATCTCTGATGTATGATGGAGCTAGATCATTAAGGGCTTTATATGTGAGGAGGAGAATTTTAAATTCTATTCTGGATTTAACAGGGAGCCAATGAAGGGAAGCTAAAATAGGAGAAATATAATCTCTCTTTTTAATTTTCACCAGAACTCTTGCTGCAGCATTTTGAATCAGCTGAAGGCTTTTAACTGCATTTTGTGGACATCCTGATAGTAAAGAATTACAATAGTCCAGCCTTGAAGTAACTAATGCATGGACTAGTTTTTCAGTGTCTCTCCTGGACAGGATATTTCTAGTTTTGGCAATGTTACGGAGGTAAAAGAAGTTAATCATAGAAACCTGTTTAATATGGGATTTGAATGACATGTCCTGGTCAAAAATAAATAGTTTTTATGTCTTCAAGACATGCTTGTAGTCTATCTAACTGGTTGGGCTCATCAGGATTTATGGATAAGTAAAGCTGAGTATCATCAGCGTAACAGTGAAAATTTATCCTATGCTGCCTGATAATTTGACCTATTGGAAACATATATATAGTGAAGAGAATTGGCCCAAGTACTGAACCCTGTGGTACTCCACAATTAACCCTGGAGTTTAAAGATGATTTATCATTTACATGAACAAACTGGAATCTATCAGACAGATAAGATTTAAACCAGCCTAGCGCTGTTCCCCTGATCCCTACAGCATATTCCAGCCTTTTTAAGAGAATATTATGGTCGACTGTATCAAATGCAGCACTGAGATCTAACAGAACCAGAACAGACACAAGTCCATTATCTGAGGCCATAAGAATATCATTAGTGACTTTCAGCAGAGCTGTTTCAGTGCTATGATGAGCTCTGAAGCCTGACTGAAACTCTTCAAACAGGTCATTGCTGTGTAAATGCTCACACATTTGATTAGCAACTATTTTCTCAAGAACTTTAGATAAGAATGGAAGATTGGATATAGGTCTGTAATTTATTAAGTCATCTCGATCAAGCGAAGGTTTCTTAAGTAAAGGTTTAATTACAGCTAACTTAAAAGCCTGTGGTACATATTCATTTACTAAAGATAGATTAATCATATCTAAAATGGGGCTGGTAATCAGAGGGAACACTTCCTTAAATAATTTGGTTGGGATTGGGTCTAACATACAAGTTGAAGGTTTAGATGAAGCTAATATTTCTGTTAACTCAGGAAGCTTCACAGGATCAAAACAGTCCAAACACAAATCAGGTTCTGCAGTTATTTCCAATGTTGTCTCACTTGCTGAGGATGAAGTAATCATCTTCGGGAGTATGTGAAAGATTTTCTTTTTAATAGAATCAATTTTATTTAAGAAGAATCCCATAAAGTCATGGCTGCTAAGAGCTAAGGGAATGGATGATTCAACAGAGCGATGTCTCTGTGTAAGTTTAGCAACTGTACTAAAGAGAAACCTAGGATTATTCTTGTTCTCTTCTATTAATGATGAGAAATTAGCTAGAAATTAGCTGTTCTGGCAAAGAGTCTTTTTATACAACAGTAGGCTATTTTTCCACATTAAGTAGGAATCCTCTAGGTGTGTAGAGCGCTATTTTCTCTCCAATATTCTAACATTGTGCTTTAAACTATGCAGCCCTGAATTAAACCAGGTAGCCAGCTTCCTATAAATAATTACCTTCTTTTTCATGGGGCCGGATTGTCTAATGCAGTGGTTCCCAAACCTGCTCCTCAAGGCCCCCTGTCCTGCATGTCTTAGTACAGTGGTTTCCCTGCTTCAGCACACCTGATTTCAATTGATGGCTGATTAACAGGCTATTACTAAACTGCAATCATCTGAATCAAGTGTGTTAAAGCAAAGAAATATCTAAAACAAGTAGGACAGGGGCCCCTGAGGACCAGGGTTGGGAATCACTGGTCTAATGCACTATGCATCGAGGAAGTAACACTATGAACGAGTGAATCAATGTCATGTCCATACTGGTGGACATTTACATTACTGCACCAGTAATGTAAATGGGACTTTATCTGCAGGGCCTGTCTATTAATCTCCTGTTCCATCACTTAAGAACAAGACAACCAGGATAGTTAAAATCCTTCACAATACGTGGAGACAAGCCCACAAACCAGAAGGCGCAGTCCAACCTTTTCCAGCCTCTTATTTAGAGGAACCGACTCTGATCCCATTTGTCTGTTTATTTTTAATGTTCACACATAAACTTTAGCTAAGAAGCACCTGCAAAATTAAAATTAGTTTTTAAAGCTTATTGTATGTATACGTACTGTGCAGAATAGTATCTGTTTTTGCCCTTCTGCTAATTAAAGTAACACAAGTGCAGCAGCCTAATTTTGGGTGGTTAATGAGCTGTAGTTTCAATAAGATTTGCTTTAATAAGAGTGGCGGGTGGTGCTGTTTTAGTTTCCGAACCATAACCCCGTGTTTGTTGTGACTGGAAATATTTCCAGACAACTGAATTTTCTTTTTTTTTTTGTAAGTGGGGGGAAACTGATGTAGCCTTCTTTCCGCCAGCTGATCGTCAGTGTACAGCGAAAGGTTAAGGAGGAGCTCAGTGCAGCCAGAGAAAACTCTTCCACTTTCTCTGCTGTCTAATTTAAAACACTGTATACCTAATGAACTGCATGATGGAATATTTTACAGATTTTGAAACAGTGACTTTTAAGACCTTGGTATACCTTCATACTGGTAACCAGACCATGCCTGTTTAGCTGTGAAAAAGTCAAAAAACAAACCTACTATGTTTCTCTTCTCTACTACTTCACTCTATTAACCTGTCTGCTGTCTTTTGATCAGGTTTCTCAGATCATATCAAGTCTCTATCGGCTCTATGAGTTTAATCTGACTTTATGTTCTAAACTACAGGTTGGTTGTACACACTCTCTTAATCAACTGCTTGTGTAAAAAGACACAGATAACCTACCTGACTGATTGCATTTTCAGAGCCAAGGCTTGTGGGAACTTTACTCAGAAATGGAGCTGAAAATGATCACTGTTCTGGGAGGTAAACATCATCGTTTGTTCCTCAAAATCTAACAGAACCTTCTTTTAAGATACATTTTTTATGACTTGTTGTATTTCAGTAATGGAAAGCCACTGCATCTGTGTGGACAAAGGAGAACTTAAGAGAACTTCAGACCTGCTAGGGGTAAGGTGGCATTGTCTCAAACGTTTGATGTGGTTGTTGACAGTGTGAACAAACTCACCTTCCATTGCCTCAGCAGTGAAATAGATGAATTAAATTGATTTCTTTGTTGTTTTGGCTTTGATCTATGATGATTAATGTCCTTTAAACGTGTTGTTTGGATATTTTTCTACATCATTCTGACCTGGGTTGCTACAGTGTGGAAGATAGTTGGCTTCGAAGAAAGGTTAAACAGTGAGACCTCTAGAGCGGAAGGGGGAAACATTTTTAAATCTAATGAGAGGAAGGAAGAAATTTGTCTTTTCTTCTTCTGTTGAAGGTGGTTTTCCATTGATGTCTTTTGGGATTACATCGAGAAGGAAATGAAGTCTGGAGATTAAATGCAAGAGTTATCACAGAGTCACAAAGACATTGATTGATGTTGTAGAAACAGAACCCTGCAGTTTTTTTTTAGTCACAGAATCCAACATATGCCCTTAAACTCATTCACATCTGTTGGCAGCACCAGCAGGGGAGTTGTGGAGACTGTTTTGTATCTTGTCTGCTAAGACTATAAATAGACTAGATGGTCTGATTTCTTTTCTTTTAAGAGGCTAGCTGCATGAAAGACCATCTCTCACACACAGAAGGAGACATTGATGTTCAGATGTGTGCGGGCTTGTCTCTTTGCAATATTCAGTAACGGTGAATGCAGTCAGGTATTTCCCCACTCTGTCGTTTCGGGTTTCAGACAGGCAAACCTGACAGCTTCACCTGTCTGAACATCAAGTCTCTGGCTGTGTCTCACAAGCATGCTCAGACGGTATTTTGTTTTCCAGACAGCATCACTAAAATTCAAGGAGACAGGTGTCACTGAAAGAACACTTCGCTGTTTGTCTGGGCTGTTTAGATCACATTAGAGATCCTTTTAATATCTAGTGAATCAGGATCAAAAGGAATAACTCTGCATTTCAATGGAACAAAATGTACTCATTCATAGAGTTGGTACACATGTCTCCTCCAAGCCTGTACCAACTAATGGGCTAGCATCTAAAATTGATGAGGCAGTCTGGAACCTGCTCCAGGCATTGAGGAAGACAAGGGAAAAAGTCCCAATTTTGGGAGTTTGGGTGGATGTTTGCAAGCTAGCCCATTTTTGCCCTTTTACCGTCTGTCTCTATGCATTATCATGTTTTTTCTTCCTTTCTTGCCACCTTCAGGGTTCACAGTCTGGCAAATTTCAGAAAATGTTTTTCCATATGTAAGAAAGTATGGAAAAAAATATTATATGGACAATATTGATCTTTTTAGACTTATTTCCATGCACAATCTGTCCATCCATCCATCCATCACCTCACAGTTTGTGGGTTTTGTGTTTAAAGCCTGGTTGCTGTAGAAACATCCCCTATTAGGTCACTCCGAACCTTTTTAATTGTATTTTACAAGTGGACTAAATTGACTGAGGCTGGAAATATTTGCCATTTTGACATGAAAACGCTGAAGGAACGCTGTTGTTTTCTCTGGCATCTACCCCATCTCTTTGTTTTTCTCTGATTGCTTCAAATAGCATTCAATAAGTGTATATAGAAACCATTCTTCTTTTTCTGTTGTGTTCAGATGATTCCTCTCACTTGTTCTTTAAAAGTATGTGCGAACAATTTATTTCCTGACAGTCCCACATTTCCTTCAACACTCACAAATCTGTCCCTTTCTCTCTGCTGTGTAGTTTCTCATGTTGTCATCCGATTCATTTTTTTTTTCTTGTCCCTGTCTTTCTGTTCTATTTTTCTTTGCCTTTGACGAGCTTAAGTGCTTTAATTGTGCTTGCAAAAAGCTGCTAACTGTAAGTGCCACACAATTTGAGAAGGAATGTTCAAACAACTTGAACACAGATGTTTGAGTTTGTCATATGAGTATGAATTGCTTTTTTTAATAAGCCAATTATTAAAGCAACCAATACATAATCTTGGGGTTTCTGTGGAAATTTTAATTTCCATTGTTGTGGCTGTTCTTGATATACATCAACTGTGTATGGATGAGTTTTGAAAGCTGCATGTAGTTGAATGTTTTAGGCAAAGACGTGTCTGTTGTTTTACTTAGTGACATACTTGTATTTTCTGTGTGACTGAAGTGTGCAGCAACAGGATCAACTTATTTTCATTGGCTTTGAACATTGAAAGAAGGTCGGAATGAGGAAAAGTTTGCTGAACACACATTTCTCCTGAAACAACCTCCAAAGCGTCACTGTTGGGCTCATCCTTTGGCCAAGCGAAATAGGTTTTCTACACTTTGTATTACTTAAAATTTGTTTGTGGCATTCTATGTGAGCCAATATAAGAGAAAATGTAAAATAAAATTTAAATGGCTTTATACTCAGGGAATGATGAAACAAGTCTTTTCAGAAGATGAACGGTTGAGACAAAATGAAAAACATTTACATAGTGTGTTTTTTCCAAATACCAGAATATTCCTGTCATCATGCATACAATAAAGTTATAGGCAAATTATTAGGACTTCTTTTTTTATACGGTTCATTTGTCTATATACAAACCCCAGAGGATAAGACAAGCTGTGTATGGCTCTCAGTATATACAGGGGTTGGACAATGAAACTAAAACACCTGTCATTTTAGTGTGGGAGGTTTCATGGCTAAATTGGACCAGCCTGGTAGCCAGTCTTCATTGATTGCAGATTGCACCAGTAAGAGCAGAGTGTGAAGGTTCAATTAGCAGGGTAAGAGCACAGTTTTGCTCAAAATATTGAAATGCACACAACATTATGGGTGACATACCAGAGTTCAAAAGAGGACAAATTGTTGGTGCACGTCTTGCTGGCGCATCTGTGACCAAGACAGCAAGTCTTTGTGATGTATCAAGAGCCACGGTATCCAGGGTAATGTCAGCATACCACCAAGAAGGACGAACCACATCCAACAGGATTAACTGTGGACCCAAGAGGAAGCTGTCTGAAAGGGATGTTTGGGTGCTAACCCGGATTGTATCCAAAAAACGTAAAACCACGGCTGCCCAAATCACGGCTGAATTAAATGTACACCTCAACTCTCCTGTTTCCACCAGAACTGTCCGTCGGGAGATCCACAGGGTCAATATACACAGCTGAGCTGCTATAGCCAAACCTTTGGTCACTCATGCCAATGCCAAACGTTGGTTTCAATGGTGCAAGGAGCACAAATCTTGGGCTGTGGACAATGTGAAACATGTATTGTTCTGTGATGAGTCCACCTTTACTATTTTCCCCACATCCAGAAGAGTTGCGGTGTGGAGAAGCCCCAAAGAAGCGTACCACCCAGACTGTTGCATGCCCAGAGTGAAGCATGGGGGTGGATCAGTGATGGTTTGGGCTGCCATAACATGGCATTCCCTTGGTCCAATACTTGTGCTAGATGGCGCGTCACTGCCAAGGACTACCGAACCATTCTTGAGGACCATGTGCATCCAATGGTTCAAACATTGTATCCTGAAGGTGGTGCCGTGTATCAGGATGACAATGCACCAATACACACAGCAAGACTGGTGAAAGATTGGTTTGATGAACATGAAAGTGAAGTTGAACATCTCCCATGGCCTGCACAGTCACCAGATCTAAATATTATTGAACGACTTTGGGGTGTTTTGGAGGAGCGAGTCAAGAAACGTTTTCCTCCACCAGTATCACGTCGTGACCTGGCCACTATCCTGCAAGAAGAATGGCTTAAAATCCCTCTGACCACTGTGCAGGACTTGTATATGTCATTCCCAAGACGAATTGACGCTGTATTGGCCGCAAAATGAGGCCCTACACCATACTAATAAATTATTGTGGTCTAAAACCAGGTGTTTCAGTTTCATTGTCCAACCGCTGTATTTATGTGGCATAATTTCACAATAAATACATTCTCAAGGCATTATGACAAACACACAATTACAATACATATCCAATTCGATACTAATTATAATGCAATACTTTCAAATTCATTTAATAATTTTAAAGCAATTGTTGAAAAATCTAAGAAAGCACAGCTATTTTCATTGGAATGTTGACTTTGTACCAATCCCTCAGCCTGAGCCAGCACTTAGCGACAGTGGAGAGGAACCACTTCCTTTGAACAGGAGGATATGGTGCCCCAGCAGGAGGTTTTTCTAAGAAAAGAAAAACTGCAAAAATTTAAAGGCAGCAATACTTTAGATGAATAGACTTTACAGGAGAAAGCTAAAAACAAAGACACTGAGCCAAGTGTACCTGATGTTGGAAAAAAAAACAGAATGATCACAAAGTAATGGTATCAGTAGGTACAAATAATTTTAAAAACGTGAGCAAGCAAACTTGGTCAATCAGTGTTATTGATATATTGGCAACATCTTTCACAGATTATTAATCACTTATAATTTATAACATGTAATTGCTGCTGCTGGGATGCACAGGTTTCGTGTGATTTCTTTTGACTAAAAGTGATTATGTTTCTGGCAGACTAAAATAAAACAGCTGGAGCAAGAAGCCCACAAAGCTGCCGGGCAAATATTCATGGTGACCAGCAACGCTCAGCTACGGGCAGTAAGTTAAAATTGCACTTTAGTTTGCAGAAAGCTTACATTTGCAATATTCTCCTGGATTCATTAGTGTAAGGTCCTTCTAAGTTTTAAATTCTATGTTTTAAGTGTCAATGCCTTTACTGTGTGCTGCATCTTGAATGTGTTTTTTATGCTTTGTGTACATTTCAATGTTGGAAAATGTTCAATATGCAACGTTTGAAGGTCCTGTTTGAGAAGCTGCGCTTACATGAGCTCTGCGAGAACAAGAAGCTTCCCAAGACCATCAGCAAACAACAACAGTCAACATCGGAGGCTGCAGTACAGCAAACACACACACACACACACACACACACACACACACACACACACACACACAGGCATGTCAGTTTAAGCCTTTAATAATGAAAAACAGCTTAGGCTAATTTATTAGTCCAATATGAACACATATATATTCATACACATGAATCCTAAAGGAGCAAATGTATCCAAACCTATACAGAAGATACTGTACGATCTCACTCCAGCACAAAGTTCTATGTAAACATCTCATATAATTACAGTACTTGAATATGTAGAAATAAAGCAAAAAGAAGCAGACTTTCACTTTTAAAGTTAAATAAATGTGATGTTCTTGTTGTTGTAGTTGCTGCAGCTTCAGCACCTTCATCCTCTGCCAAAGATTATTCTGGAGTACAGACAGGTCAGCTATGTTATTGAAGTGAGATTTTCATTTTACCTGACCAACCTAGAGAGGATCTACCTGACCATATTTCTTGTTTATCTCGTGGCTTCAATTAAGTTAATGGGTAAACTGTGCAGTAGTGGAGCACTTTTGTTTCGGTTCTTTCTTACATATTCTTGTAATTTTCCTCCAGGTTCACAAGATCAAGTCCACTTTTGTTGATGGGATTTTGTCATGCGTGAAGAGCAAGGTGAGGCAACTTCTGGTTTCATGTTATAAAACTTTTCACAAGACCCAGAACTGTTCGCAAACACAGTATCGCATTATTTATGACTTTAAAAGTTTTTCTAATTTGCTTGCTCCTATTTAGGCAAAATGAGGAAATAACAGTTTTTTACAGTTTTGAAGTTCCAAAACCACTTTAAAAATCTTTCCTAACTTTTAAAGGATTAGGTCTCCATCATTATAATGATGTGGTAGGTCTAACGCAGTAGACTTTTAGTATTTCTCTCAGTGTCAGCATTATCTATATAGCACTTTATAAAGCAAAGTTTCCCTATAGAGCTGCTTAAAAAGATACAACTAAGCCAAAAGCAGTAAAATAACCTAATAACAAAAAATAAAGGTAATACAAATATAGTTAAAGCAAACATAGCACAGTAGTAAACTCCTTCTGTAAAACATAGTAAAATACAGTGACAGAATTAAAATATAATGCTCTGTTAGAGTCTAAGGCTAAAGACTACAGGTGGATCTTTAAATGTGTCTTAAAAGTCTCTAGACTTTAAGCAGCTCTTTTATGGATTCACAAATTACTGCATCATTTAGGAGCAGCAGCTAAAGAGGTGCAGTTACCTCTGCTTTTCTGTTTAAACCCTAGAGCCTTTTAAGAGCAATTTGTTGTTTCACCTCAATGTTTGTAAATAAAAAATGTTTTAAAAGATCCCTGAAAAAGCATGTTGTCAGGAAGAACCTTAAAATGAATGTTAAAATCCTGTAATTATTCCTGTAATGAACAGGAAGTGGAGTGAGGCCATCACAGGGATACATGCTCCTGTTTTCCAGTTCCTTTAAGTAGCGGAGCTGCAACCCACATACTGGAATTACAGTAATCTAAACGTGTTGATATAAAAGCAAGGACAAATCCTTTGAAGTCATCTGGAGAAATATAATGTTTTCCATTGGCAAGAAGTTAAAACTTAAAAAAAGATAACCTTGACAGCTAATTGGATTTTAGTGATTTTATTGGCCTCAAGAAATTTACAAGGATTCATGGCAAAAGACAAATAGTTGAGTAAAGTCTCAAACAAATTGTTAATTTCTACATATGAAAGATTATTGCATTTCCTAAAAAAAGACCCCAACAGAAACATATGTAATGGAAAACAAACAGGGCCTAGGGTAGAGCTATGAGGAACTCCAAATGTAAGTGGTGCAGCTGTCGAAGAATGTGCTTATGTGGACTGAGAATAACCTATTGGTTAAATCAGATAAATTAGTCAAGAACAGTTCCTTTAATACCCACACAGTGTTCCAGTTGTGATAACATAGGGTGCTGTACTGTGCCTACGGCAGCACCTAAGTCTAAAAGCAATAGGTTTGTTGAGTTCCTGGAGTCAGCGGTTAAAGTAGGATTATGAAAAAAATCCAGTGAAATAGCAGTTTCAGTGTGGTGGTAGTTTTTACAGCCAGATTTAAACCTTTCATTAACACAGTCCTCCTGAAGAAAAGTTTGCAACTAGATAAAAGCCATTTTCACAACAAACCTTAGAAAGAAAAAGGATCTTAAAAGTATGCCTGTCAGGTGTAAGGTTTCTTTCTGATGTGATCCTGGAATACATCATATATAGTCAGCTGGGGCTCCTTCTGAATTAAGTGAAGTCGTTTTTCAATAAAGGAATGTGACTCAACAAAATCAAAAATCTCCCTAAATAATCTGGAATTAACAATATCAATTACAATTTGTAGGCATCAAATGTTCCACCATGGATTAGCTCTTCTATAACAGCAAAGCAATATCTGAGATAGTTCCTCAAAGCTGTCACTCTCTTTTCCATCCAGCACTGTATTAATTTGTTAGGAAAGTTCTTAGTCTGTCTCTTCAAATGGGCCTCAGTCAAACCTCCCATATGGGAGCAGCAGCTTTTGTTTGTCAAATCTGTTGTCGACCCTGCAAGGTCTGTCTGTTTGGCTGATGGTGAAAGTGATTCATTTGGTGGTCTTTCAACCAGAATAGGCAGCTATCCCAAACAGGAAGGAATATCCTATTACCTTTACATGTGTGGCTTATTGCAGAGGCAAATCTAAACAAGAAATAGGATCAAATGAAAGGGAAAACAAATTACTGAAAAATACAAAAGTGTGTTTTAACTGAAATATAGTTTGATGTGTCATTTGATAAGGCATCTTCTCCGAACATTATCCGAAAATGAATTGAGGTTCTTTTCTACAATTTTTGTTGCAGTTAAATGTTTGATTTACATCACTTACCAGCAGACTTGCTAGACGTTCAGCTTCTTCGTTTAACTTGATCCTGAGTTTACAAACCGAATGTTCAAGCTGGGCATGGTATGGTTGATAGCTGTGGAGGCCAAACAAAACTAATCCACATGCGAATGGTGGGCTCACGTATAACAGCTGTTCTTATCAGTCAGAACCGCAAAGGAATCAGATACATGGAAGCGCTACTGATCACTTCTTACTCAAATATGTGTATAATGTGATGTTTATAGTCTCATTTTAGTTGGTTGGACTGTTCTTTCCCACAAGAACTTTAACTTGTTTGTTTTTATCCATTGGAACATATCAGAACTACATTTCCTCTAAATGGTACCAGACGAGTGCTGTGACTGGGAGAATCTCAGCCAAACACCCTGTAAGTATAGCCAACATGGCGTCTCTTTAGATTCCTTACAGTTTTCATTTGTGTCGTCTTCTGACTCCAGCTGAGTGGAGCTTTCCATGGTGCTGAACCTTGGTCAGCAGGAGATTTTTCTTCTTCTTGCAGTTCAGTTGAAAGATCCTGCAGAACATATGTTAAAAAAGTTTTAAGTATATGTAGCAGTTACATTTATGTGAGGAAAAATACCTCATGAACAGTACCACTTTAAAAACATTACAAGGAAAGTCCAGCGCTTGGATACAAAATTCAAGGACACACAGGTACTTGATATTTTAGCAGAGCACTGAACATCAAGACACAACTCGAACACTTTCTCTACCTCCTTTCTGTTTCTACTATAAAGCCCGACCACTCCTACTTGCTATGTGCCGATCGATAGCTCATTTCAACATTCCTCAGCTGTCAAGGTCCATTAGTTCTTACTCTCAGTATTGTACTGATTGTCTGAATGAAATACGCAACATGAGGTTTACATTAAATTGATTGTGCTGCTACTAAATGATAGATGTGACTGTTGGTTAGCTGTAGCACATGCTCTGGTTCATCTGCCGAACACAAATATGGGAACTGATTGATCATCCCATTAAGGCTGTTTGCTTAAATGCTGTAGCTGTGTTGATACGAGCAAGCCAGTTTGATCTTGGGCTGGTTTACTGCACTATGGTTACTATGATTTGATTCCTAATTGATTTGTAATTAAACAGAACAACTTTGCAACTAAATTATTTGTCACCAGACTTAATTAAATGGTACATATCTCATTATTGTTTTTTTACTGGTCGTTCTTTTAATTTGCGTTTAAGCTTGGAGCTTATGCTAGTTACATTCGATTCCAAGTAAAATGGTGGAAAATACGGAAATAATTGTGGAAGAAAGAAAACGAGCACATGGCAGCTGAGAATGGAACATCCATGCATAACACAGAGGACTAAGAAAGGAAGTTATAACATCAAAATGTTCACTTCCGGAAGATTAAAGAGAAGTTTTGGATGCTGCGATGTTCTGAAGGTCGTATAGATCTAACACAGTCGTGAGTAAAGGTGGAGCCACTTGTATGTTTAGTTCAAGACGCTCAGAAATGAAAAACAGAGTTCATGTGGAGAATTAAACTTGTGCGCAACCAGTCGCCTCTCACAAATGCCGTTCAGACGTTAATATTCGGATGAGGAGAGTTGAGGAGGGATGTGACTTTTATTTGTTATGAGTACAGTTGAGGAAATGCCAGTCCGCGGTAGCAAAGGGCCATCTGAATAAAAGCAGACCTACAGTGACGCTATGAGATTTGAGTTGTGCTGGAGACAGAAATAGGTCTACGCAGCGCTAGCTCATGTTTTGATCTAAAGAAATGCAAAATGGCATACAGTCTGTGTGATCCCTCATGAAGTATCTGTTAGTGTTATTCACTTCTTTTACATGTCGTAAACATGTTATTCTCTGCCTGCTGATTAGTTTTTTTGTGTTTGTTTCTCAGGTACAATCTTGGTCATTCTATTCTAATATCTGTATGATTTGTTTAACTTTTCTGTGCAGTTTCTTGCTCTTCCCTTGTCGTATCTGTTCTTTACAGCCAAAGAAGAAATACCTGACACCTAATCAGATTGAACTTCTTCCTTCTGCTTGTTTTCTGTCACAAACTTAACAATGTTCTTGTTTCCAAGTCTTTTAAGTAGGATTCCACTGTTGCATTTGTTCTGGTTTTTATTTTTCTCTTCTTCGACCGATTTGACACCCATTTCAGACACCCACACAAGTGTTAAGTTCCCTGTCTCTTCACAAACAGACAAACAGGTGTTGACTTGCTGTTCTGTTTTAAATCTGTATGTCAGAGCATTGTCGGCGCTGTAGAATAAAAGACTGGAGATCTTTACACGTTTTAAGTTTGTGCTTCATCCCACACCAAGAACTGAAATCTCTGGAAGTAAGCAGAGGGAATTTCTCTCAGTAGTTGTTCATTTTTACGCTGAAATCTTCCTAATTATAGAGGGATGATTACTTACATCTTACATCATTATGTTCTTTTGTCCCACAACATGTTCCTACAAGTGCTGATAACTGAACCCCTGTGTGAGAGCGTTATCACTTTTTATATTTTTGCTTTATTATTATTGAAGCACTTTTTTAAAAGATTTTTGCAACCTTACAACCTTACATTAATTTGGCCACTGCTATTTCTGGGGCAGTTAAACACTCATCCATTGTGTGCAACAATATTACCCTATGCTTTATACTTTCAGGATATTTTATGGAATATTAAAAACTTACTTTGTTGGTCTTAACCCACCCTTCGACTAATTTGGCTGTATGTTAGAGTCATTGTCCATTTGGGAGACCAAATTTGGCCACAGTTTGACCTTCTGATTGGGGTCTGGAGATGTTTTCTCCATATTTTCTCATTATGTTCTTGCCTCATGTTGCTGTCTGTTTTGTAAAGACCACCAGTCCCTCCTACAGCAAAACAACCTCACACAACATAATGCAGCCACCACTGTATGTCACAGTGTGGAAGTTGTTTTCATGCTTGCAAGCCTCCTTCCTTGTTCTTCAAATGTAACCAAGGTGAAAGATTTCCAATTTTACATTCATCAGACTACAGGACATGCATCCAGATTTTTATTTTTTTAAATAAAACAGACATTCGGCAAAGGTCGCCAGGTCCAGGACTCGAACCCGGGACGGCCGCATCGAGGACCTTACCATCTATATAGGGTCTCGCACTTAACCCCTACACCACTAGCGCTGTGCCATGTATCCAAATTTAAAGGTATCTGTCCTTATTGCATCTGTAAACTGTAATCTGGCTTTTTTTCTGGGGCTTTTGGGGTACCAGCTTCTTCCTCTCTGAGTGGCCTTTGAGACCATGTTGTTTTACTGTGAATGATAAAACTCGTAGCATCTTCAACCAGCATCTTCACAATCTCCTTTTCTTCTGGGCTTTCACACATTTCACACCAAAACATGTTCATCTCTAGGACATAAAACTTGTTTCAGTGTGATGGATGGACATTCCCCATGCTCTTCATACTTGCATATAATTGTTGGAACAGATAAACCCAGTTTACTCAAAAATGTGGAAATTGTACCCAAGGATGGACCAGACTTTTGGAGGATCACAAGTCTTTTCTTCATATCTTGATATATTGATATCCATATGATGTCAGGCGAAGAAAAGTGTGTTTGAAGTTTTGTCCTAAAACACATAAACAGATGTGCCACCATGTATCTTAAATGTTGTAAATTTACCCATCCTAAGCTTGCAGCAGTGACATCATCATCTAGGCTTTGTCAAATATTTAAAAGGCATAGTAATCTTAGTGTATGTAAACTTCCAAATCGGACAAAACTAATTATAAATGTCTAAAAAAAGAATCTATCATTGTTTCTGTCATTTAGAAAATATAAATAATGAGATAAAACAGGAAAGGTCTGATTTAATAAAAAGTAAGATCTTTTTATATAGCGTATGTAAATATCTGAATTTAATTATGAGTATTCATATAAATTGCGTAACTTAGATCTGAGCGTTTAGTAGACAGCTTACTTAATGCTGTCTACTTGAAAGAGTTTTGTCAACGCCTTGTCTGAACAGAGCATCTTTCATACTGTTTTCCGATGCCTTTTTGTTACCCGTCATATTCCTCCAATTACTCACACACGTAACAAACTTTAATTAATACGCAGGCTTGTTTTATATTCTGTGCAGTTTTAAGGTTCAGTATCTTGCAGAGGCACATTTTGACAAATCGGCAGAAGTAGGTGTTGGTTAAAAAAAAAAACCCATGCTTCATTTTAATGAACATCCTGTTGTAACTACAGCGCTTTGACCAGAAGTCATTCTGTGGGCCGAGCCGATGGATAATGGTGGGTGTGTTAGTGGCTGCGGTGTAAATGGGAGATAATTTACTGAGGGTGTGTGAGTGTTTTTGGTGTGTGCCTATTTGTATGTGTGCATACTGTGTGAGGAGGTATGAAAGTGGCGCTGTGTAGATTAAATTACTCCCCACCACTACAGGGATTCAGTCGTCCCCATCTTTTTACCAGGACGGTGTTCTTCAGAGAATCCATCTCTGTCTCACTGTGGACCAGATTTATATCAGTACCAGATCCACTAATGCATCAATCTTAATCCCTCAAGTCAGAGTTCATTAAACTCTCACCAATAAATATTTTTAATATATTTAGTACCCTAATGTGTGGCTGGCAGTGTGGCTTTTGATCCACTGGAAAGGTTTGATATTTAAAGAGCAAGGAATTTGTGTCACTTTACTGCTTGTAAGATTTGAATGAAGCCTTTCTTTAGAAGATGTTCCACACCAGTGGCGGATGCTGGTCTTGCTGATTTGCTCATTCCGTTGTCAATCAAAAAGGGATTCAGCCTCAGACTGATCATCCAATCATCATGCAGAAGCTGAGCGTCCGGGCCAGCCCACTGCCCCATAGACCCCCAGAGACGCTGAGCGTCCGATGGACGGGACAAAGCCCAGCATTTATGCTTTGCTATTGAACTCACTGTTTAAAGCACTGTGAAGCTGCGGGAATGATTGAGAGGACAGCCGCGTCGTTACCAGTGATAAGAAGCTGATTCTGAACAAAAGTTGAACGCGTTGTAGCGCATATTTAGTCAATGACATGTACACACAACAGTATATATTTGATCACTTAATTTTTGACATTTTAGGGGAAGCTGAGATTCCCTTGCCGTCTTAGAGCAATCGCCACTGTTCCACATATAATTAAACTAGTTGAAGTTGATGTTGGCCTCAGTACAATGTGCTGAGAAAGTTTTTATACACCTTTAAGGTTTTCATATTTTGCTATGTTACAACCACAGATTAAAATGGTTTTTTTTTATCAGAATTTTACTTTAAAGTGGTGCATGACCTTAAGGTGGAAGGAAAATTGATCATAAAAATAAAAACCTAAAAAATGTGGCATGCAATGTGGTATTCATACCCTTACCCTAAAACTCTGAAATAAAGTCCAGTTTAATCAATTTCTACCTGAAGTCACAATTAGTACAGAGTCCTCCTGTGTATAATGTAATCTCAGTATAAATCCAGCTGCTCTGTGAAGGCCTCAGAGGTTCAGTGGTCAACCGTAGTGAACAAATAGCATCATGAAGACCAAGGAACACAGCAGACATGTCAGGGAGAAAGAGGTAGAGAAGTTTAAAGCAGTGTTAGGTTAGAAAACAATATCCCAATCTTTGAGAATCTCACAGAGCTTTGCTAAATCCATTATCTGAATTTCAAAACAGCATAGCACAAATGAAAACCTATCAAAACATATCCAGTCTGATGAGGCAATAATGTAACTTCTTGGCCTACATACAAAACATGTGGTGAAAAACACTGATCATCACCCTGCCTTTCTTCAGCAGGGACAGGGAACCTGATCAGAGTTGATGTGAAGATGAATGAGGTAAATCCAGAGCAACCCTGGAGGAAAACCTGTTAAGATATTGCTTAATAGTTGAAAAAGGGATGGACGTTCACCTTCCAGCAGGACAACAACCCTAAACATACAGGCAGAGCTACAATGCAATGGTTTAGATCAAAGCATATCCACGTTTGCGAAATGACTTGTTGAAACCCAGATCTAAATACAACTTAAGGCAAGATGTTCAGTCTGATTGATAGATATTTCGCATGGTGAAATTAACAAAACCTTTAGTCCCACTCTGATGTGCAAAGCTGGTAGAGAAATACCCCACAAAAAGGTTCAATAAAGGATCACCTCAAGAGGAAGGGGTCTAGAAAATGAACACCACATGCTTCATTTATTTTTAAATCATTTTAAAAGCGATGTTTAGTTACTCTTCACAAATGTGCACTACTTGGTTTTGGTCTGTATAAGACGCACTGTAGTTTGTGGCTGTAGCGTGACAAAATGAGGACAGGTTCAATGAGTGTGAATACTTTTGAAAGACACTGTATCCTGCATGTTAAAGAGTATACCTCCTTATGATATGTAGTTGTTAATGAACAAAAACGGATAGGACGGGTATCCAAAAGTCTATTTATCCCAAGTTTTTCCTCTCTGAACACTGCTACAAAATTAAAACAATAACAGACTAGATCAACATTAGAGAAATCTTTAGCAAAATTCACATTAAAAAAAGAAAAATTAATCTGTTGAGCCTCTCATTATGGCTAATTGACACACTTGTTTGCACAGAGGAATTATCTCTCCTGTGTTTTCTTTATTTGCCTTCTACCTGCAAACGATTAAGATTTTCCCAAGCTTCCATGAATATTCCAGCCAAACCTGATTCAAAAATACCATTCTTCACATCTGCAGTGCAAACAGATGGTTTAACAGCATGCATTAGTCTGGCTTTTGTGGGGTGCCAGTTGCTGCGGGTATATCAGACCATCGTGAACTGTTATTAGGGAAAAGGAGGGAATAAAGTAGGCAAAAACCAGGTTGTTAAAAATCCGAGATAAGGCACTGATTACTGTTGGAGATGGAAACGCAGCACACAAAACACCCCACACATCTGCGTGATTAAGAGGCTAATTCAGCGTCAACACACACACACTGGAGGCAATAACTTATGCTGTTGTGTTTGGCTGTGATTTCTCCAAAGGCTTTCCAAGCACCATGTGTTTGGGTGCATCTTTCCAACAGGCTAATGAAATGTTGTTTGTTGCATTTCTGTGAAACAAAGGAGTGATGCTTTCAACAAGTATATGTTTTAGCTCTGTACAACTGAGACATTCTGATGTCTCAGATAACTGGAGGGAGAAGGAAGCACATCTCATGCGTAAATAATGTGTGTCTGTTTTCTAGCTCGCCATGTTATTGGCATTGTGTTGTGCTTCTGTGCGGATATGTTTGTTGTAATGAAGTAAGTCACTGAGTGTGTGTTGCACACGAAATGGGAAGATGTGAAAGCATTTATTTTGGGCTTCCTCTCTCACAGGGTTTTCTAATGAGCTGTTGTGGTGCATCAGTCTCACATGACACTGATGTGTGAGAATGAAGTAAATAAATAATATAAATCTAATCAGTTGTTATTTAGTGCAGAAGCCACAATGCTGGTCGCATTTATTGGTGCCTCTAATAAAGATGGATAAAAAGTTTTAAAATGACTTTTATTGCAGTAGCATAATTTCACACTGATAATTACAAACATCTAGGCTTTCATTTGAGTACATTTATCAATCACTGGAACAACATACAATGGTATAAACAACAGAATCACTGGTACCACAATTGTTGGCGCCCCTGCTGCTCCCACCCTTTGACAGTAGGAAAGCACTTAGTCTTCTGTAACATTTTAGATGGTTGGAGTAAGGGATCTTTGAACATTCCTCTCTGCACAATCTGTCTAGATCAGGGCTGATCCAACACAACTGATTCAAATGACTCAGTTAGGACATCAGCATCTCACCCGGTTCTGGAAGATCCTGCTAATGGCCCATTCTTTTGATCCAAGTGTGTTTAAACCAGGCAAACATCTAAAACATCCTGGACTTGTGACACCGTTGCTCTAGGTAAGGGTTGCCCAAGTCCTGTCCTGGAGAGCTACTGTCCTGCTCCTTCTGCAGCACATCTGAATCAAACGGCTGCATTCCTCCATCAGCAGGTCATTCAGCTCTGCAAGCCATTCAGGTGTGCTGGAGAAGGGTGGCCTCTAAAGGTTACAGGATAACAGCTATGGAGGAATGGATTTGGGTGCTGCTGTAGATCGCCAACCGTCTCGGGTCTCCTCTTCTGCTCCAGTTTCCTCGTACCCCCTGCAATGTGCTTACATACCACTAGGGGTATGAGGAAACGTACATTTTATCAACCAAAAAAGCAAAAAAAGGCACAATAAAACAACTAAAGATTGAAAGGCTAAAGTAGGGGTGTCTTGCTGCTACTGAGAAAGAGAGAAAGAAAAGTAACAGATGTTTCCACTCTGCTGATCTATGAAAGTTTATCAAGGACAAGCAAGCGCAGGTGTCATATTAAAGCTCAGTTAAATGATGGAAATAAACTAATATAGGAAGTTTGAATATTATTTTTAAGTGTTCTGTTGCTGATTATTTTTTAAATGTGTTTGTTGAGAACTTATCCTAGTGGGGCGCCCAGCAACTAAGATGGTAATAGTGCGTTTTCACAGTTGATGTCATTCATTTTAGTAGGTCACGTTGTGAGCGATGTCGGGCCCTGCATTGTCGCTACTCTACTTTCTATGTCCAAACTTGACAAAAGCTGGACGAAAACACACTCCTCAACACGCTGAGTTACGTGCACTCGCAAGTAGGTGAACACACAAATTAAATCATTTATAAGCACAAAGTATGAATTAGAAACAACGCCTCAGTTAATTTATTTTAATAGTTTATTAAGAGAACCAATAATATTTCCACTGGTGAGTTTGTGAAAATATCAATTAAAGGTTGGATTTGTCTACATTTTCCAATGTGAGGATATGCTGCTGCAGTAAACTAACATTTTTCTACACATCTTTACTAGAGGTGCCAGTAAATTTGTCCAAGTCTGTAAATAGTCACCAGTCAGTGATGGTGTCCTTGGCCTTGGACATTCCTACATTGGCTGGACTGATTTGTTCATAAATATGTTAAGAGTGTTGGATTTATTTTGCACCAGCAGTTTCCATCGGAGCAAACTAACCCTTTTCTCTCCATAAAGCTGTGAAGCCACAGGTGATCTAGTCTACATTTGTTTCATTTGATTCTGTTTCTGTTCGTTCTGCCTTTGATCTCATCTTCCTTCTAGTTTTGTTGCACTTCCGATCTTTATATATTGTTGTTTGTGTTTGCATCTTTGCTGACATTTGAATCGCATTTTGAATTGCTGATATTTGAATGCGAGTAATGAACCAAAACACAGAACACAGTTAACTCTTTGCCTGACCTTAATCAAACAAACCCATCCAAATGTAGGAGCTTTGATGCCTAATGTTTTTTGCCTAATTTACCCTGGTCCACATCTTGAATTTGATGTGAGTGTATTTGCATTGATTTATGTTCATGCCACTGTGCAGCACAAATGGAGAGGTTATTCCCTACGTGCTAAATCCCTTGCAACATCACAGGACTGAAAATTCATACAGCCAAACATTCACACACCTCTAATCACATTCAGCTTAAAGAATACATAACCTGAATGTGTGTATAATTATTTTATGCTTCACAGCAGTATATGAAGCCCAGTCTTTTCTGCATTGTCTTTGCTGGCAAACACTCTTTCTAGCCTTTCTTGTAAATAATAAATTGATAGTGGAAGCAAGGACATACTTCTCCTTCAGGATCCCACACACTTTTAAGCCCTTTGCTTTCACTATACAGTCAAACTGAAGAGGTGTGTACTCACACCATGATGGGAAGCACGGTTTTGCTTTTACCTGTGTGGTCTCTGTGCCTAAAAGACTAAATTTAGGTTTTCTTATCAATGCTAATCTATCATGAGGCTGCCTGCGTGAGTACACACAGGTTCAGGTGAGGTGTACTTAAGTGACCCTTAACATCCTGACATCCCTTTATATCTTCATTCTATTGCTCTGTGTGTATGTGTGTGTGTGTGTGTGTTGTGTGTGTTGTGTGTGTGTGTGTGGGGGGGGTGGGGGGGTGTCTTCTTCTGTGAAGAAGAAATCCTACAAAAGTTGTAGAATGTTTTAACAAACTCAAATAACATTTCTTTTCAGAAATGCTATAATATTTGTCAGATTATATGAGCTAATCAAGCTTGGAGTAACCTCTTACTGATAGATGGAGTCACGTGACCACTTGACTGTACAGAAGACTATGAGTAGATTCAATTAGATTGTTTCAAATCATTCCTTGTCAAAGCATGTAGACAAAAAGACCCAAAAATACACATATCAAAAGAGACGCTGTGCTTACAAGGGTGACTTTTTTTCATTGGTGTAAAAGTTTGGAGCATTCAGTTGATGTTGTATAGTGATGAATATAATGTGTCGTCTTTTTGTTATAGCATGTATAGCAAAAACACCTTGGCTTCTAAAGATGATAAATAATCATCCAATGATAATTTAATCTGCACTCGGGGGGATATAAGATTAGTTATTATTGTAATTTGATGCATTTAACAAAAAAAGTTGGAATTTAGCTTCTGCTGGTTGTTAGGATTTCTATGTTTATACTATGATAAATATTTTGGGATATTTCTTCCTCTGAGATAAAGACTATTTTTGATTGAATTGATTCAACCCTCTAAATTTAAAGAATGTTATAAAAATGCTCTAAAGAAACATTTGCTCTGTGTTATTTTCACATTCAGCAAACTGAAATATTTTGGGTAATCCTAACTGCTTTTGATTTAGGGCAGAATTTATTTTGAGTTATTATCAGACAGTTGGTAAAAAGGATTATGTGTCTCTTTGGCCTGTGTTGGTAAATATCTGCCTTCAGCTGTACAGGTCCTTCTCAAAATATTAGCATATTGTGATAAAGTTCATTATTTTCCATAATGTCATGATGAAAATTTAACATTCATATATTTTAGATTCATTGCACACTAACTGAAATATTTCAGGTCTTTTATTGTCTTAATACGGATGATTTTGGCATACAGCTCATGAAAACCCAAAATTCCTATCTCACAAAATTAGCATATCATTAAAAGGGTCTCTAAACGAGCTATGAACCTAATCATCTGAATCAACGAGTTAACTCTAAACACCTGCAAAAGATTCTTGAGGCCTTTAAAACTCCCAGCCTGGTTCATCACTCAAAACCCCAATCATGGGTAAGACTGCCGACCTGACTGCTGTCCAGAAGGCCACTATTGACACCCTCAAGCAAGAGGGTAAGACACAGAAAGAAATTTCTGAACGAATAGGCTGTTCCCAGAGTGCTGTATCAAGGCACCTCAGTGGGAAGTCTGTGGGAAGGAAAAAGTGTGGCAGAAAACGCTGCACAACGAGAAGAGGTGACCGGACCCTGAGGAAGATTGTGGAAAAGGGCCGATTCCAGACCTTGGGGGACCTGCGGAAGCAGTGGACTGAGTCTGGAGTAGAAACATCCAGAGCCACCGTGCACAGGCGTGTGCAGGAAATGGGCTACAGGTGCCGCATTCCCCAGGTCAAGCCACTTTTGAACCAGAAACAGCGGCAGGAGCGCCTGACCTGGGCTACAGAGAAGCAGCACTGGACTGTTGCTCAGAGGTCCAAAGTACTTTTTTTGGATGAAAGCAAATTCTGCATGTCATTCGGAAATCAAGGTGCCAGAGTCTGGAGGAAGACTGGGGAGAAGCAAATGCCAGAAGTCCAGTGTCAAGTACCCACAGTCAGTGATGGTCTGGGGTGCCGTGTCAGCTGCTGGTGTTGGTCCACTGTGTTTTATCAAGGGCAGGGTCAATGCAGCTAGCTATCAGGAGATTTTGGAGCACTTCATGCTTCCATCTGCTGAAAAGCTTATGGAGATGAAGATTTCATTTTTCAGCACGACCTGGCACCTGCTCACAGTGCCAAAACCACTGGTAAATGGTTTACTGACCATGATATCACTGTGCTCAATTGGCCTGCCAACTCTCCTGACCTGAACCCCATAGAGAATCTGTGGGATATTGTGAAGAGAACGTTGAGAGACTCAAGACCCAACACTCTGGATGAGCTAAAGGCCGCTATCGAAGCATCCTGGGCCTCCATAAGACCTCAGCAGTGCCACAGGCTGATTGCCTCCATGCCACGCCGCATTGAAGCAGTCATTTCTGCCAAAGGATTCCCGACCAAGTATTGAGTGCATAACTGTACATGATTATTTGAAGGTTGACGTTTTTTGTATTAAAAACACTTTTCTTTTATTGGTCGGATGAAATATGCTAATTTTGTGAGATAGGAATTTTGGGTTTTCATGAGCTGTATGCCAAAATCATCCGTATTAAGACAATAAAAGACCTGAAATATTTCAGTTAGTGTGCAATGAATCTAAAATATATGAATGTTAAATTTTCATCATGACATTATGGAAAATAATGAACTTTATCACAATATGCTAATATTTTGAGAAGGACCTGTATAGCACTCTAAAAGTAGAACTCCTCTTTACTAATTACATGCAACGGTGCTGCTAAAAGTTACAGAATATTTGCATTTAATCATATTTATGTAGATGTACCATTTACTGATGTTCTCATGGAACCAACACTGGAAAAAATAGATCAAGTGCCTAAAGTAACAATCCTACACATACATGTGGTTAACATCAATTACAATGTATTGATTATAGCAGAGGATGCCTAATTCCCATTGATATATTTTTCCATAAACTCTATTAACAATAGGATCTAGCCCATCCCAGCTAAATGTAAAGGTAATAGCTGACATGACATCTACCTTTAATTATTTCCATCTTTAATTGCTTCATTACTGCATTAACACAGCATAATAAAGATGTCTTCCGGTATATACAGCTGACTCTTTCACAGTCATGTGGAGCTAGATTAGTTTAAACAGTGGAGAATAATTGTTAAAAAGCAGAAAAGGTGCTGAGACATGGTTACAGAGCAGTAGCTACATCTGTCTGACTGATAAAGTCTTTGTCTCCTCTTAACCAGAACTTCCAAGCTCTGCCAAGGCAGCCACTTCAAATCAGAAAGAAGCAGTGTATCCAAGGTAAGACTTTCTCATTCCTATTCACACACACAGGAACATCCCTACCACACGTTTCAGAGAATGAGGCTGTGATAAATGTTTAGGTGTGTGTGTGTGTGTGTGTGTGTGTGTGTGTGTGTGTGTGTGTGTGCGTGCGTGTGTGTGTGAGGCAGAGATCTCCTGAGGCGTGCAGAAACTGATGAGCAGGGAGCCAGTGAAGAGGCTTTATGAGGATAATAAAAGTCTACAACCGCAGTCTACAGGGTCCCCTGTAGGTGTCTGTCTCCCTGCTCTGGAGCCTTCGATTTACACATTGGAAGTTTTAAAACCACTCAGCTTCGTACATTCAGTCTCTACAGTTGTAGGCTTAGGTATTTGGTTGACTCAGTACCTAATATAAAAATAAAGAAGCCCTGAAAAAAAATTATTACTCTTACTGTAAAATAATTTTCTCATGTTAAAAAACGGCTTATTTTGTTTTATGCTAGATTATTTTATGTCATCATCTAATAAATGTAATTATCTAATAATGACATAGGTTGGGTAATACCGAAAAGCCTACATGTATGGTAATTTAAAAAACTGCAGATATTTTAACAGGACAGAAATGCAACAAATCTGTCAGCGACAAAATAAATAATTAGCTATCTTTACTTTGATCCAGCTACTGCAGTTCTTATTACCTAGTCAGGTATAATCATTTATTGAACCACATCCTGGTTAAGATTTTCCTTCCTCGATACTCATCTAAAACATTTCGAATGAAAGATTTGCCAGTACCAAGTCTCACGGCTATATACACACGCAGCTTTTAAGTAAGGTGCTTAAATTTTCAAAGGGTTTAGGTCAGGGCCACTACAGCATGCCTTCCTTTTTGAAACCAGTGTTAATGTTTGGTTGGGATTGTTCTCCAGCTGTTTTAGTCGAAGTTGATGAATTAATTCCCCAGGAGTTAGTTCTCCTCCTTCATCTAACCATCCACAGTGTGCTTTCCACCAGGACCACTTGCAGCAAAAACAGACCCACTGCACTCAGAAATCATGACCCCTTTTGAAGCATTTATGTAATTTATCCTTTTTATCTTAGGTTGATCAGGCTGTCTAAGAACTGGTAAATTATAATCCACGACTTCCTTCTTGAGGTATAAATATTACATGATACAGCGGTTCATTTCTTTAAATCAATCTTTGAAATTAGAAAGACTAGAGAACATGCCTTTCAAGTGAGGGAGATGTTCTGACCCTACCATCTGAATGTCGCAGCAGAAATCGAGATTCATCAGATCAGGCAACGTTTTTCCTATCTTCTATTGTCCAATTTTGGTGAGCTTGTGTGAATTGTAGCCTCAGTTTCCTGTTCTTAGCTGACAGGAGTGGCACCCGGTGTGGTCTTCTGCTGCTGTAGCCCATCCACCTCAAGGTTTGACATGTTGTGCGTTCAGAGCTGCTCTTCTGCATGTAACAAGTGGTTATTTGAGTTACTGTTGCATTTCTATCTACGCGAACCAGTCTGGCCATTCTCCTCTGACCTCTGGCATCAACAAGGCATTTGCGCCCACAGAACTGCTGCTCACTGGATATTTTCTCTTTTCCGGACCATTCTCTGTAAACCCTAGAGATGGTAGTTCGTGAAAATCCCAGTAGATCAGCAGTTTCTGAAATACTCAGACCAGCCCGTCTGGCACCAACAACCATGCCACGTTCAAAGTCACTTAAATCACTTTTCTTCCCCATTCTGATGCTCGGTTTGAACTGCAGCAGATCGTCTTGACTATGTCTACATGCCTAAATGGACTGAGTTATTGCCATGTGATTGGCTGATTAGAAGTTTGCGTTAATGAGCAGTTGGACAGGTAATAAAGTGGCCGGTGAGTGTATATTTTTAATGACATACAGTAGGATGACTTGGCTGAAACATTCTGTAAATAGCCAAAGTTTATCTGCTGATAAATTATGTGCTAATAATTAAAAACAGTTTATATAAACTCTTGTTATGTTAATGATACCCCACCACACTGGTGGACTGCTCAAAAGGAAAACAGGAGGACCACCAGCCAACATAAATAGGTCGGTGGGTGAAACAACTGAATATGTTCATCCATCTGCTGGCATGACCTGCAGACGGAGGACACTGGCTCTGCCGCATTTGTCATGTTGCAGCTCCAAGTTAACACGTTTTAACAATGTTTTTAATTTCTTCTGACTTTCTTTTGACTTTCAGTAACTCCTGTAAATTCATGTGCTCTTCTGTTGTTTCTTTTGTCACTTTTAAAGCTAACCTTGCAGTAAGTTATTAAAGGTTAATGTAGCACTCTATTTCAGATAGATTTCATTTTGCTATGAGTTATTGTTTTGATCTTAACAGGAAAGGAGGAGGATGTTGTGACTGTTCATCCGAGGGACATGTTCATTCCTCAGGAGGGCTGGACCTTTCTGGCTGCTGGTAGGGTAATATTTTGTTTTACAGTGTAACAGATTTTAGTTACAGTACGCACTCTGTTTTTTTCCTACAGAGCAATAGGACTAAAAAATACATTTGAAATATGAACATCTACAGTGCCTTGCGAAAGTACTCAGGCCCCCTTGAACTGGTCAACCTCTTGCCACATTTCAGGCTTCAAACATAAAGATATAAAATTCAAATGTTTTGTGAAGAATCAACAACAAGTGGGACACAATCGTGAAGTGGAATGAAATTTATTGGATGTGTCAAACTTTTTTAACAAATAAAAAACTGAAAAGTGGGCCATATTATTCTGCCCCTTTACTTTCAGTGCAGCAAACTCACTCCAGAAGTTCAGTGAGGATCTCTGAATGATCCAATGTTGTCCCAAATGACTGATGATGATAAATAGAATCCACCTGTGTGTAATCAAGTCTCCGTATAAATGCACCTGCTCTGTGATAGTCTCAGGGTTCTGTTCAAAGCGTAGAGAGCTTCATGAAGACCAAGGAACACACCAGGCAGGTCCGAGATACTGTTGTGGAGAAGTTTAAAGCCGGATTTGGATACAAAAAGATTTCCCAAGCTTTAAACATCCCAAGGAGCACTGTGCAAGCAATCATATTGAAATGGAAGGAGTATCAGACCACTGCAAATCTACCAAGACCCGGCCGTCCTTCTAAACTTTCATCTCGAACAAGGAGAAGACTGATCAGAGATGCAGCCTAGAGGCCCATGATCACTCTGGATGAACTGCAGAGATCTACAGCTGAGGTGGGAGAGTCTGTCCATAGGACAACAATCAGTCGTACACTGCACAAATCTGGTCTTTATGGAAGAGTGGCAAGAAGAAAGCCATTTCTCAAAGATATCCATAAAAAGTCTCGTTTAAAGTTTGCCACAAGCCACCTGGGAGACACACCAAACATGTGGAAGAAGGTGGTCTGGTCAGATGAAACCAAAATCCAACTGTTTGGCAACAATGCAAAACGATATGTTTGGCGTAAAAGCAACACAGCTCATCACCTGAACACACCATCCCTACTGTCAAACATGGTGGTGGCAGCATCATGGTCTGGGCCTGCTTTTCGTCAGCAGGGACAGGGAAGATGGTCAAAATTGATGGGAAGATGGATGGGGCCAAATTCAGGACTATTCTGGAAGAAAACCTGTTAGAGTCTGCAAGAGACCTGAGACTGGGACGGAGATTCATCTTCCAACAAGACAATGATCCAAAACATAAAGCCAAATCTACAATGGAATGGTTCACAAATAAACGTATCCAGGTGTTGGAATGGCCAAGTCAAAGTCCAGACCTGAATCCAATCGAGAATCAGTATAAATCCAGCCGTTTTGTGAAGGCCTCAGAGGTTTGTTGGAGAACATTAGTGAACAAACAGCATCATGAAGACCAAGGAGCACAGCAGACAGGTCAGGGAGAATGCAGTGGAGAAGTTTAAAGTAGGATTATGTTATAAAACAAAATCCCAAGCTTTGGACATCTCTCAGAAGACTGTTCAGTTCATCAGCCAAAAATGGAAATAGCATGACCCAGCAGCAGGCCTACCAAAACATGGCAATCCACCTAAACTGACAGACTATGTAAGGGGAGCAATATTCAGAGATGCAGCCAACCAACCCATGGTTACTTGTGAGGAGCTGCATATATCCGCTGCTCAGGTGGGAACATCTGTCCACAGGACAACTATTAGTTGGACACTTCTCAAATCTATGTGCAATTATGGAAGAGTGGAAAGAGCCAGAAAGCTAAAACAAAGCCAGAAGGAATCCCATTTCTGACAAGCCATGTTGGGGACACAGCAAACATCTTCAAATGTTTAAAGGGTATGAATAGTTTTGCAAACCACTGTTGTCACCACTATCCTGTTCAGATTTTCAGTCAGCCTAACAGCCTTGTCCTGACATGGCCTCCATTGAAAGAGGTCATTTCAGTCTTTGTCTCTCGCCTGTGTTGCACTAGTCTAGAGAGCACATTGGGACACTGTCAGCCTGGAAAGGGTTTGTCTGCTGCTGGGTGTCTGCTGGGCCTGACAGAGTCGCACACTTATATAACCAGACAGACAGAACAGGGTTAGCTGGAGGAACTCTGCAGGATAAGAGTGAGGATGCCACATATGCACACACTGAGTTAGGACAGAGTTACGTTCTCATTCCAGCAGGCATAATCATGTTGACAAAAGCAAACACACACACACACACACACACATGTGTATACATGACCTCATGGATTTAGAGGAGACAAGGCTGCCATAGAATTTTTTCCATGATGCCCTTACATGATCTTCCATCATGTTCCAATCTGCACTTCGTCTGTCTGTATCAAACTTTGAAACCAATACAGACATTCAGATTTTCATGGAGTTTGCAAATCCAAACATGACAAAAACCTTATTCAGCAACACAATGTTGTCTTCCAAATGGTGAAATAAATTATTTTGTTGCAAATTTTAAGCATTCTCCCTCTGCTACTACAGGCTGTGGGTATATGTTTTTTTTTTTTTATTTAATTTTCTTAGCTGAGATATTTTCTGTTCCCTGCTGGTGTGTGGGAAATGATGACAGGAAAAAACAGCGTAGCCAGAATGAGAACAAAGGCTTTGCGTGTCCCTTAAGGATTCCTTCCAAAGCACGTGGCTAGGTTTGGTTTAGGTCCCTAGAAGAGATGAGCAGGAGCACATGGAAAGGTTCTAAGTATCCTAATGCATGGGAAGAGGACAACCAACAGCATCTTGGTGGTTAAAATACAAGCATTTAATATAAAACAAGATTTTTATCTGATTACTTAACTACTAACTTTATTAATAATAGGGCCTCTCCTTAGTCTCGCTTCATTCTTTTTGACACGGCTTTTTTCTTTGCAGTTTTTCTTTGCAACATATAAAAGGGGCACTTTGGAGACAAATACTTAAAGCAAAGTTCATTGCCATTATTGAAGTATGTCTCCACCCTGCTTGTCAAGACACAATTTTCGCTCCTTCAAAGCACCAGATTTGAGGTAATAAAAAAGTGTGCTGGAAATGGGACGCAGTTAAAAATAGATATATCTAGATTTTTATACTAGGTGTTAAATGACAGGTCCTTCTCAAAATATTAGCATATTGTGATAAAGTTAATTATTTTCCATAATGTCATGATGAAAATTTAACATTCATATATTTTAGATTCATTGCACACTAACTGAAATATTTCAGGTCTTTTATTGTCTTAATACTAATGATTTTGGCATACAGCTCATGAAAACACAAAATTCCTATCTCACAAAATTAGCATATCATTAAAAGGGTCTCTAAACGAGCTATGAACCTAATCATCTGAATCAACGAGTTAACTCTAAACACCTGCAAAAGATTCCTGAGGCCTTTAAAACTCCCAGCCTGGTTCATCACTCAAAACCCCAATCATGGGTAAGACTGCCGACCTGACTGCTGTCCAGAAGGCCACTATTGACACCCTCAAGCAAGAGGATAAGACACAGAAAGAAATTTCTGAACGAATAGGCTGTTCCCAGAGTGCTGTATCAAGGCACCTCAGTGGGAAGTCTGTGAGAAGAAAAAAGTGTGGAGAAAACGCTGCACAACGAGAAGAGGTGACCGGACCCTGAGGAAGATTGTGGAGAAGGGCCGATTCCAGACCTTGGGGGACCTGCGAAGCAGTGGACTGAGTCTGGAGTAGAAACATCCAGAGCCACCGTGCACAGGCGTGTGCAGGAAATGGGCTACAGGTGCCGCATTCCCCAGGTCAAGCCACTTTAGAACCAGAAACAGCGGTAGAAGCGCCTGACCTGGGCTACAGAGAAGCAGCACTGGACTGTTGCTCAGAGGTCCAAAGTACTTTTTTTGGATGAAAGCAAATTCTGCATGTCATTCGGAAATCAAGGTGCCAGAGTCTGGAGGAAGACTGGGGAGAAGGAAATGCCAAAATGCCAGAAGTCCAGTGTCAAGTACCCACAGTCAGTGATGGTCTGGGGTGCCGTGACAGCTGCTGGTGTTGGTCCACTGTGTTTTATCAAGGGCAGGGTCAATGCAGCTAGCTATCAGGAGATTTTGGAGCACTTCATGCTTCCATCTGCTGAAAAGCTTTATGGAGATGAAGATTTCATTTTTCAGCACGACCTGGCACCTGCTCACAGTGCCAAAACCACTGGTAAATGGTTTACTGACCATGGTATCACTGTGCTCAATTGGCCTGCCAGCTCTCCTGACCTGAACCCCATAGAGAATCTGTGGGATATTGTGAAGAGAACGTTGAGAGACTCAAGACCCAACACTCTGGATGAGCTAAAGGCCGCTATCGAAGCATCCTGAGCCTCCATAAGACCTCAGCAGTGCCACAGGCTGATTGCCTCCATGCCACGCCGCATTGAAGCAGTCATTTCTGCAAAAGGATTCCCGACCAAGTATTGAGTGCATAACTGTACATGATTATTTGAAGGTTGACGTTTTTTGTATTAAAAACACTTTTCTTTTATTGGTCGGATGAAATATGCTAATTTTGTGAGATAGGAATTTTGGGTTTTCATGAGCTGTATGCCAAAATCATCCGTATTAAGACAATAAAAGACCTGAAATATTTCAGTTAGTGTGCAATGAATCTAAAATATATGAATGTTAAATTTTCATCATTACATTATAGAAAATAATGAACTTTATCACAATATGCTAATATTTTGAGAAGGACCTGTATAGTTTTAGTGACACTGAGGGAGTGGAAGAGTGGGCAGTTTTCCATGCCGGACATGAACACAGCATTGCACGCACAAGAGCGTAATCTCGTCAGTAGCCGCTGGTACCGTCAACGAAGCATGGCTGATAGAAAGTGCTGGAAAGTATGGCTCCACTTTTCAAAATGCGATGCAGATTACGCTTGCTGCAATGTTTGTGATGCAATGTGCAAGACCAGCGGCGGGAATACTTCTAATCTTAGGAAGCACATATGTCAGATGTCAGCACAAAACTGTGCACATCAACACATAAACATTCTGCATGTGTTCAGATATAAACCAGGGCTGTATTCGTTGCGTGCCAAACCAACAAGGCTGTACTGGATATTTCTGGTACAAGCATGTGTCTCGTTCCACCCTCAGCTGCTGTGCATGAAAGCTGTTTATTAGCATTACTGATAGTTTATAAACCAGTGGCACAAGTTGTACCGTATAACCTATTTTTGTGAATATGTTCCTTTAATGTCTGAATGCAAGACATGAACAGTAATGCTTTTGTCAGCTTGTGCAAGTCCAATGATGTCGTTCCCAGACCCGAACTATCAGGACAAATTGAGCGCACCACTAGAGCTGTAAAAAGCGGTTATTTAAACTAATGTTGCCAGTCTACCCATTCTCCTCTGACATCTGAAATCAACAAAGCATTTTAATCCACACATCTGCCACTGACTGGCACTTATTTCTCTATTTTTCAGCCTGTTCTCTGTGAACCTGAGAGATGCTGTACAGGATGTGACAAGCAAGTGTTGAAACACCCAGACCAGCCAATCTAGCGCGTTCAAAGTCACTTAAGAAAATGAAACCAGAATAAAGAGGCAGTGTGTGAAAACTAAACACAACAAGTTGTAGATCTACTTTAGCAGCAGTAACTTGATTTCAATGCTTCCATATGACCTTATAAATCTCTTTTTTACAGTGACTGAATGCTGTCTTCTTTAGGCAGTGTTTTGCTGTTCCGAATTTACTTTTTAAACTTTCATGTCTGAAGGATGGATTTAGAGACGTTAGCTTTCATTAGTCCTCTTGCATCCACATGTCTGGGTTTTTTTAGTCTGTATACTGATCAATTCATTCCTCCTAAAAGCCTTTGTACATCAACCACAGCCCACAAGAGGCATTTTATACAGTCAATAAGCACACAGAGCTCTTAAGCTTTTATCTGTAAGCTTTGAGCTTTGGTGTGCTGCAATGCATCACCAAAGGCTGTTCAAGGGGACACCAATAATAACGTTAAAAGATATGAGTAATGGCTTATACTCAAATGTTGTTTTAATAAAAGGCATTTGAAGCAGTCCATAAATCTCATTTTAAGTCAAGAAAAACTTTTTAAAAAATGAACTTTGACTTAGTACATATTTCTGCTTCAGATGTTAAAATGTAAAGTGTATATGCTGTTAAATAATCTGACAAACCATTCAAATTAGCCTCAACTGTACCTTAAACATCTTTACATGCTCATTTCAACAGGAAATGAGAGGAAAACCGGAGGGGAGTATTTAGTTATGTATTAGTTAGATATATTATCTTTGATTTTGATCTGTTCCAGATTTAATGATCAATCTTTAGAGGCATTTACAGGAAGTCAGAGTTATTTTTGTCTGGATTGATACACAGACACTCTCAGTTATAGTCACAAGATCGCATATTCACACATGCGCTCTGTTTGTCACTTCACCCTACATCATACTGCACATTAGTCGTTTCTCCTTTTCTCTTTATCTGCTTCTTTTTCTGTCATCCACACATCCTGGTCAGCAATATGTTTCTGAACCGCATGGCTCACCCAGGGGAAGTGCTCTGGAGCTCATCAAGTATTAACAAGACGATATCTTTAGAAACTTGCTCGCTTATGTCAGCAGAGCAGTTGTATCTTTTTCCTTATCTTTCTCCTCACCATCATCGCTCTGCGCATCTTATCCTTTTTCCCCCTGTCCAAGTCCTACGAGATCTTTAACAGTTGTTTATTTGACAGGTGTTTTTTTACTTTAGTCTGCATTATGAGCTGTTTGATGTTTAGAGATATTCTTCTCTTCATCTTATCCCCATTAAATTATATGTGGCAAAACAAACTGATTGAGCTCAATAATTTTAAATGCGACTTTACTCTAGTTTCAACATATCATGTAAAATCTCATCCTACACACTGTTGTATCTACCCATCATCAGTTTTCTCCTCCAGGCATCCCAACCAAAATCTGTTAACATTGGGTGCTTCATCCTATGTCTTAGCTGTTCATTAGATGCTGAATAAATCCAGATGGATGAGATTATTCTATGTACTATGCGCTAGTAAAAATGTATGATAAACTTTCTTTTATTTTGTTATTTCAAGTAAAAATATGTTTGTTTGCCCTTGTGCCCATTCTGGAGCCTGTTTAATGCATGCAGCTTTGCATGGTTTTAAAAATGCACCATGTTTTCCTCCATAGTTAATAAATCTCTCTCTTATTGCACCTATCTAACAAACCTTTTTTGATTTAACCAATAAAACTGATGTAAGAATAAACATACATTTTATTTAGGTAGACTTTAATCAGATGTAGCTTGAAAACAACTATAGCCAGAATCCCAACATTTTTAAAATTTTGTTTTTGTTTAGCTAAATTAGGTTAATTTCCTTCAAGATTATTTGAGTCAAATAAATTCATTGCTGTAATAAGTTGAAGAACAAGCACCTTCACTGCTTTTTTTTAATGAAGTCATTTGGTTTTTCTGATATTTTAAAAAGAAACAAAAAATAATGATTTAGTTTGCTTTAGTCATTAAAATATGACTACAGTAGTCCATCTACTCAACTCTCTCTCAACAAGGTGGCTTTTAAGGCCTAAACTCTTCCTGCCAGTCGCTACCGTCTGCTGGACTGTGAAAGTTGTGTGGCATAATTGTCGGTATCTGTACATACCCAGCACTAGGACTCTGCGACTATAGCCCTAGGTTTATGAGACCGTTTTGACTGACGAATCAATATTACTTCCATCCAAAGGGGTGTCGCCAAATGCACAGCAGCTAAAGACACAGCACATCAGATCAAGAGTATAAAGATGGCTAAAAGATCTCAACCCAAGCACATTGCAGAATGGAAGACTATCAAATATAACCTTCACACTTACAGCTTAAAGTAACAGACTACACCAAAAAACTTTCCTAAATTTCCAAGCATGTCACTAAAAAGATTTTTCTGTCAGCTACACTATAATGTCTAACCATGCATAAAATACCACACAGTTATTTTTTTCACGTCCAGGAATTTGACACCATAAGGAGTTAATTTTTAGAGTTGAATATAAAATTGACATCA
This sequence comes from Girardinichthys multiradiatus, assembly GCF_021462225.1. Classification (NCBI taxonomy): domain Eukaryota; kingdom Metazoa; phylum Chordata; class Actinopteri; order Cyprinodontiformes; family Goodeidae; genus Girardinichthys; species Girardinichthys multiradiatus. Next base: position 31,239,512 of record NC_061807.1, read on the forward strand.
AAAGTAGCTGTTAGAAATCAGTATCTTGCTTCCAATAGAAGTTTTATCGCAATGACTTTGTCGAAAAAGAGAGAAGTTTTACTACATTTTACTAGATGCAGGTCAGACTTGGACCCCCTGATAGAGTTGTCAGCCTTATAAAAACAACTCAAATATCAAAGTGCTTTTACACTACAAGTCACCCATCTTCACTCACATCCATACACCAGTATACAGTATTAGTTGGCAACTTGGAGTACTGTATCTTACCCAAGGATAATTTCACATGGGAAGCTAAAATTGAACCCACAACCTCAAGATTGTCAGATGGCTACTTTTCCCACTAAACTGCCATGTGCAGATAAAGAGCCAAAGAACAAATGCAAGACAGGTATACTGATAAATAAATCAGCACCTGCAGGAAAAGGAGCAGACAACTTGATAGAAACAAAGAATCAGACAACACAAAATTACGCACAAAAGTAAGGTTTTCCACAGTTTAATACTTACTATACTACTTACTATATACTACTTACTATACTATATACTACTTACTATAATACTAAAATCAATCAAACAGAAACTTGATTTATCCAGAGATGTGAATATGAATTTATTATTTTTTAATCTATCACACATTCAACCAAAGAATAGGGAAAAAATTGTCTGTGACAGGCAACAAGTTGCTTAATTGCCAATACAAAACTGGTTCTTGTCAGAGTTGTCAGTTATGCATATATAGTGTTAGGATTATTAATCTGAGAATATTATTTAATATTAATATTTAATCTAATAATATTTCGGTCTGTTAAGATTTGTCCTGTGAATACCAGCCCAGTAAGGTGATGGTATTAGGACAAAATAGAAAGGTGTGAGATGAGCTCTGACATTATTGAACAGCATAAACTCTGCACATATATGGAATTAATTCACACAATTTCTTAAAATACAAGAATTTATTAACAAAAATAAGTCAACTCAAAGTCAAACATATTTCAATCAACAAACTCTTTACTATGCTAAAACAATCCAACTAAACTACCAAGCAGAATTAAAGAATAACGAAGATTAATGGGCTATGTACAATATAAACAAGTTGATTAAAGGTGATTGGAAATTATGACAAAAAGAGTGATGCAACATTACCATGCAATGTTTATGTTTGAGAACCAAGGATTATCCTGAAGAATCTGGAAGTGAAGTGAAGTTAGTCTTGGAACTAACTTAGGCAATAATCAGCATACCTTTAGACAACCATTCACAATGCAAGATCAGATAAAATATTATTTTAATAAAATAATGCTTTGAGAATGATCTGCTGAATAAAACCAACCTTCTGGATGACCATTTCTCAACAGGGTCTCATTAGCTGCTTTTATTTATTAAAATAATATTTAAAGAAATATTAAGGGAAATGGTAAAATATTTAGGGGAATATTTTGGAAAAGAGCCAAGTCTTTCTGGAGAAATGAGGTTTAATGGTGTTTACTTAGTTATCAGATTTAGTAAAATGTTGTTAGGGACACATTATTTACTGGATTGAAAACTAAACCTTTCTGGGTAAATATTATTTGGCAGCAAGCACGTGTCCTTACCTGTTAGCAGTTGAAGCTAATAAAGGAGGCTAATAGCTTAGCACCAGAATCAAACACACACCTTTAAAAATACCATCAATAAAAGGGTTAAAATGCATAAGTGCGGACGGCGCGTTATGATCAATCTTCTGTTTAAAATCACCCTTCAAGTAAAGTTTGTCTTAACTTTAAAAACATACAAACAAAGAACACAAAACTGAACACGTGTGCTGCAGATCGTCTGAGTTCAACACAAACAAAACCAAACTTCATAAAATGAAAAACGTTTAGATCATTTCAAACTAAATCCTTCTATTTCTCTGCCTAAACATTTAACCTCATGAACTGTGGTGAGGAACGTTGTCCAAGGCGGCGAAGTTTGAAGAAACGTCCACAGTTTTTAAATGGTCAGCAACAGCTAACCTCCTTAGCTGTGGGGAGTGGCGGCTGTTCTGTCGGCCGGCCAAACTGCACGTTACCGTAACCATGGGGATGCGACTCCTGTTGTCCTTCTCTCAGACAGGGAAAACCGCTTCACTCAGCTTGTAGAGACAGCGTCTCTACTGGGGACTTCTCTGGGACAGTTTGCTTCTGCAGGCCTCAGAGAGAAAGTAAGCAATGCTTATACCTTAATTTACCCCTTTTTATGAATGAATACCGTATTCTTTCAACAGTAATTCATGAGTACATCACTACTTAACTTGTGCATATGATCGTGGGATCGTATGACACCCTTGAATCCAGTTGAAGAGTTTAATGTCTGTTTGCCAGCAAACAGACATTAGCACGCTGTCTCCTCCTATCCCGATGATCACCGGCGTGGAAGAGGTCGGACCATTGGAAAGGAGGTGCTTTTATGCAGCCAGTGGCATCATGGGAATTCCGCTGCTACCCCCAATTCCTAAGTTCTGCCGGAAGTAGGTTAATGCAATTTATTTTGAAAGTTCCAGGAAAGTTTGTACTGGCCTTTCACGTTGTAACTCATGGCTGTGGGTCCCAACAATAGCAGGAGTTCCCAAACCTTTTAAGCCTGTGACCCCCCCAAAATACCAGTGCTAGACTGGCCTCCCCCTAAAAACATATTCATATCATTTTTACACTCTATATCTGTTTATAAAAAATATCTGTATGTATTTTTAATGACATTTATTTAATGACATCATATATTATGTAAATATTTAAGACATTTCATGGTACATTTATTTATTTCCCGGGACACGTTGATTTGTTTCATATTTATTTAAGTAATTTTGTCCCTTTTGGCCCTCCATACACCTTAGTGGTCACATCACGATGATTCTGAAATCATCTTGCAACCCCCCACTTGGTGTTTCGCGACCCCCTGGGGGGGTCCCGACTTCCAATTTGGGAACCCTTGTCATATAACACTATTGTTTTCTTTTATAGCACTGACTGAAATTATATGGAAGATTAGGCAGATGGTGGAAAATGTTCAGAAAGCTTGAAGAAATTTTGATCGAGACCTCTTTAAGAGTTTAGGAGAAAGTTTGGCTTCTTAGAAATAAAGCACAAAGTTAATGTGTGATGACTTAAGACTTTTGCACACTACTGTACAACCTTAAGGTAATCTACTTTAAGGTAGTGATTGAAATATTTGTGTTTGTGACAGACTTCTGCCAGGTGGAGCTCCGCTTGCTGGCTCACTTCTCCTCCGACCCTGAGCTTCTCCGCATTTTTACCAACCCACAGGCTGACGTATTCACCATGCTGGCCTCCCAGTGGTACGTCCCCCTCACACACAAGCACACCCTGATCTCCCTGCTGAGATGACGGGTGCTGCTCCGCAGGCTGTCTCTCTTAGTTTCTCTCAGACTCACCATCTCCTTCACTTAATATTCTTGCTGCCATGACAACCACACCAACTGCCTCAGTTTCCATGCCTAGGAGGCCCCTGGTGTTGTTACCCTGGTGATTACTTTGTTTTGCTTTTGAAGTCTTTTAATGATTTGTGTTTTTTCTGCCTTGTCCCTTGCTTCCTGTGTCGTATTTACTCTCTGGGTTTGTCATTTTGATCCTGCCTATACGTTGTGTGTTAAACTGATACTTCTGTCTCAGTCTGCTCTGCAGCGGTGACTGACCAGTTAAGCAGATTACAATGTCACTGGCCTATTCAGGCTGTGCACGTCATTGCAATGATCTCTTTTCACCTTTAAGCATGTTAACTGGTGTCTCTTGAGCTCTGCTGGGATTACTCGGTCAGAGCTTCTTTCCTCTGTTATAGAGTCCACGTCATCTGCTCTTCCTTCTGTCACTTCACTTTTTTCTGTCTTACCTTGGGCTTTACTTTGCTGAATTAGTCTTTATGTATTTTGTTCCTATTCATTCTTTCTTAACAGAAAAAAATTTTTCCTAACAAAAAGAATGTTCACGTGAAACACCTCTTTTTTCTTGCTCCCCAGTGCCACATTTGTCATAAATTGATAATATAAAACCTTCTTCAGTTACTGTTTAAAAATTGTCAATTAGGCCATTTGTTTTGGATTCTATCCTGTTGAAATAACCGATGACAACCCATTTTCAGTTTTCTGGCATAGAACTATAAGATTTTCGATTAAAATATGATGGTATTTGGAAAACTTGATGCTAACAAGTTTCCCAGTGTCTTTAGAAATGAAAGATCCTCTGCCATCCTTATTAGTGGGCATGAATTGCTTTGCCATATTCTCTCCTGTCTAAAAAAAAACCAATCTTAGGCCCTGTCCCAATACCCACACTACACCCTACGCCCCTCTATGAAGTGTTTACTTTGTACAAGTGCATGTAAGGGTTGAAGTGCGCAGATTACAAGCGTGCAAAATTGGAGAATTGGGACAGTAGGGGTTACGTCATTGACTTGCACCTCTGCACCGTAACTGCAACATCAAAAAGGGCGGGAACCAGCATTGTTTTCAGTCTTGCTGCTAAAAAAACTATTTAAAACTGCAACAAGCAATTGTTTTAAGGAGAATAAAGTGCAGGAAGCGAAGGAGGCTTATACACCAGACTCTCGATGCTCCAATGTTTGTTTGAAAGGTAACTTCAGTGTTATGGCCTACTGACTGCCCAGACTCACTCTGAACCCAGTGGTATCTTACAATGTTGAGCCTGGAAAACCAGTAAAAAAATATATTTGTCGGCTTGCTGTCTAAAGTTTACGCAGTTCTTATTATTCTGATTTGATGGCTGGTTACGTTGACGGTTGTGATTGGTTTTTGCTCAGAACGTCATCTGCAGCAGTGAATTGTGGGTAATATACTTCGGCGAAGTCCGCTTAGATGCGGGCTTCACCGAAGGGCGGATGTGGGGCACAAAGGGGGCGGGGCTAAGGACGACTCTGGAGAAATGGGACACACTACGCACTCGAACCCATCAACGGGAACGCGCAATTCAGGGACACAAGGGTGGAAGTGCGGGTATTGAGACAGGGCCTTAGTCTCATCTGACAGAAAATACTTCTTCCTGGCATGTTTTTCAAACAAATAGTTTGCATGTAGATAGCATCCAATGGTGGTTATGGAGACATGGTGACCCCAAGATGTGCATCTTTGTTAGCAGTTCTTTAACAGTGACCTTTAGACCACTTTTCATGGTAAGGTAAATGAAATAAATTTATCCAGGCTTCTCTGCAACAGCTCCAGTTGTTTTAGGCTTTCTAGTTGTAGCTTACTTATAGGGAAACAGGTCATAGATCTGAGTGTCTGGGGACCTATAAGTAAGGTCCCCAGACACTCAGTTCAACTTAAAACGTTTTTAAAAAAATGTGTCCGTTAATCTTATTTTTTTATTTTTATTATTAGGAGTACCTTTTATACTAGAGATTTTATAATCTTTTATATTAATATGAGGTTTTCTGTGTGAGATAATGCTTCTGCAATGGAAATATTTACTTTTCAGGCTTTTTAAGCATCTCTACCAGGGGTGCTAATAAGTGTGGAAGGTGCTGGTTAGCCAGGCACTGATCTGCAAAATAAAGGCAGTTCAATTAAAACAAGATATTCAATTCAAAAATACTTTATTAATCCCAGAGGGAAATTAAATGTTGTTGTAGCTCATTATGAAGGTTTCCTCAAAGAGCCGTTGTAGATGCTGATGGCTGTGGGCAGGAAGGATCTCCTGTAGCGCTCCGTCTTACAGCAGATCTGAAGAAGCCTCTGACTGAAGACACTCTGTTGTTGTAGGACAGTCTCATGAAGAGGATGATCAGGGTTCTCCATAATGTTCTTCATTTTATGAAGAATCTGTCTTTCCACAATGATCTCCAGAGGTTCCAGAGGAGTTCCCAGAACAGAGCCAGCCTTTTTTATCAGCTTGTTGAGCTTTTTTAAGTCCCTGGCTTTGATGCTGCTTCCCCAGCAGATGATGGCAGATATAAGCACTGTCAAAGAATAATCTCCCAAAAATTACTGCAGAACCCCAGTCCCTATTGGATCATTGCCCAGCAGGGGGAAATAAAAATCCTAGCATGAATACTTCTTGAGACCGAAGCACAGTCGGGGGGTAAAATGTTCTTTTTAAAATGTCAGGGCTGCCAGTCAATCACTATATAACAGGCGGTTAAACAGACAAATATGCAAAGGTGATGGGAAAGATGGCCTGAGAGGCATTTTTATTTAATTATGTCTATATAAGTATGCATGCCAACCCCGCTGTGCTGAAGATTTTCACACACACACTAGTAATTTTGTGTGTGTCTGTGTGTGTGTGTGTGTGTGTGTGTGTGTGTGTGTTCCTGTCTTGGCATCACAGTGAGAACCATTTTCCCGATTTCACCATCAAATTGAGGACCGTTTGTATCAAAGTGAGGACATTTTGCTGGTCCTCATGACCTATTTTGCTAACGGTTAGGTTTAGGACTAGGTGTGAATTGAGTTTAGGTTAAGGTTAGGGTTAGGCATGCACTGGTAATAGTTAGGTTTAGGGTTATTGTCAGGGTTAGGGCATAGGAAGGGTTGAAAATGACTGAAAATCAATGGAAGTCAATGGGAGTCAACAGATGGTCCTCACTACGTATAGCAAAACAAGAGTGTGTGTGTGTGTGTGTGTGTGTGTGTGTGTGTGCTTGCATGTGTGTGAGACTGTCTGTCAGCACTGAACAGGGACGGCAGCTTCTCATAAGCCCCTCCAGAAATGCCACTCTGCAGATGTGTCACCACATCCTGACTGATCCGTTGTACTACGGCTCTCTGTGAGTCACATCGCATAACTATCACCGCCTGTCCATCTCCGCCACATCTCTCCTCTCCTTCTTAACTTTTAGTGGTCCTTCATGTCCCTTTTAGCTCTACAACTTTATATTTTATCTTGCTTTTTGTAATGATGTCTTCACAACTTGGGAGTTAATGGAGACATTCCTGTGGATGTGTTTTAAGGCAGCAAACTCACTGCTTCCTTGTGTGACAGCATAAAAAAATTCTGAGGAAATCAGCAAGAATATTAGAAAGGGAATTGTGGATGTCAACAAGGTAGGTTCATCTTCGGGTACTTTTTCCAGATGCCTAAATGTGCCGCATTCATCTGTTCAAATAATTAACTCATATATGTACACCAAGGCAATGCCCACCTTCAGTCCAGGAAGATATGTTCTGTGTTCCAGAGAGGAACATGTTTTGGTTCAAAATGTGGGTAAGAAAACGTCATTATCCGCAGTGAAACGAGTACTGTGCTGACATGGGCCCAAAGGCCACTCGGCAAGAAAATAGACATTACTCTGAAAGCAGCAGAAAAAGCCCATATTACAGCTATCAGATGCACTCAGGGGCAAAGACTTAAATTCTTAGAGACATGTCCAATGGTCTGATGAAACTAAACCCAACTGTTTGGCCATAATTAGGCCCGAGGAGGAAGCCTGCAAGGATCGTTTTTCTTGGGGACTTTGCCATGCACGAAAACTCACACGATTTTACCCAAAATTGTTCCCCGCGTGAAATTCTTGTTCCTGAAATTTGGCACACAGGTAGAGCTCCTCAAACCAAGAAGAAATGTCTCTTGGGGGTATGCCCTAAGCCGCACAGGAAGTCAACCATTTTGGGTCAAAGGCCAATTTTTGGCCGTTTTTCAATTTTACTCACCTCGAACTTTAACTCCTCCTAGGGATTTTGAGCTATAAGCTTCATATTTGGTCAATATGCAGATAAGGCATGGGTGATTAAAAGTTATCAAAATCGTGAGTTTTCGGCCATGTTTAGGGGGCGTGACCGGGGCACAAAAATGGCGTTCGCGCGCAAAGTGAAAAAATTAGAAAAACTTTCTCAAAGAAACGCCAAATCACACCAAAGTTGGCATGAAGGAGGACCTTCGGGTTCCCGACGATCCTATGGGGTCATATGCTGACATCATCAAAGCCATGCCCCCTGAGAACAGGAAGTCACTATTTTTACTGGCTGTCTACACTCAATCAACTTGAAACTGTGTCAGGTGACTGATAACTAGTGGGTCTAACTTGGTTTGAAGCATAGTGACTTTTCATATAAAGGCGTGGCCGTGGTGGCGCGGCGAAGTTGGACGTCACGCCATGGCCATACGTTTGGCTTTAATTTCCACATACATCATCGGATCTGCACCAAATTCAATGTGATTGATCCTAATAAAGTCCCCAACAGAGATATGTTGACATATTTGGTGGGCGTGGCCTAATTTGTCCACAGCGCCCGCTAGAAAATAAAAAAAAAACAGCCCCAAGCCATGCTTTGACCGAGGAATCTGAAATTTGGTACACATAAGTAATTTCTCAGGACCTACAAAAACGTCTCTTGGAGTGTTGGTCCAAACCCCACAGGAAGTTGGCCATTTTGAATTGAAGTTGCCATTTTGAGCCCGGATTTGCCCTTTCTAGCCCGCATATCTGAGCGAACTCCTCCTACAGCTTTTGACTTAGAGACTTGAAAATCGCTCAGTATACTCTTAAGGCACTGGGGATCAAAAGTTATCAAAAGCTTTTTGATACATGAAAGTATGTGGGCCAATGATAGATAACATGATAGTATAACTTGGTCTTCAGTACTGACAGGTTTGGCTGGAGGGTGTGGCCATGGCAGCGTGGCAAGGTCTGATGTCACGCCATGGCCATACATTTGGCTCTAAATTTCACATGCATGGCCCGATTTACTCCAAACTCAATATGGTTGATCTTTGACAACCCCCAAACACCTATATTGGATTACATTGGAAATTTGGATCAACAGCGCCCCCTAGGACATTTCAAGTGCTCTATATCCCTCATACATCATTGGATCCACTTCAAATGTAGTATACATGACCATGAGTTAATGATGGACATTTTGACACAGTCAATTGATGACATCACTTTAGCCCCACCAACTAAGAAACAAATGAGTATAGCTTCCATCAGGAAGGTCCGATTTACTACGAACTGAATATGGTTGATCTTTGTCAGACCCCAAACAGCTCTATTGGATTAAATTGAAATTTGGATCAATAGCGCCCCCTAGGACATTTCAAGGGCTATATCTCCCTCATACATCATCAAATCCACTTGAAATGTAGTATAAATCATCATGGATCAATGCTGAACATGTTGCCACAGTCAGTTCATGATATCATTTCAGCTCTGCCCACTAATAAAAAACTGAGTGCAGCTTCCATCTGGAAGGTCCGATTTACTCAAAATTTTGAATGCTTCTCGACAGACCAGAACTCTGCATGACCGAAGATTATATGACATGACGGTCACAGCGCCACCTAGAGGTGACATTTGGAACTAAACAGCGGCCTTGTCAGTGGCGTGCAGCCGGCGATGCCAGGCTCCCGCGGTCGCTGCAGAGGCCGAGTTCCGCTGAGGTGCGAGGGCCTTCAAGGCTGCTTGCAGCTTTAATGATGATTGTTGCATTTGGAGGAAAAAGTGGGAGGCTTGCAAGCCTGAGAACAGCATCCCAATTATGAAGTACGAGGATGGCAGCAACATGGGGTTGGGATGTTTTTCTACATGGACATTTATACCTCACAACATATATGACATCATGAGGAAAGAACATTTGTGCAAATATTGAAGCAACATCTCAAGAAAGCTCAAAGCCTGGGCAGAAAATTGTCTTCCCAATAGACAATGGTCATAAGAATACTGCTAAATTAGTTACAAAGTGGTTTAAGGACAACAAAGTTAATGTTTTGGACTGGCATCAAAGAGTCCTGATCTCAGTCCCATAGAACATTTTTAAGCAGAGCTGTGTGAGCAAGTGGACCTACAAACTGGACTCAGCTACATTAGTTGTGTCAGGAGGAATGGGCCAAAAATTCCACCAAAGTAATAATTCAATGACATTTCAACTACAGTACATTGGTTTAAGACCCGATTTTAAATAAAAAAAACTTCTTACTACCACATCACTCAGTTCAGTTAAATATGGTAAAGTCCTATTATTTCTTATACAAAAATGTAAAGATGTTTTTTCTTTATTTTTGTCACCCAGGAAAGTGATGAGTGTTGATGAGGTGACTCCTGAAGACAGGGAGCATGCCAAACGCATTGTGTATTCTGTGGTTTATGGAGCAGGTGAGAGTGCATACTGCCACTGTCTGACATGGTAAAACAGATATACCCCGTTATCAGTCAGCTGAATGTTTGGTATTATTTAAAAATGATAATAAAAGAGTTACTCACTGATGAGTTTCGAATAGTAGTAAAACGTAGAGAGAGAAAATGAAGATAGCACAATTTGACACAAAAGTAGTATTTCAGCACCAGCAAGGTCATTCTAAAAGAGATGTTAGCTGAAAACTTGTCATTAAGATGATCAAATGAAAAACCGTGTATCTCTCAGGTCCGGACTTCCTGTTACTGTGCATAGACCGTAAGTTTCTTTTAGGTCTCACTTATCTATCGTCCTCTTTTTTTTATATTTGACTGCTTGAAAAGTGCTTTATTACGGAGCCTGCGAGGGGACATGTGGGAATTTTTTTTCTTTTGCTTCCCCACGCAATACTTTTTGCATTCCCACGCAATAGTCTTTGCGTTATCTCGCAATACTTTGTGTGATAGTTTCCAAACCAGATAACTTCAAAAATGGAACAAACACTGCACCCGTTTTTGAGATTTATTGAGTTTTATTTTGAAATCGGCCTTAAATAAAAGGATCTTCAATCAGACTAAAAGACAGTTTTTATCCACAAGCTGTCAGACAACTGAACTCTGGACAATAATACTACACAAAACCACATCTGTGACACTTTGTTTGCTTATTACTGCTGCATGATGTGTACTTTTTTTTTGCACGCCATTAGTGCTTTTGTTTTTATTGTGATTTGAACGGTTCTTCTTATCCTAAGGATTTAATTGCATTGTTGACTGCATGTTAACCTGCATATGACAAATAAACCATACCAATGCCATATCAGTTTGTTTTGTGAGCAGTTTGTCATCATGTGCTGCTGTTCCAAAATACACAGCTTTCTCAAGGTGATTCACAACTTTTGCGAGCGAACGCAAAAGTATTGCATGGGGACGCAAAAGAAAAAAATTCCCCCATGTCCTCTCGCGGGCTCTGCACTTTATAAATAAAGTTTGATTGATTGATCCTTTTTTAAGCCCACATTGTACATTATTTCACTGAAAACGTAGGAAAAGCAGCCAAAGTGCAAACTCTAAAACCTTCATAAACCTTTAAGAGCTATTGATCCAGACCACTTTAAGAGATTGCAAAATATATTTACTCTCGGAACCAAAGTATAAAGATAGAAATGGTGATACACATTTGTGTGTACTGTTTTTTTTTAACATGTTCACCTACGTTAGAAAAGGGACGAATCTACACGTTTTTACTACTGTTATTGTTAGTCAGTTTTAGCATCTCTTTGGTTGCTGTTTTAATACTAAGTTCTGGTGTTTATCAGCTACTGGACTGGCAAGGTTTGAAACAGTAAATATTTGATCTCTTAACCGGACTTAAAGGTTAGTTATAGAGCCTCTTATCAAAACCGCTTTTAGCCAATAAAAAGCACAGCAAGTCTGTTTAGTTGTGGTTTATGTTTTGAAAAATTACAATCTGTTCCAAATGCATCGGGCTCAAATGACAGCTGGGTATGAGTTTTCTTGGACTTAAGGTATACAACTAAGAGTGTATAACCAATTGTTATGTTTGATATGATATATGATAGGACCACTTAGAAAACTAATTAACAAAAAATTTGTGAAATAATAAATAATAGTAAGCACAGTAATAAATATTGTGTAAACATTTATTGCTTATCCAATAATAATAGATAAGCAATAAAGAAATATGAATGAGGCATTTGAGCATTTTATGGCAAGGAGACATAAAAAAAAAATTTGGAAAACAAAATATAAATAAAGTAAAATAGCAAAAGGTCATTGATGATTAGTACTTTAGGTGAATGAGGGCGAGTTAAGAGACACAAAAAGGCGGAAGGATTGAGGAGATCCTGATCTGCGTAGACAGACCACTCTCTATGGAGGGATGCATTGCTATGGTTACTGAATACCAAGGAAAGCTCTCTCCATGAGACAATCAGGACAGGGAGGAGGGGCGCAGCAGCAGCGCTGTGGACTCGTACACAGACATATGTACACAAATAGGTCAGAAAATAGTGGAGCAATGCAAAGATGCTGGGAAACAAAGTGTCTTAAGAGAGGTTAGACACACGTAAACTAGCCACTAATAAAACAGAACAGAGAAATATTCAGTTGTTGGACTGAACGTATAAGGACTTTTTTTCTTTCAATTAGTTTTTTTGTTTTGTTTCTTTGTTTTGTTTTCTGTTGTTTTCTTTGTAGAAATTATCTAAATGAGCACATACAAAAGGCTCCTTGCAGCAGCAGTAGTAGTATTTATTTTGCATTTCAAATATACAGTCAGGGGGAATATACTGTATGAGAGGGCGAAGGCATCAGATACAGGGCAGGGAAACTGAAAGAAAAGAGGAGAGAGGTAATAAAGCGATGCCGGCAAAAGACTGACAGAAGTGCAAAAGCAAGCAACACAGAGGGCATCAGTAATGAAGGTTAAAGTTCACCCTACTGCTGACCTCATTCAGCGGGAATGTGTGTACGTGGGGCCCTCCACGTACACACAGGCGCCCGAATCACAACAGCCCCAAATAAAGACCTCACTCTATCCAGCTTTAACAACCACTTTATTACATTTATTTTAGTCTCTATTGTTCTGGCATACTGAGTACTTTCACATCAGCCTCAGTGGATAAAAGCTCAATCCAAATAAAACTATTATTTCTGAAAGCCTTGAGTGAAAACATGCATCACTGAATTGTTTCACATATCTTCTGTGTTTTTTTTAGTTTGTTGCTTACTTTCCAAACAAACCCTACTGTGTAGTGTTATTTTATTTATGGTTCACATTTATTTTCTTTAATACTAAACAATACATTTGTATGTTTTCATTATTTGAAATTATTAAAACAATAGTCTGGAAACAGATGTCTTTTTTCTTCATATGTGTTCATTTTAAAATTGATTCTCGTCCACTTAATAAGCTCGAGTCATACTAATTCAGGTCCATACAATACAATTACAATACAATACAAGTATCCCAATGCACTATTTCAGACACACTTTAGTGTCTATAAAATCATCTACCCCTAAAATTAGATTAGTAAAAAAAGGAAAGTAAAAACTGTACCAAATGGACCTCAGTTCTTCACATATTTAATGAGCATAATGACTGATCGAACACAGGAAAGACCGATCCACAAGGAAAAAGGCATCAAAATAAAACCGGAAGTAAAAGTAGTTTTAGTTTTTTGTTTTACTCATCAGTCAGTCAGTCATTTTCTACCGCTTATTCCATAGTGGGTCGCGGGGGAGCTGGTGCCTATCTCCAGCAGTCTATGGGCGAGAGGCAGGGTTCACCCTGGACAGGTCGCCAGTCCATCGCAGGGCTGTTGTTTTACTCATATTATTGTTTAATTATTATTTTTTCACGATTTCTGAGTTTTTTTACTCTATATTCACTTGAGTGTGTGATATTTTATCCAAAACAAGAATGGTGTATATCAAAGCTACCTATCTGTTAAAAGTGAATACATTAAGTATAATCTGTATGGAATAATTATGTTTTACTGTAGGACTTGTGGTTGACCAACCGCAAATGATGTTATTACATGCAGGTCGTGAACGTCTGTCGGGGATATTGGGGGTGAGCACTGAGCATGCTAGTCGCTTCCAGGACAGTTTCCTCCAGACCTACAGAGAAGTCCAGACCTTCATCCAGAGAACCATCCAGCAGAGCCACAAAAAAGGTCTGTTTATAATCTGTGTTTTACCCCTGAGGTTGTTGAGTATTTGCACCTAAAAGGAACTGATACAGGAAGAATGTGTCACAGCATGAACATAGCTTAAAGGTCAAACTGTGTAAATCTAAGAAAAATTACAAACTTAATTAAATCAAATGTTGGAGTCACAGCTTAAAATCATCATTGCTGCTGCTGTTGGATTTGAAACGGAAAATAGCAGCCAGATACTGCTAACTAAATATGCTCTTTAACTGATAATCTAATCTAGTGCTGACGGTTTGCTTATTTTTTGTCTCTGCCAATCTTAACGTGCATACTGTATATTAATGGAAAAGAGGAAAGACATCAGCAGTGACCTTAGAGAAGCAGTCTTTGAACGGTTCAAAAGCCTTCCCACACAATTCAAAGTGCATCATTCTACAGTGAGAAAGATTATTCACAAGAAAAAAACATTTATTCAACTACCAGTTTCCCCTGTGAATTCACCATAAGATAAGGCCATCCAGAGAAAATGCTAAAAAAAAATCAACACAGGACCTCCATATGAGACTCTATAGGCCCAGTCAGCATGCTAACATTAATCTTATTACCATAAGAATAGAATAATCCTTTATTTGCCCCCAGTGGGGAAATTCTAGTGTATCAGCAGCAAAGTGACAGGCAAACAGAACACACACAGGACACACAGAATATAAACAATAATAATAAAAAATTTAAACTACACATTTGGTTAAAAAAAACAAATGCAAAAAAATACATAGATATGAATAAATGTAGATTATAAATATGTGCATGCATTGATATAACTGCGTTTTTTTTTATATTTGTACGAAAATATGCTTTGTACACGAATATGGAGATTAGAAAAAGAGTGAACATGAATGGCTTGTTTTAAAGCGTTGCCAGGAGAAAGCATCTTCTTTCTAAAAGCAGACCTTGGTTTCCATAGTTTCATCTGAATGAACCAAAATACTTCTGGAACAGATGAGACCAAGGTAGAGATGTTTGACCATAGTGCACGGTACCTTGTTTGGTGATCATCTCATACCAACGGTTTAGCACGGTGGTTGAAGGGTGATGATTTGAGATTTTTATTTGGCCACAGGAACTGGGAGCCTTGCATCCAGAGGTACAAACATGAACTGTCTCACAGATAGCACCTACCTATAATGAATTCATGAAACAGAACAATGATCTCAAACACAGCAGAATATCTGTGACAGAATAGGTATACAGACTATAATCTAAAAATCAAAGTGTTTCCAGTTAAAGCTGGACCTCAACCTTCCTTAAATGCTAATAGCTGTGAAAGACAAATGGGAGCTCAAGAAGAGTGGATCAACGTGCCTTCACACTAAAATGAAAACAACTGCTTTAAGAAATTGCTCCTACAGTTGGTTCTCCAAGCCACCGAATCATGGACCATACTCGGGTATTCCCAAGAATGTGCCGACAGTGACAGAACCTTTCCTTGTTCAGTGACTGTATATGCGTTGATTACACACGGTTTTGACAGTCAGCGTGCTCTCCGAATTTCTTTCTTGCACACCTCTGTGAATGTGTTTGGCTAAAGAGTTAGGAGGATGTGCTTGCATCGGCAGGAATGAGACAAACAGCCTCAGGTCAATACTTGAAGGGTGTTTCATGAAGTAGGGGTTGGACGGGAAGGGTTTGATGGTTCCGACGGGACACTTTATTTATATATTCTGACTGAACCGCCAGCGCAGCACACCTCAGACTTGCACATGCTCACACAAAATAGTGTAATGTCTGCACTTTAAACCCTCACTGAGCACATCCATGAGTGGACAGGAAGCATCATGATGTCACAATGCACCAAATTGGATCCCCTGAATTCATTTTAATCAATCTGAGTTAAAATCTCAGCCTGAAGCCAAACAGCTCAACCTCTATAAGTTATTTATTCGTGTGAATCTCTTGTGTGAATTTATGGCCTCTTAAAAAAGTGTTAGGTCTCAAGTTTTTGCTGCATGGTACACTGTTAGTTAATTCTGACAAATAACCACATTGTGTTGCTAAGTCATTGGATATTTTTCATGCCATCTGCATTTGACAGCACCACTACTCTCCGGTCGCACACAAACCAGTGCTGCATTACCCAATGCAGCCCATCATCAGCGACATTCCCCAGTCCACGCTCTGCACGTCCCCTTTCTCTGGAGGCCCCTCCCTAATCGATGTGCTGTAAAAAAAAAAATGCTGTGCACAGATCAGAGAGATCTCCTCCTCCTCTGGTGAAGAATGATGATGCACCGAATGGCCCCCATCAGGAACTCTGCTGGGCTTTTTTTTTCAGCGCTTACTGTCCTTGAATCTACTTCTTCTGTTTTCTTACATATTTATCATCCCACTGGTCACTGATTTTCTAGTTCTACTCTGTCCCAGCCCAATCCCACTCTGGAAATGAAGATAAAACATTCCTTTGGTTGGCAGAAGAAATAAAATTTCACAGCACGTTGTCTGGCTGTCTTACTGTCTGGACTGGGAATAATTTGTGCTCTGGCGTTTCGGTCACTGCACCAAGTTTATAGTTGGTACCTGATAGGGCAATATTTTGTCTGGAAGAGTGGATGACGGCAGTGTGGTGGAGCAGGCTCAACTGCTGTCATATTGGCTGAAAATACATATTAAAGGTCATTGTGAAGGTGAGCATGGTCTCACAATGTGGCAATAACAGCTGACAGGGAAGGTAAGAAAGCAAGGAACTGAAGGAAAGAGAATAACAGGACAGAGAAATATCTAAATAGTTAATTGATTTTCCTACTGTTGTCATGTTTTAAATTCTGTTTCACTTTTTTGCCTCGATGCTAAAATGAGTTAAAGCCACCACTGTGAATAAGACAGCTGTTGCTCTTTGTATGATTTAAATTTCATCAAAGCTCTTTGGATGAATGCAATAGCATCACTTTTAATATCGTCAAAAAACTTTGAAACCAGGGATTTTCTCTTTTTTAATGTCCTGAAGGTTTCAGCTTGAATCTTCAAATTCTCTTTGGTAAACACAAACAGACACTGGAGACATCTGAAGGCTTTGAAACTGTCAAATCTTTAACACATGTAAAAATAATGGGTTTAGACTTGAGCAGTTTGGTGATCCTTGAATAATCTGTTCATGCTGACTAACAGATTTGAGTTTTGGGGTCCGATAAAAAATACACTCATTTGATTGAAAATCTCTACTACTTTGAGATTCCAACATGAAATATATTTTACATATTAATTAGGCAACTTAAAAAAGCCTACTTTTTCATGTCATGGCTTATATAACTAAATAGTAATGTAATATTTACTGTAATAGACTGTATTCTCCTTATACTTTATGGCAAGCTTATTTCTACATCATAAGTAATACTAGCTCAAACCTTTAAAAAACAACCTTAGAAAAGAAGCAACAAACAGGTTTTGTTTTGTTTTTCTTTAGGTAAAAAAAACAAAAACAAATCAGCAGGATTCATGTCATACCTGTCTGCTGACAGAAACGATGTCCGGGATATTCTATGACTAACACAATACTCACTAGACGTCACCGTTACTGGGCCCCATAACAATGATCACATTCCTTGTGGAAAGTCACATGTATGTGTCAGAGGTCAACTCACATTTTGCACCTAATTTCTTATACAATAGTTGGTGTTTTTGTGCATAATTGTGTCATTCAGCTTTCATGTCCTGGCTGGCTGAGCTCACCGTAAGGTCTACTGGAGGGATTTAGGTGTAAAGCTGGATCCATTGTCCGGTTTTGTGGAATGTACTAGTCAACCATGTGTGCGAGCATGTGTTGGTTTTGCATACTTGCATATAATGATGTTTGTCTGTCCATGTGTTTGGCATAACAACCTTTTTGCCTATTTGCAAAACCCCTATGTGCCCTTAAACTACTAGTGCACATCAAACACTTCATCCTTATGTGATCCATGGTGGTGGCAGCATTATATAATGGGCATTAAAGCTGCACGATATTTGAAAAACATGCGATAATGTTGGTAATTGTTGCAAGAACAGTTTAATTTGCAATAAATAAACAAATATCTAAAAAGTGTTGATGTCCTTGTGCTTCTGCTCCATAACAACCGTACACCCCAGATAATAAAACGCCTCTCCAGCTACTGGAAAAAAAGAAAAAGTTCATTATTTCCATTTCAGCAACAAGGTTTTGTTAATAAAGTTGCTTCTGGCTGCTGTTTTGGCAATGCAGTAATTAAGTTGTATTCTTCTTAATGATTTAACTACCTTACCACGTCTTTAACATTTATTCTGCATTAAACAGCAACTTTTACCAAATAAATGCACACTTAGAGAGCTTGAATGCATGGTTTTTAAATAGTTAGCTAACATTTATTGTAGTTCTTCACGGTATGCATATTGCATACAAATTTGCTATATACTATGCAACCCTACTGCAGAACACCTGAGACTGAAGTGGAGGTTCACCTTCCAGCAGAACGACTCTAAACATACAGCCAGAGCTGCAATATAATGGCTTAGATCAGAAGACACTCCCCAAAAGATTTCCAGCTGTAATCACACTAGAAGGTTATTTTAAGTAACGATTTAAGAGATTATGTGTAAAAAAGTTTGAAATTATTTTTCATTCCAGGTCATTTATCTTCATAATCTTTTGCTACGTTGTGCTATATGTTTAATGTGTACATTACTGTTGAAAAAATTAGTGCTAATAATTCTTACATTTTACTCATCATATGTGGTTTTGTTTTTTTGTAGGTTACGCGGTATCTTTAATGGGTCGCCGTCGTAACCTTCCCAACATCAACTCCCCAGACTGGGGGCTCCGCATGCAGGCTGAGAGGCAGGCCGTCAACTTTGTGGTTCAGGGTAGGATCTCTGATGCTTTTACCACGGGTCAGAACTAGTTCTCTTCTGGTCCAACTGTTAGCAGCAGGGTTCAGATTCTATCTGGAAACATCTGGAAAAGAATTGAATTTTATGAAGGTATTTTCCAGGACTGGAAGAGTAAACTAAAACAAAATAGTGTTTAAAAACATCTGGGCCTCACTTGTTTAATAGTCTAAAGGTTCATCCGTCCATCCATCTGTCTGCTCTTACAGTCTTTTACATGTTCCGTTTTCAAAACCTGACCAAATATTTGCCATAAATTCATACTGAACTTTTATATTTATGCAACGTTTGGCTGGCCAAACGTTGCATAAATAAATAAATATTGTCTGTAAACACTCACTATAATTGGTTTTCCAATTCTTTGTTAAAATGTAGCCACTTATTTTTCAAAGGCAAATGTTTTTTCTTTAATAGATTTTTTGTCATGACTCATTGGCTGACCGTACAAAAAAAAGTCTGTCTTTCCACTTGTTTGTTGTGCTATGTTAGATCTAACCAGAGAAGAAACCTGAGCTTAAATTTAAGTGAAATTACTGTCTTGTGCTGATCATTTCCATTTGAAGTTGAATAAAAGATCTGGCTGGTAACCTTACGCATAGCACAACAAAACCTGATTGACCTTCCACAGTCCTATTGGAAGCCAGGTAGGGGGTAGGGCACCAGTTGACCTAAAGCTGAGTGCATCTGAGGTTTAATGTTCAGTTTCAACTATAACCAACATCCAAAAAAAAACCACTTTATAGAACGCTCCCTCTTCCCTCTAGGTGTTAATTGAGCAGCTAGAAGCAGTGCAGTGCTCTGTGTTTCTGAACAAATATGCTTTTGGATCCTTAGATAATCAGGAAACGATCTAAGGCCGACTTTGGAGAAACCTTTATTTTAATAAGGGTGTTATTCCTGTACTTAAAGGCCTAATACACTCCTTTTTCTGTTAATCTGAGTATGCTACACCCCCTAATAATGCTTTTAATAGTATTTTTTTAATGTTATAATTTTTCCTTACTGTACAGTCTCTTATGTTATTTTTTTGTTTTTTTATGTTTTACCTTTTTTTGTATCTGCACGCTTCCATACCCTTTCAGTTTGCTGCGGGTACCTAAATGTTTCCTCTTTTGGGACAGTAAAGCTATTGTTTTAGCGTGGAGTTGTTATGTGGGATGTCCCCACATCATGCTGAAGCTGAGATTTATATATTTCCAATAAGTTTTGATGTGACCTCAGGCGTGATGTTTGTTTTAGGTGGAAAATTTTCCATTGGGTGAATTAGAACCTTTTAGTGAATTCATTTGTGAATTTAACCAACAATCTATTTAACACAAAAGAAGAAATGCTCTTTGACCTTTAAACGTGTATTGCTTTGTTTTATGATCAAACAGGTGTATTTGTGGTCTTTATCTAAACCCAGGTTCAGCTGCGGATCTCTGTAAGATGGCTATGATCACAATCTTTAACCTGGTCTCCTCCTCCAGCTCGCTCTCTGCCAGGTACCAACAATAAATAATGCCTCTACAGCATTGATCAAAAACCTACACATTACAAGTGTTACCTTTGAAATTCTCACTCTTTAACTTCAGCGTTGCATCGTCTGTTGCTGTAAAAAGACCCAACAGTGGTCAAAAATACGTTGGATCTTAGCTTCGCGTGTCTCTAGGTGGTGTTGTATGAATGGAGATGATCTGACTGGGTCTTTCACAACAGAACACAGAAACAACACTCACAGGTTTCCCAGCCAACTAAGTTAGTTGAGACTGACTGCTGCTGCCAAATATTCAGCTAGCGTAAACACACTCCAAGCAGAAGCCAAAGTTATCAGTCAGATCATGTTTTAGCAGAGAAATGTGCAAAGTAAACATGGTTGTACTAAAACATTCACTCTGGTTCATGTAGATAGATAAAGCACTGCTTTGCTGTCATCAGTAGCTGTTTATTAGTAATAGAACTGTGTTGTACGTGTTTCTGATTGTTTATTCTACTGTAGGCTTTTAGCACAGCTTCATGATGAGCTCCTTTATGAAGTGGAAGACTCTCAGGTTGAACAATTTGCAGGTAAATCAGTTTCACCTTGAAAAACACACTAATTGAAAGGCGATATGCTGATATGTTTTATACAATAAATGTATTTTAACCTTATTATAAGGCCTCTTTATGTTAGTAGGGGAGTGTTATATGTGTATGGAGAAAGTCTGAAGTCTGTTCCTGCAGCAAAAAAAACAAAACATTTCGAAAATGAAATTTTTATGTTTGACATTTATGTATGATTAGCCTGGATTGAACTGAGTATATATTTCTGTACATAAACTGAATCTGTTTGTAGAGTTAACTAGAGTAGAGTTGGTTGTGAATCAGCGCTATATAAATAAACTGAACTGAATTACAAACTGCCCAGTGCATGCTGTAGGTCTTGGCTAGAGGAGGCCAGCAGGATGAATATAATGAATATTCATACAATAAAGTCCCATAGTAAGTTTACAGTATGGTTACCTGTTCTTTTTTTTTTCAGTCAGTCATCTTCTATATCTGCCTATCTCCAGCAGTCTATGGCCCATAGTACAGCCTGGACAGGTCGCCAGGGCAACACACAAACAACCATGCACACACTCATTCACACACCTAAGGGCAATTTAGAGATACCAGTTAACCTAACAGGCATGTCTTTGGACTGTGGGAGGAAGCCAGAGTACCCGGTGAGAACCCACACATGCACGGGGAGAGCATGCAAACTCCATGCAAAAAGCATGCAAACCCAGGACCTTCTTGCTGCAGGGCAACAGTGCTCCCACTGTGCAGCCCCTCTTTTTCATTTACCTGAGTTCATTTAATTAATTTGCAATGAAAGCAAAAGAAAAAACAGTCCAATCATCAAACACAAACCTAATGTGACTTAAAAGGTGCTGAATGAAGCAGTTCTTAGTTCACCTTCACTTTCTCCATTAATCTTATTAGGTAGATACTATAGTGTAGTTATTTACAGAAGAAATACATATTCTGTATAAACTTGTATTGTTTTCTTCCATGTTCTTCTTGACTTGTGCATTCATATGTAATTATGTGCAGCTCTGGTGAGAAGCACCATGGAGTCCCTTCAGCACATCCACCATCTAGGAGTCCATCTTAAAGTGAGTGAAGTAAAAAGAAAACCTTTAGGTCTTTACCTGACTCATTGCTTAAGGTTTAATGACCGGTGGAGTAAAGTTTGGGCTTAGGCACAGACTACATTTGCAAAAATTTTTATTTTGTCAACAAGCCGCAAAATACTTTTTGCAAGGCCTGCGTCACCCAATAGATAAACATTTATGACGTGTTGTCGTCAGTTTTCTTACTGTTGTTCTGCTATGCCTGAGTGTGGATAGGGAAAAAAACAGAATCATTAGTGATGGCTGTGCATGAAATGGGGCAGAGTATATGCTGATGCACTAATGCCATTTCTCCTCTGTGTGTTTCCCAGGTGCCCCTGAAGGTGGCAGTCTCCATTGGCAAGTCCTGGGGATCCATGTCAGACCTTCACACTCCGCCTTCTGTCTCCCAAACTCCATCTTCCTCCTTCCCCACTCCACCTCCACCACCATGATTATTTATCTCATCTCCTCGTTTCCTATTTTGGTTTTTCATTTGACACGTTTTTCTTGTTACATACACATCTTTTGACCCTCTCTTGATCCCTTATCTTGTTCCTCCCTCTCAGTTTCTATATTTCTCCTTCCTTCTTCACTCGTCCAGCATCCACGTTGCTATGGAAACCAGGCAGCTGTAACTCATGGTTCTTGCTTCAACTCTTATCTGTTTCTGGGGGCAACCGCTGACTGGATTGGACCAGTTCTCTCTCTTTGTCTCTCTCTCTCTCTCTCTATCCTGTAAAAAAAGATCCCTTGTCCACCTCCTCCTCTTCTCCTACTCGTTTTAACACACACTCACAGAAAATACATCTCATTAGGGCTAAAAATGTTTCCTCTGCCTCGTTACCAAGGTGAAGTTTCATGTTTGAGAGAGAGCTCAATATTCATTGGTTCCTAAAATTGGTTGTTAGTTGAGCTTCTAGATAAAACCAAACACTCCTTTGTCTGTTTTGTTAACATATGTTTTACTCTGAATAAAGTTTATTTCCAGTTAGATTTCTGGATCTATTTACACACACCAGGTTTCCATGGCGAGTCAATTTTTTAAGCTAATTTAAAAACCTTTTAATATTCCCAGATTAGATGCTCTAGCAAAAGGCCTGTTTTCCATGATGGTTCATTAACAAGAGCAATCCGAGCCCTGGTACTGAACAGACGTCATACATTTTTTATTTTTTTCAGTTTCCAATAAACTTTACCTTTTGTTGCATGTGCTAACATGATTTAAAGGATCTAATTTTTTGATCTAATTTTTGCTCATCCATTTCTTTGCTCTCTCGGGCTCGTCTTTTATCTGCTCACTGGGCTCATTCCCACTCACCCTTTTTGTATTGTTACTCTCTTTCACTCTCACACATTCCAGAAATGCTCACACTTTCATTGCCTCCCTGGCACACTGACCGCGGTTCATTTTGTCTGACAGCCACCGCGAGACTCCCTTTTATATCTCCCTGTTTTTTTGCTGGCCCCTCAATTAGCCTTGAAAATGGATTTGGCAGAACCAGACATCTTCAGGCATTTTAAACCAGTCGTACACCTTCTTAATCATTTAAATGGCCCCTCAGATTTCTTATGTGAAAAATTTGCTCTTTTTTTTTACTGACAACAGAAAAACGTGTCTCACAAGACCTTCGTAGCAAGAGCAGAGGATAGTGTTATGGAAATCTGCCCCTCTATTCTTTCATTGTTTGGTGGTTTAAGTGTGCAAGCCCCCCACCCTGCCTCTATTGAAAGGGAGGCGTGAGACTGGTATGTGCGAGTAGGCACTCGTGGAGCTGGGTTTTTTTAGAATTCGACAGTGATAAAATAAATACTGATAAAGCTGTTTTCATTGTGAATCAAAAGTTCTTGGAGTTCAGTTTAAACGCTGAAATATCTTTTTTTTTTTTTTTTTTTTCTCCTTTAATGTGTCAAATATAGAAAAAGGGTAACCGCTACATCCTATAGATATTCCCCAAAGCATGATGCTGCCCCCACCATGTTTAATTGTGGGGACAGTGTGTTCACTCTGAGGTAAAGGGTTTACTTTCCACCAGACATAGCATTTTGTATGTAGGTTTGCATTAATGCCACAGTCTTCCCGTTTCAGGGATGGAGCAGTACTCTGTGAGATGATCAAAGTTTGGGATATTGTTTTCTAACCTTTAAACTTCTCTAAGCTCTCTCCCTGACCTGCCTGCTTGATCATCATGATGCTGTTTGTTCTCTGATGTTCTCTACCATGCCTCTGAGGCCTTCACAGAACAGCTGGATTTATACTAAGGTTAAATTAAGCTTGTACTTTAATTACTAATGAAGGTAATTGGTTGCACTGGATTTTAGTAGGGGTATAACAGGAAAGGGAACTAAATAAATATGCTTTTCACACTATTTATATTTGTAATAACAATTTTAAAACACCCTTTCATGCTTTTCCTTCTGATCCAAAACTATAGACTACTTCGTGTCTATATCACCTAAAATTTTACTATAAAACATTGAAGTCCCTAAATAGTCTTCAAAATCTGGAAATTTTGCTTTCATCATTTTCTAGGTCCAAATGACAATGGAAAAAATAAAGCTGAGTTTAGAAGATTGTTTGAAATATTCAGACTTTATTCCTTATTCTGTTATGTAGATAATAAAAAAATGAATTTCTAAAAAATAAACAGCTTTTTTATTGATTTGTACTTAAATTTGATTCTTCATCTTTCTTTTACTGCAGCAAAGCTGGAATTTATTTTACCAGATTCATTGAATATTTGGTTTTTAAGTTACTAACTGAGAACCAACTAATAAATGAAGGAGCAATCTACCACCATCTACTGCTATAAATGGTGGTAGGTCTGGAGCTCGTTCTGTTTTAGATGCCAATCACATTATTAAAACTGTGTTTTAAATAAAGGCCCCAAACGTGGCATGCAAGACTGTAAAGAATCTGTATTTGGGGGTATGATAATTCAGTCCAGATTTGATGAGTAAGGTTTCTGGAGTATGAAATAGAGCTGATCTGAAAAGGTCCAGATGCACAGAAAAACAGAAAGAAAAACAGTTAATTGGCTGTTCACCCCTGCGCTGAATCCAAAACTAATGCGGCCATTTTGTTTCATCATTTGAGGAAGATAAAGATCAGAAAACAAGCTAGGTTATTATTTGCACTAAAATGTCCTGAATGTTGACATTTGAGCCTGCAAAAGACAGGACATGGTGTTTGAACTCAGTAGGTTAATTAATGGCATGGGTCCATTAGCAGCACCAGTTGTTGAGAATATGTGCTTCTGAGCACCAATTCTTCAGCAGCAAGAGCTTTCCTTTACTGCTTTAAGATGCATAAACGTAAGTAGACCCTACACCCTTCCTGCTTCATTTCCTATCTTTTAAATCAGTGGTTCTCAAAGTTTTATAAGTACCACCACAGGAAATATCTTTTTCAAGTACCACTTAGTATCTTATCTTATTTTGATTGGTTGAAGGATCTAGTTTCATTAAGCATTCCATTTCGACCCAGAAGTCGTAATTGTCCTCTTCATCGTGGGGGAAATTAGTAGAAGCATCCATGAAGTCAGAATTCCAAGTGGATTTTAAAACTATGGAGAAAAAACTGGCACAGTAATTGTTGTGTCAGTGTTCAAGCTAATAGATCATCAGAAACCTCTCAAGAAGAACATAAGAGAGAAATTCCCTGTGGAAACTGAAGCAGATGAAAGGAAAACTTTCAAGGTGAAAAATCAGAGGGGTTTACTAATTGATGCTCAGTGACCAGGCTAACTACTTCTAGCAAAACAAGCTAATAGTGTATTTTTCACCATTTTCAGACATTAGCAACATGTTCACTGAGAAAGATTTTATAGTAGTGTGTGTTAAAGATTTAATGTGCTGAAGATTTTCAGAAGTGCAGATCAGCAGTTTTTTATTGCAGCCATATTGGATTGTAAGATCATAGTTAGTTAGAAACCTCTGGCTTTTGCACAGGGAATTAATTAACTTTTTTCAACTCCCAACTTAAATTTCAACCTCTCAGTAAAAATAAAACTTATGGTACTTCAACGGATCAATGGATAAAAAACATTTTTTGACATTACGCAACATACTGACAAAGACCAACATTTGGAAAAATTGTATTTACACCTATGCTACTTACACAACTAGTATAGTTGATTTGTTCATTTTTACCAAATAATTGTGCTATTTTGTTTTTCATACTGGTATTACAGCTGAAAAGCCATCACTTAATATCAATTAAAATCAAATATGTTCCTTTGATTATTATCTTAGTTCTTTATCTGTGGAAGTAAGAAAAAAAAGCTCAATGCATTGTCTTTAATCGATACAGCATATGTACACCCATGTTTCAGTCATCGTTCAGTCAATCTTTACATCTATACAGTGTCCCAGTTGTCAGTATAAAATAAATGGTGTAAAGTCACAATAATAATAGCAGTTCTGGGGTGATAATACAGCATTCTGTCAAAGGGATGACGCAAAGGGAGCTGAAGGCTAACAGACCCCGAGAAAAAACAAGTTTCCATTGCATTCTCACTGAGGTTATGGCAGACTGATTGAACCAACTGTGCCTTCATATTGTTTAAGTGCCTTGCCTTGCTTGGCGCTTTACATGCGAGCGATAGTCGAGGTATCGCTGACTGTAGTTTTTACCCTACTTTCCTCAATCATTTGCTTCCCTGAAGGTGTTTAGTCCCTTCCCTTCTGTCTGTGTTTTCAACCTTAAAACAGTTGGGGAAAAGGTCCCCTTTTAGCACCTTCTATCTGCCTAGCCTGCTTCTATGATGGCCTCCTATAGCTGACCGGCCTGCTTTCCCACAGTGTGGCTTTGGATCTGTCCCCCTGCTGTGCTTTGTACGGCTTGGTTTCCTGGTAACAGACAACAGCCAAGACAGCCCTCCGGGGCACAGAGAGCATTTGCATCACAGCAGCTTCATGTAGCTACACGGCTCGGTACAAGGTCACAACGCTGCTGCAGCGCTCTGACACTCGTCTGCAGAGTTCAAGCAGACAGGCATGAGGAGAGAAGGCCGTGCCCTGACCACCATCAGCGTGGGACAAAGACTGCTTTAAAGGGCCAGGGCTAAAATGGCGCATACTGCTGCATCTGAAAGTGTCTGCTTAATATGGGGTTGCAGTGAGGTACTACTTGCACCCCTGTTGAGGCTCGGAAACCATTTTGTAAATATATTTTTCTATAAATTTTAAATCCTTATTCACAGTTATAAAAAGTGTAAAAATGACCAAAAGTGCTATTTACATTGAAGTATACTTTACAGCTTTACAGTTACTAACAAGGAGATTTAAAGAAATACTTATATTCTCACTTGTGGTAAACATCTGCATGGTTGACGGTTGTTCAGATGTTTTGGTGGGGTGAATTAACCGGGAGTATCAGAGCTGAGTTAAGAGGTGTATACGGCAGAGAACACTTTCAGAGCAGCTGCACCGTTTGTTGCTCCTGTCTGCTGGAACTGTTTGCTCTTTAGCATCCATCATCCCTCTCCTGTCGTTTCTATTTGGCATCTTTACAATTATTCAGAGGTACACCTGTGCACTTCAGCTTTGAGTAAAAAAAAAAAATACAAAACAAGAATAACACTTTACAATCTTCCCTTCAGGCTGATTTAATGAGTCCTCGTTACCAATAGACTGCTGGCATCTGTGCCATCGTAATGGGTGTGATGTGAATGCAGCATTTCATCTATTTTAGTAAAATCTGTGTAATATGTCATTACTTTCAGGTTTTGTCTGGTTGCACTTATTGCTTGATTAGATGGCACATGGGCAGGAATTCTTTCCAAAAACAACACAAAACAACAAAAAAATCCCACAATTTTGAAATTGTGTACGACAGAATTTTCTACATTTTGTAATGTTACAACCACAAGCTTCAATGGATCTTAAAAGGAGTTTATGTGATAGATCAACGCAAAATCGCATTAATCTGAAAAGTGTGGCGTGCATTTGTATTCTGCCCCCTTTCCTCTAATACTGGTAAATAAAGTCAATCTGTTTACACTACTCTCAGAATAAATAAAACTGTTCTGTTAAGGCCTCAGAAGGTTATTTGAGAATGAAAAGCATCATGAAGACCAAAGAACACCTTTGGTTACAACTGCACGGGTCAGAAGAAGATCAGGTTTTTTTTTTGGGGGGGGGGGGGGGGGGGGGGGGCTTTGCCAGCACACAAAACATTGTCCCCATGGTCAAACATGGTGGTGGCAGCATGATGCTGTGGGGTTGCTTTTCTTAAGGAGGAACAGGGAAGCTGGATGGAGCTAAATAGAGGACAATAATGAGGATATGAATTTTTAGAGGTTGCACACTTGAGACTTGGGTTGAACTTCACCTTTCAGCAGGATGAAGACCCTGCACAGCCAGTGAAGGTCAAAGTCTAGACTTAAATCCAATTGAGAATCTGAGGCAGGACTTAAGAATGACTGCTGACAAATGTTCTCCATTTAATCTGACATAGCTGGGTCTATTTTGCCAAAAATAAATAAATAAATAGGAAAGAAATCAGTCTGTAGATTTGCAAAGCTGGCAGAGACATACCCCCAAAAGACTTGTAGTGATAATTACAATAAAAGTAGTTTTTTTTTTTTTTTCAAGTATTGAGTCAGGGGGCTGAATATAAATAGACAACACACAGGTTTGTAAAACAAAATATATAACATTTAGAAAACAATGTATTGTTCCTTTAACTTCTCAAATATGCACTTCTTAGTGGAGATCTATCAAACAAAATACCACTGGAAAACAACAAAGATTGGGTGTGTGAAGTTACAAAACCTAGAAAAGTTCAAGGAGTCTTAATACTTTTTGTACGGCACAGTAATATCACCTTTGGCAATTTTTTTCCTCCACAAAAAGTAATAGCCTGCATAGCCCTGCATTTATCTGCTTATCATACATGCGGCTGATGATACAGGAGAGACATCATCCTTAATCTTCAAGGGAAATATTAAGATGGAAGAGAAATAGCCAAACAATCAGTACTGTACAGTAATAGCAAAACAGGACAAAGTTGTGCTACAAGTGCTTATGCGTTCTTGGACCGTGTGGCCTCAGTCCAGAGTCCAAAGTCCTCCATAGCTGCAGAGAGAGAAGGGGAGTCAGTGCTGAGCCCCACAAAGCCCCCTCTTTTGACTGCCAAGGTTGGCACATTCCTCTCATCGTCCTCTTCGTCAGGTGGAGCGTTTCTGGTGACTCACTTTTTCTGTCACAAACTCATCTGGATCTGTCCAAACCAGCAAGGCTGACAGGTAACTAATGATAAAAAAGCAGTTGAAGATACAGCTATTTACAATCACTCAAAATGCTAAATAATTATTAGGGTGGTTGAGTAAATCATTCAAAGAACCATCAGATGCTCTAAACCAACAACAACTCTTTTCATTCAGAAAGTAAAAAAAAGAAAAATGGCAATCAGCAAAGATTTAAGACAAAACATCAGCAGTTTACATTCCTGCCTGCAAGTGTCCGATCGCAATGCTGTTGCTTAAGAATGCCACACTCACAGAGTCCGTACATTTGTGCAGATTACAATATGAGCTTCTTTCCTCATTAATAAACCGAAAGAAAACAGATCACAAGTACAGATATTCCTTCCATTATCACTTTTAAACTTATTGTGGCCGCTTAAACAAACCCCAGAAAAGAAATATTCTCCCTCAGCTTCTCCAACAGAGACATCCCGCTTTAAACTTCAGCCTCATAAGGAACGCACACTCACTCAGACAAAAAAAAAACAATCAACATAAGAGTTTTTTTGGATTGTACATCAGCAGAATATTTGAAAGGATGGTGCATAACTAAATGTACAGTGTGTGTTAGCTGACACTGATGTTTAATACAATACAAGTCACTACATTCTAACATTAGATATGCAAGACCAAGTCTTCAAAAGAGGTAAGACTTCACAGGGCAAAGCATTCACGTGAAGTAGAAAACATAACATTGCTCAGACCACAAGTAAATGCATTATAGTACAGTCAGTGCACTTCGTCTTTAGGAATCAACATTTACCCTTAAACTAGTTTAAGCCATGCAGTCCACATGTTTGATTCCAGTGCATAAGGCCTTGGCAAAAGCATTTTGAATGATGTTACCTTCCTTTGCCATATGTGTTTGTCAGCATTAATGATTTCTTGCAGAATGTGTAAAAGAACCTCTAAATCTGGGTAAAATGGCAGCAGCAGAACTGACACATTTCACCGTCTTCCCGCAGGATCTGAAAGACCCTCTTCATCTGCATCAAAGTAAGATGTCTAACATGTTTCTGCGAGGAAATCTTCTGCCAGCACCACTAACTTCTCACTCTTGTGACACCAGAGTTGTAAAATGGCACAGTCCAATTATTGTGATTCTCAAACTGAGCTGTCGCTCTAACATGTTGCCTGTCGTCTTATTAGTTTGCTAAAACAGGAGTACAGTGTGAAATCAGGAGGCTATTGGTCAAAGAGTGTGAGAAAACAGTGTGTGGTTGTGTGTTTCATTTCACATGGCTTGAACAAAAAAGGGGGGTTTACTGAGAAAAAAACCCTTTCGAGAGCAAACTAAAGTCAGCTTTCTGTCCACTGTTGATATAATGCAAACAAATATTGTGGAAATGCTGTATAATTCCAAACTACCTGCAATGTAGGCATGGGCCAGTTACAGGTATCTAGGGTATACCAAGGTTTTAAAAAGTTACAATTTTAAAATAGCTAAATCTTTCCTTCATACTGTTACGAGGGTTTAAAGTCATTTTAAGGAGATCCCAGAGAAGGTTCTGGAGCAACCGTTGTTCTCTCCAGCTGTTTGGCGAATAGAGTAATGTAACAATGCCCCTCCCAAACCTGTGGCTTAGCACTGCTGGACAGTTTTATGAATCCTATCCTTTCCCCCTGGCTGACAAGTAAGAGAACTGTGTGTTTAGAAATGTTTCTGGACAGTGATAGTCTTATTAGGTAACGCTGCTTTAAAACTGCAGTTAGTAAACTACAAATAGTCTCTGTTACGCAGCCGACAGTCTGCTCTACCGGAGCAGGTAGCCTGACCAATTAACCAGCTAAAATCAGGTATAGCTTTCCATGCAATAAGCACTTAAAAACTGCTGCTTAATTTCGCAGGTGTTTTTTGTGTATTCTGTGCTTAAGTCTACAAATCATATAACTGTAATAATCGATATAAATCATTTCCGCAGCAGTCAGAATGCTGGTCGCATTTCTGATGTAAATAAAGCAATTAAATCATTGGAAACATGTAGTTTTAATTATTTTGTGTAAACACTGTGATGCAGTGAAAACATGGTATTTTTACTTAAGGTTATAACCTGAGAATCTCATACTGGCCCATGCCTAAGGTAAACAGGTAAATACTCTGAACCTGAAGTACAGTTTTTACTTTGGTCCCCTGGTGCATCAAGTTTTGTAAACACCTACAGGTTTCTGTAAATTGTGCTTTTTGCACCATGGTTCAATGCCTTCTAAAAGTTTTAAAACTGGTCTAACAGAAGAAAGATGAAGGAAACAAACTTTCTTCTCCCTCAGAAAGGGAAAGATACACTCTGAATAGTTGCTTAATTTTTCTTCAGATGTGGGATCCAGCTTCAATGTAAGTTTTGTCTCCCTTAGAAAGATTTTTAGTACTTGCTTGTGGCTGATAATAATGATTACTGATAATTTTGTACATCTAAAATAATCTAAACAAGTTTTTTCCTTTAACTGTTAGCCATGTGGTCAAAGTTCCTCCCCTTAAAGTTATATTTGCATTCAAAGACACATTTCATGCAAATTTTACAATTCATTTTTTTTAAAGAAACACATATTTATTTCATATATTTGTCCTAAGAAAAGCGTATTTTTTCTTATTTTATATATTTATATATATATATTTAATATAGTACATATGTTTTTTTTTCTCCTATGCATTTCCAGGGCAGGCGCCGGACACACAGCGGGTACAGAGGCATGCCACACTTGCATTGTTGTTTGCATTCTACGGTTGGTGAGCTGGCGGGCATAATGATGTCCAGGCAGCGCTGCTGTTGGTAAGCATTATCTATATATCTCACCAACTCTTAACCACACACACTCCCACATCTGTCATTCTCAGTGTCCGATTCCTGCGCATCGCACCCATGCACACATAACCATACATCGTGTGTGATCCGACGCCAGTCGGTCCCGTAGCTGCACAGGCAGCGTCACACTGAATTCTGATTAGGGACCGTTTATTGGACTGGTCCTACCGGTTTCAAATGAAGTGATTAAAGCTTTGCAGCAAGATTAGGGGGGGCCACATGCAGAGATAGGAAGGTTATGGGTGGTATCTTAGAGTACATAGGATTATGGGCTATTTGGTCCAGCCCAGGGTTGCAGGTTCATGAATGGAAAGGAGGGTAAAGGAAAGTGAGGTATGGTGCTGATTTGTGACAATTATGTTCATGTTTTTCCCCCCATTTTTCTGCTTATGTGCTTTTTTTTTTGTTACGTTTTGCCGTACGTTTGACATTGTATAATGGTCTGATGACACAACTTAGGCTCAGAGTCATGGATTCCTGAATCTGCAGCTGGTTGTTTGGTCGGAGTAAGCAGGAACGAGAGAAACTTCGACATTTGCTACATGAGTTTTCAGCTCTATACACAGTAAAAACACACAGAACAGAAGCGATGCTCATGCCAATACATGGGTTCCAATACTGGTTTGTAATTTGTGCTCAGTCATGTAAGTATTGCTAGTAGTCATGTTTTACCCAATTACCTGAATGTATTAAGTGTAGACTGCAGCTACTTAGTCATTGTCGTAGTTTTGACAGTATAATTTGCATATTTAAACATGGTACTTTGTTAAAGTTAGAAAATTAAAAGTTTTTTAATTAGGCTGTTAACGTATTTAAAATGTAAGACTTTAACTCGATTTAATCAGCAAACAATTTATTAGCACGCATATAAAGTAGTTTAAGTTAGCTAATAGTTGATTTTTAGCCAAAAAAATAAAATATATCACAAACACTCTAGAGGCTTGGTGTAACGTAAACCTTGCCTTGTGAATCCACATACATATGCCATGACAAGCTCCCAATAATCACACGTACACACAAGCTCTGAGCGAGAAAGCTCCACCCTCCCTTCACCATAAAGCTGAAACCCATCCATAGCTCCAGAGAGATAAAATGAGTTAATCGATTAAATAAGTTAAAAACAAATGGAGACCAAGTTTAGCAATTTGTTTGAAAGGATCACAGAGATTAATGCTTAGGAACCATTCACCGCGTTGATCAGTGTGTACAGGATGCACCAAACATTTTCTGGTGAGCATCCTGTTGTCTTTAAATCTCACTGCGGGAATCTGCTCTCACTGTGCTTCAATATGGTTTCTTGAGACAGGCCAGCTGTCAAATGACTTCGCTCTGAGTGTGTGCGTTACATTAGTCTGTACGCAATAAACACACAAAGTAGGAAGGTGTAACAAACTTGCTGGCACCCCCGGTAAAGACGTGTGAAAAACACCTTTAATGGTATGAAGTAATTGTTTTTAAAAGAAAATCACCAACAACTCCTATGAAATTAATGTGACTAAAGAACTTAGTTACAATATTGCTTATTACGTAGTTTAGTTTATCAGGCTGTTTAGAAACTTTTCATTAGTAATCAAAGACTTCCTTTTTCATGGTGTTTAAAATGAAGTGACACAGAGGCCCGTTTCTCTTAGTCAGTCTCAGAATGGGAAAGACAAGAAAACATGTCATTTAAACGAAGGCAGATGTCTGTTGTCTTGACATAGTTAATTAATAAAGATGTCTTGTTGGCCAGGCTTACAAAACTTTGTTAGTGAAGCACTATAGAGGAAGTCTCCACCGTTTATACACTGATTGTATGAAGAACCATTCATTTTAACGCTTTTGTACACATCTTTACCAGCGCTGTCAATGATTGTGAATGACACCCAAGACTTTTTTCGTTTGACTTCCCTCTCAAGGAAACCATATCTGAACCATCCCGTCCTGTCCGAACACTTCCAGTGCAGCAGATTGCGAATTACTTATTGCGCCGAATTGTGCTGCTAGTATTTATTGTAATTTATTTATTATTAACTATAATAATTGTGAGGGGGAGCGGTTGGTCTGGGGTCACATAATCTAGGGTCAAAGGTTGGACAGTGTTTGGTTTGGAGCCCATTTCAATTTCTGCTCAAAATACATTGTTTTATTTCTCCAGTGGAGAGGGAGGGATAAGAAGGCCAAAAATTAGGTTAATGAATCTGAAAAAATATATACTCAGTCAGTGTACAAAAACAATAGCCAAAAATCTGTAACAATAAAACACATTAGTGGCATCACCATGAAAAAGTGTTACTCAAACATATCTATAATGACACAAAATAAATAAAAGCTGTCAGAGGAGAGGATGCAGTTGGGGTTCAAAGGTGAAGGAGGGTGTTTGCTCTCTCTGTCCCTCTCTCCCTCCATCTCCCCCTCCTCCATCTCTCTCTCCTCATCACCTCTCACTCCTCACGGAGCTGCAGGCGGTAGCGGCTGTGGCGGATCTGGAAGAAGAGCCTCTCCAGCGGCGAGCGGCTCATCCCAGGTAGCCTGTAGTCCTCGCTCTGGCTCGTCCTGCAGAAGCCCAGCGACTCGTACAACTTGTGGGCGGCCAACTTGACGGCGGTCGTTCCAAGAACCACGGCGGCATAGTTGTTGCGCATGGCGTACTCTAGAACACGGCGGCCCAGGGCCTTTGCAATACCTTTGCCCCTGTAGCGAGAGTCCACAGACATGCGTCGCAACTCCACAGTGTTGTCGTCCTCTTGGCCCTGGGCTGCCACAATGCCCACAACACATCCATCAAGAACCGCCACCCAGAAACAGGAGCCTGGTGTAAGAAAGGAGGAAAAGTTTCATGAGATCACGTCTGCTGAATATGTACAGTTCTAGGAACTATTAACAACAGATTAAATAATTAAAAGTTTTAAAAAGTAAAAACCCATATCAGTGGAGCAATCCAGAACCAACAGCTTAGTCGGTTATCTAAACAAGACAACTGGACACAGCCGATATGAACAAACCTAGAGTTAATTGTTTTACACTGTTTCTTTTGTATGCTAGTTGTAGCTCATATTAACTAAGCAGAAAGGACAGATGCTAACCATTTACAAAATTTTAAAAATGACCACATGGCTTAAAAATGTTGAATTATTCCTTAAGGTAAGGATTAGCCAAACATCATTGTGGTGTTTCATTTTGACTCAAAGATTGGGAATTAGCTACTGAAAAACAATCAAATGCTAACCGTTTAGTATTAAACAGTTTTTCTGTAAGTTCATTTTTCCCTTGTATTGTTTTACTACCAGCTGAATCATCAACGAGTCATACCAAATGTTAGCCTATTGAAGACTGCAGCTGTGTGTCGAGTCAAAAACAAACGATAACCTAGGGAAAAACTCAGCTTGGGACAAAATATCAGTCCCTGAAACTGACACTGCTGCCTCCAAAGCATCGTTGGTGAGTGAGGTAAGTGTGATACAATAACATTAATGTCGAGTATTTAATAATAAATAAATGTAATCTATTTGACTGAACTTCTAAAAATGATTCGAGAGCATGCATGTGATTTTCATTTTATTTACTTAATTTAGTATTTTAAATGAGTCAGATCCCTATTGTGGATCAGAAGTTCCAGTTACCAGCTAATAACTAGCATATTGCCAATCAGCTACGCTGTAAAACGTTCGACCATATTTCACATAAATACTAAATCTTAAAATTTTTTACTGTGGACTGTTTTCGGTAACAGATAAACCTAAACAATTACACCGTCTGATACGAAAGATGTTTGTTTTAACAGAAAATCCCAAAAAATTTACACATTTAGTGAAATATAGGCAATTATGCTATGAGACTAACGATATGACAAACTTAAGGGTTCAGAGCAATGGCTGGATTTACAGCAGCTGATGGATGAGGGAGGAAGAACATCCTACTGTAAATTTTAACAGCATTGGGTTGAATCTGTTTAAAACACCAAGAGATAGAAAACCAGAGTGAGCTATACAGGGACTTGATTAATGACCAGGCCCTGGTGTCTAATGACATTAGCTATTCATTAAGACTCCACTGATTAAACGCTCTGGGATTACAGATGGTCAATATGGACTCGGGGGGGCTTAGTGGAAAGCAAAGAAACAGATACTGACTTGATAGTAAAGAAATTGTGTGACGTTTTTCAATTTTATTGATTTTTAATCAAATCATATTTGTCAAATTAAAAACTATACAGATAAATACAAATATACACTTTCAGATCAGCTCGCAGCGTGATGGAGACTTGTTATATCTCTGAATTAAACACAGTCAAAAAGCCTTCTAACACACAGAGATAGAGATATAAGGTTAGAGCAACCTGTCAGCAGATTATGCAGCTCCACCATGAGATCCACTATGGTAAAATGTTTAGTTTGATAATAATGAGTTAATTTCTCTTTTTAAAGATGATACAGATTACATGGACATAGAGTATGAACTTGCAGTAAGAGGTTTAACATCTTTGTTATATTCTCTGGCTTCTTTGTTGTAAAAGAAAATGGAGCTTCTGCTAATGTCTGTTAGGTAACTATGATAAAATACCCTTTTGATTAACATTGTGCACTGACTGCAGTTTTACAGTTTTAAACCAAAATACCATCTGTTTACCACAGACAAAGTAAATCAGACGATTCTATGACAGGCTGAGTCTGACCTCTGGACCTGCTGTCCGTACACTCCAAGTTCTGATTCTCTCTCTCTTCCTCCTTTTACACAACACCTCTCCTGTCATTTGTTTCCAGCTGAACATCTCGCTGTGTCACAAACAGAAACAGCTGATATTGACATCAGCTTCTGCTGGAGTCCCAGGTGTTCACAGGGGATTTCGATGCCTCTGCAGGCCTCTGTTGAGCTGATCTGGACACCTCTGTTACAGGATAAAACCTCTGTGATGTGTGGGGCGCAGCAGCAGCAGGCGATCCCATGTTTCCTCCTGCCCTCCCAAGTGTGCAAACAGTGGCTAACTAATCTGTCTGCATTGCTGAAGCTTGCATTTCTACATAGGACTAAAATATCCTCAGCTCACAGTTTAAATAAAAACACCTTTAAGGGAGGTCATATTTTGATATAAAAGATGAGAAAAATATACATTAGAAGTCACTAATCATAAAATTTACCTTAGTGAAAAAGCAGTAAACCTTAATCAATATGTGGTCATTTACAGGGTTCCTATGTAGTCTGGAATAGATGGAACCCAGGTCAGAATCAATCAATCAATCAATCAATCAATCATTCATTCATTAATTCATTCCTTCCTTCCTAGTTACTGATTTGCCTTTTTATCTCTGTGCGTGCTTCTTTTTGTCGCTTAATACTTGACATCCAACTTCTCGTCTTTATGTTTTATTCCTTGTGTCCTTTCCTTTCTCTCCTTTCTGTCTTTCTTTAAAAATTTGGATGTAGTCCTATTTCATTACTCCATTGATTTTATGCAATGCACAGGTATCACTTGCAACGTAACAATAAGCTTCTGTAATGGGCGAGCTAAACCCGGTTGTAAATTGAAGTCTAAACGCCGGGTCCATACCTGGACACCAGCTCATTTAGGTGAACTTCTGCCAAGAGGAGGGGTCAAATATCCAACCAGGATGATGGCAAACCAGCATTTGGTTGAGCTGCCAGTTGTTAAGACACATTTAACTAATTATTAGTGAGAGTATGTATATATTTTAGCTTCTGTGAATTAGAGAAATGCACAGTATACACTACTCAAAAAAATAAATGGAACACTCAAATAACACATCCTAGATCTGAATGAATGAAATATTCTCATTGAATACTTTTTTCTGTACAAAGTTGAATGTGCTGACAACAAAATCAAACAAAAATCATCAATGGAAATCAAATTTATTAACCAATGGATGCCTGGATTTGGAGTCACACACAAAATTAAAGAGGAAAAACACACTACAGCTGATCCAACTTTGATGTAATGTCCTTAAAACAAGTCAAAATGAGGCTCAGTATTGTGTATGACCTCCCTACAACGCCTGGGCATGCTCCTGGTGAGACGGTGGATAGTCTCCTGAGGGATCTCCTCCCAGACCTGGACTAAAGCATCTGCCAACTCCTGGACAGTCTGTGGTGCAACGTGACGTTGGTGGATGGAGCGAGACATGATGTCCCAGATGTGCCGGATTCAGGTCTGGGGAACGGGCGAGCCAGTCCATAGCTTCAATGTCTTCATCTTGCAGGAACTGCTGACACACTCCAGCCAACATGAGGTCTAGCATTGTCCTGCATTAGGAGGAACCCAGGGCCAACCGCACCAGCATATGGTCTCACAAGGGGTCTGAGGATCTCATCTCGGTACCTAATGGCAGTCAGGCTACCTCTGGCGAGCACATGGAGGCTGTGAGGCCCTCCAAAGAAATGCCACCCCACACCATTACTGACCCACTGCCAAACCGGTCATGTTGAAGGATGTTGCAGGCAGCAGATCGCTCTCCACAGTGTCTCCAGACTCTGTCACGTCTGTCACATGTGCTCAGTGTGAACCTGCTTTCATCTGTGAAGAGCACAGGGCGCCAGTGGTGAATTTGCCAAACCTGGTGTTCTCTGGCAAATGCCAAGCGTCCTGCACGGTGTTGGGCTGTGAGCACAACCCCCATTTGTGGACGTCGGGCCTTCATACCATCCTCATGGAGTCGGTTTCTAATTGTTTGTGCAGACACATGCACATTTGTGGCCTGCTGGAGGTCATTTTGCAGGGCTCTGGCAGTGCTCCTCCTGTTCATCCTTGCACAAAGGTGGAGGTAGCGGTCCTGCTGCTGGGTTGTTGTCCTCCTACGGCCTCCTCCACATCTCCTGGTGTACTGGCCTGTCTCCTGGTAGCGCCTCCAGGTTCTGGACACTACGCTGACAGACACAGCAAACCTTCTTGCCACAGTTCGCATTGATGTGCCATCCTGGATGAGCTGCACTACCTGAACCACTTGTGTGGGTTGTAGAGTCCGTCTCATGCTACCACGAGTGTGAAAGCACCACCAACATTCAAAAGTGACCAAAACATCAGCCAGAAAGCATCGGTACTGATAAGTGGTCTGTGGTCCCCACCTGCAGAACCACTCCTTTATTGAGTGTCTTGCTAATCACCAAAGATTTCCCCCTGTTGTCTATTCCATTTGAACAACATCATGTGAAATTGATTGTCAATCACTGTTGCTTCCTAAGTGGACAGTTTGATTTAACAGAAGTTTGATTTACTTGGAGTTATGTTGTGTTGTTTAAGTGTTCCCTTTATTTTTTTCAGCAGTGTATTTACAGTGGGCACCTAATCCTTGTTTTTCTAATGTTTGAGGTTATGTTTTAGAATTATTCTATTCAGAACAAAGAACAGTTTAAAAAAATGAAAACATATTCATGCAGTTGATGTCCTATGAATAATCATGGTTGCCCTTTAAACACTTGTATCCTAAAATGAAAGGTCCTCATAAGCAGAAGTCAAAGCTGAATTGTCAACTCTGTGCTCCTTTGTGTTTGGGGGTCGGGTTACGCCTTCATAAAGTCCTCCTGACCATCTGTCTGAACTGAGCCTGTGCCAGGAGGGAGGACAGCAAGCAACGCTTTGCCTCGCTGCTCATAGGATGGTGCACATACATTACTTAACCCCATGTCTCAGATAGATAACTCCCATCACATGTCAGAAAGAGCTACACTGAAAGAACAGAAAACTACAGGTCCTTCTCAAAATATTAGCATATTGTGATAAAGTTCATTATTTTCTATAATGTAATGATGAAAATTTAACATTCATATATTTTAGATTCATTGCACACTAACTGAAATATTTCAGGTCTTTTATTGTCTTAATACGGATGATTGTGGCATACAGTTCATGAAAACCCAAAATTCCTATCTCACAAAATTAGCATATTTCATCCGACCAATAAAAGAAGTGTTTTAATACAAAAAACGTCAACCTTCAAATAATCATGTACAGTTATGCACTCAATACTTGGTCAGGAATCCTTTTGCAGAAATGACTGCTTCAATGCGGCGTGGCATTGACCTGGGGAATGCGGCACCTGTAGCCCATTTCCTGCACAAGCCTGTGCACGGTGGCTCTGGATGTTTCTACTCCAGACTCAGTCCACTGCTTCCGCAGGTCCCCCAAGGTCTGGAATCGGCCCTTCTCCACAATCTTCCTCAGGGTCCGGTCACCTCTTCTCGTTGTGCAGCGTTTTCTGCCACACTTTTTCCTTCCCACAG
Source organism: Girardinichthys multiradiatus (assembly GCF_021462225.1). Taxonomy (NCBI): domain Eukaryota; kingdom Metazoa; phylum Chordata; class Actinopteri; order Cyprinodontiformes; family Goodeidae; genus Girardinichthys; species Girardinichthys multiradiatus. The sequence continues at coordinate 31,279,540 of NC_061807.1, forward strand.
ACTTCCCACTGAGGTGCCTTGATACAGCACTCTGGGAACAGCCTATTCGTTCAGAAATTTCTTTCTGTGTCTTATCCTCTTGCTTGAGGGTGTCAATAGTGGCCTTCTGGACAGCAGTCAGGTCGGCAGTCTTACCCATGATTGGGGTTTTGAGTGATGAACAAGGCTGGGAGTTTTAAAGGCCTCAGGAATCTTTTGCAGGTGTTTAGAGTTAACTCGTTGATTCAGATGATTAGGTTCATAGCTCGTTTAGAGACCCTTTTAATGATATGCTAATTTTGTGAGATAGGAATTTTGGGTTTTCATGAGCTGTATGCCAAAATCATCCGTATTAAGACAATAAAAGACCTGAAATATTTCAGTTAGTGTGCAATGAATCTAAAATATATGAATGTTAAATTTTCATCATTACATTATAGAAAATAATTAACTTTATCACAATATGCTAATATTTTGAGAAGGACCTGTAGTTGAAATTTTACATCTCACCCTTCTCCTTTTCTCCTATACATCTTTTTTTAAAGTGAGTTAAAGAGGCTTTTGACCACAGTGCTCAGGGGATTTCACACCTTCTTTTAAACTGCTGAAATTAGCTGGGAACGTGCAGAGAGAACAACACTGTTCTTGGAAGGCTGCTCACAAATTTCAATGACCGAACCGATCCAGAGTAAAAGATCTGATTGTGTTTCTTTTTCATTTCTCAAAGAAAATGTAAGAAATACACAGTTCGACATTGTTAGGCTGCTTATATGTATTTTTCTAAATCAATGAACACCCAGATTGGCTCTTACCACCAGAAACACCTCCACATATGGACAGTTAACTAAAACTATTAGGTTGTATTTGCTTTAGATGAGCTTGCTGAATTTATGAATCAACTTTTCAGTCATTTGAAAAACTATTCATAGAGATCATAATGATTTTTTGATGCGTCACAGTTTGTAATTTGTTATGCAAACACTATTTCAATGACATTCTGTTATTCTGATAAAAAAAAAAAAAACATGAGTTTGCAGAGGAAAACATGTAGAGATGGTTTATGCATAGCTCTAAGCACTTATTTTTCCACCAGGAAACTTATTTTTTTTTTTATCCTTAAACTCCAGTTTGGTGCCTTCCACCTTATTGTAATACTTTAAAATACAATACTGAAGCAATTTTATGGTTTGGTCACAAAAATTAAACTACAAATTTTACTGTCACAGGCCCTCTCTCTTCAAGAGTCCTCAAATTGCAACACATCAGAACATGGCCCGGTTTCCAGTGTCACAGTCTGCCAAGGTTCTAGACGGGTACGGTTTCAAAACTGCTAAAATATTCTATCATATTGTTTCTTGTTGAGTAACCTGACACTGAAATTTCCAGCTGTCAACATGATCAGCTACTGGAGAAGTATGTTAGGAGGGATTAAGATGGTCAATTTACTTACTCATAATGATTTTGAGGCATTTATGGTTGGAGAAAATATTTAAATATCAATCAACATGAACAAGGATATTACCATTTATATATATTTTTTTTTTTACTTAAGCTCTAAATGTTTTGTCAAAGGTTGCTTGTAATGTTTGGGTTAGACATGTCTGAATTTATTTTTACATCCATTTACCTTCTCTGTTTCCTTCTCTAGTGTGGCAGAACATAAAAAGAAAGCAGCACAGTTTGTGAAACCACCACCAAGACTGTCTGCAGGCATGTGAAGGGACATCTTTTTATGAAGCTTTAAGGTCCCTGTTGTTGCAGCTCAGCAGCTGCAGGAGCTCTACACAGCACTGCTATAGTTTGTGTCTACATCGAATGAATGAGCTTACTCACTCAGAAAAAAGACATGGAAGAGGAGAGGAGAGGAAAGAAATTATTCATGTCTCAGATAAAAACGACTAGAGCTGGAGGGGCTTCTGTGTTGACAGTAATAGTGATGATCCTGAAAGGACCCGCTAATGCTGCTAGGACATCCAAGCACAAAGAGTGGAGGAAAGAATAATGAATAATCTGCCATTACTACAGAGGGGGGAGGGGGCTTCAACAGATGAAATATATGAAGCAGCGAGTAAAGGAGACAAAAAGAGGGAGAGCAACAGAGATCCTTTGTAATCCACCCCGCATTAAAAAAATCTGATTACTGCAATGAAATTGTATCAGTGTGGGAGGGTCAAACACTCACTGATACTCTGGCTGGATGCCTGGATAAAATCCCTCCAAATTACACACACACACATAGAGAAGGGCACGTTGGGGATTGGCTTTGATAGCTAACAGGATTATTCTTGTTTCCTTCAGATGAAACCTACAGGGCTAATTCGGTTGATAAGCAATTTGTCTAGACTCAGCCTGACTTTGTTGGAGTTCATTTCCACGAAAAGACAAACGTGTGAGTGCGCTCAGGATGGTTTTTACATCCGTCTATTGTCATTGTTGCAGGAAGTAATAGTTTATGTTGCGGCGGTTCTTTAGTATCAAGCTACAACAATAAAAAAGTGAAATTAATATCTTGATTCAATAATTTCATGATTTTTGTTATTTCCTGATCTTTATTTATTTTTTTTATTAAAAAAAGATCTAGCGACGCTCTCAAAAGCATCTGTTTTTATAACGACCATATGCAGCCTCCTTGATGCACGCTCTAGGAAACGCCCTGTGCTTTAGGTCAAAGTGCATGCAGAAGGAATGGAGCTCAAGTATCAGCAGTTTTATTCTCCTCAACTGTTAAATGAGAGGGGACTGTCAAACACTGTTCATACAAATAAATAATTTATTTGGTGAGAAGTGAAGATTTAAAACAGAAGTCATTTGTATCACACTGGCTGTTAAGCCTGAGCTGCTTTGCAGAGAAGATTGATGCCTTGATGTGTGACATTTTGCAGAAATTCTCTCTTGCTCCTTTGAAATGCCCATTAGGAGCACTCACTTTGTGCACTTTCCATTCGGTTTTATAGCCTTGCTGCCCATCGGCATGCCTGTGCAAGTTGGTTGATCTGTTAGGAGGCTCCGATTTTGACACGCGGTACGCTTAACCGTGTCCAGGCCATTCTTACATGTCTACACATTCATCCCCATGTTCAAAAAGTTGCAAAAAAGACCTGTTGTATTTAAGATAAAAGTAATATTACTTTACTACCAACAGCATGATAAATTATGGTGATGGCACGGTCAAGTTTGATGTATTCACAAACTGTTATAGCATGTTGTATTCATAAAGAATAAAACACAACTGTAAACTTGAACTTTGTTTTTGTAATTTCTTGAAGCTGTAACATTTTATTTTGTATTCTTCTAGAGAAAATATTCAATACCTCTTTTGGATTTTACTTATGCACAACTATTGCCTAATATGCACACATTTCCGTCTTTACATACACATTGTTTTTGACTGCGATCTTACCCCATAGCTGGGGACAGGCTCATGGAGATAAGCAACTATATTATAATGTGTCAAGTTCTATGCTTAAAACGTCTGAGCTGTAGCGATTCTTGTATGACTGGCGTCCTGGAAGAGCTCTTCCTTCTACTCCCAGATTTTAGACCTCTCTCACGCCTTAGTTGTCTTTGCTCCTTATGTGGATCAGCTGTTAAGACTTACATATGTGTGCTTATTGTCTTTAAACGGAGAACTTAGAACTGAGAACAGTTACTAACCTAACTGAAGCTATAACTGCCACATGTTGCCATTGGACATCATTACTGATTAGCCACTTTTGCAGATACAGAAAGAGTGGATCCTAAAGTTCTAAATATGTGCATATTACCTGAGAACACACCTCACCAAGACCCAAATATATTAAACTCAGGCTGCATAGAAACTTAAAAAAAAATCACTTTGTCTTTAATGACACATTTTCATGCTTTAACCCAAGCTGTGCACACTTAGCATGAAGCAACTTACAGTGCCTCACAAATGTTTCTAACTTTTTCACATTACAACCACAAATGTCATTGTATTTTATTGGGGTTAATGTGACAGAGCAACGCAAAGAAGCACATAATTGTAAAGTGGAAGAAAAATACATGGTCTTCTCTGCTACAGAGTCTGAATTGGATTTAAGCCTGGACTTTGACTGGGCCATTCTAACAAATGGACCATTCCATCAAAGCTCTGGTTGCATGTGTAGTTGAACTTTCACCCTTGTCTCAAGTCTTCTGAAGCCTCTATCAGGTGTTCCTACAGTATTTATCCTCCTGTATTTATTTTCATCCATCTTTCCATCAACTCTGACCAACTTCCCTGCCACTGCTGCCACACCAGCTGCATGCTTGATGGCATGGATGGTGTGTTATCATGGTGATGCACAGTGATAGTTATTTGTTACATATAATGTCTTGCATGTAGGCAATAAAGTTTGGTTTTGCACAGTTTGGAGAAGCTTCTTTCAAGTGTTAGTTGTGTCCATCACATGGCTTGTGGCAAAATTCAAACTTTAATTGTTGCTCTGCTTGCTGCCAGCTTAGGCAGATGATTATTTCCATGTTCAGACGATGGATTATACAGAGCTCAATGAGAGGTTCAAAGCTTGATATATTGTTTTAAAACCTAATCCTGATTTGAGCTTTTCAACAACTTTTTTCCCCGAATGGTTTGTTGGTCTTCATGTTGCTGTTTGTTCACTAATGTCCTCTAACAAACATCTGAAAGCTTCGCAAAACAGTTGGGTTCATACTGAAATTTAAGTACACAAAAACTGATTGCAAGTATGGGTATAAAAAGGCTGAATATTGTTTTAAATTTTTGCATCATTTTCCTTCACAATTGTGCTCTAATTTGTGTTGGTCTAACTTATAGAATAAAACACAAGACCGGTATGAATATTTTTGTTTCGTACATGCCGTCGCGAATGATTGTGCCTCTCTGTCAGAACTGCTCACTGTGAACCCACTGTTCATCCCTTTGGGTCCACTCAGTTTGCACGGCTGTAATCATTAGCATTGTCCAGGAGCAGCGGTGCCTGACCCCCTCTGAACCATCGCAGCTCTGCAGCAATAATGGGAATGCTAAACTACAACTGTGTGCTGTGGATTATCAGGCCACTGGGCACATTGTCAGAGAGCAATACACAAGGGGAAGGCAATTGACTGGCTTAAATAACACCTGTTTTTGTGTTGGCCATGTGCACCAAAGACAAAGCAGGGGAATGTGGGAATTTCCGTCACATATTTGTAGATAGCCAGAGCAGATTAAATAGTTTGGTTGACTTTTCTAATTAGAAACCCTAGTGGAGGAAATGAGCCTCGACGACACCAAGCTCACTGCAGAAAGAGTATCAGCAGTCTCTTCCATGAGATCAATAGGCCTGCGATGCCCTCTACCCCCACTCCAGAGGCCAAGAGCAGCCAGGACAGGAAGCCAGTGGGGGGAAGGAGTAAGAAATGCATAGGGAGGAGGGGTGGGAACAACAAGGAAGGAAAGCAGTAGGATGACCTGCATATTTAGCTATTTTTCTCTGACTGATGACTGAACCGTGTTCTAGTCGTGTATCTGTCAATCACTTTGGCTTCATCCTTTCTGCTAATTTGAAGTTACGGTGTAAAGCAAGCCGAGGCAAATATCAGACCTTATCTTTACCAGTCGTTCTGATTTATTTGGTAACGTTGTGGAGCTGCCTGCTGACAAATTACACATTCCCAATGGACATTATTGAGTAAGAACAATTCCTTACCTGTGGGTTTCATGTAATAAGCCTCTATGTCAGCCATGTCCGTGTGCAGAGCGCATTCCAAATAACTCTGGATAACTTTCCTGCTGTAGTAGTAGCGCGCACCCATGAGAATGAGTGGCGCACAGCAGGTCAGCGTGACAGATTTGGTCATGTAAAAGCACATTACTATGGAGAAATGGAAGAAAAGTAAACGAAACCTGTCAGAAGAGAGAACCACAAGTTTGATTTTTGGCAGAATTTGAATCCAACAACAGACACAGAAGAGCAAGGGTGCAGACAATATGACATCAGGGAGCATCACAGCCTGACATGATAAAAATATAAACAGTATGTTGATCATAAACAGAGCTAGACATCCAGCAGACTGAAGGATCCAGGGTTCCTACACACTCTGGGTCTGGATAAGTATAAGATAGGGAAAATGTTTGGTATTTCCAGGCTTTGTTCCCTGCCCCATTGTCTACATATTATCTCCATCTATCCATCCATCCACTCATCAATTTTGTGTCCATCCATGTTTTGGACATCTATCCATAACACAAAGTTTGTCCCTCTTTCATCAATCCAGTCTGTGTTTTGCACCTATTTTCCCAGAGGCGCATGAGTTCAGCTGCATTATTTTTTTAACTCTTTCTGTGCCAGCGCCTTCTGGTAGGGTAACACTTGAATTAAATCATTTTTACGTGATTGGCAATTAGACAGATGCAACGCTAGGAGGCGCCAATGGAAGAGAAACAATTGTGTGAAATGGCGCGCATCGCATGTTGATAATCATGCAAGTATTTACTCCGCAGAGTGTAACATTTTTATTGTATAAAATAAACAGGACTTTTACACTAATATTTAACCGCTTTGACAGGGTTTAGAGGTAGAAATATTTCAGGTCTATCTGGTACAGTCATCTAGTCATGGTGAGGTTTTAATTTGAGAAAAAGGTCAGTAGCGCACTGGTGTGATTTATTTCCCTTTCTTTTTCTGTCCTCTCTTTTGTTTTAATAGTCTTAGCAGTGGGCGCACAATGTGGCTCGATCTTCAAACCGATTCCCTCATCCACTGAAGTCACACCAGCATGTGATCACAGCATCAGCACCACCAGCCTCTCTACACATGCTCCATGCGCCGGGCATGCCTTTTGTTGCCTGCATGGTGGAGCAGGTCGCCGGTGTTCTGGTTGGCAAAGTTTAAAGCTGCAACAGATTTCTGCATAAATGCACAGTCTGTGTGTATACCCGGGGCGGGAACATGATGTTTCTATTCACGACTCATGGTTACAAAAAGAATTAAATCAGATTGCAGTTTCCATATTTTTACAGTGGGTTTGGTGGAGGCTCTTTTGACCGCTCACCTGTCAGAAAGGCGTATATAAACTGGGTCCTGGGCTGCTGCCAGATCCCCCTGAACGCCGTGTTGGGGATCCGCTCCATGATCCCCTCGTGGAAGATGCGCAGCACCTCGTCCTGGTCCCCGCGCTCGAACTCGCGGATAAACACCGCGTCCCTCCGCACATCCTTGGGCTCGGCGCCGGGGGCCGCCGGGGAGCCCCACATCATCGACTCTTTTTTGGTCCCAGGTATAGCGTCGTGCTCATCCGCAACGATTTTAGTCTCGCAAACCATTTTTGGAGACGAACAATGCATGCAACTGGCCTGCAGAAAGACGGTTCCGCTACAGTTCTGGAGTGTGGTGGATGAGGATGGTTGATGCGTAAAAAGATTCTCCTAAAAAACCGTGAGCGGATGATGGAAAGGGGGGGGATAAGACGGAGGAGGGGGGATGTTCTGCTGCAACCCTGAGCGATGCTGAAGACCAAGACTTTCCGGCGCGATCCGGGCCGGTTTTATAAGCGAGCAGGGGCGGGTGTAGACGCGGGTTCAGGGGTTGGGGAGGTCCTCCCGCCCGATCAGATTGGATGCTGGCGGCCGAGGGAGGGGGGCGGTGATGAGGGACTAGAGTCTGAGCAAGCTGATGTGTGCTGGAAGGATGTATTTTGAGAAAGCGGGCTCATGAGGAGGGGTGAGATGGCGAGAGACGCCATAGAGGGTGTTTTCCTCAGGGGCGACGCCAAGGGGGGTCGATTGGGGGGTGTCATCAGTCTAAATGAATATTTAAAATACATACATTATATACACAAATACATGTCTGTAAGTAATTATTTCAAAAAATTACAAAAAACATAATTACTTGCATTTTAAAAATATTTAATAAAAGGTTACTTATGGGTTAAAAAAGCATACATGAAAAAATTGTTTAAATGTATTTATTATATTTTTTTGATATATGATTTAATTATTCCATGGTCTTGTGTTGAAACAAATTTAATTTTGTCTTTTAGCCGTACATCTATAAATCTGTCAAAGCCCGCACAGTTAACACTGCCATTGGTCCGGAACCGCCGGTCAAATGTCACTATGATGAGAAATCATTTATCAGGGGACAAACAAATTCAAAAAGAAAATAATTTGTCAAAGAAATATTTATGGAATTGTTTAAACAAAACTATGCTAAATATGTAGAAAAAATAATACATATTTTCATAAATGTGTCAATAATTTGTTAAATATACAAATAATTAAATGTGCAAATCCTTAATTTGCACATTTATTTTTGGTTGAAGTCATATCATAACTTAACATCATAAATAACTTATATATTTATATATAACTATATATCTAACTAAATATATTTATATACGTTATGTTTAAATTAAAATTAACATACATAAAAAAAATCAATAAATACATTTATATAAATGTTTCAATAATTTATAAATTAGCTAAATAATTAACTATGTAAATCCTTAATTAAAAGATCATGAAGTTATTTTATGTCAGCTGTGCTCATCAGTTCGCAGGTATAACACTACTATAGACAAGGTTATTGGTCTATAGTTAAAGTGTTGTGCAGGTTCTTGACAGACTGTAGCACAGGAAATATGAATTCATTAAAAACATATTAAAACAGTTCTGAATTATTTCAACACATTATGACTTCTAGTTTAAATAATAGTTTAAACATTTATATAAAGATATCAATCTTTGTTTTTTATTACCATATTTATTATTCACTTGTATTTAAACTATCCTATATAAAGATTTTTATGTAACACATTATTTTTGGGGGGAGATTGTGGTAATTTTAGCCTTTGATGACCAGCCTCATATACTTGCCATTGGTTGTTTTTTGTTTTTTTTTGTATATGAATTTAAGTTAGAAAGGGACAAACTGATAAGTTACAATATTTGTGTATTTATTTACTAAAACTTATTCTGCTAAAAAAAAATCAATGTTATTTATGTAAAGCATGATGCACTCCAACATATCGATCAATAAGTACTGATCTATGGATGCACAGACTGATTTTAACATCTTCATACATAAACCATTGTTTTACAGCATCCGAGCAGTATATATTTGGCTTTAGTTTTAGGTGTTTTCTTTTCTCACTTCCTGCCACCTTCCAAAGTCATTTTGCCCCGGGCAGAAAGCCATAGCACCACTGAAGGAGAAGATGCGGCTTTCAGCATGCATACAAGAGGCAAGCTGTAGTAAAGTTGGACCATCTGCAGACTATTTAAAAAAAGCATTATTAGTTTTATATACTCTGTGTCCTTAAAGGGAGCTAAAATAATGATGAGTATCTTAGTTTTGCATATACAGCTACTCTGATGTGATTTCTTTAAATCCATATCAGAGCAGGATTAAGTAATAAAATAAGCCCAGAGGAGACTTGCTGTACAATCCAGACTCACAATGGGGTTGTATGAGTGACAGCTCTGCTGCACTGCAGTGATCCCTCCATCTTCAGTCCGCCTCGCCCCCCTTTCTTTTGCCAAAAATCTCTACCTATATGGAGATTATCTTTGCCTCGTTACCACGCCCATTTGCATCTATTGGAGACCGACTGCTAATTAATCACCTGCAGCTTTATTGTGGCAGTGGTGGCGGGGATGATGACAATGATGATGCTGGACCTGCTCCTTTGTTGTCTCCCATCACATGCTGGCGGTATTTGACCGCTACCGGTGCAGCTCACTCGGGTAAATCATTATTATTGCAATATTATTTCAAAAGTGACGTTATTATTGAGCTTAGTGTATATTTACAGCAAATTATGACACATGCATAAAAATAACACAACATAAAGAATAGTGGATGAGAATGGAAAACTAAAAGGCTTCCTGGTTTACTTAAAGTGGTTAAAGTGTAGATTTCTCTGCGTGATTCTGCTCTCTAACTGCAGCATTTAACGTGGAACTGCGGATCCTCTCACAGCATAATAAAGCAGAACTAGTCTGAACTGGATCAGAACTAGTTTGCTATTGATGAGGCTGCATCTTTTACTCCGCCTCCCCCTTAGTGAGCAGCAGGAGCAGGAGGAAGAGGAGGAGAAGGTGCAAGCAGACATCCTGCAGAAATCCTTCTATAGTCGACTCAGCCCGAGCATTTTTTTTTCCTCTTGAAAATACTGTAAAAGGTTGTTTTTTTTATTAGATTGGAACATTATCTACAGTGGATTCGACCGGCTGCAGGATGCTCTGAACATGCGCAGTGCGTGACTTTGCTTGCCTTGGAGTGGTGCCCTCATGTGCTGCCAGCAATGTAGCAGCACAAGATGAGTGTGTATGGGTGGGAAGGTTGTAAACACTCCAAAAGTAAATTGTGAGTGGTGACACACAAGCTAAGCAAAATAGAAAAATCTCCTTATGGCAATTTTGCAAGTCACTTCTGCAGTAAATCTGTGGCTTGAGTGTAAAAAATAAATCATCTTTCACAAAATAAAAAACGTATTTTTTCCCCTAAAACCTTCCTTATTCTTTTAAAATTTTTGAATTCAGCCCAACCCTCATTCATCAAATATTCAGCCAGTTATTCACAGCGTGGAAAATTGGCGTTGTCTTTGTCGGTAAATACTTATTTTTAAAGGAGTTTGCTGCATCAGTGGCCTTTATTTTCAGTTCTCAGACAGGAAATGGAAAGACGTGCAGCAAAGGTCCTGAGGTCGGGCATTGAACCCTAGACGGCGGCGTCTCCGTTAAAGGGGCGCACGTTCTTGTAATTCACGCCACATGCTGATTTTAATGCAAATAATTCGTGTATACACAGAAATCAGCCTGCATGTACTCTGATCTTCAGTTCTTTCCATAGATCAGCAATTAGATTCAAGCCAGCTAACTGGACCACATGTCTTTTTTTGTTGACCATAATTGCTGCAACAGACAAAAACAAGCCATAAGTTGAAGCTCCTGTTTAGGTTTCTTAGCTAGCTTCTTTCAGAATGACAGAAAAACACTTTTTAGCCTCATGTTAGATTTAGAAGTGAGACTTGTGTGGATTTTTAGAGGAGCATTGTGCATTATCACCATACACTGGGCATCCAGCTTAAAAAGTGTGTAAAATCAAGTTTTCCTAACCTCTTGAATGTAAAACTACCCATATATTTTTCCTGTTATCTTGCACATGGCTTCTTGTGTTTGGTTGCAACTGAGGAAACCATCAGCTGCCCTCCTTTGGTGTAATAATGGACATGACTTTTAAATTGAGTTAGCTCTTTATAAAGGAGGTTTGTATGCACATGATTCCAAAGTCATTACCTATAGGAAAACCTAAATTTGCTTTAAATTTTGCACACCATGTGGTTCTGTTCACAGCTAGGATGAGAGTCAGCTCCACTTAGGTGGTCTGCTCCTGTAGAGGTTGGTCTTTGACTCAAGTGGAGGAGTGCAAGTATCTTGGTGTCTTGTTCAGGAGTGATAGTAGGAAGGAAGAGATTGATAGGCCATTTGGGGTCCTGTCTGCAGTAGTTTGGGCGTTAATTCAGTCTGTTATGAGAGGCTAAGCCAAACATTTAAGTTCTCGATTATACCTGCTGGTTCTGACCCTCATATGTGGTCATGAAATATTGTTAAGGAATGACAGAAAGGAGCTTCCTCAATAAGGTGGCTGGAGATAAGATGAGAGTAGAGCTGCAGCTCCTCAGCATTGAAAGTAGTCAGCTGACGTCGTTCTAATATCAGATCAGGATGTCTCCTGGCACATCCCACTTGGAGGAGAGCCTGGGGCAGACCCAGAACTCACTGGAGGGTGTTGCTGCTTAAAAGGATCTCTGGGCCTCTCTCTTGCATCTGTTGCCTCGGTGACCCGATCTCGGATTAGAAGAGAACAATCAGTGGATAGATGGACACCGAAATGTAAATGAATTAGCAGAGCAGCCGTGTTTACTCTAGATAACCAAAAGAATTGAACACTGATGTTATGTAAAATGAGCTGATGTTTTTGGGAAAAATGCTGAGGGAACCAGACAAAGTCTCCACCCAAGATGGTCGTAGAAGTTGTTTTTAATGATGGCTTAGCATTCAGTACAGCTGTTCAGGTATTGGGGAACTCTGGCCCAAATTTTATATCTGTTTCCTTGCAGCAATAGGTACCCCCCTTGCATGTTCTCCCTGTTTTTTCTGGATACTTTCTGCTACCATTCAAAAACATGTATTTTAGTTTAAATAGAGATTTAAAACTGCCATAGAGTATGAGTGTGTGTATGCAAGGCTGTCTCTCATGCCTGTTTAAGATGTGCCATGATCTCCTTCCCATCGTCCTCTGAAGATAGACACCAGCTCCCTTGTGACCCTGCAAGGGTTGATGGATGTTCCAGTAGATTGCCAACATCTCTTGTCGCAAGAAAAGGAAAATATTGATACATGATTATTTCATATGAAAAATTAAAATATCAGACATTGCTTTTATTTAAATGCACTGTTTCCCTCAGTCTTTGGCTGAACATATTCCCAGACGATTGCTGAAAAAATGTATGCAAGTCACATGCTTTAGTGCAAAGGTAACAAACAAATCACATTTTGCGTATGATATATGTGTCATGCTGTTGTTAAAGCCAGAGGAGGTCACGAAGGAGAGTGGTAAGAAGAGAGGATGGGGACTGGATGTGTATGTTAATCATAGATGGTGTAACTCTGGCCACTTAACTGTCAAAGACACACTCTGCTGTCAGGACCATGAGCTGCTAGCTGGGAGCATGAGGCCATATTATCTGTCGTCTAATCGTGTCTCCATGTCCTCCGCTTTCCTCACCTTCACCACCTTCACTCAGTATGTCACCTGCTACATCAGAGACAATACAATTGTAGACTTATTATATGCTTAGATCATTACCTGGTTCATCTCCGGCCCGTGTTCTGACCCTTTGTACCCAGAGGACCAGCTTTGACACACACTGTAAGGAAATGGTTTGTGGAGAGTAAAGCAGCGCTGAGGCGCTGCTTTAGCGGCACAATGTGGCAGCAACCCTGGTTCTCCAACAATATAAAATAATGGTTCTCCAACAAAAAATCACGAATAAACCCTGAATTATAAGCTCTCCTAAAGGAGAAGAATAGAACATCCAGATCAGGACACACGAAGGAACTGAGAAGAAAGATCCAAGAGGTGTAGAAATTACAGGAAGAAGATGGAACATCCGCTATACCAGAATAACCTCAGTGGAGTTTGTGGCCTGAAATAGTTCTCAGGTTCTTTCAAACTCCTGGGCTGAGGGATCCAAAGGATTCCAAGGATCCAATATCCAGTTCACTGGGTCAACAAAGGATTCATCATTAAAAATTATTCAAATGAATATTGTTTGAGCTACTCATTGAGCAAGAACAAGTCAGCTTTCTGGGTTGAAACTTTAGAATCTAGGCATTACAGGCTTATTTCAAAATGAAATTTGCTCGGATTGGTTTACCAGCAGTAAGTTCTTACCAATGTCACCCTGGGTGATCCTCTCTTTATTATTTACTTTTTTATATAGCAAACCATGTAGGTTTTTATGGTTGTCCCAATGTAAGCTTGTTTTTGTTTTGTTTTTTAGATAAATGTTTAATGAATCTCAAACTCTGTTTTAAATAATATATGTTCAGTGAAGCAGTTCAGCATCATCGGCCAGTTGTGTTCAGTCATAATTTCTTACATCGTTTGCATCACACAAGTTTGAGTGACTTGACAAGCCAGGGAGAAACAAAAAACCTGTTTGGGGTGGAACTGTCTTTTTTGCTGCTGTTGTTTGAGCACCCGGGCCGCCCCCTGACACCGCAGCACCCTGGACGTTGTGCCTTATTTCCCATATCAGAAACATCAACATAGTGTTACTTAAATAAATAGTTGAAATCTTAGTAATGATGCATAATCTGTCCCAATTAAACACTAAAGACAATATCTGTATGTACAATATTTTATTCTAAGTTTAGAAGCTTGATTTGTACTGATGAGTACCAGGCCGGGTTTCCCTGGTATATGCTGAGAAGCTCTACAACAGTGAGTGGAAGTTTCTGTGGTGCTGTAAAAGTAGAGCTGAACTCAGATAAAGGATGGATTAAAGGGACTGCAAGTATTAAAGATTTGGCCTTTCTGTTGCACCTGGTGACTTTCTAACAGCTGGTTGTCGATGCAGTCAGATTCTCCAGGAGAAGATGAAAGAAAAGTTGGATTGGGCTAGAAATTGTTGAAGAGATACTGAGTGCAAACCTCCATCAATACTTCCAGTAAGAGCCCCGGCAGGTTGAAGCTGCCTCAGCAGGACACCTGATCTCAGTGCGGTGCAGGAACAATAAAGGGATTTGCCTCCATGCTGTTGGTAGCGTTGCTGCTGCCTCTGGACTGAGAATCCTGCCAGGTCACTGCAGACTCTTCACTGGCTGACAGGGCTCCTCGGTTTTTCTCTGCTTGTATCTGTTTACAGTATCTCACCCTGATTGCTTTTAGAGCCAGCTTCCACACACCAGGAAGCAGAAAGTGGTGCAGTGCTGCGACACAGCTGCCATCCTGCCTTTACTTGGGGCTCCTCCTGCTGGTGCAGATAAGGACCATACAGGAGTAGTGAACTGTGTTTTCTGTTTTTTTTCTCCTCCTGGTGGTAATTACTGCTGTAAATAAATAAAAAGGTGTTTGTGTGTGTGTGTGTGTGTGTGTGTGTGTAGAAAGAGATGAACTCAGCAAAAACAGAATTATATTGGAGCTTTACCTCTGTTGAAAAAGCTGCCTCGCAGGACAAATAATCCCAGAATGAAAGTGGTGCCAGGATTTAACATGTTGCTCTCAAGCATTTTTCTTGAAAGGATGATAAAAGAAATCCCTCAACTGACTTTATACTGTGCCTTTCAAAAGTATTCATACCCCTTTAACTTATTTCTCCTGTTACAACCACAAAGCTCAAGGTAATTTAGTTGAGTCGTTATGTCACACCAACACTTCATAATTGTGAGGTTGAAGGAAACTGTCAGAGTTGGTGGGAAGATGAATTGAGCTACACACAGGGCAAAACTGAAAGAAAATATGTTAGAGGCTGAAAAACACAACATTAAACAAAGTGAAGATGTGACCAGAGTTAAAAATTGATGTTCACAGAGACTCTCCATCAAGTCGAACTGAGCTTGAGACGTGAATGAATGTGTTTGCAGTGCACCCAACCAGCTACCAATTTTAAGCAAGTCCTGCACTAGTAGAAATAACTCTGGAGGAGAGGTTGCTGTTGCATTCTGGACTCTTGGATGTCTCGAAGTTTCTTAACTGAAGATGAACCTCTCACCATCACAATGTGGGGCCATTTTGATGCGATGCAATGATGCATGCTTTGTTTGGAGAAGATTGTTAATGTGATGGAAAAAGTTAAATTTGTGCCTTGCTAAACCACATGGAAGCATTGATCTAAGGATTCCCTGGTCTGATATTACTGGCACTTGCTTCATGCCTTGGAGCTTCAGCATGCCTTATGTGTTTTAGTGTATCTTCTTCGACCAGATGTGTTCATCCCGGTCGAAAAGAAGCCACCAGCTGACATCCTGAGTATTGAAGTATTTTCCCACTCAAACCTCTCTACCCGTCCTCGACAGACTGAAACGTGCTCTATTTGACCAGCTTCCACCTGGTATGATTGGCATTTTTTACAAAGACTAAATACCAAAAACAAAAGCAAAGAATTTTGCCAGTTATTTAACAGAAATAAACACTAAAAATACATCACTCTGGATAATGAATCTATGTGTCGCTTTTTTTAAATTTAATTAGTGAAATAAATCAAATATCCAATGCTCTTATTTGAGATGCACCTGTGTTAAGAAGTATGAAATTAACTGACATTCGGTCATGCTTAATGCAATAAATACTTCACGATTGGCAAAAGTTGTTGCCTAATATATTATTATTTGTTTGTTTTAAACATTTGCTGTCCCACAGTTTTTATCCACAAACAGCTAAAGAAAATGTTGAGTTTATTTATTAAAACAGTCACAAATCCATATTTTATGTCTTTATTAAAGTTCAAACCCCCACCACAAAGAAAACAATGAAGGCAACGATGGTTGTTTAGTGTTTTTATTCATAGGTACAACATTAAGACTGTAAATGGAGCCTCTTGTGACTTGCAAAATAAATTGTTGATGAAAGAGCAACAGTAAGACGATTTTTGTTCCCTGCTGCAGTTCTCTTCATCCCTTCCCTCCTTCCCTGCTGATGCCACAGCTCATCTGATCCCTTCCTCTTCATCACTTTTCCTGCAGACGCCTTTAAATCGGGCAGAGGTCTGCCGACGTGCTCCAGCGAATTCACATCATTTGTACACGCTATCTTTATTACCACGCAAAATGAAAGTGCTATAAATTCATGCTACAGTGCTGCGCTAAACCAAGTCCTACGATTGTTCTTCCTTAAAGTATCTTCACAAATACAAAACCTCTCCATAGTCGATTATGGAAGAAAACAAAACTTTCATCAAAGTTACCCAACCGCTCCCACAGGCTCTGAGTCCACTAATTAGAATTATTTAAATTACAGTCAGATTCTGCCTATTATCTTAAACGACTATGTCAAACTGCTGTTATTATGAGCAGTTCAATAAACTCCGATGCTACAGTTGGAAGTGTGTAAACACTAACCTCATACAACACAATCATAAACAGATGCATCCTATTGCGTCCTACATTTTACAGTCAGTTACTAGAAGGTAGAAAAACGTGTTTATGCTGCATGGATAATGACAGCAGATAACAATGAGGATGGTGAATGAAATTCAGAGATGAGTGAATCACAAACATAGGCGATGTCAAAGTCTTAAATAAGGCAAAGACAACGACGTCCCCTGTGGCTCAAATCAGAGCTGCACTCGAATGTGATGATGTGGAAACAAATCAAATAAAGTGCCTGTTGTTTAGAGGAGTTCTGATGGGAATTTCTGTACATGTGTAGAGGTTTGAGATGGATTGCTGTTAGGGTGTCCGAGCAGGTGGGGCTCAGCGCAGCGTGGTGGTGGGCATACAGTCACACAGAGCCCTCCTCTCCGCCCGCAGCACCAAAGTCTCTGTCTGCAACAAAAAGCAAAACGAAGCTCTAAAGAAACTTAGAGAAACATTTATGAAATGCCATATACGTTTATTTGGGGGGCTTCCTGCACAGACAAAAACCCAGTTCAGATCAAAGGACATTATTTTCATATGAATTATCACTTTTAATAATGCATTTGAGCTGTTCTACCACCAAATCCTTTATCTCAAATCAACAGCTAGACAGTTGAAACTTGGACATAATTGGGTGTTCAAGGAGGGACAATGATCCCAAACACACATCTGAACTGGTTTTGGATTAAAGCAGGCTGACTTAAAATTTCTGGAAGGTCATTGAAGACCTACGGATTTTGCCTAAAAGAAAACCAACTAATTTAAATGAGCTAGACCATTTTTGTCAAGAAGAGCAGTCAAATATCCTGCCAGACTTATGGCAGAAACATGTTGGTGGCTACAAAAAGAATGTGGTTAAAGGGCAAAGTGCAAAGGGTCATTTAGCCAAGAACAGGTTTAGACTAGGACTGCATGAGATTAAGAAAACATGTAATTGCAGCATTATTGCTGAATATGGGAATGATATATTGGTTGCCATTTCTGCACATGTTCTAACTGCTCTCGTCCTTTTCCCTCGTTGTGGCCATCACCCTCTGGAAGCTTTAGCATCTCAGCCACTAACTTCCACATCAGGTGTGGGCTTCCAGGGTGGTAAAACTCCACGTAAATAACCAGATATATTACTGGTACCTATTATCGCACCCATAAGCCTTTGGTGCTGTGAAAAAGTATCCTCATTTCTTTTGTTTTTGCTTTTTTTGTCAAATTTAAATATTTCCAATCATCAAACTAATTATAAAATCAGACAGATATAATCTGAGTAAATACAAAGCACAGTTTCCAATAATGATTTCATTTACTAAGAGAAAAAAAAAAAGCTATCAAAACTAAACTGGATATATAATTGATCCCCTTTTGATAAATCAAGAATGAACTGTGATTAACCACATTTTTGGTACAATTTCATTGGTCACATCCAGGCCTGTCCGGTAAAATCAAGAAATCACCTCAACAGAACCTGTCTGACAATACAAAATAGACTTAAAGATCCCAAAATTCTTGCCCTGATCTGAAACTATTCAAGAACAGATCATACATAAGGTCACTGATATCTATCTTTCTGGAAATGGTTAGAAAGCCATTTCTAAGGCTTTGGGACTGCAGTGAACCACAGTTCCCCATGATCAGCAAATCTAATACATGGAACAGGGATTAAACTTCCCAGGAATTTTAAGGGGCAACTGCTTTTCCATATAGGGTCAGGCTGGCTTCCCTTCAATAAATTATATTGTAATTTAAAAACTATGTTCTGTATTTACTCAGGCCATATTTATCTGATATTAAAATGAGTTTGATGATCTAAAACAGAAAAAAACTTTAAGTGGAAAAACACTTTTTCATTGCAAAGTGTAGGTCTATTTTGATTAATGAACTAACCCTATAAACTCTTGAGACAGTTTTAAAAGGTTGGAGCTCAAAGTTTAAATTCAGTTCATTGAAGTGCTACTCTACTAACAACATCCACAAAGTAAAATCAGAAAAATGACATTCATGCTCCAATGTTCTCAGCAGATTGAGATTTCCCTGACCCTGGCATCAAGGTTAAAAGCGGTCTTCCTCAGATCTTGCAGCGCCCTCTGCATGAACTCAAAGGCATGACAGTCAACGCACGGACGACCTGGAAACAGAAAGTGTAAAGAAATACAGGACGTTTAGCCTTTTTTGGATTCTGTTGGTTCAATTTGATAACAAAAAGCCAAGTGTATGTAATGTAGCTAATAAACAAAACCGAGTCAATGGGTGCAAGATGCAGACAGCAAATAAAACGGGTAAAAGACAAAAGTTTAAAAGTGTCCTAAAAACACAAAACATTGGTTAGCTATTATTGAAAGCATTCAACATTTGTACTGAATGAAATTAGGATTTTCATTTTCATATTGGCTATAATAATTAGTTTCATGTTTCTGGCATGTTTAATATTATTTTAAACCCTTAATAGATAAATGCTCTTATTCATTAAAGAATGACCTATAATATAACAGTGTGCTCCCTGTGGGATGTGGACTCATTAATGGGTGAAAAACATCACAGAGGCAGACATATTTCCACCTCTGTCAGTGTTTCCGATTTTATTTTTGAATCCACCTACTTTCTGCTGGGATCACGGTCCCGGTCTCCTGATCCGCCTCGGCGGCACCGACACAGACAAGCTGGACCGCGAGCAGAACCACCGCTACCTGTACATATGATCCACTGAATGTCATGGTGATGGTCCTGTCGGTGTCCTGTTATTTACAGGAAACAAAGAAAAAATCATTTTTGGGAAAAATAGATAACGTAATAAAAGGCCGACAGCAAATTAAATCACAGAATATTACGGGCTTTGTTGATCATATTTAAATGTTCAGTTCGCAAAACACTATGTTTATAAATGCACGCTATACAGAATAATTACAGCTTTGTATGTAATGTGTATATTTAATTACCTTAAACGATGCGAGGATGTTTTTTGCACCAGATCAGCGTTAAAATGCCCACCGAGCAATGAATTTATATAGATCAGCCAAGTGCGCATGCGCAAAGGAACCTTAAACCTGCCTTTGTGGACCTGAGTCTAAACTTCCGGGGAAAACATTCAAAATAAAGCATTTTACAAATAATATACTGGGAGGGATCAAGTGTAGCAGGATAAAAAAAGGAAAATAGAATGACAAAATGAACTAATATATTTTAATATTTAAACATGTGAACGATTCTAATTATTATTGAGGCAGCCATAAAAATATTGTTTAAGTTTTAATCATATTGTGTTGTTGATTTCTACACTGAAGTTTTGCATACAACTATTGTTTTTTTCCCCACATTGAACTGTAAGTGATTTGGTAATTTTTTTAAGCTGCTGTGTTAGCTGAAGGCTCACAGTAGCTTTAGAAATTCACAATGATTGTACAAACTAACTTTCCGTGAACCTTTTCTGAAGGTTCTCCAATGATTCTGTTTTAAAGGGCACAGATAACCTTCAGGGAACATTTAGTGAGCGTTCCCTGCTATTGCCCAGAAGGCCAGTGTTATAAAGCTGACTTTCAGGTGACTTTTATGGAACAATTCTAGAAAGCTCTTAAAAGTTACATCGTAAAAGCTGTTGACAACCCATGGGCAACTTTTGGGACTACACTTCATCCTGCAACACCTCGACCACCCAGGGACGTCTGCCAGGATCCTGTTGTGGATTTCAGCTTGGCCTCCACCAGAAGCTCACCCAGCTCTACCTGTCAGCAGATCACCAGCTTCCTGAAGGACCAGCGGCAGCAGGTGAGGCTGGGAAGCATCTCCGGTGCAAAAACCATCAGCACAGGCGCTCCCCAGGGGTGTGTTCTCTCCCCACTCCTCTCTGTACACAAATGACTACACTTCAGCAGACCCGTCTATGAAAATCCTGGTGTGAAAATGACACCTGTTATTGGTCTGATCCAGGACAATGACGAGTCTGTGTACAGACAGGGTTGGATTGGGTGGTCCATTGGTGCGGTCAGAACCATCTGGACTTAACCCACTCAAGTCAGTCAAGAAGATGGTGGACATCCGGAGAATACCCACCACACTGCCTCCCCTCACCATCCTCAACAACACTGTGTGCTGTGGACCACTTCCGGTTCCTAGGAACCACCATTTCTCGAGACCTAAGATGGTCCTCACTGTTCAGAATAAGGTCCAGCTGAGACTGGGCAATTCAAGAAGTACAACCTTCCACAGGAGCTTCTGTTAATCTTCTACACCGCCATTATTCAGTCTGTCCTGTGGTTGTCCATCGCTATGTGTTTTGGCTCATCCACAAAACAGGACAGGTCCAGACTGCAACAAACACTTAAGTCTGCAGAGAGAATCATCAGGGCTGACCTTCCCTCTATCCAGGACTTGTACACTGCTCAAAAAAATAAAGGGGAACACTTAACCAAGACTGTATAACTCCAAGGAAATCAAGCTGTCCACTTAGGAAGCAACACTGATTGACAATCGATTTCACATGATGTTGTTCAAATGAAATAGACAACAGGGGGAAATCTTTGGCGATTAGCAAGACACACTCAATAAAGGACTGGTTCTACAGGTGGGGACCACAGACCACTTCTCAGTACCTATGCTTTCTGGCTGATGTTTTGGTCACTTTTGAATGTTGGTGGTGATTTCACACTCGTGGTAGCATGAGACGGACTCTACAACCCACACAAGTGGCTCAGGTAGTGCAGGATGGCACATCAATGCGAGCTGTGGCAAGAAGGTTTGCTGTGTCTGTCAGTGTAGTGTCCAAAGCCTGGAGGCGCTACCAGGAGACAGGCCAGTACACCAGGAGACATGGAGGAGGCGTAGGAGGACAACAACCCAGCAGCAGGACCGCTACCTCCACCTTTGTGCAAGGAGGAACAGGAGGAGCACTGCCAGAGCCCTGCAAAATGACCTCCAGCAGACCACAAATGTGCATGTGTCTGCACAAACAATTAGAAACCGACTCCATGAGGATGGTATGAGGGCCCGACGTCCACAAATAGGGGTTGTGCTCACAGTCCAACACCGTGCAGGACGCTTGGCATTTGCCAGAGAACACAAGGTTTGGCAAATTCGCCACTGGCGCCCTGTACTCTTCACAGATGAAAGCAGGTTCATACTGAGCACATGTGACAGACGTGACAGAGTCTGGAGACACCATGGAGAGCGATCTGCTGCCTGCAACATCCTTCAGTATGACCGGTTTGGCAGTGGGTCAGTAATGGTGTGGGGTGGCATTTCTTTGGAGGGCCGCACGGCAAGACCTCATGTTGGCTGGAGTGTGTCAGCAGTTCCTGCAAGATGAAGACATTGAAGCTATGGACTGGCCCGCCAGTTCCCCAGACCTGAATCCGATTGAGAACATCTGGGACATCATGTCTCGCTTCATCCACCAACGTCACGTTGCACCACAGACTGTCCAGGAGTTGGCGGATGCTTTAGTCCAGGTCTGGGAGGAGATCCCTCAGGAGACCATCCACCGTCTCATCAGGAGCATGCCCAGGTGTTGTAGGGAGGTCATACAGGCACGTGGAGGCCACACACAATACTGAGCCTCGTTTTGACTTGTTTTAAGGACATTACATCAAAGTTGGATCAGCCTGTAGTGTGTTTTTCCTCTTTAATTTTGTTTGTGACTCCAAATCCAGGCCTCCATTGGTTAATAAATTTGATTTCCACTGATGATTTTTGTGTGATTTTGTTGTCAGCACATTCAACTTTATACAGAACAAAGTATTCAATGAGAATATTTCATTCATTCAGATCTAGGATGTGTTATTTGAGTGTTCCCTTTATTTTTTTGAGTAGTGTAGATGTCTAGGGTTAGGAAAAGGACAGCTAACATCTCTGCAAATCCCACACATCCTGGACTCAAACTGTTTAGACTTTTAGCTTCAGGTCGGCACTACAGAATGCTGTTTGCCAGAACCACCCACCACAGAAACAGTTTTTTTCCCGAGGCTGTCAATCTGATGAACACTTAACAGAGAACCCGGATTGATACCACGCAAATTTGCACTAATTCAACAATGTCTTTCTCTTTTGTAAAAACACTGTATATACAGTACAGACCAAAAGTTTGGATACACCTTCTCATTCAAAGAGTTTTCTTTATTTTTATGACTATAAATATTGTATCTTCACACTGAAGGCATCAAAACTATGAATTAACACATGTGGAATTATATACTGAACAAAAAAGTGTGAAACAACTGAAAATATGTCTATATTCAAGGTTCTTCAAAGTAGCCACCTTTTGCTTTGATTACTGCTCCACACACTCTTGGTATTCTGTTGATGAGCTTCAAGAGGTAGTCACCTGAAATGGTTTTCTAACAGTCTTGAAGGAGTTCCCAGAGATGCTTAGCACTTGTTGACCCTTTTGCCTTCACTCTGTGGTCCAGCTCACCCCAAACCATCTTGATTGGGTTCAGGTCCGGTGACTGTGGAGGCCTGGTCATTTGGCGCAGCACCCCATCACTCTCCTTCTTGGTCAAATAGCCCTTACACAGCCTGGAGGTGTGTTTGGGGTCATTGTCCTGTTGAAAAATAAATGATGGTCCAACTAAACGCAAACCGGATGGAATAGCATGCTGCTGCAAGATGCTGTGGTAGCCATGCTGGTTCAGTATGCCTTCAATTTTGAATAAATCCCCAACAGTGTCACCAGCAAAGCACCCCCACACCATCACACCTCCTCCTCCATGCTTCACGGTGGGAACCAGGCATGTAGAGTCCATCTGTTCACCTCTTCTGCGCCGCACAAAGACACGGTGGTTGGAACCAAAGATCTCAAACTTGGACTCATCAGACCAAAGCACATATTTCCACTGGTCTAATGTCCATTCCTTGTGTTCTTTAGCCCAAACAAGTCTCTTCTGCTTGTTGCCTGTCCTCAGCAGTGGTTTCCTAGCAGCTATTTTACCATGAAGGCCTGATTCACACAGTCTCCTCTTAACAGTTGTTCTAGAGATGTGTCTGCTGCTAGAACTCTGTGTGGCATTGACCTGTTCTCTAATCTGAGCTGCTGTTAACCTGTGATTTCTGAGGCTGGTGACTCGGATGAACTTATCGTCTGCAGCAGAGGTGACTTTTGGTCTTCCTTTCCTGGGGCGGTCCTCATGTGAGCCAGTTTCTTTGTAGCGCTTGATGGTTCTTGCGACTGCACTTGGGGACACTTTCAAAGTTTTCCCAATTGTTCGGACTGACTGACCTTCATTTCTTAAAGTAATGATGGTCACTCATTTTCTTTAATTTAGCTGCTTTTTTCTTGCCATAATACAAATTCTAACAGTCTATTCAGTAGGACTATCAGCTGTATAGTGTATCCACCTCCCGCACAACACAACTGATGGTCCCAACCCCATTTATAAGGCTTGAAATCCCTCTTATTAAACCTGACAGGGCACACCTGTGAAGTGAAAACCATTTCAGATGACTACCTCTTGAAGCTTATCAACAGAATACCAAGAGTGTGCGGAGCAGTAATCAAAGCAAAAGGTGACTTTGAAGAACCTAGAATATAAGACATATTTTCAGTTGTTTCACACTTTTTTGTTCAGTATATAATTCCACATGTGTTAATTCATAGTTTTGATGCCTTCAGTGTGAAGCTACAATATTCTTAGTCATGAAAATAAAGAAAACTCAAAATAAAGAAAACTCTTTGAATGAGAATATATTTACAATTATTTCCATACCCTTCTTATATATTTATATTTAAAATGTCTTCTTTGAGCAAAGTGGAACCGCAGTCAAATTCCTTGTTTGTGTGCACAAACGTGGTGAATAAAGCCCATTCTGATTTGTTTACTGAAGGTTCTCTAAAGGTTATGTTGTAAAAGTTCAGGGTAACCTGCAGGGAATTCAGGAAATGCTCGCTGATATTTAAGGCCATACTCTGAGCATTAAAACTAACTTTCAGGGAACATTTCCAGAAGGTTCTTGAAGATTATGTCATAAAAATTGAAATCTTCAAGAATCTATTGAACATTCTCAGATAGTTCCCAGAAGAGTTGTTTTAGGTTTCATAAAGTTTAAGGCATGCTTGGAAGTTAATGCGTTAATTAAAATACATTTAATTAGAGTAAAAATGTATTTAAATTGGTTCTTAGATTCTTAAAATGTAACGTAAAATAAAGAGAAACCACAGGAATGTGAAATTACTCCTTTATTGTTTCTTATTATAATTAATTGTATTTGTTGTTATATTGTTCACAACAACGCTTTAATTTGGGTGCATTTATTATCTTAAAACATATAAGTATAATCATGTAATGACTCTTAAATACAATTAAATTTTCCAATGAAACCACAAACGTTAGTGTATTTCATTGTGATGTTATAAACCATCACAAATTCGTGCATAAATGTGAAGTGGCAGAAAAATTATACATTATTAACTTTTTTTATTTACAAAAAAATACCTGAAAAGTAGTGTGCATTTGTATTTAGCCCCCTTGTGCACAATACTTTGTTTAACCAAAGTTATGCAAATATAGAATTCAAAACACATAACGTCCCCGGATCCAGGAGGGTTAGTCGGATACATCAGGAAAAACCTTTTAAACAAAGGAAACAAGCGAGGCTTCTCACAGGAGGGATAAACTCCTGCTTTTCATAGTTCGATGTTTATATACGTCGCCTGGACGGGTGTGGGCGGGGTCCTCGCTGCTGTTTTTCTTAGGTAGCCTGTTAAAATGCCCGAACTCAAAACACTTCTTTTTCCAAGATGGCGTCGATGAAGGACAGCGACACCGGCCTGTGGCTTCACAACAAATTGGGATCCACGGACGAGCTGTGGACGCCACCGAGCATTGCCTCCCTTCTCACTGTGTCAGTAATCGACAACATACGGTTATGTTTTTCCAGCCTGTCGCCGCCGGTGAAGCTCAAACTGCTGCTCGGGATGCTGCATCTGCCCAGGCGGACCGTTGACGAGGTAAGTCGCGGAGCTTTAGTTAATTTAGTTACCTGACAGTCACGCTGGTAACGCTCGTTTACATCCAGGAGAGGAACTTACTTCGCAAATGCTGCACCAAATTAAAACATGGTGGTCGAGTTTAAAAAAAAAAAAATAATTTATGGAAAGCTAAAGCTAAAACTGTTACCATTAACCGCTAACAGGTCGAGCTAACTTTGGAAGCAGCAAACTGATGCTACTTTCTGCAACAAAATGTAACGCCTCTACCGCTGTTTACGTGTAATGTTAAAATAACACGAACGACAGGCTGCTCCCAGACTACGTCGGCTAAGCAGAAAGTCTGGTTTTCTCAGCAGACACTCTGCAGCTTACGCGGGTAACATTAGCCCGGCGGCTTCCTGCAGACATTATGGTGGAGAAGGGGCAGAGACGCAGGATCTGGCTGCGCTGGAGGGCGGAACCAGTTCCCAACACGACATATCAGCTTTCAGCTGCGCAGAACGGAGCGTTTGTTCATTCAGCTTCACAAATTGTTTCCCACTGGATTTTACGTAGCAGATAACAGAATTAAGCTGCCAATTTCAGCTCATTTCTGGACATTTTGAAATGAAGGTAAATTATTCATGCGTTCCAATGAACACTGTAATAAACACCAGGGTATTTTTTTGAAAGACTGTCATTATAAAACATAAGGTGCTCCAAGTTTAGTGTATTGTTCGTTTTTAAACTCAACTGGTTTTGAACTTTTTACAAAACTGTTGTTGTTTCTTCCTTCTGACCATCCAAGTGTAAGTCCTTATGTGCTCTGGTACCAGATATTGTCTTAAAATCTCATGTAGGCGCATTTTTACTATACTTTGACATCAATCTACAAATTTCTATGCAAATGTGTGCTTCATGTGGATGGAGTGCAGGATATATTTTAAACCGTGTGTAAGACTCATAGACACCCCTCCTCCAATCTATGATGAAAGTATCAGGGGTTTGTTTTTTGTTACTTTTTCACTCTCTCTGTTCAGTCCTTGTGCCTGGTTATGACAGCTCATTGATGGTGCATGGTGGGAGAACTGGAGGCTGGTTTCCAGAACTTTATCCAGCAGAGGGACAGTATCTGAAGATCATCTTTTGATCAATAAAGAAAACAAACTGCAGACAAAACATAGGACCTGAGAGACACTCGTTCATTTGATCATCTGCTTCTCACCAGAGAGCACTTTGTTGTTGTTGAAATAATATTTTATCTTTTAAATTCTGTTATTAGGATTTTCCCATTGATTCAAATATCTTTGTGACAAGCTGCTGGGAACAAAGTGTCTCAGGATCACAGTTTCAGTTTGTCTAATGCCTGGAGCTTGATTGTTTTTATGTCGCAATGTCTTATAAGAAAAAAAAAACATTGAAAGTGAATGAAAAAGCAGCAGTTCAAAACAGGGCATTTATGGAGAACACTTGATCCATTTTAAGACCACTCTTATTTTTTTAGCATCTTTGAGGTCAGTCGGCATTGCTGTTCTGTTAATGGTTGAGACCTCCATTTGTAAGTCACGTTGCCTTAAAGTTCCTGCTTATACCAACCCATCTTTGTTTGGTTCCTCTTCTAAACTATACTCATCCTGCTGTGCAAAAAGTTACAACTTTTCCCATAACCTAGTAAAGAAGGTTTTTTTTTTCCAAAATTTTGTTTAGATTACAGCAGCTTAGTTATATATGCAATGAGAAATGAAGTTACTGATAAACTATCAGTAAAGGTACGTTGACCTACTGTTGTGGTTTCAGTCATGTTGAATACAGCGGTTGTATAGTATCTGCTGAAGTGATCAGTATCCACAAAACTCTCTCCCACCAAAATGAAACTCATGGTAAATAAGTTTGAATGGGCCACTAAATGTGGTAAACAAACAGTCTTTGCCTTCGTCAGTCCCACTGACCCGTGTCTCCTCTCCTGACAGATGAAGGAGGCCCTGTCCGAGATAATCCAGCTGGCTACGGTGGATTCAGAGCCCTGGGTGCTGATGGTTGCAGATATCCTCAAGTCCTTCCCAGAGACCGGATCTCTCAACCTGGACTTGGAGGAGCAGAATCCGAATGTGCAGGATATTCTCGGTGAACTCAGGGAGAAAGGTTAGGGATTTGCTTCTTTTCCTCTGATGTACAGATTTTATTTGAACAGTTTTAATCAAATGAATGTACCATTGTGTTAGAATCTACTCTCTATCTTATTGAAATAGTACCTTAATAAGCAAATTGACTCCTGGAATACATTTTTATTTTAATTTTACATATCCTTCCTTATTAAGGCAAGGAAAACAGATTTATCCTTTCCAGAACCATCTACACCCTTTAACTTAGATATCTGTACCAACCTGAAACCTAGAATTTCTCTATGCAGCAGTCACAAATACACACCTTATTCCAAGATGTTAATTTCCTTCTTCTCATTAGTGGGCGAGTGCGAGGCATCAGCCATGCTTCCTCTGGAATGCCAGTACCTGAACAAGAGTGCACTGACCACTCTAGTTGGACCACTCACACCCCCCGTCAAACATTTCCAGCTCAAGAGGAAGCCCAAGAGTGCAACGCTGAGAGCAGAACTGCTTCAGAAATGTAAGTCAGCCTGCACAATTCTGCTGACAAAATGCAGAATTTCCCCAAATCTAACTAGAAAGAAAATATTGTTTTGCTCACAGCTTATTTATATTCATCACGAAACATCTGCAGCAGCAACATAGACAAAAAAATGTCAAGTTAAATTAATCTTGCTTTTATTGCAGCAACAGAAACGGCTCAGCAGCTCAAGAAGACGGCCGGGGTGCCTTTTCACGCCAAAGGGAGAGGACTGGTTAAAAAGATTGATACTACCAGTGAGTAACAGACTCATAAAAGAACCAAAATATCTCCTCTTTTGTCAGACATTTTTTTTAGTTTGTCATAAAAATGTTTTATCTTAGTTTCTAATGCCTGCTCTAATGCCTGCATCACAGCTCCTCTCAAAGGGATTCCCAAGGCTCCGTTTCGCAGCCCCACTGCTCCCAGTTTATTTAGCCCTCCCAGTAACCGCACACCCATCGCTCCCCCACGGACTCCACTACGGAAGGAGAGAGGGGTCAAGGTTTGTAATTCTCCGCTGTTCTGAATCATGACTACACAGCTTTCTCCAGTTTTAGCTTGTTTTCATACATGTTAAAGGGCATCAAACTAACTTTAATATCAGGCAATGATAATCTGAGTAAGTTCATTTTTTACTAATAATTTCATTTATTAAGGACAAAAAGCTATCCAAACCAATCTGGCCCTATGTAAAAAGTATTTGCCATTCTTTTTAAATGTGATTTACCCACATTAAAAAAAAGTCGACTTAATTTCGCTAGACACACCCAGGCCTGAACCAAGAAATCACTTAAATAAGACTTCCATGGTTAAATGAAGTAGGCTGAAAGATCTCAAAAAGCTCATCATGCCCTGATCTGAAGAAACTGAAGAACAGATAAAAAAACAGTGTCAGAGACGTCTATCAGTTTAGGAAGTGTTACGGTAACATGTCCAGACTCCAGTAAACCACAGTAAAAGCCATTATCCAGCAGAAAACATGGAACATTGATGAACCTTCCCAGGATTGTCCAGCCAGTCAAAATGACTCCAAGAGCACATTGACAACTCATCCCAAAAGAACCCAGAACAAGACAACATCTAAAGACTGCAGGCCTCACTTGCTGCCAGTGTTCACGATTCAACAATAAGAGACCTGGCACCAACAGGACACACAACCCATCTCTCATTTACCAAAAAAACACCCCCAAGACCTTTGGGAAAATATTTATTGGCCTAATGGGATGAAAGGAAACTTTTTGGAAGATGTGCTTCCTGTTACAGATGGTGTAAAACTAGCATAGCATTTCAGAAAAAGAATATGATACCAGGTTTCAAACATGGTGGTGGTAGTTTGATGGCCTGGGACTGCTTTGCATCTTCAAGACTTGCCATAATCGAGGGAACCATGAAAAAAGCAATTCCTCGTCTAAATGGCTTTAAAAAAAACACAAAATGATGGGTTTGTAGCGGCCTAGTCAAAGTTCAGACAAAAGTCTTGATTGAGAAGTTGTGGCATGACTTCAAACAGTCCATTCATGCTTGCAAATCCTCCACTATGGGTGATTTAAAACAACTCTCTGAAGAAAAGAGCCAACATTCCTCTACGTTGATGTAATAAACTAAGTGGCAGTTATCCAAAACAAAATTTGGATACCTTTTTGTTTTCTTTCAATAGATGAAATCATTTGGAAACAGCATTTTGCATTTACTCAGGTTATCTTATTCTGATAAATATTTTTTGATGATCTGAAACATTTAATTGTGATGGTAAAGAAAAAAAGGCAAATGTTTTTTTTCCAGCACTGCATGTTGATTCACTTCTTTTATTGTGCCGTAAAACAATTCAGGTTTATTTTTTCAGTGTAAGACATTTTATTTTTATGTCTTTTTTTTTTTTTTAAGCTTTTAGATATTTCAGAGTTGGACATGGTTGGAGCTGGAAGAGAGGCTAAGAGGAGAAGAAAGACTTTGGGTAAGTATCAAGTTTCCATCTACATACCCCAGGCTGGATAGGGAAAGTTCTTCATATGTTGATGGTTGGATGATATATTTTTGTAGAACCAGAACCTGGAGAAAAAGCAGCCAAAGAAGAGTCGGTGGTGGAGAACACCACACCAGATTATGCTGCTGGCCTCGTCTCGGCACAGGTATTCTACACATGGATCTTGTTTCCGTCACATAATACATCTACTGTGTCTCTGTCAGCTTTTACTCCCCTACAATAACCTTTTCAAACCTTTTATTTTGGTGTTCAGAAACTTGGGGCACTAAACGAGAATCCCCTGCCATCTACCAGCTACTTACCAGCCACGCCCAGCATGGTTCCCTCCTCCTCCTACATTCCCAGCTCCGAGGCACAGCCAGGTTGGTAAACAGCTCAGCTCTCTCCCTGTGTTACTAACAGCTGGAGCGCTTTGTAGAGAAAACATTCTTCTCCAATCTCCTCCATAGCCAATGCTGGTGGATCTGGGCGGGACACGCTGCAGGCAGCTCGCCAGCCAGAGGAGTCCACAACAGCGGCCGCTGGTGCCGGCTCGACCTTACCGAACCAGTATAAGCAGAGGACGCCTATGTACAACGCGAGCTCCACAGCAAACCCCGCGACCCCCACATCCCCCAGCACGCCGACCTCCACGCCTGCCAACAATGGGCCCCCAGCAGCTGCGACGGCAAGCCAACCGGAGACACCCACCACCCCTCAGACCCCTACGCCCGCACCAGCACCTACGCCAGCACAACCCCAGCCCAAAAAGAACCTCTCACTCACGGTATGGTGGAAAACCCGCGAGCTTTAGAATCAGAATGATAACTCGGGAACACACTAATCTGTCACTTGCTGTTTCTGCTCCTCAGAGAGACCAGATGTACGCTGCTCAGGAGATGTTCAAGACAGCGAACAAGGTCACCAGACCAGAGAAGGCTCTCATACTGGGTTTCATGGCTGGATCCAGAGGTAGGGGAAAAGCACATCCAGCTGAGTGGTTCCAAAGGAAACCAGTTTTTCACTGATTGTCCTTCATGGCGATCCCTACTAATACACACAACTGCAAATCTATATGATCCAGTGAAAAGTATTCACGACCCTTGACCTTTATTAAATAGATCAACACAAATTATTACACATTTAGAAATGGAAGAAAAATTGATGTGGTTTTAATAAATACACATTTGAAAAGTGAGAGATGACTTGGACTGGGAGTCAACACTATGTAGAACCACCTTTAGCTGCTTTGCACATTAAGGCACTGAACATTTTGCCCATTCTTCTTAGCAAGACAGTTCAAGCTCAGTCAAATGTTTTACAAATAAACGAAACCTTTAGGGATGTCTTTTTTTAATTTTTTTATCACAATTACTCCTCATTACTTCATTTTCCATGTTTCCAGTATGAAAATCAGCCTGACTGATTGCACAACAAACATTGCTGAAACTGTTTGAGATGAGACAAACACCACAGCTGCATCGTTCTTGGCATCATAATCTTGTTCCTAGGCTCTTACACGTCCCGTTTAGGGCTAAATGTAACCCGTACTGTCTGTGCGTGCCCATACAGAGAACCCGTGCCCAGAGCAGGGGGACATCATCCAGATCAAGCTGAGCGAGCACACAGAAGTTCTGCCCAAAGCCGACGGCACCGGCAGCACAACCATGCTGGTCGACACGGTCTTCGAAATGAACTATTCAACAGGACAGTGGACCCGCCTCAAGAAATACAAACCCATCACCAACACTTCCTGAAGGGACATAATGTACTCAAAAACCCACACCTTAAATTTAGTTCACTTCACGTTTATATAACACACATATACGGGCCAAATCAAGCTCAAACGGGTTGTCAAGGAGAGAAAGATCCTCCCTTTTACCACACGGCCAAAATGGAGAGCTTCCTTTTTTGTTTTTCCCCTCATCATCCTTTTATTGTTCTTTTTTAAGTCTGCTCCAGTTATTGAACGATGCTGTATCAGGAGGGGTGAAGGAGCCAGTGGCTCGCTCTGGTTAAGGCAGGCACCTATGCTTGTCTGTGCTTAGGCTTAAAGTTGTCTGTATTTTGTATAAATATCATTTTCAACTTGTACCGTTCAAGACCAAAAAAAATAAAATAAAAACCACAGGCAGTTAATGCTACTCAATACTGTCAAGTTGTGTTTGGAGCCTTCTGGTTGATGTTATTTATTTTTCAGCCTTTTTCAAATGAAGGGAAGAAAATAAAGTGACAGCAGACTCCATGTGAGAGTTTCTTTCACCGTTAATTATGCCTCAAAGTTGTAAAATGTAGTTTGATTTGTTTGGTCTTGTTCTAACCTGAATCACGTTGGATTTATCACAGGCTGACTGGTACAGTGGCTCTGTTTAAATAGCTGTTTTCTGTGATGTAAAAAAAACAACATTTTTACATCTATAATGTGACATTTATCCTGTACAATTCAACTAAAAAACAAATTTATTAGAGAAAAGAATATAAAACAAAATAAAAAATGTTAATAATCTGGTCGCATCAATCTGTACACACTTAAACTAACATCGTGTTGAAGCACCTTTCAGAGTTCATACCTGCCATCCCATATAGTGATGAACCATAGATACAGTCCAGATGACCCAGTTGGATTTCCTGACTTTTACTCATTACACATCCTTTGGCTAAAGCCATAGTTTGCAAAGAGGTTATAAAGAATCAAAAAAATCCAGTTCTATAGAGGTATCAGTCAGCAGACGTGTATAACAAATTGTTTAGATACGCCATGGCACAGGGAAGTAACCAGTGGAGGAATTATGGGACAACAGCTACGTTAAAATGACTGGTGAGAGTGAACCTGGTCAGTGGTTCTGCCAAGAGGTGGACAACAACGCTGAAAAAGCTGCAGGAACTTCCAACAACCACCTATTATGTTCTATATGTGACAACAATCTGCGTTCTCCATGTCTGGACGAAGGAGAAGGGTCCCAGTGCAAAAGCCTGGCTGAAGTCTCCCTGAAGGAATCAAAGTCGGAACCTTTCTACCATAAATCCAAAAGGTACTGTATGAACGGCGCATCACCCAAAGAACACCATACCCATAGTGAAACATGGTGGTGGCAGCATCATGCTCTGGGGCTACGTTTCTTTAAATGGAACTCAGCTTTTTCTTGAGTTGGATGAAGTTATAAACATTTCCCTGACTGGCATAAATAATAGACAGTTTTGGCCCAAAACCCTCATTCTAGATTTTATTTTTCACCACCGCAGTAAATCTAAGCTCCCATCCAAATCAGGAAAAAATGATGTCTTGAGAGAAAATGAACTTTGGAGTCCAAAACTAAGTTTGTCAGAAAAATCTGTGTGGTCACCTGAAGGTGGTTGTGAACAATAGAATACCTCACAATTTGATAGATTTAGAGAACTTCAGTGAGCAAATATTATCCGGACAAGCTGTGGGATGCTGATAGACCCGTACTAAAGAAGACTGAATGCTAAAACTGAATCAAAAGGTGCTTCAAAGTATCTGAGAGCCATTGTAGATGTTTCCTCGTGGAGTGCATCATGCGTCATTAAAGCAGAACACTTGTATTTTTACGGATCTGAGGAAACGGGAGTTGGAAGTACCTTGCTGTTTTTACAACTGATGGCAGGATGGGACGGGAGTTGACCAGGTAGATCCGCTAAACCAAAAGGCAAAGCTCTTATCGATCCATCTCATTTCCAGTTCACACCCATAGTCTTGAGATATGAATCACTATCAAAAGAACAAGAGCTGGGATGCACGCAGCTGAAGAGAGGAGATCCGTCATCGGAGAGCTGCTGCTTCTCTTCACTGAAAACAGCTGAGGTGGATCAGGCATGTGATCAGGACGCCTCGTTGATGCTGGTCATCAGGAAAGCAAAGAAGAAATGGCTGGATTTATATTAAATCCAGCCACACAACTCAACTCAAAGAAACAAGCGACTGTTCTTTGTACTTGAGGTTTATTTTTATTTATATAGTGGGATTTATGGACACATTAGCGGTGAACACCAAAGTGTATTGTGCTACAGCCGAATGGCACACCTACAGCGTCATCCAGTCACCAAACACTTGGTCTGAAAGGGGAAATTGTGCCTCAAAACCTGCTACAAATGCTAAAAACTGCAAACACAAATACTCAGCAACATCTGGTATTTCAGCTCTGGAACGTGACCCCATTGTTACCATCTCACTCTACAGTATAAAGCTGCCATTCTATAAAAACCTCCCTGGGATTTCAGGATAAACCATGATTTAGTCTGAGGTCCTGTATGATGATGTCACATGCTTGAAACAGTCACAGTCGACCGCAGCTAGTACTGTTAACAGATCTGATTGTGAAGGTGTTTGTTGTCAGCAAGGTTTAAATTAAATGTCTTAGGGTGTGAGTCATAAAATATAGGGCTAATTACAGGGTAATTACAATAGATCAGGATCATATTCTTAAGGCTTGCTGTGATTTACAATTTCAGCAGGAAGTTTCACTCATCATGGGTATTATTATATGAATTTTTTTTTCCCAGGGTGGTAAGGTTAAAAACAAAAAAGAAATACAAAAATAAATTTCTTGTGGATTTTCTAATATCCAGATAAGTCCAGAATTCTTCATACAGGCTCAAATAGCCGGTTTAAGTTCCATTGAACGTCTGTTTTTAATTATTATTTTTAATTCAATATGATTTTTGGGTAATTCTGTTGATATTTGACCGCTTTTATTAGTATCGACAGAATCCATTGAACATAGCCCATGTATTTTCCATGTTGGGGCACTCTGGAAGCTTAGCGTTAGCCTGCTTTTTCCACTCCAAAGCCCATTTTAATGCGTGTTTGGGATCACTATCCTGTTTGAATTTCAGCCATCTGACCCAAACTGTCATAACTAGTTAAAATGTAATTAGTTAGGATGTTCCAAAAAAAAAAAAAACACAGAACCACCAACAGCCAGCCTGGCATGAACTGGAGGATGCTGGACCACTACCTCAAAGACTAACACCTTCAAGCTGGTATTTGCTTCTGTCCACATGGAAGCAAATTCCTTCTGGAGAAAAGACTTATGGTCATATAATGAGACAAGGAGATGGAAGAAGAAAGGAGGAGGACTATCTCCAAAATTCCTCAACTTCACCTCAAGTCAACAGCTAGATGGTTAAAAGTCCAACAGGACAATGATCCCTAACACATCAAAGCTGGTTGAGGGATGAATAAAGCAGGTCAGGTGGGTTAACATCAAACTTCAGGAATGACCTCAAACCTATTAAAATGTACCCATATCAGTTCTGCCCAGAAGAGTGGTCTAATATCCAGCCAGAATAATGGAAGGAGCTCGTTGATGCTGCAGACATCATATGGTTTTATCTGCAACTTGCTGAAGGACGTTCATCCAACGTTTAGTGTGCGTGTTTGCATATATTTCAGCCAATATATATAATTTTTGTGAATTAGAGAAAACCCACAATAAATTTGCTTGGTTTTAAACTTTACTGAAGCTGATTCATTCAGCCCAAAGAAAACAAAGGTAAACTCACCATTAAAAGACGCACATTAATATGACATTCATGCTGAGATTTCCCGCACTGCTGTAAATGTTACCATGAAGTTGACTTGAATGCTGCTTCATAATAACTCAGTTTTACTGCGACATGGATGGAGAATAAGAAACACCAGCAGATTTAAAGTATCTTCGACATACCTTCTTAAAAAACCTGTTAGGTAAGAAGAGAAAATTCTTAACTTTATATTCACTTAAACACGTGAAGCTACATAACTGTGCTAAGTTTCCTATGTTAACGTTTAACAATTAGCCTCCATCTTTATCAGCATACAACAACCTTTGTTTCATTTTCTAGTTCGCTGGACCATCCAGTTTAAGCTCTATAATGCACGGTGGTCAATAGTTATCGATACATTTACTGTTTAAGATCAATTTTAATAATTATCTCTGAATTTTGCAGCTGTTAGTGCAGCTCAACTGAATTAGATACCTTAATGAGGTTTTAGGAGTACCGTACAAGCTGGGGTCTCAAGTCAAATGTGAGAGTGCAAAAGGTCTTCAGTGAAAATGATCTGACGTCTCCGCTTTCAGCCTTTTTAAGCTTGTGGGCATAACCCTCTATGACTATTAAGAGATGAAAATATTCCTTATTAGTACAAGACCTGCTCCTTCTGCACTTAAACATTCATCACACAGACCGTCCCTCTCTTTGGTCGTGCACTGCAGCGGGCAACAAGGCAGAACGAGGACACTGCAATCCTCACGTCAAATCATCGTCAGTCTGTCAGGAGAAGAGGTTTACTCCGCTCCAGGGTCCCTCCATCCTCCGAATGTCTTCTCCAGGTAGAGGGCCACAGCGAGGCTCAGATGGTCCTGCAGTTTCCCGGCCACGACCTGCACGCCCAGAGGAAGACCCTCCTCACCCAGGCCCAGAGGACACTGGGTAACAGGGAGCCCAAGGATGTTCAGGATACCTGATGATAAAATATCAGATATATGACAAAACCCTTAACAAGTTCTGATGGTAGTATTAACATCTTCTGCCAACTTCTAACTTCACACTAGCTTTAACCAAGAAGAGCACTCTGTAACATTTAACATCTTCTATTGGAAGGTAACCAGGTGCTGAAAACTGTCACTTTATTGTGTTTGTGTAAGGAGTGGCTGATATTTCCAGCACAAGACTGGACCTGGCTTGGCACTGGGTAGATCCCATACAGTCATGATGTTGCACACACATCTGTATACTCATATATTCATTCTGGTACTTCTAATACTACAGAGCATTGTGCAAGTATTTAAAAGGCAAAAACCCCAGCACATTGGTGGTGGTTTTAAAATACACTACCTACAGACAGTGGTGACGATGAATGAATTCAGTTTTCATCTGAGATACAAACTCAGAAGTAGCTCTTATGAAGGGCAAACTTGCACAGCACTGGAAACAGATCAACGATCAGTGGTGGACAGAACTGCCACAAGGTCAAAGTCCTTCCTGGTTTGAATGGTTTGATCTCTGTCATTGCTTTTAGAGCATCAAAGGCTGACATTTTTCTTAAGCTGTATAAAGTATCAATGCTGCATAAAGGAAGTAAAGTTGCACCGAGACTAAATTCTCAAAACTCATTCTTCAAGAGATGCAATTTTCTCATAATAAGCTGTATCGTGTAAAAAATTCATATGAAGATTACACAAAAAACAGCATCAAAGTAAGAATACAGTCATTTCTAAAATTCATGTTTTTCAGAGGACTCCCTATATAAAGTACACATACCCTCCACCAATATGAAATCTACACAAGTGCTGCACAAATGTCACAGCCATAACCCAACAATAACATTCCCTCACTACCAGGGGTGAAAGTAGTTTTAAATTCTTGCCGGTACTTAGGGGCGGAGCTGGCGGGGGGCTGGGGAGGCACTGGGGGCATATATGCATGGTTATATATCCATATATATATATATATATATATATATATATATATCAGTGGCGATTGCTCTAAGATTGCAAGGGAAGCTCAGCTTCCCCTAAAATGTCAAAACATATTTCATAATTTCACTGTAGGTTTCTGGAGAAATACACATGTTTTGCAAATAACTATTTACTCTTCGTGAGAAAAAATGAGTCATTTTAATCAAAAAAAAGTTTTATCAAACAATTTTCTTTCTCCCCAAAATAAAATATTCCATTTAAAAAAAAAAATCGTTACAACTTGGAAAGTTTTGATCACAACTTAATATTTTTTGATTGAGATTATTTTTTTGCTTGATTGAATAATATTGAGACAAATTTACCTCCATTGGCGCCCATTGGACACT
Source organism: Girardinichthys multiradiatus (assembly GCF_021462225.1). Lineage (NCBI taxonomy): Eukaryota > Metazoa > Chordata > Actinopteri > Cyprinodontiformes > Goodeidae > Girardinichthys > Girardinichthys multiradiatus. The sequence goes on from NC_061807.1 coordinate 31,317,410, forward strand.
CAGCATCTCTGGGGGTTTATGGGGCAGTGGGCTGTTCTCAGCTGGCCTGGACGCTCAGCTTCTGCATGATGATTGGATGATGCTGAATCCCTTTTTGATTGACAGCGAAATGAGCGAATCAGCGATCTTGAAATTGAGCTTCCCCTCCTTGAAAGACCAGCATCTGACACTGAGTTTTATATATATATATATATATATAATTTGTGTGTGTGTTAATTGTTACTCTCATCGGTGCCCCCTCAAATATATAGTCAGTCATTTTCTACTGCTTATTCCATAGTGGGTCACAGGGAAGCTGGTGCCTATCTCCAGCAGTCTATGGGCAAGAGGCAGGGTACAACCTGAACAGGTCACCAGTCCATCACAGGGCAACACACAAACAACCACACACACACTCATTCACACACCTAAGGGCAATTTAGAGAGACCAATTAACCTAACAGGCATGTCTTTGGACTGTGGGAGGAAGCCAGAGTACCCAGTGAGAACCCACACATGCACAGGGAGAACATGCAAACTCCATGCAGAAAGACCCCTGGTCAGGAATTGAACTCAGGACCTTCTTGCTGCAAGGCAACAGTGCTACCAACTGCGCCACCGTGCAGCCCTCAAATATATATATATATATATATATATTTTTTTTTTTTGTCTTTTTTTTCAATTGTTAAAGAACTTCCATGTATGAAACAATGATAAACCATTTTCTGATGCATAACTTTTCATCTTCAGTTTCCGTCTTTTCTTTTGAACAAAGAAGTTATTGTTCTCTGCATTGTGGTCAAGTTTTGATTTCATTTAAATAAAAAATTTGACATTTCGGTTGTTTTCGAGTTTTTTTTTAAAAGTCTATAGATGGTAAGTAATTTACTGTTCGTCCTGTCCTAATGCAAGGGGCGGTTTTTTATGTCTGTGTACCACCTGTGTAAAATCTCCCCTTCCATTAAATCGAACCCACCAATCTCCTTGGCAACCGCTCTGTTTCTGAGGTAAGTGCGCATGCGCCCTCGTGTAGTGTATGTGAAATCTCTGGTCATAAGCGGTGTTTTCGAGCTGAACTGTGTTGCTGTAATTCATCAAAATAACATGAACAACAACTAGTTTCTCTCCCTTTGCTTTTAACTGGGGTATTTAGCAGCGAGCAGACAGACATTAAACGTAGCGGTGCTCGTTTTAAAGGCCGTTCACAAAAACCTCGAACTCGGAGAGGAGAGAAGCAAAGCAAGAGCACTGAGGCTCCATCATAGCAGAACAGTTCAGAAACTATTTGGAATGAGGGGGAAAAAAAGCTATATTTATGTTTTAGACTGGCTTTTGGTAACGGATCTGATCTTTGTCTGCTCGTGAGTTATGCAGCCGTAACTGGTTCTGGATGACTGCTTCATAGCAGACAGCTGTTCTTCCCGGTACTGCGTACTGGCGCAGAATCTTTTAGTGGTACGCAGTACCGGACCGTACCGGCTCACTCTCACCCCTGCTCACTACCATATGCTGAACTGTTGAACTGAGAGCTTCCCAACCAACTTTCTAAATAATTCAGATAATAATTATCTGAACCACTGAGGGCGCCCTCGCCTCACTAAACTTTCAAGCTCCTGACGCCACGCAGTGGGACGTCTAACCAGACACATTTTTAGATACACAAAGATACGTGGCAAGAAGACAAACTGAGAGACAACAGCTCTAGCTTTGTTTGCTTCAAATGAGCCCTAAAACAAGTCTGATTGGTTCTGAGGGACCAGCTTGATCACTAACCGGTGTAGGCGAAGTCAAAGGGCCTGAAGAGTGGGTGGTGGTGTTTGGGTGCCACTCTGGGGTGAGATGGGTAAAGCAACACGCCGTCAGTGCCCAGCAGCTCATCCATCTTCTTCTGCAGCTCCTCCTTCTGGTGGATGATGAAAGGTGACGGTTTGGACACGTGGGTCATCTCAAGTAGGGCCAGCACTAAAATAAATCACATGAAGCACACAGCACAGTTCTTAGAAACCTCCCAACAGCAATGTTAGAGTCAGACATTTCTCTGTTCTCTTCTTACTGATAGCAGGCACTGTATGGTCTGATTTTCCCACCATCCGCTTCAGCAGCTCCCAGAGAGCCCACGCTGGTCGACCTGGTTCCCCCATCAGCTCAGCAAAAGCCAGAGGAGGCTGAAGGAGGAAAACAGTTGGTTGTGTTTTTTTTAAATCATAGAGATTATATATTTGTTTTTCCCTTGCTGTAAACACTGTGGAGCTCTACATAAATGGTTTTAAAATCCTCAAAATATCAAAACTATTGAAAAAAAAACATTATCCTGTAGTAAAGATGGAGTCACTATCACCATTTACTTTCTATTAAATCCAACAGGGTTTTCTTTACTGGAGTGAGGGAATAGTTTGGCTGTTTGTAATACACGGAACAATAGGTTTAAGAGTTGGGAACGTTCTAATTAAATTCATCAAATCAAACCTCATATAGACTTTAGATGAGTAAATAATCTGCACATCTTAAATTCACAAAGGAACCCAATAAAGCGCTGCTTTTTTGTATGTACTGTAATTTCCTAGGTTTATATTAAATGCAAATCTACAACTTTCAGTGGAAAGCAGAGAGGTAAAAAGCTGAGTTTTTGTTTCAGATATGGTAGAAACTAGCATGGCATGGCTTGTATGTAGATATCATAAATGTGCTACTTTATGTTGCTCTATCACATGAAATCCCAATAAAATACACTGAAGTTTGTGGCTGTAACGGGACACAATGTGAAAAACGACAAGGGGTTGGAATACTTGCAAGGCACCATATTTTTTGTTTTACTTTTGCAAACATTTTGCAAAAACAAATTTTGCAGTGATTTTTTCCATACAGTGAAGTTATAAATGAATCATAGCATGGACTAACTTATCAGATTAACCGATGGACTGTGAACTCCACAGAGGGGTGTGTTTGCTTGGGCCTTTAATAAATCTGTGTATGCATCCACATAGTGAGGACTCAACTCTGTATGGTTATATTAAATAACACAATTACAGTGAGAGGAGTGAGATTTAGTTGAAAAATGATTGCTGTAAGACAAACCTGGTAGCACGGTAAATAATGTGACATGCTCTGCAGTGGCATCAAAGTGTGACCATTTCATACCTGTGTTCAGTTGTGGTATGCAGTGTGCCGGCTGCTAAACAGATTAGCCAACATTTCTGGGCAGCAGACTACAACAGGTGCTGTGACTAAACCTCACAGCTTTATTATAGCCTAAAACATGGAGGGATGGATGGACGGAATAAAGTCTGAAAATAGGTTTTCCATACTTATCCAGACAGAGATAATATTTAACATAAATCCCAGACTCTCCCAGGCTGTGAATATACATATATATATATACATATATATATATGTATATGTACCTCACTTTAATTGTTATGTGTCACCAACATGTTAATCATTATCTAAAAACTCTGCTGCTCCTGAAAGTTTCTCTATTTATACATTAAAAAACAACTTTCTTTTCCTTTTCTGCATTCAAAATGTGGTCATGTGTTGTTTTGTTGTTTCTCTTTGATAACTACAAGTTCAATCTAAATCTGCAGATCTGGAGGATTAATCTGGCTCATAACATGCTAAAGACTGTCCTGTGACTGGATTAAAACCTTTTCACTGTTCAATAGCTTATCAGTGCAGCAAGTCCATTGCTGTTTTCTAATCTTACTGGTTCAAAACTTCACAAACCAGCTCAGGAAAATGAACACTTGTATTAAGCTGTGGAAGATGTGGTTTTGTCAACCAGGAACACAAGGACACGATCAAGGATCCTAAACACTAAAAGTCAGATAAAATAACGAAGAAATAAGGCAAAAGAAACAAAAGAAACACTTTCCGCTTTCTTTTTAAAACTATCCAAACACAGGCACTAAAGCAGGCCTATAGGTATTATTTTTGTTTACTGTAAAAACACCACTTATAATTCTTTAAATTCAGTTCTGAAGTGTTTATTGGAGCTTAGAAAGAAACTTCGAGGATCAGATTCTCTAAATCCAATTTTAAAAAATGAGCTGAAGGGTCTCTGAAGCGTCCAGTGATTTTAACAGTAAATGTTAAAGGGATTTCTGTGAGATCAGCACGAGCTGGGAGTGCTTGGTGGGTTTATTCTGCTCCATCAAACGGACATACCTTGCCCTCGTGGTCAGGTAGACCCATGTATGTGTCCCAGATCTGGAAGCTGTAGCGTAGCTCACGTAAACACACCTGCTGCACTTTGACACCGAGGTCAGCCTCCAGACGCTCCACCACCTGCAGAACATCACATTTGTAATCTGAGAGAAACTTCCCTCAAAGGAGGTTTTGTGGAGAGCGCTACATTTCTGTAGGTGTTATCTGGCAGATTCTCTGCGCACACCTTCTTCTGAATGTCCAGCAGCTCTTTGCTGACAGGGTATGTGTAGGCGGAGCCGCCGTCGTGAGGAATGGAGAAGAACCGCAGCTTCTTCAGGTTCACATCTGTGTTTAAGGACAGCCTGTTTGGACACATGGAAAATGATTAGACTGGTGATAAAAATTAAAGATTACACAACAGATTCAGGGTCTGGGAGTGTCCTCTCAGTCTATTCCTTTATTTCACCAAGAATACAGCGCGTGGCAAAAGTATTGACGCCTTTTGAGGTGTTTCACATTTTGTCGTGTTTTCACCAGAGGCAGAAATGTATTTTATTAGGATTTTCTGTAACAGTCCAACACAAACCGGTGCATAAATGTGATGTGAAACAAATCCCCATAAAATACATTAAAGTTGTTCTTTGTATCATGACAACATCTTGAAAAAAAGCTCAAAGGGTGTTAATACTTTTGCAAAGCACTGTATCTGTTCATGTTCCAACAACCCGTCAAACATTATGACTGCATGTACTCATTATGATAAAACATCTCCATGTTTCTCTCCTTATCTAAGTGCTGAAGGTCTTCCTAACGTATCTGATCAGTGGAAGAACACAAAAACATAAACAGAAATGTTTTTATGCAGCTGTTACCTGCTCTAATTATCCACATACGTTAATAATTTGAATATACACACAGTAATAAAATGTTAGAAAATATCCTGGTGTGAGGACATCCTCCCACCTTTTGCATGGAAACAAGCTGCCAACTGTCTATTCAGGGCCACAGTCCTGACTCACAATTGAATTTACCTGAATATAGTCCTTCCTACATGATGTTACAAATTTCTTACATGTGTGCGTTGGGTCCAGCCATGATCTTGAGCATGGGCAGCAGGTCTTCAGCGTAGCGACACATGGGACCACAGCTGAGGTACTCCTCCTGTCTGCCCGAGGTGGGAGGGTACTGGTTCTCACTGGACACCACACCTGAAACACAGCACCAACTCTGAGCTCCACTGGAAAAACAACGTTTCCTTGACTCTCTCCACTGAAACGTATCTGAATGTGAAGCTAATCAGCAGCCATTGCATTAAATGACAAGAAGGATAAATCAACAGATGAATAGTGAAATATGAAATACTCGCTGGCGGAAACGTGCTGGCATCCAGCACCCGTAATTTCCAATACATCTCTGAAAGACAAACTCAGGTGATAATTCCCAGCAGCTTCCACTCTTTACACACATTTTCTTATTTCAGAATCTAACCAAAGGTAGGATTCAGCAATAGCAAATACATCAGGCAGCTTCTTTTACCTGGAGTGGTTTTATGGCCGAATATACCATTGAAGAAACAAGGCATACGGATGCTGCCACCGATGTCTGAGCCCACGCCGATGACCGCTCCTGCTGCACCCAGAATGCTGCCCTCCCCTCCTGAGGACACAGGACAGAACATTTCTGTTTCTGCATCTGCAGCACATCCTAACATAATGAAATTATTCCTGGAAATGGAGGAAGTGACATCCTAACGACGATGAAAATCTTCTTCACTTAATAATGGAACAAGCTTGGCTTCTTTTAGGGACAGCTGCTGACCTGAGCTCCCTCCAGGTATCCTCTCTAGGTCATATGCGTTGCAAGTGATCCCGTACAGGTGGTTGTGAGACTCCAACCACATGCACAGCTCGCTGGTGTTGGTGATGCCCAGAGGTATGGCACCGGATCTCTTTAGCAGGGCCACAGGGGGAGCGTCGACAGAGGCCACGACTCCTCGCCTGGACATCAACCCTGTCGTTAAAGGCATGCCTGCAGGATGGAACAACACTTTTACAACAACTTCTTCCTGGGTCTCAGGTCAGTCAAAAGTAGCTGCATGTTGCAGGAATAAGGATGTGAATGCATTTTAGAAGGTGTAGTTACCCTGGAGGGAATAGGACTCTTTGACAGACAGTGGGACTCCCAGAAGAGGCAGTCTGTCCTCCAGCACCTCCTCTCCTCCCGTCTCCTCCTCTATCAGCTTATCAACCAGAGCTGCCTCCTGGAGGGCAGCTGCAAACCTGAAGAAAAACTAATTTTCTTCATTTGGTTCATTTTAGGGAGAAATTGTAAGATTAACCGTTTGTACGGTGTTTTGCAAAAACAGCCATCCAACGTTTTGACATTTTCTCATATTACAGCCACAAACTCCCATGTATTATTATTATTGAGATATTATGTGATGAACCAACACAGATTAGTGCACACTTGTGAAATAGAATGGAAATAATGCATTACCTAAACACTTATTTAAACACATAAAAACCCAGAAACATATGTATTCAGCTCCTTTTACTCTGATAATTGTAAATAAAGTCCCCTATTCAGTAAATAGGGTCCACCAACAGACAACTAAACTATGCTATGCACCCTGAAAACACCATCCTTATTATGAAATATGGTGGTGGCAGCATCATACTGTTGGGATGTTTTTCCTCCACAGGGACGGATCAGCTGGTCAGTGTTGATGGGAAGATGAATGGAGATAAATATAGGAAACCCCTGGAAGAAAACCTTTTAGAGACTGCAAAAGACTTGAGACTGGGATGGAGATTCACCTTCTAGCAGGACAAAGACCGTAAAAATACAGCCGGAGAAAACATGGAATAGATTACATCAACGCGTATTCTTGTGTTAGAATGGCCTAGTTAAAGTCCAGACATAAATTCAATTGAGAATCTGACTTGAAAAGACCTGAATGATTATTTTTTTTATCATAGAGGCTCTCCATCCAATCTGACTGAGCTTGAGCTGTTTTGCATTGAAGAATGGTAAAAGCATTCACACTGCTGGTCCAGTCCAGGGATCGGTACGAATCAGAAAATCCACACCTTCAGTTGGCCCGGTTTGCTTTCACAGATATGTTTTAGACTGGACCAAACAACATCACGCAGTTGCAACGACTTGTTTCGGGGGCAGTATTGCTCCAGTATTTCGCTGATCAAGAAGAAAAAAAAGCACAAAGAAGGACGTTTGTCTCCTCTGAGTTGTGCACCTGAACCTCTTCACCTCTTACTTTGTTTTTCCTCTTCTTCTTCTACTCAAATGTGCTGCTTTAATGTATGGTACACCGGGAACGTCACGCATTCACACTGCAAGCGAACCGCTAGGGTCCGGATAAACCGTTACATTTGTAACCGTTCTCGGTACTCTGGTGTGTCTCATGGTCTGGGATGGGTTCTCACCAATGTGATCCACTTCGGCACTGTTCGTCTTTAGATCTGCAAAGCTGGTAGAAACACACCCCCAAACACTTGCAGGTGTAATTTAAGTGGTATGTCGCTTGTTGACTGTAACGGTTTTCACGGTGCTCTGGACCAGCACTGTGAATGCGACTTTCTAGCGGCTGAATCCAGATGCACGCCACACTTTTCAGATTTTTATCTCTAAAACATGCAAAAACATGTCAATGTCCTCCCATTTTACAGCTTTGCACTACTTTCTGTTTCTGTCTACCGTATACATCCTCAATAAAATACATAAAAGTTTGTGGATGCCATGTGAGAAAGTTTGACACATTTAGAGGGGTACGGACACGTTGGCAAGCTCTGTACGTCAAATGCCCAGAAGGAAATTATTTATCAGAAAAAAGACACAACAGGCAGTCTGTCATAAGAAGCGAAGACACCAGCAAAGTATCTAATGTGCTTCTGTCTCACCTGTCTTTCACAACAGCATTCACGAAAGGGTTAACGTCCTGAATCCTGTCAATGTAAGCCTGCACCACCTCCACACTGGATACCTGCAGACACACATTTAGACCTTAAAAGAGTTTATGTGAAGACGAGCTAAGGACAAATAAAAAATAAAACATGAATGCAAGTCAATAACCTTCCACCACAAGAAAAAGTTACGAAATAAAAACAGTTTTTATGGTCTTTTCTGTAAAGACAGTGAAAACGGAAGGAAAGTATTCTGCATTGATACATACACATGCATCTATAAAACTGACTGCAGTGATGCATTAATCTGCTATTTGAAGCTCAGTGTTGTCATCTAAACTACGAGTATTTATGTTATAACGGTGTAAGAAACCCGCTGATATCTGGGTAACATTTTATCTGGGCTCTTGTGTGTCAAAATGACCTGCATGTGTAGTTTACAGACAACAGAAAGCAACACCTCAGTTAAAACAATCTAATGGTTCTCCTTTACATCCTGTCTCAACAGAAACCCTGAGCCAACACAAAGCAGAGGTGTGTTGTTCAACAGGTGTCATGTTGAGGCTCCTCAGTCAGTCCTGTCACTTTAATTATAAGAAGACGTTATTGCTCTATAAACGCTGAGCTCATTCCTGAGGTAATGAGGAAAGCTAACTATCAGCGAGGCTAAGTTAAACCCGGCTTTTGGACATTGCCATAGAAACAGCTGAAGGCAGAAAGTGGCGTCCGGGTCGGCCTGGCTGAGTTGGTTGCACACCTCTTTTCTCCGGATCTTCTTAGCGAGCTGCGTCGCTGACTGGAGCAGCAGCGGGTTAGTGACGGGCGGCAGCTTCTTCACGGAGTCAGCGGGTCTCCGAGTGGAGAAGAACTGAAAAATCATGAAGAAGAAGGCAGTGACAGCTCTGAAGAGCCATGTTTGAGCCTTTTCCAGGCGGTTTAGAGCCATGTTGCCCCTGCGGACTGGAGGACGGAAGGTCAACTGCTGCTCGGCCGCGGTGAGCCGCTCCTGATGCGGCGTACCTGCTGCTGCTGGTCAAGATGGCGCAGGTTAGAGAGGACGGAGGAAGCCACCGGATGTCTGGTGTTGGATTTCAGATCAAAATGGACAAACGAATCATTTTAGCCTCTTATTTTTGTTTTATTGTCGTAAAAAATATTCATGAATAAAATTTTATGAATATTATTATTATTAACATTATTGGTGGTAGTAGTAGTTGGGGTCAGTAATAAGTAATAATGAATATACATTTTAATTAGGAGTTTGCATGTTCTCCCCGTGCATGCGTGGGTTCTCACCGGGTACTCCGGCTTCCTCCCACAGTCCAAAGACATGCCTGTTAGGTTAATTGGAAGCTCTAAATTACCCTTAAGTGTATGAATGAGTGTGTGTGTGGTTGTTTGTGTGTTGCCCTGCGATGGACTGGCGACCTGTCCAGGTTGTACCCCGCCTCTCGCACATAGACATCTGGAGATAGGCGCCAGCTTCCCCGCGACCCACTAAGCGGTAGAAAATGACTGACTGACTGACCTTTTAATTAATAAGAAAATACTTTTACTATCATCGTTATTACGAATTACTGAATGAGTTTTTATTTTAAGAACAAACAAACCGGGTTAGGATTAAGGTTAAGTTTGGTTTCACTCTACGTGGGTGGAAGACGATCTTATCTTGAAAATCTTTGCCGGAAATAGTAAAGCATACAAGTACTTTAACTTACCTGGGGCTCAGTTTCAAACATCATCAAAGGTAAAAGTTTAACCGCGAAATAAAAAAATACATTAGCTTTGAATTATTGGACCTTTTAACATTCGAGTTGAATGTTGGGAAATTAGATTTCCTTTATTGAATATTTTTTTCGTCAGACAACATAGCAGCGGAAGTTAATTAAAATTGTGAGTGTTTTGACCAAGGCACAGTAATTGATCATTTTTTAAAAGTTATTTGTACAAATAAATTCATATAACCATATAAACAGGGGCTCTGCTGGGAAACAGCCAAATATGTCGTTTTAAAACAACTCAGTCATTGTTGCTCCTTGTAAAACCCAGTGTTTATTAGCCTACATATTTAAATCTACAATATGCCTAAATAGATCTTACATTAAAAATAGATACGATGACTTGGTAAAATGATTATCTTAATTAATGTGCAATGGTGCATTTTTGCAAACATCTAATAGGTCAATATCTTTTAAAAGTGGACTTCTATTTAGGAAATATGAGTAGTCAGCCTTGTTATAAATTGCTGTGTGTTCCATAAATACTCGGAAGTTAAAATTTCTAGTTCTTAGTCTGAATTATCATCTGGAATTCCCACTGGGAAAGTTGGAGGTAATGCAACCCTGAGCTCAACATAAGGCAATAAGGCTGCCAGGGGTAAAAAAAAAAAAAAAAAAACCCTGTGTGATATTTGCAAAAATAAACCGTTTATTCAGCATAGCCCATAGCAAAGCTGGTTATATTTGCATATAACTGTTTAGGCATCGGGAATACATGCACAGGTGTGCCTTCATTTAACTCAAATGTTGTGAACCAAGACTCTTACAAAGCCATGACATCATCATCTGGGTTTACACAAACTATTTGAAGGCATTGTAATCTTAATGTATGTTGAATTCAAGCTTTGAAGACAGTTATAAAAGCTCTCTCTCATTATTCCAGCTTTTTGCAAATTAAATTTAAGATTCAAATTTTTTAAATGAAAATTCATTTGGTATTCTTAACTGTCCTGAAAAAGGAAACATTTTCTCTGATTTGATGTCAGATTTTAAACAAAGCTTATTATATGACATATGTGGTTTCAACCATGTAAACGTTTTAACTGAAGTCGGTGGTGGACGTTTGTTAGGACAAAGACGGGCAAATAAGGGCGTAGCTTTAAAACACAGCACTATCCTGATGGAAAAGTATGATATGGTAAAAATGAAATAAATAGGGTTAATTTCACCACCATATCATTGTTTTTGACGCCGCCTTGTCTTCTCTTAACGTTTGTAAAGAAAATGCACCTCATTTCTTAACCAGGGTTTGAGTCACTTAGCAAGAAAGTTTAGTTAAAGCATGTCAGTCCATATTTTGAAGCAGAGTTTTTGACTTCATCTAAATTTGTTGTTTCATGTCAAAAGGTATTTTTTGATTTCGGTGGAGAAACTCCTATTGCACCTTTCTAACCTGATGTAACACTAAGTTAAAGCAAACAGGACTGCTGGAACAGAGTTATTGAAAATAAGCACAGTGAGATGGGGATTCGCTCTTAAGAAGTGAAATGTTGTGAGTGACATTTACTTGTACCAATGTCCAGGTAAAGTAACTTTTCCGGTTTTCCCACCCAAATATCCTCATGTACGACTCCTGACTCCCATGATGTCACAGGGAAGCAGCTTCATTGCGGGGCAACGCTCTAGTGCAGTAACGGTCTGTGACCGCTAGAGGGAAGCACTGCTAAAGAAACCGCACTCTGGGATCTGAAAGGAGAAGTACTGAAAGAAAGATGAACCCTGCAATGCAGATGAGTTTTACAGGAGAATCCTTACTGTGTTTTGTGTCTGAAAAATCTGCTGATTTCTCTGGTTTTACCTCAGCATGGTTTTCTTTTGTTATGTGAGTCATTTTTACCAAAATAAAAGCCTTGACTGGTGCAAATCATTGGAGGGTCACGCATTAACTCTGCTCCGCAGTACAATTGTGTCTAATGTGATAAGTAGATGATCATTTTTCTGTTATTATTTCTCAAGAAAACGGCATCAGTGTTGGATTTTATTTTCAACAAATTTGAGATAAAAATAATGAATCTTAAATAAAATGAATGTATGACATTAAGATTAAATAGAATTAGGCTGTTTTTAAGTGTTAGCATTATTAGGAAAAAAGGAAGAAAGGGATGTGTGCAGTTTTCAAAAATATTAAAGAACATCATCTTTATTGATTGGCCACATAAATAAAAGAAGCCTCAAATCAGTGCAGCTGAGATTTTTATTTATACTCATTTCTCTGAATGGGCTTCATCCCAATGATAGTTTGGAAATGATACAAATGGTACAAATGTATTCACACCCACATCATCAACAGTTTACCACAAGAAATCTAGAGACACAGCATCATCACAGCACCATCCATATGGTGAAACATGGTGGCAGCAGCATCATGCTGTGGGGATGCTTTTCTTCATCAAGGACAGAGAGCTGATCAGAGCTGACTGGAAGATGGACAAAGCTACAAGCTTCAAAACTGTATGAAAACTGTTAGAGGCTGTAAAAGGCTGGGGCAAAGAGTTAGCTTCCTACAAGACAACAACCCCATACATGCAGCCAGAACCACAGTTGATAATTTACATCAAACCATATTTATCGGGTATTTTTGGCAAGATTTGAAAATTCGTGTTCACAGATACTCTCTTTCCAATATGACTGATCTTGAGCTAGTTTGCAAAGGAGAATGGGCAAACTTCAGTCTATAGATGTGAAAAGCTGATGGACATACCCCAAAAAACTGGATGACGTAGGAAAAAAGACAAACAAAAAAACGAATTGAACCACATGTTTCCCATTTTGATTTGTGAAACTTTTTGAAAACCATTCATCATTTTTCTTCCACTTCACCATTATGGATTATTTGACTTTGGCATTAAATCCTCCAAAAGAACATCGTAGTTGCTGGTTGTAACATGATAATATGGGAAAAGTTCAGGTGGTAATAATACTTTTTCAGGGCACAGTAAATAGACACACTTAAACTCTGCAACCTTTCACACACAGAGCTACAACGTTTCTAAGTCGTGACTGTCAGACTGTACTTGGGCAAATAAACTACACGTTCTGTGGAAACAAATCAAGCTTTCCTCTAAAAATCAAAAGATGAGGGCTCTATGACTGGGAACGCCCCAGTCTTTAAAAAGCACAACACAAACATTTCCCAATCCCACCCAGGTGAAAAAAAAAAAACAGACTGCCTAATCACCTGTAAGGTGAAACCTGATACTCGCACATCTGCTAAGCATGTTGAGACAAGAGAGAAAAATAGGGGAAGCGCTCAATCGACATGGTTTATGTCCTGAAGTTGCTGCAGAAACACTGCTGTATCTCTGCTCCTGGTTAGTTTCAGACTGCAGTGTGTTTGCAGGGAGTGTTGCATGCACTCTTTCAGGTTGCATAGAAGGCTTTTATAAATGCATGCCCTCAGGGTAGAATGATATAGGATCAGTGAACAGCAGCAGAATGGCTGCAGCCCCTTCTGTAATGATTCTGATCTTGTTGTCTGTCTGTGAATGGACATTGTATACCGGCTGTACCTCCCTGTTGGGATATCCACAGCTGAGACAGCAGTGTTCAAAATGTTTGTGTCATAACATGGTTGATAATCTTACAACCCTTACATCCGCATGGATTGCATGCAGCAATAACCAAACATTTAATTTTCTTAATGAGCTCAACCACCCCTCTGCTTCCACTCTTCTCTGAGTGGTCCGTAATTTGGTTTTACTGTTTGGAGCTTAAATTTCCATTTCATCCACTTTACAGCACCTCGAGCATCCCCCCGGAGACCAAAGCAGACTAACATGTGGGTCTCCAGGGTTCGGGGTGGGGAGGAGTCATTCACTTTCCTCAAATTCTTCCTGTTGGAGTGTCTTCAAATTCATCCTAAGAGGTAGATTTATTGCTTTACGATGCCTTTAGGTTTAAAGGTTATTCAAACTGCCTTTGAACCAACGATCAATTAAATTATCAGCTGCACCGTTTAATCAGAATTGAAGAAATGTTATATTTGGTACTAAAAAAACTACAACTTCAGCAAGAATGTTTAGCAGACTATAGGTATGGTTAAGGGTGCAGTTGTGCTTATAAGCAGAATTTCCGATATTTTAATACAAATGATAAAAAAACATGCTTCCATTCGGGTGACCATCAGATGAAGATCATGGAGAGAATGTCAAGAGAGTAAAGCAGCAATCAAAGCATGTGAATAAACTAAAAAATAAAAACATTTAGTCATTTCACACATTTGTGTTCATATTTAATTCCATCTATCTACAATGTAAATAGTCATGAAAATAAATAGACCCCTGAAACCTTTGATCAGTAGTGTATATGTCATGAATAGAGAATGCACATATAGCTGTTTATTTTAAAATCTTCCAAAAGATGAAGAAAATCTGCAATACAATGTATTATATTTAAGTTTTCCAAAAGGCCAAGAGACATCCATATTTTCTGTTTATCGGCCAAAATAAATTAGTAAAAGAAGAGATAAATGCAGGTTTAAGTATTTTATCCAATTAAATAAATCAGTGTATTGTCAAGTATTTGGGCTGTATTTTCTTTCTCTTAAAGACTAAAACTGTGTATTCCTTCAGTCTATCAGATGTCCTCATGGGTTTCTGGCCCTGCCAAACTTTCTATTTTTCAGAGGGTATGGATGATGATACAAAAACCTTTCTTTCAATTTTTGTTAGTATCAAATTATGTTAGATCTCTTTAAATCCTAATGACAACTCCCTTAAAGACCCCGATCAAAGGTTTACAAAATCTAGTTACCCTTAATACCTCTTAACACACATCCCCAAACCATCGGCGATCCACCTCCGTGTTTCACAGTAGGAATGGTGTACTTTCTATCCTAAGACTTAGTGACTCCGCTCCGAATATAGCTTTTATGGTTGAGGCCATGGCTTAATCTGGTTTTAAGGATTGTCACTGTGCTGTTTGTTGTATTGTAAGTGGCTGTTTTGTGGCATTGGCATGATAACAGCTTTCTTTCGGCGACTCATCCCTGCACCACATTTTTCCTTGAAGTGTCTCCTTGTAAGTGTTGAAACAGCCAAGCCACTATTTTCCAGAAAGTCCTGTATGTCAGCTGTGGTTAGTTGTGGTTCAACATAAAGATCACTCTCCACTTCTTAAATAGTTTAAACACTGCTGATAGGTAATTCCAATTATTTGGATGTGTATTTTTATATAATTTTCCAGTTTAATAAACACCTACCTTCTCCCACAGATCTTTGATAATTATTTTGCTTTCCCCATCTCTCTGAATCCCGCACCATCAGTCAGTAATGGATGGAGCATGCAGGGGTATCTCAGGAGCCTAGAAACTCCAAGACTTTTTAAAAACATACATTAATTAAAAGCAAACAGATCACAGATAATGATGGTCCCCTTTAACACTATTTAAAATCATGTGTATCAACTTGTGGGTATGTAAGTATCTGGCCAAAAGGTATTCTAGGTCATGTAAACCTTTGATCCAGGTCATTTTGATGTGTGCAGGCACATAATAACAGCTGGTGTGCTGCAAGACACCAATTATAATGACCCCGGGCACCCCACCTCGCTGCCAGTGAGGTCGGGTGCGATCAATAGGACCCCAAGATGAGCTTTGATGAGAGACTGCCATGTGGACCATCAGAGGAGGACCTGGCTACTGAGGTGAAAATGTGAAATTTCAGAAGGAGGACAGATTTGTGTTATATGTTTTATTTACACTGGGAGACTATGACCTAATGATAAACCTCTCAGAATATCTTAATTTCATCAGAAGCAAGCATTGTCTTTTGACGTATTGTAAAAACCTGAAAGAAGTGGGATTAATTTATCTGTAGAAGTGTTAATGTTGAGCGGAGTGAAACCAGCACATAGTCTGTGTTAATGTATTCCTCCTGTGGAGGTTGATCTTTCCCATGAGGACAATCTGAATGGCTCAGGTGAAAGCAGCAGGACTGCACCTATTGATCCTCTTCCTATAGAAGGCGTTAAAATGTTTCAGCAGGGGATCCACAAGGCAGGAATCAGCCTCATTTATGAAATTGTTGCATTTCATAAAATTGTGTCTGAACAAAAATGTATCCCATATTATTGTAGGTATTTTTCTGCTGAATGTACTCTGGATTTAAACAAATATTTAGCAGTTGATTGGTCGCTGATTCCCAAATCCATAAACCATGACTTAAACAAATTATGTATTGATTAGATCTTTGTTTTATTGACAGGACTCCCAGTTCATTTATCAGGATGAAGAAAGGCCCTTATTGATGAGAAAAGAAGGCTTAACTGACCTTTGAGAGATAATGTTAGTGATGGAAAATGTACCCTCAGACCTGGACTCTAGTAGCAGAGAAGATTAGTGAGACAGAGCTCTGTTTAAAACGTTGCCACACCTGTAGATTTAATTGTTAGACCTTTTAACCAGTGATGTGAAATATCACAAAGCCAAATATCAACAAAGACCAAAGGAAACAATACCTTGCAAACATATTATTAAACCTTCAGCCTTTTCATATTTTGAGACATTACAATCACAGATAGACCAACCCAGAGTTGTGCATAATTATGAAGTGGAAGGAAATATGAAAAGATCAGTCGGTATATGAGTCAACTTTTGGTTGGACCATATTTTTCAGATTCAAGTCATTTGGGACGTTTTGCACAATAAGAGCCTAACATTGTTGCCCATTCTTTGCAAAGTAGCTCACATTTGGAGGAAGAGCATCCATTGACAACAAGTCTTGCCACAGATTCTCAACGGGATTTACATCTAGACTTTGACTGGGCAATTCTAATGCATTGTATTAGTTTTCTGGCAGGATTTACCCTCTATATAGCTCAATTCATCTTGATGGATCTGGAGGGTGAACCTCCATCCCAATTTCAAGTCTTTTGATGCCTCCAACAGGTTTTCTTCCAGGACTGCCCATTGTTTAACTTCACGTATCTTCCCATAAACTCTGACCAACTTCCTCTGTCCCTGCCGCACAAAAGCATTCCCTCGGCATGATGCTGCCACTTCCGTGTTTCACTATAGGGATTGTGAATTCAGAGTGATATGTCGTGTTAGTTGTTTCACCCCATATAGTGTCAAAGGTTTGTAGGTCCATGTAGGTCAAAAGGTTTAATGTTTAATGTTGATCTTATCTGACCAGAGAACTTTGTCAGTCCCAATAAAATCTATTGAAGTAGTACCAAAAAAGACCAAGGTCTAGGCATACTTTTGTAAAGTAAGACAAAAACAAAACAGGCAGCTGGGGTCTGAATAATCCACTATCAACCACATCTCCACTGTCATGCATGACTTCTTGCTCACCCTGGAGACCCTGCGTGACCTCACAACACACACGACAGTCAGCGCGATGAATAAGTGATCATCAGCTTTAAATAATAAATAGTGATGATTATTATCAGTCACCTCTGGGTTTTATTCCTCTAGCTTTTGGACAGAGCCAGTAAACATGATCACGCAGCGACCGACATGAACCTTGTCCTGAGAGTCACACTCCTCCAGCTGAATGTGCTTAACACTTGGAGTATTTATCTGGGAGGTGTTAGGCGGTGCCTCGCTGTTTAACATGACTTTTTTATGGCTCAGAGGCATCCATCACCTCCAGGTGGACTGAATTATATTCACAGGGAGCTGTGAACATAAATATTCATGTCTAAATGTGAATCCTCTTCTCATTTCAACTTAGTCTTCTTTCACTAGGCAGGTATTTGTTGCCATTTGTTGTCAGTGTGTGTGTCTCATTCCTGTCCTCTCTAACCCCAGCTGGCTTTGGCAGATAGCCTCTAACCCTGGTTCTGGTTCTGCTGGAGGTTTTCCCCTGTTAAATGGAATTTTTAGTCTCCACTGTCCCCCTGTTCCTTCTTAGGATGATAGATTGCATCAGAGTGAAGATTTGAAGAGGTGTACTGGTTTTCTGGACTACTTTTTTGGTGCATTATTATCAATTGACTGTAACTGTACTGTACTATGATTGAAATGTGTTGGGAGGATTTGGAATTTAATTGTAACCTGTATAACTGGATATGAATTAGACTTGCGCTATAAAGTAACTTGAGATAACATTTGCTTTAATTTGATGCAACATAAATAAACTCAATTAGTAGTCAACCTGAATCTGATGATTTGCACTAATTAGGTCAAGCAGGACTTCATGTTAATAGATTGAATGTTGATAAGACATGTGACTGAAACAAAAGAAGATTAAATGTGATTAGATTTGAACTGGACCTGTCTGTTTCAATGCAAAGTACTTTGGGGGGACTTTTGGTGCTATACAGATGAATGGGGCTGAAATGAATTTCCACAACAGTACTTGTTGCCAATCTTTCCTTTTGTCCACAGCACACACAATCATTTATTCTTTTTTCCTAGTGAAACCCGCATTTTCTTTTAATCTTTTATGGTTCAAAGTTCCTCGGGTAGTGTTAGTAGATTGCAACACCTTTTTATGAAATATGTTTTTGAAGTGTGTTGTTGCAACAGGTTTTTCAACACTGGGCTTAGATAGTTATCTATATTCAGGTTTCACAATAAATACAAGAAAACAAAAGGCTCAGTTAGGTATGGAAATATCCAATTAAAACAAAGCCAGATTCACAAAAGCGAAACGTCTGACTTTTAGGTTGCTGTTGAAAGGTCACGAGCAATCAATATCTTTCATGCCGTAAACAAAGCGGGGAGAATTAATATCAGACACGTCAATGTTTTTCTCAGTAGATTTTTAATGTATATTTTGGCTTGAAATTCACAGCAGATGATAGATAAATGTGCTAAAGTGGAATAACGTAGATAATAAGACACATGAATAGAAGAAGCAATAAAAAGGCATAGGAAGGCCTGAAAATCCTTAAATCCTTGGGTAAAGCATCCCTACACACTATCAATCCTTATTAACATCAATTGGTTTAGACCTTCACAGCCTTACTTTTGCAAAACATCCTGATGGCATTGGCTACAGATGTATTTCTAAACTTCTGAGTGGTGCAGCGAGCACCATCAGAGACCATTATCCGGAAGCAGAAAGAGGACGATTTCATTGTAAACCAACCACCACCAGGAACTCCTTGCAAGATTTGTGATAGCCAAATAAACATATTCAGAAGAGTTGTTCAGGAGCCAAGCAGCACTTGCAAAAAGCTTAGGAAAGATCGGAATTAGAAGAAAACGCTTTTCCACGAACACGATAATGTACTTAAACGCCACAACCTCTTTAAACTCACTGCACAAGACTCCACTGCTGAAGAAAAAGCATGTTGAAGATGGTTTATAGTTTGGTGCAGAAGATTTGAACAAGCCAATAAAATACCGGAAGAACATAGTCTGGTCAGATAAGATGAGAATTGAACTCTTCAAATGTCACATACCATCTCAGAAACAGAAGACCCAGAGTTTAGTTTGGAAGCCAATATCATCACGTGGGCCTGTTTTTCATATGATACCGGCAGACGTCTTATAATTAAAGGAAGTATGGGTAGCTAAATGTAATGACATTCTTTATAAGAATTTGATGGTAAAATCAGCGTGGATTTTTCAGTAAGACCATGATCCCAAACCAGGGACGTGCACAGATAGACACTAGGTGGTGCTAGAGCACCTGCCCTTTTATCCTTTGGAGAAAAAAGTGCCCTCCTGAAATCTTTTTTTTACAGTGTATAGTGTGGGGCCCAAGGTAAAATTTCTTAATTTAAAGGCCTATAATACCAGTGCCCCACGTTTTTGAAATTGTGAGCGACAACTACCACCCCGCCTCACCCATGGACATACATGCCCCGCCTCGTGTGTCTCTCAACGGAGACGGGCTGCATGCAGAACGGAGAGTTGGACCTGTGCTGGTCCAGCTTACCTCTTCTCCCCTCCCCTCCGCCGTCAGATAGAGCCCTGCCCTGCCGACAGGCCGGCTAACCATCCAGGAAACAAACAAAACGAATATACTTGCTTCCTAAACTTCAGATGAAAAAATAAAACTTCTCCTGCCTCCATTTTATCTAAACAGAACAGGCCAATGAATGGCATACCTTTACCTGCTATGTCTTCTATGGCCGCCACCAGGCGCCAGGAGAATGTCTACGATTTAACTCTTAGATTAAATTAGAAGAAATAAATAAATTCTAATCTATCTCATAGATGTCGGTATTACATTTACTATTATGGTCCAGGATGACTTCTGTTTGACTCATGTTTTTTTTAATTCCAAATACGGCCAAATGAGCTGGTTACCATTACAATGCATACGCTACTAAACACCTTTAATAAAGTTCAGTAAATGTGGGGCATGTAGGCTAAGTTATTTTCTACTTCTGTGTGTGTAAAAATGATGATGTGATCAGAATATTTTATTTTCTAAATAGCAGACATCTTATCAGTTCTCAGGACTTGTAATCTCATTCATTTTAATTCTCTAAGAATAATTTCTGTCATATATCACACTGGCTACATGCAGAAGTATAGATGATTCTTCTTATGATCATATTCTCTGATGTTGGTTTCATTTTGACTATAAAGATTTTATAACTCATTTTCTGGGTATAGTTGATTTACGCTGTAGAATGGTCACTGGTTACTCACATTTCTGAAGATAACTCATTTAGTGGGACCTACCTGGTAAATTTGGCAGAGTAACCTGCTTTGCTACGACATAAGGTTATTTGGTGCAGAAGATATTTTGTGATAAAAGTACAGGATGATATAGTCAAGACAAACACGCTGTGCTCAGTGTGTAAGAAGAAGGAAATTTGACTCAGGAGGTTCAGGTTAAAGGCTGGTTGTGAGTCAGTAATCTAACTTTTAATCAATCTAATTTGTTGCCTTAGTAATTTTAAGAATTTTGTAAAATGCATTCTTGTTTTGAGTTTTTTTTCCTGCGTGGTCATTTCCTTAGATCCCACAGGACGCAGCTTGTTTTGTGAGTGCTTAGTAATACATATAAATTATGTTCATGTTGTGCCTGTAATAAATCTCACACTACAAAGGCAGCCGACAGCTCCATGTGCCGCTTGAGCACCTGCTCCCCAAAATTTCTGTGCACGCCACTGTCCCAAACCCATATCCAATGAAAACCGCAATAAGTTTCAGAGGAAGAGACACAGCGGTTTACAACTACGGACATTATTCAACTTCTCCTGTGATCTAGGTGCTCTCTGGGCTTGGGAAACATATTCCTAGTACAAATTAGTAAAAAGAAAGTATTTTCTGAAAGTTTATTTGAGAAAGCCCTGTAGCAGATGCAGTATTAACTACTTCAGTCTGCACCACAGGTGCATTTTTGTAAATTGTCACGTGTGGACACGCCCCGCCCCGCCGCCTCCATTAAAGCGCAGCAAAGGTCGTCGCTCTGCTTCCACCGAGCAGTCAAATCCACATCGAGGCCGAAGCAGACAGAGAGCGGGGCGGCGGCTCAGACGTAAAACGAAACCAGCGGACCCTGCGTGTATGCAGGCGGCGCTCCGACACGATAAATTAGTAATACAAAGCTCCTGGAGACCGGACTCCGCAGCCGATCTGGGACTCCACGGACGGACGCAGAGGGTATGTTCCCAGAGAAGGCCAGCCAGGTAAGTCGGATCTTCCTCTGTGGGCAGCTACGCGTGTCTCCGCTCCGTGTCTGTGCTTCGTGCGTCAGCGTGTTTTTCTGCTCAGTTTACAGCCTCTGAATGGCGTGCGTGACAGAGTCCTCGAAGTCCGCTGAGTCTGCCATCCATAATTTACAAGATGCAGTCATGCTTAGGGGAGATCAGTTTTTGTTTGGAGGGGGTCCGGTGCAGACACGTAGAAATCCCCACGCAAAGTGATCGAGTTTTAAAACCATTTGTCAAATTGAGTGGAACAAGTTAAAGTACGAGCAATGATAAGTAGAAGCGATTGGTGCTCTATACGCCTGTTTTTCTTTAATTTTTTCAGTTGCGCATCTTGGCATGCAAACATTTTATTCTGTAATGATTTTTAGGCTCAGCCGTCATTAAGATGTATATCATCACCCTGCAGGGATCAGTAGGAGTTTTAGTGACAGCCTTCTCGCATCACTACATGATTTAGTGAATTAACGCCTCTTGTGTATGTGTGTATCCGCCCCCCTCTTCAGCTCGAATAGGCTGCAGCGCCAGCGAGGCGGCTCGGTGCACGCTGGAAATTCAATTGGTGGAACCAGGGAGGGTGCCCCGGACTTTTCCACTGCAGGAAACCGACAGAGCAGCAGCAGTATCTGCAGCAGCGGAGGGCTTGCCCTGCTGCACGGCATGAGGAACTGACTCTGCAGGATGCACCGCTGCAGCTGTGTCGCTCGCTGAAGGCGGACAGACTCCAGCTTGTCCCGGAACTGTGCAGGAATTCGATCCAACTGGTCGCTGACCACATCGGCAAACGTTTCCACGGCTTATTCCTCCTCCGGGGAGCCCCACGGTGGCCCTCGGCAGGCTTGCTGTGGAAATGTAAACACAGGTCGGGCTGGATTTTAAACTACGCACACGTCCCACCTCCTCCTCCTCCTTCTCCTTCTCCGTCCGAGATGGAGACAGAGAGGGTCGACTCGAAGCAGGAGGGAGAGGCAGAGCCGCCCCTGCACAGCATCCACGGAACCAACCGGATCCGACCGTCCTCCTACCGGGCCTTGCGCAGCGCCGTTTCCACCTTGGCTCGCCTGGACGACTTCAGCTGCGAGAAGATCGGGGCGGGCTTTTTCTCCGAGGTGTTCAAGGTGAGTGAGAGCACACCTTATCTGAGAATCTGGAAGGTTTTACCTCAGATTCTCATTAAATTAGACTTTCTAGACCAAGATGCTTCCGCTCAAAGAGTTTTTTTTTGCGTGTTGGTTAAATTTCTGGAGGAGCACTCAGAGGAAACCTTTCGAATGCTATTAACGTTATTTATGTTTGTTACAAATCTTTGACAGCATTTTAAAAGAAATTTTGGTTGTAATTTATGTCCCTCAATTTATATTTAAACCTATAATTTGTGACCCAAAATTCCCACAAAAATACAGTGCTGCGCACTGCTGCACAGCTGGCCGAAAATAGGTTACTACAGTTTTTCTGGTTTGAAAGAAAGAAAAAAAGCATTTGTATTTTTCTAAACTGTAATATAGTATTATTTCTCATGGGTATTGTTCTACATCCATAAGTTGGCCAGATTTTTAAAACTGAGCAATGGAAAGTCTCAGAACACAGACATAGTGCAGTACCTACACTGTACTGAGTTTGCGGCCCAGATAAAGTTCCCTGTTAATGTCAGCTGTAGGCAGTGGCAGTTTTACATATGGGCAACATGGGCAGGTGCCCAGGAAACCAATAGAAGGGGCATTAGCACCAGATTTAACAAAACACTTTTTATTGCTTATTGTGTGGGTGAAATGGTTTGGGGGTTCAGCAGGAGGTGCCTGCCTATGGAAGCATTTGTGCAAGATAAACGATTTCCCTGTGCTACCTCTTAAAAAAAAAAAAAACATCTAATTTCTCCTGGTCCTATGGCCAATCATTGAACAGCAGACTGTTCACGTCACATGTAGTCCCTACTGGTCATATCTGCTCAGGAGCAGGGAAGAATAACCTGAGTACCGGTACGGGAAAAATCTGTAATGGAGTAGGACTGGTCCAAATCGAGGCAGTGGAAAAGCGTTATTAGAGAGCATATATAGGTCAACTGAAGCCAACTGATTTTGTCATGTAGATTATTACTGTATCTTCAGGTCAATTTACTCCCAGGTGGCTCAACTTACCCCAGCTAAGGGGTAAGTCTGGGGTAAAGACCACTTTTCTTTTAAGAAGTCGTGTTTTTTTTCCCCCCTTATGTCATGGATGCATTCTTAGCATTTCCACAGATGGAAAACATCTTGAAATAATTGTAGACATTTTTGTTTTACGTGTGGATCAGTTTACCTTGCCTAGAGGACAGCATAAGTCAAAAATGGGTCAACTTACCCCACTCTCCCCTAAAGTTGAGCTGAACAGATACTAATGGAAAAGAGCCGAGAGAGTGCATACATTTCTATCCTGAGACTGTTTGTACAGTACAGACCAAAAGTTTGGACACACCTTCTCATTCAAAGAGTTTTCTTTATTTTCATGACTATGAATATTGTAGCTTCACACTGAAGGCATCAAAACTATGAGTTAACACATGTGGAATTATATACTGAACAAAAAAGTGTGAAACAACTGAAAATATTTCTTATATTCTAGGTTCTTCAAAGTAGCCAACTTTTGCTTTGATTACTGCTCCACACACTCTTGGCATTCTGTTGATGAGCTTCAAGAGGTAGTCACCTGAAATGGTTTTCACTTTACAGGTGTGCCCTGTCAGGTTTAATAAGTTGGATTTCAAGCCTTATAAATGGGGTTGGGACCATCAGTTGTGTTGTGCAGGAGGTGGATACAGTACACAGCTGATAGTCCTACTGAATAGACTGTTAGAATTTGTATTATGGCAAGAAAAAAGCAGCTAAGTAAAGAATAACGAGTGGCCATCACTACTTTAAGAAATGAAGGTCAGTCAGTCCGAACAATTGGGAAAACTTTGAAAGTGTCCCCAAGTGCAGTCGCAAAACAAGCAGAAGAGACTTGTTTGGACTAAAGAACACAAGGAATGGACATTAGACCAGTGGAAATCTGTGCTTTGGTCTGATGAGTCCAAGTTTGAGATCTTTGGTTCCAACCACCGTGTCTTTGTGCGGTGCAAAAGAGGTGAACGGATGGACTCTACATGCCTGGTTCCCACCGTGAAGCATGGAGGAGGAGGTGTGGGGGTGCTTTGCTGGTGACACTGTTGGGGATTTATTCCAAATTGAAGGCATACTGAACCAGCATGGCTACCACAGCATCTTGCAGCGGCATGCTATTCCATCTGGTTTGTGTTTAGTTGGACCATCATTTATTTTTCAACAGGACAATGACCCCAAACACACCTCCAGGCTGTGTAAGGGCTATTTGACCAAGAAGGAGAGTGATGGGGTGCTGCGCCAGATGACCTGGTCTCCACAGTCACCGGACCTGAACCCAATCGAGATGGTTTGGGGTGAGCTGGACCACAGAGTGAAGGCAAAAGGGCCAACAAGTGCTAAGCGTCTCTGGGAACTCCTTCAAGACTGTTGGAAAACCATTTCAGGTGACTACCTCTTGAAGCTCATCAACAGAATGCCAAGAGTGTGTGGAGCAGTAATCAAAGCAAAAGGTGGCTACTTTGAAGAACCTAGAATATAAGACATACTTTCAGTTGTTTCACACTTTTTTGTTCAGTATATAATTCCATATGTGTTAATTCATAGTTTTGATGCCTTCAGTGTGAAGCTACAATATTCATAGTCATGAAAATAAAGAAAACTCTTTGAATGAGAAGGTGTGTCCAAACTTTTGGTCTGTACTGTATGTACAGAACTGGTGGGTATGGACCAGGCATAAGCCCCTAACATGAGCACTGATGTTGCTGCCTATATCTGGCCACATGAATAGTGGTGTAAACGCTAAAAGTCACAAAAATGGTTAGGTGCACAATGGGCTAAAACAGAACGCACCCCCTTCTTGCAGTGTGTGCACATTTGCTTCTGTCATGTAATTCTTCTGGTTAGCTAGGTGAAAGACGGATAATCCAATTATTTGCTCCCTTACAAGAGACACAAATTTGAAAACATTTCTGGTTATGAAAACACACCTGGCAAGCTATGAGCAGCAAAATGCCAAGAACCCAACTGCAAATCGGGTACCCGCCCACCTAATATAAACTTGTTATACTTGCCTCAGTCTATGTAGAATCAAACTACAAAACTGTTATTTTAGCTGCAGAGGGAACAAGCGCTTCATATCTGTCTTTAAATAAAAGCAATTAGTACATTTTAGTTTGAAATATTTGTGTGAATAAAGTTAAAATCACACTATTTTTACCCCAAATTATCATTACCATGAAAACCTCATACAGCCCATTGCCTATTTAAAACCATGCATGTGTTTGACTGTTTGACCAGACTGACTGAGGTATTGGGCTTCTGTCATTTTTATTGACCAATGTGAGGTTTCACACTGTGTGAAACAAGTGTTATCTAACAACCGTGGCATACAATACCAAAGATGCGTAACAGGGAGAGTTCAGGTGGTTGATAATCGTGGTTTTTGTGTTTTCCACAGTGTTTTTTTTTTGTTTTTTTTGGGTGTGCAAGGTGATACAGTCAGGACAGGTATATCAGGTGCATGTGTCTGTAACCCTATGCTTCTCTTTCTGTGTGGGCAAGGAGCCACCTTCCTCCATTTGACATGCTTCTGCTCACTTGCATAGAGACTAATTGCAGGGAATGTGTCGTTAATAATGGCTTTAGAGATGGCGCGTTACAAAGAGCGGCTGACCGAGGAGCAAAGTAGGTCACCTGAGAAGCAATTAAGAAAATAAAGCCTTTTGAAATGTCTCCAAGTTTCTAATTCCTCTAATGTCTACATGGCTGGAAGGGGTAGAAAATGACCTTTCTGACAATGCCCGTCGCATTGAGAGAGTGCAATAAGTCAATAAGAAAGTCAAAGCATTTGATGTGAGCATGTCTGACTCATTGTTTTCCCCGTTGACTCAATGTAAAACATTTTACTTACCTAAATTTGGAGTCTTTTATGATTCATAACTTTGTGTTTTGCCTTGTTTTAAACAGAAAATTGGCAGAAATTATATACAATAAATAAATCTCATGTTTTAATAAGAGCTGCACAATACATCTAATCCCAATCATCACTGCAATAGAAGCATATCATAATCGACTGCTTGGAGCAATGCATTAATGCTCTATATGCTAATAAAATATTTGAACAGTTGGATGGGCTCCCACTGCCATTGATGGCCATAGTTGATATACATTTTAGTTTCTCAAATGCAAAAGCTTTTTAAAAAAATGGTGGGTGTTTGGATGGGCGCCGGGGGTTAAGCGTGCGACCCAAGAGGCCTTAGTCCTCGTTGTGGACTGTTGCGGAATCAAATCCTGGCCCATTGATGCTTTCTGCAATCCCTTACCCAGCTCTTTCCACACCATTTCCTGTCTGATTACTGGTCAAAATACTTTGACAAATAAAAAAAGGCCACTAGAGCCTAAAAATAATAAGGAAAAAATGGTGAGTTCAACTTAATGGGAATAGAATAGTGAGAAATATGTAGATGAACAGATTTCATCGCAATGTTAAAGAATATACTTTTATTGTGATTTTTCTAATATTGGGAAACCCTAAATGCAGTCATTCTGTAGTTTGTAAATGAATTGATTTTTTTCAATAGGTTCCTATAATTTAGGTCTGGGTGATTATGGAAAAAAATCCTCTCACGATAATATTTTTCACATCAGTCGATATTGATATATATCACAATATAAAACAAATCACTATTTTTGTCAATCCTTATTGTACCCTGGTACAGTTGTTGGACCACTTGTTTGCTGAGTATTGGATTATCTGCACGTTGTTGGACGTCACTGTGCCCCTCCAATGGCATCGGCCATTTTGTACCCAGGACAGCCTGCTCCTACATATCCCATCGAGCATTGCGACTGATATGACTGGGCGTCCCAAGTCTGACGTCACAGGGTGCTATATAGGAGGCGCTCATGTTTGAAAACTCGCCTTCTGCTAGAAAACCGGTCTAGTCACTGAAGCGCGTCACTTTAAGAGAAGAACTCTGTGAAGAGTTCATTCATTCTCTCTCGTTGGACAACGAACCATTCATAACTGAAGTTTTTGGACTAAGAAGGCCAGAGATTTCACTTTGCCGATCGAAGACGTGAGTTAACACGTAACCGAAGACACGGAGTTTCGGAGAGATGAATCGCTACCGTGT
Organism: Girardinichthys multiradiatus; assembly: GCF_021462225.1. Lineage (NCBI taxonomy): Eukaryota > Metazoa > Chordata > Actinopteri > Cyprinodontiformes > Goodeidae > Girardinichthys > Girardinichthys multiradiatus. The sequence goes on from NC_061807.1 coordinate 31,345,006, forward strand.
TTCATTTTCAAGTCAACTTTGATGGTCAGATCATATTTTTCCTTTTTGTCAAGAAGACCAAAGGACAAAGACTGACCGTTCCCCTGAAGTTAATTGTGGACGCACAATTAACTCAACCCCACGTTTCCTCGCTCGAATTCCCTCACTTGGAAGAAGACGACACCAAGTAAAACCAACCTTTTTATTTTATCTTTTATTTCTTTATTAGAAGGCCTGGGCAGGGTCAGAGGTTGTAGAAGCGATCAGAATCGCTGGTTAGGATCTCATGTGTTCTGAATAATATGTGCATGTAACCTTGCTTGTTGAAACTTGGATGTGTTATGTAATATCGGGATCCGCCGTGTTCCCAGAGCTGTTTGTGTTTACTATCTGAACGCGGGTGCGTTGCAAGACTGGACTGTTAAAACGACCTCATGGTAAAATTCTCCATTTTACCTTTGTCTTCAATCTCACTGTGCTAGCTTGCCGCCAAAAGTTATCAATCCTTTGTGCTCAGGAGTTAGGGGGAGGTTTTATGATCAGAAGATCATAAAGGACAATCGAAGCTGCGCTCCAACCCCCCACCAGTCGCCACCACACCCCCCTTTCATATCCTCATTGTCCTTCGTCTGTAGTGCCATAAACTGCTGGTTGACTCAATACATACCCACTACCGTTTGTTGATTTTTCTTATTTAGATGTGTTACCCCTGTGTTTGTAGAATTTTGCATGTTGAGTAGGTGAAAATTAATAAATATTCACATAGATAAAGAGAGAGCGTTTGGTGTTTCATTGTGTGCAAAAAGTGATGTGTCAGTCAAAATAAGGTTCAAGTTCCACACGTTTCGGCAGAAACGGTCGATTAAACAGTGACATCTCCGGCAATAGTAATTAATTATTACGGAGTATTTAACGGTTGTAATTGTCAGAGGCGTTGAGCCACAATTACAACACCAGAAACCTCTCTGGTCTCGATTCGTAAATGAGGATTTATGGTTAAGAAATTGATTTTGTCAGATTATGATTTGTAATTATAATTATTGATCAAGATTATTCAATCAATAATCATAATCCCAACACAGTGAAGTGAGATTTAAAGATATCAGAAGGTTAATTTGATTTAAAAATTTATTTTCAAAAGTTAAACATGTCATTGAACATTATGCAACTGTTTGGGATAAATAAAATCAGAATCGGCTTTATGCGCACAAATAAGGAATTTGACTGCAGTACACTTTGCTCTCAGTGAAGATTTTTTTTTTGTCAATATTAATAGAAATAAAAATATATATTTTAGATATGGATATGTACACAAGTAGATTTTCAAGAGAAGATAATGTGAAATCAGCCCAGGTATACATTGTGCTATCTGGAACTGCTAAGTGTTCATCAGAGAAACAGCCTGGGGGAAGAAACTGTCTCTGTGGCGGCTGGTTTTAGCAAACAGCGCTCTGTAGCACCGACCTGAAGGCAAAAACCTAAACAGTTTAAAAGAGGTATATTTTAAACTATAACCTTCTTTTGCAATACAATAAATCACCGAATTTGTGATTTCTCTGTGTCTTAGATTTTTTCATCATAAGGCATGAGAACGCCGACTCTATGATTGGTTGTTGCCGCTGTACAGGCATTGTTTTTGAGAGGTGGCGGGGGGTTAACACCCGCTCTCATCTGGGATTGTAAAGTTTTACATTCTGCGTGCTCCAGTGTGTGGCACTGGTTAAGGTGGTAAAACAGATTGTTGGTATTCCCCGACTTTGTCGAAACATGCACTGATGTAATTTGCAGTGCACGCTACTTTTTCTTGTCCAACTTTAAATAGCCAAAATACCTCCACACAACTAAACTCCAATTAGTCAATGATCTCGTTTGCTTGGTTTTAAGACTTTTTTTTCTTCGGGGAACTAATTTTTCCTCTATTTTCCAGTGATGTCCTACCTGTTACTTGAAGTAAGAGGCCACAGCTGCATAAATATTAGCTGTTAGCTCTGCCTGCTACTGTGCTGTCTGCCTCAATGTAACTTTGCATGGCTCTATTCCAGCCACATGATTGGTCCAGCGTGGAGCAACTGTGACAATCATTGGCTGTTCATCTTATCTGTATATTGAAGGTCTATCGACCCTTTCTCATATGTCTTATCTAGAAAAAATTATATCGCAATATATATTACTATTGTTTTATCGCCCAGCTCTACTATAATGCATTCAAACTATTAGTAATAAAATGACTTCAGTTCAAGTCATCAGAATACAATGAAGCTTTGCTCATTTTAAGGTGAGAGAAAATTCTTTTTTTAACTTTTTAATGTAAATAATGTTTATTGTTATAAACACATTTTGAAAGGCAAAGCTAAGTCAGATCTTCTGTACGATGTGACTAATTGGGGTGTATTAGTTTTTATTGCTACATATATTCAAACTGAACCAAATAGAACCATCTGATTTCAGATTTTCTTTTTGAGGGTGTCTGTAGAGAAGTTGTGAGCAGTAAATATTTTACCTGTATTTTACTTTTTCTTTGCGTATTCGCTTTGATGAATACGCAAAGCGAATACGCAATTAGCTGTCTTCAAGCTAATTGCAAATCAAACCAGGGCAGAAATTATGTTGGGGTTCCAGGAAAAGCCCTTTCTGAACCTTCAAACCAGTTATATTTGCATAAATCTGAGTGTTTATATTGAAGTCTGTCATTATTTACACTAAAGACTTGTCTGAGTAATTATCTGATAATTGGCTCTGTGTAAAAAAAAAAATAAATGAATAATAATAGTAAATTTTAAAAAAATCTACAAATTAGTGTTCGCGAACAACGCTTATTTTATAAAATTATTTTCACATCTGAAAGTTCTAGTTATTGGATGAGATTGAAATTGTTTTTAACATGGCAGAAATCCACTTTTGCATTGACCTCACTCTCTCCTTACCAAACGTTAAGGCTTCTAGTGCAGGTAAGGTATTGATTGCACATAACCTCTTAACAGAATGCAAAATCTTGCTATCGTTTTTCAGAATATCATTGGGTTTACTTAGGCTCAAACAAAGCTATTTTTTTCTAAAAATCAAACGACTGACTGATTTTTATTCAAATTGTTAATGAGATGCAGTGTCTTGGGAAAGTATTGGTACCTTAATTTTTCCACATTTTGGCACATTAAAATCACAAGCTTTAATAATTATTTTTTCAGATTCAGATTGTGAAATGGAAGTAAAATGATAGTTTTCAAAATATTTTACAAGTACAAATCTGAAAAGTGTGGCATGCGTTTGTATTCGCAGCCTTTTGATTTGATTCCCTAAAATAAAATCCAGTCTGTAATTGCCCTAAGATGTCACCTAATTAGTAAATCGTTTACTAGTGCTGCTGGATGGAAGAGGAAGATCTTTTCAGACTGTCTCATTGATGAATTTAAAATGTAGCTACGTTACGTTTCTCTTTATTTGCAGGTGTTTTTATTGCACAATGTGTTTGCTCATTGATTTACTGTTTGTCAGTGACTCATGGTTTTACTGCACGTGGATCATTGCATACATCTCCCTGTGTTTAAAGGTCAATAATATGTGGAGATTGACACTAACAACTTGGACTATGGAGCTAAAGTTGGCAAATTTTCAGATTTTGCTGCCTGCTTTTGTAAAAAAGCTTTATTTAGCATTAGCCTAGTTTATAATGTTACACTGAAAATTTTGAGTAGTTTAATATTTTTAATCTTGATGGTAAATTTGTCATCCCTCAAGCACAGATACCAGTGCCTTGCTGGTTAGTGTTTTCTTGTGTCAAATTGGTAGAAAAGGGTCAGTATATCTATAGTTAACAAATACTTTCATTAGAAACATACAATCTAGTTTAAAGTCTGTTAAAGTGTTTTTCAGTCTGATTTGCTTGTTTTTGTAAATATTATGTAGTAGATGCATAGTGAATAGATGCATTGTTCTTGGAGTCTGTGGAGGAAAATGGTAAATCTATCCATTACATTTTGGGATATTTGTTTTTTCTAAAGTTAATGCTAAAGCTGTTCCTGTAACATTTTCATATCTGTTACTGTATGAGTTCTGCAGATGTTCTTGTCAGATGGGACTGTCTTGTGAAACCTTGTTTCACACTGAAGTGGTTACTGAAGGGAGGGAAAATTTTTTATCTTCCATTTAAAACAGACTTTTTGGTTTCTTCTTTCTGTTCTCCTTTCCCTCCTCCATCTGTGGCTGCTCCCTCCTCTCTGCCCTTTGAACAGCTAATGAACATGCAAATGCCACCATGTTTACAGCTGGCTTGTGAAGTTGGCACTTAGCTGTGGATAAACCCTCCATTTGAAAGTGCAATATAAATGCAAAATTGTTACTGCACCTATCAGTTAATTTAAAAGTTTGCCGACACCCATGACTGAATAGTTGCTGCTGTATCCTGGATGAGTTTGGAGAAAATTTGCCTGACCGCTGTGCAGAATAAACTATCTCAGATGGGTTTTGTTTTAATGAATTTAGAGTCTGCTTAATGTGCAGAGGGCTGTGCTTGCATTAGAGCTTTGAAATGGATGCTCTACACTTGGATACTGAGAGCCTGGCTTCCCACCTTGTGCGAGTGTGTGTTGCTGTTGAGCTTCAGTCCTCAGTGCAAATCAATGGAGGATCACTGCAGGCAGACAGGCAGGTATTCACCTCATTTGAGTGCAATTGTGCAATCTGAAGGGGGAGGCATAAAAAGTGGAGTAAAAGGGGAACTCATGGGTTGAAACAAAGCCTTCAAGTGTTGTTTTGTTGTTTTTAATATTCTCCAAAGGAAGGTTTAATTTATTATTAGTGCTTTTTCTCCCTTCTGTTTTTCCTTCTGCATCAGCCTCAGAAACCTGACGCTTCAAAAGCGATAAAACCCCATCTATCAGACATAAGTTGCAGCATCGGTCAGCAGTTTCAGATAACTCACAGGACATGATTACATGTTCACCGTTTTACAGGCCTGCAAGGTTCAGAACAAACAACTTGGATCTATTTCTAATTGGATGACAGTGTTATGGCGTCATGTTTCAGCTGTTTCTCCTGATAATCAATGGCATGTTTGCTAATGCAGATAACACCTCCTCTCGATGAAGATGTTATGCAACAAATCCCCTGACAGATTTAGCTCCACTTTGCCTTGCGTGCAGAATTTACAAGACCTCCATAAATCACACAATTTAAATTTTTTTATTTTACTTTCCCCGTAGGTTAAAGACTTTAAAATTTTACCGCTGGGCTTTCACCTGCATGTCTTGTCTCTCTAGTCATATTTACTAATAAAGAAAAATGCTGCGTTTGGGTCTGCGCTAGCTCTGCAGTAGTATTTAGCAGCCTGAACCAAAAGTCACTGATTGCAGCTAAAGCTATTGAATACGTTGGATGCCATTTGGTTAATTTGTCAGATAAAGGTGTAAAATTTTATGTTTATACATGAAACCGATTCAAGCAGAGCCTGAATTTCTGATTTAAGGAGTTAAAGCTAAAGTTGCTCATAGCTAATGTAAAAACAGTAACTACAGGTCCTTCTCAAAATATTAGCATATTGTGATAAAGTTCATTATTTTCCATAATGTCATGATGAAAATTTAACATTCATATATTTTAGATTCATTGCACACTAACTGAAATATTTCAGGTCTTTTATTGTCTTAATACGGAAGATTTCATTTTTCAGCACGACCCGGCACCTGCTCACAGTGCCAAAACCACTGGTAAATGGTTTACTGACCATGGTATCACTGTGATCAATTGGCCTGCCAACTCTCCTGACCTGAACCCCATAGAGAATCTGTGGGATATTGTGAAGAGAACGTTGAGAGACTCAAGACCCAACACTCTGGATGAGCTAAAGGCCGCTATCGAAGCATCCTGGGCCTCCATAAGACCTCAGCAGTGCCACAGGCTGATTGTCTCCATGCCATGCCGCATTGAAGCAGTCATTTCCGCCAAAGGATTCCCGACCAAGTATTGAGTGCATAACTGTACATGATTATTTGAAGGTTGACGTTTTTTGTATTAAAAACACTTTTCTTTTATTGGTCGGATGAAATATGCTAATTTTGTGAGATAGGAATTTTGGGTTTTCATGAGCTGTATGCCAAAATCATCCGTATTAAGACAATAAAAGACCTGAAATATTTCAGTTAGTGTGCAATAAATCTAAAATATATGAATGTTAAATTTTCATCATGACATTATGGAAAATAATGAACTTTATCACAATATGCTAATATTTTGAGAAGGACCTGTATGCTCTTTCTTTACTTGGCATTGGCCGGTATGGGATTTTCATGGTATAATTTTAAGCAAAAATACGATGGATTACGAGAATAACAAAAAGACTTCAAAAAAAAATGTAGAGCATTTTTACATGGTCATAAGCTAAATTAAAAATATCCACCAAAGTTTGTATTAGTGTAATCAAACATGCTTATTGCACAAAATATTATGCCTTTTTGCCATTCTGGGTGCTGCTCTATGCTAAACTCCAGTCACTTTGCCCTGCATCTCAATAGAGACTTTTTGTTTTCGTCTTAAACACAGGTGTTCCACAAGGATGTGTTTTATCTCCTCTAATATGTTTTTTGTTAATGCAAATGAGAGCTGTCCCAAAAAATACAGTCCTTTATGTCACAATTTGTCCTTCCATATCAATGAGACTGCGTCCTTATAACAAAAAAAAAAAACAGACGTAATGCTGGTACGTATGTCCTTTCACTTGTTGCGCTCCATGTGAACTGAGTTGTTTTTGTTTTTCTGCTGCTGCAGACATACAACACTTCCTGAGGTTCTCTTTTAAAAAGGGCAGATGTCAATCCAGTGAAAATGTGCCTCTAGTCAACAAGTGGTAGCAGAAGACTAGAAGACGAACATTCCTCATGTGTGACCCTAACCACACAGTTTGGGCAGATACACTTTCAGGCTGTTTTTGAAGTTGATGTCACATTTTACAATATTTTGTCCTTCTGTAAATGTGTTCAGCTGGACATATGTCAGTGGCAATGACTCTGCAGGACTTATAGAGGCTAGCAGAGGAGGCTAGTCCTCAATGCAGCCATCTGACATCATGACACCCCCCCCCTCCCCCTCCCCCCCCCCCCCCCCCCCCCCCCCCAGCTTATTTCTAGCTTTTCTATAATCTAAATGTAAAGGCTGCTACTGCCACAAAATCTTAAATCTAAAATACAGGCTTTCACCCTAAGCTTCTGCCTTATTCAGCCACAAGCTTTTTTTTTCTGCTATTTGCATGTGTTAAAATGCTCATAATTCTCCTTTTTAGTACCTTTTGAACTCTGAAAACAAGTGTTTTTGTGAAATCTGAAAAGCTCTTATGTGATAGCAAGTGTGTGCGAATGTTTGACAGGCTTTATAAAGGCCGATATGTCTGCAAACATGAGGATGTTCTCTTTTTGCCTCCAATGGTAAGAATGTAGCAAATATGTGTTATTCGTCAGCACTTCAAATGAAACTTGGTGCAGCGGATAATTATAGCTGAAAGATCTCAGAGCATTTTGCTGTTTCCCGGATCACATTTTATTAGCCTATTTTACAGCAGCCCAAAAAAGACCTTTTCATTTTAATAGTGTCCAACAGTTTTTATAGAACGTCCTAGCCCTCATAAGTCTTGCCTTCTTCTGAGCCACCCCCCCCGCCCAAGCTTTTACTTTTTCCAAAATTCAATATGTTAGAAAAAGGTTGGCAAGGCTTAGGGTTGGGCCCCCTCTTGTTATCTTTGGAGTCTGCAAAGCACTGAAGACAGCATTATTGTAATGACAGGTTGCAACAGAGCTGGAAAATCAAGCGTATAAATGGCTTGATTCTTCTAAAACATGATCTAGTGATAAGCTGAAGACAAGACAATTTGATAAGTGCAATAGAACACAGTTACCATGATTGAAAACTTAATGACTGCGCGTCAGCTGCTTGTGACTACAACATAATGTGGAGGAAATGGGTTTCCAAACATCTCTCTGGTGGTGTTGCCTCTGTGGGTTTCTGTGTACAGATTGTTTTACATTTCTTTTACATCTATTTTGAGTTTAATTGTTTTTGTTTTTATGAAGATTTGTGACACGAAGACCGGGTGATGACCTTAACTTTCGTTTTAGGGAACTACAATAGTAATAATTTTCTGACAGCTGCCCGAAGCACCAAAATGTGATTTATGTGCAGTTTTTTTTCCTGAAGAAACTAAATCATAAACACAGTGACACTCCCTGAAACGAAAGAGATAATGATTGTTTTAGAAATGAGGGCTGGAAATTACCCAGTGGGACATGTTGAGATGTGACCGGTTCTTTGTGCAAATCCTGTTTTTTGGAAGAATTTCAGCTTTGGAGAGATCCGTCAGCAACAAAGGAGCGAGGAGGAAAAACCGATCCTTTAAAATTGCAGGCACAGAAAACACGATCCATCAGCGACTGTCTCCTGTGCTCTTTTGATCAGCTGTCAGTGATTGGGATTATGCGACTGTGTGTGTGAGCGTTGCTGTGGATGGTGGGGTCGGTATGACCAAGCCAGTGCAGGCTTGAACGTCAGAGCCTTGGTGTAGCACTAGCTCGTCATTATTGCCCTCTTTTTGTTGCTCCGGTTGGAGCCTGCTCTGCTGCCACTTGCTACACAGCCATCAGACTTTGTTTATGTTCTGCACTGCCGCACAAACACGAAAGCCCCAAGAATCCCTAAGCATGTGACGTGCCTGTCTTTACTTGAACCTCTGCTTTATTACTTAAAATATTTCTACTGGACCGGGGATTAAGATGATTATGCAACTATTATCTAACACCCATGTTTTTCTTTCCGTTGGTGTTTTTCTAGATTTATCTCCAGAGATTGTGTATGTGTGTTTACATCGGTTCACAATGAGAGTTTCCTCCCATCCATTTGTTGGCAGTGCTGTAGTCTTTAGCTAAACCTCAAAGAGGACCACTCCCCTGTGAGAAGATAAACAAATGGTCCTGTGTTGGCGTCTGTGTGGAGAAATGCATTTCTGTTGAAGCTGAGCTTGGCTTTTTTCAAACGTCTGTCCCATCAGCGTTAGAGTCTGCTTTACAAAACATCTAAAATAACCCTTAATCTGATCTCGACCAGTGCGAGAACCACACTATAAAGTCAAGTCATAATTCTGGAGCTTGATACCAGATCACCATTAACAAGAACTGGTTCCAAGTTCAGTTAAAACTCTGTTAATTCATCTCCATATTTCACACTTGACCTTTCTCAACATGAACTAATTCATGTTGGGTTTTTTTAAGGTCCTTATCTATAGCGTGTGATACCTTGCAATAATTAGCTGTTAGATCATGTAATTGTGCAGCATTTGCACTTAGGACTGCAGCTACAGTCAGTTCAGTAGTCTTGAAAAATCTTCAAACATTTGTACCCGTTAGCCTTGTAAAATGCTCTGTTAGGAACGTTGTTTCAGATTTTATTCAACTCAAGGTACACAATAAAATCTCACTTCTAATGATTTAATCTACTCTTGTTGATGCATTGTTCTAAAGTATTGTCTTCTATAATATATTAAAATTAGTTTGCAACATTCAGTATTGTGTATATATTATGATGATTCTAAACAGGTCGCTCTTGGAAAACCTTTTGTCTCAGTAATATAAAAGTAATAATTTAAAACTCAGTTTTCCTGTCTCTGTGCAACAGTATGCTTGGTTATAATCTAAAGTGTTTAATCTCTATTCTTTATAAAATATTTCTTTGACAGTGAAACAATTACAGGCGAGCTCCTTCTAGATATTCTAGATAACTGGAAATGTAGAAGTCCACCAACTCATGATTGTTTTGTAAAAGTATTTCATCATCTTTACAAGCTAACTTATTTTGCTCTGCGTGCTTGTTGAAAATCTGCCCGTAAATATGCTTAGGAGAGCATACAGTTCATAACTGTGATCTGTTCTAACTTGCATCTGGACTCAGGTTTGATCAGGATCATTGATTCAGGACCATCAATTTGCCTGTAGCTCTAAGAATAGAATGAAAAAAGCTTTTAGAGGCTTCTACACACACTTCTGCACCTTTGTGTAAATTGAAGAATGTGCCTTTTGCTTTTCATGCACAATGGTGTCGGAGACAAGTTAGAAAACGACAGAATGCTTTCAGCTGCAGTTTATTTCTTGTTCTCATCACTGTACCTGCAAACACATCAGATTTCTTCCCTGTCTGAAGCAGGCTTTGCACAGTAGCCATACAACAGACAATTGGGGGATGATTTGGACATTAGCCTTTACATTAAGTTTAAAGTGAGGGCGTACATATAATTGATACCTGGTCCCCACAAAGACTAAACGTGTGGGGGTGTGTGTCTGTTATAATGCAGCCTAAATCCTGTCAGGACACCAGTTTAGGGACAACTTGCAGTAAAAAATGGCAATAAATTGAAGCATTAAGACTTGTTGTGTGTGTTCCCTGAATCCCTGGACCCCAACGGAGCGGGAATTCCCTACTAATTTTGTGATGGGGTCCTCCTGAAAGCAGAACATCAGGTGGAGGCTGCAACCTGTTTTAGAAATTGGGTAATTTTGTTAAAATTTGCAGAGTGGACAGAGTTGAACCTCGCTGGTCGGAGTCCTTTCACACTTTAACCCAAAGTGTTTTTACAGACAGACCAGTTACCAGTAAGACTGTAAAGGGGGTTTGACACTTCTTTATCACCAAAATACTGCAACGCTTTTAGACTTAAACTTTACAATCATATATTTTCAGGTGGTAAAGGAAGCTGTACACTTTTGCTGCATAAAGGAAGTGAAGTAGTAACCATGAAAGCCACCTGATTTTCAGAGCTGACCTACTGCCAATGATAGTCACTGAACTGTGTTTGTAGCTGGTTTACTGGTCACATTTAGCCACATTTAGTTTCCTCTGCAACACCGCTGCAGCATGCAATGTGTTCTGCACACATTGATTTCTGATTAGGCTCACGGTCACAGTCTCCCCTGTGAATTCCTGCATGGTGCTGTGATGCCACCTGTGCAACCAGTCTAATTGTGAAATTTCCTCACTCCTTAATATTCCACCATCAACTGCAAAGTGATGGTGGAATAATCCATTTGCAGCTTCCAGCTGACCAGAAATGAGAGCACTTCATGGGAAGAGGCTCATTAGTTTGATTAATATGATTCCAATTTACTGTGCATCAAAACCCCATTAAAATCACATATCTACGCAAAGCTTTAATACCTGCGTCTTTCACTTGTGAGCATTCTGCTGCCTCCTCTTAGCTTTGGATCAGTTTTTTTCACAGCGCTGCTGGCTAATGCGCATGTTGGCCATGAGGAGTTGTGGGAAAAGATGCCCATGACCTTTCCTCTGCTGACAACAGCACTTCACAAGGCTGAACATGTGTTGATGGAGAGCTTTGGATGTGTGTCTGAGTTTGAATGTGTCTGTGAATAAAGCATGGGTGTGTAGATAACTGCTGTACATTGTGGGATGATCCTAATGTAGGCATTCCAGTGGCGGGTCAGTGGATGTGACCATTAAAGTGCTCAAAATAAGACGTGTGGAAGAAGCGCCACGAATGCTTTGTTTTGTTTTGCAGTCTGAAAGGCTTAATTCTGCAAAAGTCCAACCAGTCGGTCTGACCTCCATGTTGAGTCAGACTATAACGATGACAAGTGAGAGCTTATTTGTTTGGAGGCTTGAATCTGTCAGGACAAAACATTTGGGTCGAATGAGGCTGCAGCTCTAACCGCTGCTGCATCAGCATTTGGCACACGTGTGTGCAATGCAGCCAACGGGCTGTTAATCCATGGATTATAGATGAGCATGTAAGTATTTCTGCAAGTAGGTGTGAGGGCAAATGTGTGTAGGGAATAGTGGGCAAATATGATTTAGCTGCAGTTCAGCAGCCCTGCATACAGTGGTTATAATGTTTTTGGGAATGGGATTTATGTGATAAAGGTAGCATAATAGTAGGGTGAAATGAAAATGAAATGGGGTGTTAAAATACTTCTACAATTAAAAATCTTACAGCTGTGGCATGCATTTGTATTCAACCCCCTTTCCTTCAATACCACTAAATAAAATGTATTGCAGCCCCTACCTTTCAGAAGTCACATAATTAGTAAATGGTCCATCTGTGTGTATTTAATCTCAGTATTATTTTTGAAAAGGCTGTGTCCTCAAAGTATGGTCTGAGAGGGGCTCAATTCAAATGCGTGACACGTTTTATTTGAAATTGTTCTGTTCCCTTTAAAGCCTTGTTGTGGTACTAGCCCCAGTACAGAGCCTTGAGGAAATCCTTTTGTGACTGTGAGATAGTAGGAGGAGATGTCGCTGGGTTTAACAGGCTGCTTACGACTAGAAAGGTGAATTTGAAAACCAGCCAAAGGTTCAGTCAGAAGAAACTACATCTAAGTGTCCGGCATACAAGGTCTTGATCTATGGTTTTAAATGCTTTAACAATAAAAAGTGCTGCACAATAGCATCATATAGGGGCTATTCTATTTTAATCTAATGTATTCATCTATGGTTATTATATATTTTTTATAATATAACTATCTAACATACTTACTACCACTTAAACTTTGCAATTATGCACAAAAGTTTGTGCTTTTAATGCGAATGTTCAAGGTGGATGAATTGTTTTGCACAACTCTGTGCTGCTCTCTTTCATAGAAAGATCACTGCTAATGGGTAATAGAGTCTTACCCACCTCCTTACAAGTCTGCATCATCCTGTAAGTGCTGTGGAGAGGCATAGATTAGTCTAACACGGTCTCCAGACATTTCTTCTCCTTCCTTTTCCTCTTGAAGAGGAAGAGTCTACATTGCACACAAGCGTGATTTGCATGTGTACATTAATGCACATGCTGCAGTTTGACACAGGTTGTAGGCTGTGATTGGGCGAAGAAGATATTTAGTTTCATTCACGGAACAAATGGACCAGCATGTGCATGCATGTACACATGTTGGTAGCCTTACTGACTGCTCTCGTCTGGGGTCCAATGGTCTTTGTGCCGTTTTCTTTTTTCTCCCTCTCGCTACACTGATCCAGGACTTTGCTCAGATCTAGGCCAGTGTCACAGATCAGAGACTCTGCACTTTGACCCTCCTTCTCAAACGCCGCTCCTTCATTACAGACTCTTACTTCACTAATGAAGGCCGCAATCCGAAACCCTGCTGTGTCCCTTTGGCTTTATTATTAGCATGGAGGATATTTGGTTTACAGTCAAGCATTAAGGTCACAACTCTTGATTGCACATGTAAAAACCAGTTTGTCATTAGCAGTGGGATGTACTCCTCTATATAGCAAACTAATATGGTAAGGTAGATCTCCTTTTTAAAAACATAAAATAAAAAGCCTAGCTGGTATTGTTTTCTGTGTGCCTTTTTCCAATTTTTTTTAATTATCTCAGTACTGGAATAATTGAAACTGTAGAATGTAGGCAGCAGAAATTTGCTGGACTCTTAGACATTTAACCTTTGACCTAGAAAGGCTCCATGGACTCCAAGGTATTTAGCCTCTTGTGAGACTGTTTACATCCTCAGAGCTGCTGGGGATGATGTGTGGGTCCCTGACCTCTGCGGTCATCATGCCAGTCATCAGGGTTGAATTAGTCAAGGTGTGACTGCATGTTGAATCAACAGCAGAAGGATTTCAAGAACACATTGTTAAATTTGAATTATTTATAGATCTTTGCCAGAGTCATTATGGTGTCGAAATGCAGTCTAAATGTTGTCATCTGCATGAGTATGTGGAAGTTGCTGAAGTGTCCAAACAAGTCTGCTGTAAGAGTCAGAAAAACAGAAACATTAGTTACTGGAGATAACTCCACTTCTACAAGTACAAGGATACACCGGACCTAATGATTAATTCACCATTTCCATTTCATACCCACAACCATTTTGTACCAATGTACTTTATCCATTGTTTTTCAGTTTAATTTTCTTGGCGTTAGGGTATTTTTACTTAGTAAAAACATAATTGGTTATCATTTGTGTTATTTGATTATTTATTAAAGAATTAAAAATACACCATGTTTCTATCGATTTTGGTTCTAAGACCGTTTGGACCAATTTACTCTTATGAAATACGACCAATTATGATCCCTGATCAAACCATAAGAATTTTGTTAACAGGCCACAAATTGAGAAGTGCTTTTGAATTAAACGTTCTGATTGCACAGTGCAATATCATTTTTTAGCTCACCATCGAGTAACACGTGTTTTAACAAATTGATTTTAACCGCTGATCAGCAGTACACAGCAACATGTGGGGGAGGGGAACCACCACATACTTTTTGCTCCATAGAGCCAGAGAAAACTGGTCACTCCAGGACTTTCTTAGGTATCCTATGAAAAAGACTTTAGGCAGTGGGTTCAGTATGAAATGTTGGCCCTTCCGAACCTTTCTATGCTTTAAAAACAGCAACCCCGTCACTGAAAATTCATTGAAATTATTGGTTGGCCCTAAGGCGGGAACAAATTGATGATTGGTCAGTTGGAATGATGGCACATGGCTTCATTTTATATCCACAAATAAATCAGGTACAAAACAACCAAAACTGCAAAAGTACAAAGTGGTAAAAAGGCGAGAAAATGTTAAAAGGGTGAAATGATAATCACTCTATAAGAACCTGTTGGCTTAGTAGGGCTAAACAGGCTATGATGCAAGAAGTAAAGAGATAATTGTTTTGGCTTGGCCCCTTCACTGCTTGAACCAGATATGTCATGCTGTGCCGTAAATTCAATAAAGTCAATTGTACAACAGGAGGAAAATTTGATTTCTGCAGTCGACACTGCAAGGCAACCAGACCCACTGTATTGTTTGCCAAAGCTGAGCCAGAGCGGAAAGCCTCAGTGGCCACTATGACAGCATCACAGTTTGGGCCGTTTAAAAAAATTTAAAAAAGAAAAGAAAAAGTCTTTCTTTTGTTTAACTTTACGGTCGGTCCACATAGGTGTTGATAGCTGAGAGTGTAAATAATGTTTCCAGGCTGTCGCGGGTTAATAGCATTGCGAGGTAACTGGTGCTTTTATTTTTGCAGAGATGTGTCTTTATTCAACTAAAATGAATAGCTCTTTCTACTTCTATGGCACTAGATGCTTCATCCAGTTGCCTGTCCCTCTAACCTCCCAAGTATGAATTCCCGGATGGTTCTGTGTAACCAGCTGGAGTGGTGGGTTATTCTTTCCACCCATCTTTCAAACCATCTGTACCTTCGGCCCTAGAAAAAGGGTCCTCTCCCTCAGCTGACGCTTGTTTATTCCAAACTGCATTGACGTTTTCTTATTGAATTTCCCTTTTTTTTTAGTCAATAGAAAATTTTCTTTCACCAACGCTAAAGTGAAAATGCCTCTAATGAAGAGTTTACACTAATGCACAACTTTTGCTGCATTTGACTCTGTCTCTGCAGACAAAACAAGGCTTTCCTCTTTTCTGCAGTCACAGAATAAAAACAGCAACAACACGTTTGACTTCTCTCTGCAAACTGTGCCAAACACTTCAGCTGTCATCTCCGCCTTGCATACATTTCTTTAGAAGTCAAATTACAGGCCAAGCAAATGCGTATCCTGGGGCGGGGGCTTGTCGCATCTCCATCGTTACCATACCAGATGGAGCCATTGCCATGACAGCAGGTTTAGCTAGAAAGTGCAGCTGATGGTGCAGCTGACCTGCTAACGTTTCATGGCCCGTGTCCAGAAATCAAGCAGCACAAGTTTCAACTTGCATGAGTTTAGTGATGTTTTTGTCTCCGTTTTAGTCTTTTACCCAATGAATTCAGTTGAGCTCTTTCCACAGGAGAAGAAGTTTGTCAGATGGTCAGTATAAAAATGAAAGCTGGATTTACTGTTTTCTTACTTTTTGAACGTTTTTTTTTTTTTTTTTTTACTGTGATCACCAAATGATTGTTGCTCGGCATAAAACCGGCATGTTTTGTCCTGTGAACCCAGGTGCAGCACCGCGTAACGGGTCAGGTGATGGCTCTGAAGATGAACATCTTGGCCAGCAACCGAGCCAACATGCTCAGGGAGGTCCAGCTCATGAACAGACTATCTCACCCCAACATACTCAGGTAATTTGAATAATGAATGTCAGTCAGAAAAATGTTTAACTTGAAATGCCTGGGAAATTTTTCCTTATCTGCTATTAAGTTTTGGTTGAATTTGTCCGTGTGCATTGAAACAGGTGTGGTTTTGATTGCTTTCCTCATCTTCCTACAGGTTTATAGGAGTGTGTGTTCATGAGGGACAGCTGCACGCTCTCACAGAGGTAAGGTCTTGATGGTGCAGATGAAATTAAAAATGCATCTCATTAGTTGCATCACTTCTGTTTCCTGTTGACAACAGCTAGTTGCACAGACAGTCCAGCATAAAAGGAAAATACATTACAAGGAGGTAGATTACAAAGGAAATTATCCATTTATTTTCCCAATTTGTCTCCCCTCATCACCAGGCTTTTGCTATTTGTGTCCAAGCAGGGCATTACAAGGCTTTTTTTAAAGGTTATTTTATGCTTTAAACTTTAGGTTAATTGTTAATTTCCTGCAAGTAAGGCAACCCTTGGAATCATGTTGTGCGGTCCCTGACCATAGTTCAAGAATCAGACAAATTTGGCCCACCAGCCCACAAATAAAATAATCTTGAAATGGAAAATATTAGGTACAACACAAAGTTGTTGTTTTTTTTTATTTTATTAAGCATGTTTTGCTTTCGCTTTAATAGTAAATAGGACCACAAACATTCAGCGACTTTTACTCAAAAGCAGACTTGGGCCATCCAATAAACTTGGCTAAATATAGCAAAGACAGGAAGAAAGCGTGACCAATATCTAGTTCTGCTGCTCAGCCACAAGATTTATCTTCAACACAAAAGTAGAAAACAATCAACCAGAACAATTTAGGAAACTGTATGCCTTTATTTTTATGAGGCATTTTCGCAATTTTTGCATTTTTGGATTTGGATTGATTTCAACTGCAACGTTATTGTATTATAGTAACATCAAAAACAATTCTGGTTAAAATAAAATCATTTATATCATGGTGTCGATGTTTGTTTGACATTTTTATGTGAATTCTGTTTAACTGTTGTTTTATGGTCATCGTACTGTGAGAATCTCATACCTGCACTTGCACAAAAGGGCCCAGTAAAAAAAAAAAAAAACTACATTAAAGTCCACTTCTGGGTCTGATCTATGGTTCTTTTTATTTTGTATTTATTTATTTTTGCTAAATATGTTAAAATGGTAAAAGCAGCAGATTTGTCTCTATAACTTAACTTGCTGACAAGTAAGCATGAAGCAGAATCACCTTACTAAACCTGCAAAGGTCAGGCAGGATGTCTCGCCTGTTTCTTAACATCTAATCAGTTGACCAGCTGTTACCATGGTTACCAGCAGCGAATAGGAAACAACATTGTAGCTTAGAGTGAGATCTGGTGTATTCACACCCCTGTGGCTTGTGTGGTGTTGTTTTCATGTTAGTGTGTGTTGAAGACAAGATGACAGAAAAAGGGGAAATTCAAGCAATCTTGTGATTCAGTTTATTGCAGAACAACTCATTTCTTAAATTTTGATCTGCATTGGGAAAGTTTTTACTTTTTTGCTGCAGCTTAGATTGCATTTCTTTTTATAACCTTTTAGTGTTATAAATTATGCTGCAGAGGGCTAGTTTAAGTCAGTAACTAATCATCACAATGGTTATAACTCTGAAACACAGGGCAAATTGAGTCTGTGATTGTGATTTGCCAAAATTAAAATAAGTTGACGATAAGATATCAATTAGTTGTTATTTTTTAGTAGACCCAAATATCGTTGAGTTTATTATAGGAGTCCATGTTTACCTTAGCATCAGTATTGCAGGGATCATTCATAAAGAGGTTCCAGTAGAAGTTTATTAAAATCTGCAGCTTACACTTGTTGCATCCGAAATGAACATGTTTTTGCTGTTTGCGATTCCTCTGATGGTCCAGTACATCAACGGCGGTAACTTGGAGCAGCTGTTGAGCAGTGAAGCGTACCTGTCGTGGACCACGCGGCTCAGGCTGGCTCTGGACATCGCCCGTGGACTGAAGTACCTGCACAGCAAGGGCATCTTCCACAGGGACCTCACGTCTAAGGTTAGCATCAACACTGCTTCCAAAGTTGTAATACAGGTCCTTCTCAAAATATTAGCATATTGTGATAAAGTTCATTATTTTCCATAATGTCATGATGAAAATTTAACATTCATATATTTTAGATTAATTGCACACTAACTGAAATATTTCAGGTCTTTTATTGTCTTAATACGGATGATTTTGGCATACAGCTCATGAAAACCCAAAATTCCTATCTCACAAAATTAGCATATCATTGAAAGGGTCTCTAAACGAGATATGAACCTAATCATCTGAATCAACGAGTTAACTCTAAACACCTGCAAAAGATTCCTGAGGCCTTTAAAACTCCCAGCCTGGTTCATCACTCAAAACCCCAATCATGGGTAAGACTGCTGACCTGACTGCTGTCCAGAAGGCCACTATTGACACCCTCAAGCAAGAGGGTAAGACACAGAAAGAAATTTCTGAACGAATAGGCTGTTCCCAGAGTGCTGTATCAAGGCACCTCAGTGGGAAGTCTGTGGGGAAGGAAAAAGTGTGGCAGAAAACGCTGCACAACGAGAAGAGGTGACCGGACCCTGAGGAAGATTGTGGAGAAGGGCCGATTCCAGACCTTGGGGGACCTGCGGAAGCAGTGGACTCAGTCTGAAGTAGAAACATCCAGAACCACCGTGCACAGGCGTGTGCAGGAAATGGGCTACAGGTGCCGCATTCCCCAGGTCAAGCCACTTTTGAACCAGAAACAGCGGCAGAAGCGCCTGACCTGGGCTACAGAGAAGCAGCACTGGACTGTTGCTCAGTGGTCCAAAGTACCTTTTTCGGATGAAAGCAAATTCTGCATGTCATTCGGAAATCAAGGTGCCAGAGTCTGGAGGAAGACTGGGGAGAAGGAAATGCCAAAATGCCAAAAGTCCAGTGTCAAGTACCCACAGTCAGTGATGGTCTGGGGTGCCGTGTCAGCTGCTGGTGTTGGTCCACTGTGTTTTATCAAGGGCAGGGTCAATGCAGCTAGCTATCAGGAGATTTTGGAGCACTTCATGCTTCCATCTGCTGAAAAGCTTTATGGAGATGAAGATTTCAGTTTTTCAGCACGACCTGGCACCTGCTCACAGTGCCAAAACCACTGGTAAATGGTTTACTGACCATGGTATCACTGTGCTCAATTGGCCTGCCAACTCTCCTGACCTGAACCCCATAGAGAATCTGTGGGATATTGTGAAGAGAACGTTGAGAGACTCAAGACCCAACACTCTGGATGAGCTAAAGGCCGCTATCGAAGCATCCTGGGCCTCCATAAGACCTCAGCAGTGCCACAGGCTGATTGCCTCCATGCCACACCGCATTGAAGCAGTCATTTCTGCCAAAGGATTCCCGACCAAGTATTGAGTGCATAACTGTACATGATTATTTGAAGGTTGACGTTTTTTGTATTAAAAACACTTTTCTTTTATTGGTCGGATGAAATATGCTAATTTTGTGAGATAGGAATTTTGGGTTTTCATGAGCTGTATGCCAAAATCATCCGTATTAAGACAATAAAAGACCTGAAATTTTTCAGTTAGTGTGCAATGAATTAAAATATATGAATGTTAAATTTTCATCATTACATTATGGAAAATAATGAACTTTATCACAATATGCTAATATTTTGAGAAGGACCTGTACATGCATGCGTTATTATACCAAATGCTGCATGCATGGATGCACATGAACATGTATGAAAATATGCACTCTTTGTTTATATCTGGACATTATGTTTACAGAAGCCAAAAGCTTTTCTGGTGTACCACGCTACATGATCTGGTGCCATAACCTTTTCTTTTATATAAGCAACACATTTCTGTCATGCAATTGCACTTTTGTTAGTGTTTTTATGGAAAGGAAATTGTGTTTTTGTCCATGAATGTGCCATAAAAATAAAGTTTGACTTGACAGTGGAGATTACATGTTCTCTGGTGTGACTCTGTTTAGTTATTAGGCATGTTTTGAAAGCAGTTGGTTGTACTGGCTTTAATTTAGTGGTATCAATGTAAATGGGGATTAAAGCTAATGCATGGCACAAAAAATGAAAACCATGTATATATATATATATATATTTTTTTTTTTTTTGTTTCCACTTCCACAGTGATGCACTTCTTTGTGCAGTGTAATTTACTACTTTATTTAAATTACATTGAAGTTAGTTTCTCTGGCAACTAAAACCCACTGACCGCCTTGTCTTGCATCACTGTTGAAGTGTTTTGGATTTGAAACATTAGATGGTGACCTATGTTTGTGACCTCTGACCTCTGTGTACAGAACTGTCTTGTGCGTTTGGAGGGTGGCATGTGCTCAGCCGTGGTGGGAGACTTTGGCCTGGCAGAGAAAATTCCGGATTACAGGTCAGTCCACAAAAATCTAACCATCTATAAACATTCTGTGATTAGATAAGTCCGGCTCAATAAATCACATTCCTTCACTTCTCTCTTTGTCTCATGTGGGGCATGCCATATCTCTCTGAAATATTTTCACACACTTTTTTTGTCTCCTCTTGGACACATTCAGACGAGACATAGTCACACAAACAAATAGGGCCATTAATCAAACTTGATTTAGCTTTTAATGGTATGCAGACACAAGTCTCCTCCTCCAAATATTGCGGTCTGACTCCTGTTTACTCTGTAGAATAATTAAAAGAATGGAACGACAGAAAGAATGACAGCTTCTCTGAGCCAAGGTGCAGAGTATTAATGATGCTGAAAAAGTTCAACAAGCTCTGTTGCTCCCGTCATGCCGTCTGTTCCTCTATGTTTGCAGCTGCATTTAGACACATTTCCGCGGTGCATGTAATTTATAGTCGTTTTGTACTGGGTGACGAGACACAGAAGTTTTATTTTGTTTCATTTATTTTTTTCCTGGTGACTTCATGTCTCCAGAATTGGTTTGAGATCAGATTCTCTACTGAGCAAAGAGAATTACCACAATGTGGAAAAATGTTTCATTTCAGGGAGCAGAAAAGTGCTTCATTGAAAATGCTGCTTGTAAAATAAAGCTCCTGACTGCAGTAATGAGTTTATGTATTCTCCAGGTTTGTGTGAAGACAGAATTTTAGAAAATTACTGGCATATTTGCATTTTACTAAGGCCATATGTAGAAACTATTATATTCAAGGCCTTTGACTGAAGGACTAAACCTCACCTTCTATCTGGTATTGAGCAAGTAAAAGCTGCATAGCTGCAGAAAAGATGATTATGGATTTGAGAAGCTGAAGTTCCCATGTTTAAAAAAAAACTGACAATTGGAGATCCTCAAGTCGGTTTCTTGGGCAGTTCTGGTTCATTTAGTTTTTTTGTGAAACTGATTCTAATGCTGATTTTTGATTTCTGTCAAGGAGCTGTTGTTCACACCATGAAGAAATGTTGTTGTCCTTGTCCTAATCCTCATTGTCATTCTCATACTTGACTTCATCACATCCATAGTTGTCCTTGTTCTCATCCTAGTCATTCTCTTGATCATAATCATCTCTAGTCGTCATCCTCATCCTCACAGTTGTCTTTGTTACGGTCATCAAAGCCATCATTATCCTCATAATCAATCCGGTCCTCATCCTCATGTTTGTCCTGATCCTCAGTGAGCATAGCTGCCATTGTCCCCTCTTTACCCTTAGCCATGAACATAGTATCATCCTCATAGTCATTCTTATCCCCCTCATTATCCTCTTCATCCTCATTGCCATTATTCCTCTGTTCATCCCTCTCAACCTCATTGTCCTCAACCTTGTCATCCTCATTGTCATCTTCGTTCCCTCAGTACTTGTCTTTGTCCTCGTTGTCATCCTCAGTCTAGTCAATATTGTGTTCCTCTTTCATGTCCCCTTTGTTGCCCACGTTGACATTTTCTTTGTTGTCTTCGTTGCGATTCTCAGTTTTCAATCTAGTCGTCACTTGCAGTCCTTAATCCGCATTCTGGTAGTCCTTGTCGTTCTTGTCCTAGTTGTCATTGTCCTCCTCGTTGCCGTCTTCTTTCTCTTTTTGCATCCTCATAAGTATCCTGATTATGCCTCCCTCGCCATCGTCGTAGTCTTGATTGTCTCAGTCAATGGTTACCTACAAACCTCTCGGTGTGCATCACCTTGTAAACATGGGGAGGAAAAAGAAACCTGGCTGATATTTCTCAAATGTGAGGCCTCTCTCCACCTGAATGGCTGCCGCTGTTTTCTTTTGCATATTTGTCCCTCTGTTTGCTCTGAAGTGTTTTTTAACAGCAGCTGGTGGATTGTACTGCTGTCATCCCCAAGGTCATGTTTGCTTTTCATTTTTACTCAACACAGTTGTGTCCTGCAGCAAAGCACACTGACAGAATGGACATACTGGTTGTGTTGCTTGTCTGCAAATGGCATGGAGGCTAGAAGGAACAAGGGAAGCAATGGAGATGATTGAAGAGTCTGTCGGGTGGGGGGGGGGGGGGGCGTTAGGAAAAGCTCCAAATATGGTGAAACTATTCCAGTCCCCCTGCTGCTCTGCTTGCTGTCCCTCAAATAACAAGTCCCTCTGGTCTTTTATTTTTACTCCAACTTTTAGTTGTTTGAGCTCTCGGCAGAACCTGTTTCCTTCTGTCTTCTGTGCTTTCTCATTTCTGCCAGTCCACTTCTCCAAATGGTGTTTACACCGGGAGCCATGACCGTCTCGGCTCTTGTTTTGGATTTTCTGCTGCATCATAACCCACTGTGGCAGATGGAAATAGAGCAGGGAGGAAGTATCTGCCAGCAGGAGGAGGGGGGGAGTGTGTGTGCAATCACATCCTCCTTGTGCATTCTTCAGTTCCTTCCTTTTTTTTATATTCTGCTAAAGTTGAACAACAATATCTCTGCATAACTGAAAATGCTGTGGTTTCTTAGACTCAGAGGAAGTTCAGGCAAACACATTGAGCATAGCTTCGCCTCAGAAAACCTCGCTTCAGATTCAGCGTTTTTTGCTGCTTGCTTGGCCTTAGAAGTCCCCCAGTTTTAAGTTGGTTACTGCTTTCAGATAAATCCAAGGCTGCTGAAGTTGATTGCTCTCCTTCTGGTCTTGACATTCTTGGTAAAAGTAAGATTTTATCTTAACCATGCATGCAGGTACTGGCAAATTTAGATAAATGTAAATGAATTATTCTTTTGATAAATATCTTTAAACATCAAAATATCAGTCTTGATTAAACTCAACCTAAAGCATTTGTTTACTTTTGAAAGAAAAGGTTTACATACACTAAGATCATTATGTGTTTTAACAGTTATCATGCCTTCTCATTGTTAGTTTAGAACATTGGACTTAATGGAGGCACACCTGACCCAGCTGCACCAGTTCTGTCAGGAGGAATGGACCATAATTTCAGCAACCTATTGCAACAAGCTAATGGAAAGACTGAAGTTGTACATTTTAAAAGGCAAATGTACCAAAAACTAATTTAGACCTTTGAATTTGAAGGTTTACAAACCTAAACATTATCTCGCTGGTTTTCTATTTATCTAATAGAAATAATTTGTAACTGACCTAACCCATCTGGGTTTATTCTGATTGTCAGACAGTGAGGAATAAAGACTGTGTTTTCTAACAGTGTATCTGATTTTAACTACCATATTTTCCGCACTATAAGGCGCACCTTCAATGAATGGCCTATTTTAGAACTGTTTTCATATATAGGGCACACCGGATTATAAGGCGCATAGAATAGAAGCTACTGCAGTCAAACGTTTGACCGGAGTTGCGTTATGCATCCACTAGATGGAGCTGTGCTAAAGAGAATGTCAACAAAACAGTCAGATAAGTCAGTCAGTCAAACTTTATTAATACACTACAAACCAGCGTTCTGATAACTCCATTCACTCTCATGGTAAGGTCTCCTCTACATAGAAATCTATTGAATAGAGCCAACCGCACGTTAGGAATGCATTGGAGTTGAAGTTTAAATCAAACGTTAGTTAAAACGTGAAAGGGAACTTTTCCCTAATTCAGTAAACACGTAAAATAAACAGTTTGATGCACTAAATCAAACGTTAGTACTGTTAACCTTTCCTGTTTCTGTCCCCTGACCGTAGTCTGATGACACAGGGGAGACGCTTTCTCCAGGGCCGAAGTTACTAGTTTCCTCGGGGTTAACTCCCTCACTCATACGTTGCTGAGTTGAGCATCTAATTACATATAGTTCAGGCAATTCCTGCAACAGTACATTCAAACGTTATACACACACAAGTGGTGTTGGACTAGGAGTAAGCACAGTACAAGTGTTTACCGCTATTACTTCGGCGACACCCCTGACTACGGTAGCCGTAATGCTGCAAGCGGTGCGGCTTTGTAGTTTACCAGTCGTACTGAAACATTTTGACAGAGCGCCGTGTACAACCAGTATGGATCAACCAATTAACCAATTGATCCATATATACAGGTCCTTCTCAAAATATTAGCATATTGTGATAAAGTTCATTATTTTCCATAATGTAATGATGAAAATTTAACATTCATATATTTTAGATTCATTGCACACTAACTGAAATATTTCAGGTCTTTTATTGTCTTAATACGGATGATTTTGGCATACAGCTCATGAAAACCCAAAATTCCTATCTCACAAAATTAGCATATTTCATCCGACCAATAAAAGAAAAGTGTTTTTAATACAAAAAACGTCAACCTTCAACCTTCATCATGACATTATGGAAAATAATGAACTTTATCACAATATGCTAATATTTTGAGAAGGACCTGTAAGGCGCTCCGGATTACAAGGCGCACTGTCATTTTTTGAAAAAATTAAAGGTTTTTAAGTGCGCCTTATAGTGCGGAAAATACGGTATATCCCATAGCCTGCATGCGACCGTTGAATTCTTAAACCCAAATTGTGTCTTGTGCAACAAAAACAAATACAGACACCTAATTGTACGTTTTAGCCCAAATGTGGGAAATGTTGGAGTTTGTTTGAGGGTGTGGACAGGTGTCTTTCATACAGATAATGAGTTCAAACAGGTGCAGTTAATACAGGTAATGAGTGGAGAACAGGAGGGCTTCTTAAAGAAGAACTAACAGACCTGTGAGAGCCAGGATTCTTACTGGTTGTTAAATGATCAAATACTTATGTCATGCAATGAAATGCAAATTAATTCACAATGTGGTTTTCTGGATTTTTGTTTTAGATTACGTCACTCACAGTTGAAGAGGACCTATGATAATAATTAAAGACTTCTACATGCTTTGCAAGTGGGCAAACCTGCAAAATCTGCAGTGTATCAAATATTTGTTCTCTCCACTGTATATGCTTCCACTTGGTAAAATTATTAGATGGCGAGGAATAAATTTAAAGTGACAATACGCAGGTATATTTATCCATAAATCCTGATTAATCCAATCTGTTGGGTAGATTAAGAGGTACACAATAACCCAGATTACTTTTTGTGGGCTTTTAAATTAGACTAGACAAGTTGTGTTTGGACCAGAGCCTCTAAAAAACAAACTGCTTAGTCACTAACTATGGATGGGATTAAACTGGCCTCCAGTAATAATGTAAAGAACCTTTGTGTCATCTTTGACCAGGACATGTCTTTTAAATCCCATATTAAACGAATTTCTAGGTCTTCTTGCTTTCATTGCCGGAATATTGCCAAAATGAGAAATATCCTGTTCAGGAATATCCAAAAACTAGTCAATGCAGTTGTTACCCTCTTCTTTTTGTTTCATCAATAAAGCCGCTAAAGTGGCCACTTCTGCCATTAAGACTTTACTTTCTCTTTTAAAATGGAAAGTACTCCTAGATCAGTCTTCTGTGTTTCTTTTTTGTGTATGCTCTTTCTTCTCAAACCCCCAGTTGGTTGTTGCAAATGACCGCTCACACTGAGCCAGGTTCTCGTTCTGCTAGCGGTTTCTTCTATTAAAGGGAAGTTTTCCTTTCCACTGTCGCTACATGCTTGTCCAAGAGGAGTGAATGCTGCAAGTCAGTGACTTGATGCAATCTGCTGGGTTTCCTTAGATAGAAAACTTTTTAACCAACTGAGATAATAAACTGAACTTGACTGTATTTTTTATAATTAGGAAATTGCTGGAATGCTTTGAATTTGTTCTGAATCTATCTAAAGGGATTGGGTTGAATTGACTATGTATTTCTATTTATAAATTGGATCTTTGTTTGTTTTTTGGCCATGGTTGTGAATCGTTGCTATATGAATAAATTTAATTTAATGTTTAAACACATAAATCTTAAGACAATTGTTATTCACTTGTACTGCCAATAGAAATTAGCACCACAACAGCTAGCAAATACACTGCTTCTTTTTGAACTTTCAACTTCAGTTCAGGTAATGCATGGTTTCCTGCGGGTGTCCTAATGGCATTGAGTTTTTTTCTCTTCTTCTACTGTTGCAAGTTTTACGTAAATAGGTAGCAGATGTAAGTTGCAGGTTGTAAAAACTGAAACAGATGACCTCAAGAGTCCTTGGTCTGGCAGATGGTTGGAGTCATATTTAAGTTAAAACTTGACATTGTCATTAAGTCCAGTCTCAGTTAAATAAAAGGGTATCAAAGTTCAAGCTTCATTCTGATACTTTCATTTTATTCCAATTTCAGCTCGGCTTGGTCTCCACTTGCATTTCTTTTGCCTTGTTTAACCTTTCTTTTGCTTTTAATCTGGCTCAGTTTTAAGCCCTTTTACACAGTCTTGTATTATATTATCAGAAAATGCTTAGAAGTGAATCTAAACGGCATGTTTTAATGTCTACTTCTGATAAAGCCTTTCAGTATATAAATTCCTATTTCAATGCATCTTTCTTCCTCTTCCCATCTGCAGTGAAGAAGAAATCCCGGAACGTTTGGCAGTTGTCGGCTCCCCCTACTGGATGGCTCCAGAGGTGCTCAGAGGAGAAGTGTACAATGAAAAGGTACTGACCTGTGGCGGCTTTCACTGTCTTTTAGCTGCAGATTGTTCCCAGAGTTCAATGTTGACTGCAAGTTTAATAAATAAATAAAAAAAGACTGTCAAATAAACCAAGGAACTATGCAATGAGGTAAAGCAATAAATGTTTAAATAATCCTCTCGTGTTGCAATTCAAACAGAAAGGTTCTTTTATGGGAATATTTCGTGGCAGACGTTCCCATTTTTTTTATTTTTTGTATTGTAGAGCTTAGTGTAAATTGTCACTCAATATTGGGGTTTATATTAGACTTTCTCAGTGTTTTTTCAAGGTGGCAGGGCTTAGAGGAAGCTTCAAATTTGTGTATAAAACCAGATCTAAGCATGTTGTGCACTAAAACAGAGGTAATCTGATAAACCCTCCTGGCTGGCTGGTCATAATTGTGTTTTTAATTTAATTTTTGCATGACTCTGGGTGTGCTGATGCACATTTCATAACGTTTGGCCAGGTTGTGTGCTGTGAGATGAATTTTAATTGTGTACATGCTTTGTTTTTCTTAGTTTTTTTGTTATTCATTTTTATACAACAATTGGTGTCCCTTTTTTTTTTTTTGTGCTGTTGACTTTTCGTAAAAGATTCGTAATGCATTTTTTTAAATATAGGCCTACTGCAATCTGATTCTATTTCAATTGATTTGTTTCTTTGTGATGGCATCACTTAAAAATTGGTTTTATTGGTTTCCACCTAGTGCAGATATAATTTTATGTACTTTAAATCTACCAAATTGCTTTTATGTGAAAAATCTTGACTATTAATAACTTCAGACATAACATAAATATTGCTCAATGCAAGCAGGGTTGCTGCTATTTTTTTTAACCACTCCAGAGCTTAGATAATACACCCTAATGCTAAGGCTAAGGGGTTAAAAATGTGTAAATAAATATTTACCAGGTGAAGCAACTTTTTTAAAAACAACTTTTATTAAAATCAGTGTTTGTCATTTATGATACTTAGCCACCTGTCCACCAAAAAACTACTTCTAATCTGAACAAATGTAATATTTAACCATTTGTATTTCAATATTAAGTGTTATCAGGTGTTCTCCTAAGAAATGTAATAAAATTAAAGCCAGTTCTTCTTTTTAGCTTTTAAGCACCACAAATTTTCTTGTTTTTTATTAGTTGGTATATTTTGCTTGTGATAAATTATCTCATGGTGTCTCTGCAGGTGGATGTGTTTGCATACGGGATCGTCTTGTGTGAGATCATTGCAAGGATACAGGCCGACCCAGACATCCTGCCACGCACTGAGGTACCCGTGCAGCTTTTCATCACGGACACAAGCAATTTAACCTTCTTATAAATCTCATCCACATCCTGTTTGAATGAGAACAATTTTCATAAGAAACGAAGGCGAAACACTTTGAAGCCTGACCAGAAACCTACCTGCATACATACTAGATGACCATGAGATGGGCAGAAATGTAAGCCATAATGACTTGCACCATTACTGGAGCTGCTTTTGAAAACCTCTTGGACATCTTTTCTCTGTGCGTTATGATGGACAAACAGGAAGCTGCCTTTCCTATCTCAACCGAGTATTTAAATACTGATAAAGAACACAGCAGTGTGTATGTGCTGTGTGCAACATCAGCTTAGCTTGGACTCAACAAATAGTGTGTTCTCTTATCAAATAAATATTTAGAAGTGGATCTGAACGTGATGTTTTAAACAGGAAAAGCGGCAAAACGACATGTATCATCAGATACTCTCTCTGGGACATTTCACAATTTTAAAAACATCAACAATACAGTAAAATACAATAAAAACATTAAAAATACTTAATAAGGTATTATTATTTGAATTAATTTCTCTGAATTATTGTTGCATTTTAAATGACCGATCCTTACCTAAATTGTAAATTTCTGCTTTAGCTGAATAGTAAAATATATTTAATAACTAGTTGTGGACAAAGGCTTTGGCAGTGATGTAAATGCGTTCAGTTTTTGTGGTGAAAAGTCACATTGTGGCTGGATTGAGGCAACTTTCTGTAGTTTCCTTGAACTTCTACAATTAGGTTTAAGAGAAAAGTGCACTAAAGTAAAGTAAAATGCAGTAACATTTGATAGTTCACCATTTCCAGGTCCAGAAGTCTACTGGTATGTTAGAAAAAAAATCTCTTTGCTCACTCTGGTTTTCTGTATCAATTGCAACAATTACTCCAAAGAATAATAAATGAGACAATAAGAACATTTCTCCCCCTTGTGGTTGGTTAACAATATAACCAACTGAAAGTCCTTGTCATTAGAAATTAAAGTCTAAAGTTAGGTTTATATATTTTTCTCTCCAAGTGAAGGAAACAAAAGTAAAACTTTTTTAGAGAGCCCTCTAGAATGAATTTTTTTGTGTGTGTGTGTTTTCCTTCAGGACTTTGGCCTGGACGTTGAGGCCTTTCAGCAGATGGTTGGAGACTGTCCACCTTATTTCCTGGATTTGGCCATCGCTTGCTGTAATGTATGAAATGCTCATTAGGCACACACATGTGCACTATCTCTGATATGTATGCTCCCCAGCCTGCTCTGTCTGTGTTATATCTGCATATTTTGTGTCATGACAGTAAAGGGAGTTTAGGTAAGCTCCACAGCTGCGCTTTATCTAACCTTATGTAAATGATGGTACTAGACATAGTTTAATGGGATCATTGTATTTGGACAAAAAATATAAAGCTGTGAAATCTAATATCTGATCCTAGGTGATTTTATTTAGGAAAGAAAATTGGCATTTAGATAGCTACTGCTGCTCAGGTATTATGACATACTATTATTGGTGAGATGTTGTCTATAGGGTTCATTTATTTTAATGTTGATGCGAAACCATAGTAAAAATTTACCCAACATCCACTAAATTAGTTACTTCTAAAAGTCCGGGATTGCTTTTCTAGTCCTTATTGTGTAGAATATAAAATTTTAACATGAGTATAACAAGCTGATATTAGCTTATTAGTCAGGCTATATGCTCCTGTAGACCCCACAGTCAGCTGGTAAATAGGGATGTATGACCCTTGTTTAGTTTCCACACCATGACTGCTTATTTTTCCGCAACAGGAAATGCAAACAGTTGAATTTGTCTTTCTATTAAACGAGTGAAAAGTGTAGAAGCCTTCTTTAAGCCAGCTGACTGGCAGTGCGTACAACAGGTGTGGGGAGGGGTAGCTCTGTGACTCCATGCTTCAAACAGCTGAAGAAACTGTGGCACTTTCTTTGGTATCTCATTTAGAGGATTCTAGGCGGCTGGAATTATTATACTTTGATACCCGGGACCACCCCCATACATAAATGGTACTTTAACATCTCCTCTAGGAAATAGGATTTCCGCAAAGTTATTTTAACATGGGAAAATTTACAAAATACAAGCTTGAATACAATGTTTAACCAATTTCAATAAAGTTAATCCTTACTCTAAAATACTATTTTTTCTTCTGCTCACTTATCAACTCAACCGCATTCAATCGCTTCTATCTAGAAGATGGGTAATTGTTAGATGAAAAAAGACCATGCATGATGATTGTGGGTGTAAATAAAAACATGTATTTAGTCAGGAGGAAGTAGTGTGTGTCTTACAACAATGAGGATTTCAATCTGTTAACCACTCTTTTTGTTGTGCTTTTCTTCAGCCTGTAATCTTCTGTATCAATTTGTCCTTCTCAGATGACTGCGAAACTCCGTCCATCTTTCTCCCAAATTGTAGCGGAGCTGGAGAAGAAACGAGCTGAGAGAAGGCAGAGGGACGAACCTCCAGTGAAAGGTGAGACATTGTTAGGGCACCATGTGAGGATAATCTGATATTTACTGTATTCATATTCTCTGTACAATTGCCTCTCCAGCCATTGGGCCTCTGCGAAGGCCATCCCTCTGCGACATGTCTGATCCACGTCTCTCTCGCAGCAAGTCAGACATGCTGCACCCTCCGGACACGCCATCCATTACTTTGGCACCTTCTGCTCGGGTCAACCCCTTCTCGCAGCGGGAAGACCTGAAAGGAGGAAAAATCAAACTTTTTGATACTCCCAGCAAGTCGGTTATATCCCTGACATTTACCTTGCCTCCTCTGCTGGACTGTAATGACGTCTCAGCATCTGAAGCTGAGGACGTGGACTTTCCCAGGAGGCACAGGCGATGCCACTCACTGCCGTGTACTCCTCCTCCGCATATGATGTCAGCGCCGAACACCGTCCTTACAGAGGAGGAGTCGATGTTTGAGATGAACAATGTGAATGGTGACGTGAACGGAGGAGGGAGTGAGGAGGAAAGTTTGTTAGGTGGAGAAAAGGAGGATTCTCTGGCAGGTGATTCAGGTCTTCCATTGTCAATTGAACCTCTGTCGCTGAATCTGGTGGACCAACAACACCAGGAGATGGCGGAACAGCCCATGGACTGCACCATCTCCCCAGATATGCAGGACATCACATCCCTTTACTCTAAACATCCTCCTCCCTCCCACTCCTCAACTCCCTGTCATCCCTCCAACCCTTCCTTATCAAACGGCTGGAGGTCAGCCATCTCCAACCGGCCTCAGTGCCTGCTGCCCCTCTCCAATCTGGACAACCACAATGTGATTGTAAGCCGACCGCTAGGCTGGGGCGCTGCCACAGACACTCCCACAACCAACAACAACGGCTATCACTCCCAGCCCAGCGACCCCGCTGGCTCGTCCCCGTTCGGTTCCAGCAGCGGACACTCTCTGGACCAGGAGGAGGTGATCTCCTGTCCTGGCTGCTGCCTGGCTGGACTCCGTTTCCCCTCAGTGTGTCTGAGAACCCCCCCTCGCCGAAACCCCTATAAAAATTTGAATGGGGATCACGTGGCCTCCCGTGGGCTACTCTGTCCAGGACCCAAGGGCCTGTCGCCCTCGCCTACCCCCACGACCACCAACACCAGCCTGGATCCAGGACTGGCCTTGCCAGGAGCTCAAACATAAATCCTTGACTGTCAACACCAAATGCAAAGCTCTTCCCTGGAAAATAAGCGGGTCTCCTTAAAATTTGCACAGATTTTAATGCAGCAATTTTTCTAGACACGTCTTTTTGTTGCACAGGAGTTTGTGTGTCTGCATGAGTTCATTAAAATACTGTCCAGACTTAAAAGAAATGACTTTCTCCAGGATTGCTGTGAGACCTTGGTGATGGACGCCCTCTGCTGGACTGAGGGTGTCCCAAGACATGATTTGACTCTATCAGGATGTGAGCACTCCAGTTTGTCGCAGTGAGATCCTGTAAATGTACATCTGTACCGATTCTTATACCGGAAGAGACTGATGAGGCTGAAATGAGGAATCTTTAAGTTTAGTATTAATACGGTTGCAATGATTATTTTGATGTTTGGTGCTGCTTCTGAATGAACAGGCAGTTTTGCTTTAATGTGTTTATCCAGAGGTGTACAGTGCATTTCTGAGGAGCGTTTGAGTAAGTGGCTGTGTGTGTGAGAGAGCGGATGAGAGTGCTGTTCACCGTTCTTAAGAATATTTTTGTTGCTGAATATTCTTTATTTGGCCCCTTCTGGTTGCCTGGTTAAGCACTTCAACTGTATTACTGTTAAAAAGGAAACTGTTTATCATTATATTTGGGAATGAATGGTCAAAGACCTGTTTAAGAGATGTACAGATTCTTATTATTTAAAGATGGCATTGAATAAAAAGATGCACTGAAAATGCACTGATGTTTTAGCTGGTTTTTTTTTTACCTTCTCGGATGATTCTAACCTTAAATCCAAATTAATCAGTAACCATTACTAAAACTATGTCCATTGCCATTGTTAGGTTTTTTTTTCTTCCTTTTTTATGTATTGCCACAAATATTAAGATGTTCCCATTAGTATTGCTAATATCTGCTGTAAAAAATAAAGTAACATCTTAGTGTAGCGTTACAGACTCTCCGAAACCTAACCCTTTTGCAGATATTTTGTACTGTGACCAGGGCAAAATATCTTCATCATTACATTACCCTGAGCTGTTTTCTCTTGCAGACAGTAATCCTGAAATTGCTAAACCATGTCTAAATGCAATGTTCATGACTCTAAAGCTGTTATAATCAAGTGTTTATTTAGATGAAGTCAAATAATGTTCTTTATTCATATTTCTCTGCTAGTTTTGACATAGTTTTCTTCTTTTTAGAAGTAACCTTGAGTTAGACTTCTGCTAGTAACATTATATATTGTTTTGAAACACACTCTGAAAAATGTTAACCACAAAGTTTGAACAAATAATCAATTTTCTTCAACTGGCAGGCTTTCATAAATGTACCAATTTGCAACCTCCAACTGCATTTACAAAACCCACTGCCTTTCATTCCAGGAAATCTGTAAACCAATTAATGTATTTGGAAATATTACATTAACATTTACATTAAAGCAGCATTTGATTAAATTATAACAAGTCACTTTCTATGAGTAGCTTAGACTTAGTCTTTTTTATAAAAATGACGTATGCAAGTCGCAACCAAACATCTAAAAACAAAAGGTTAAGTGTCAAATGAGTGTGTAAATGCCAAATTTTACTTTATTCTTAGTGTACACTGTATATATTGTCATTATTACCTGTAAGTGATATGAAAAAACTAATGAATATTTTTCAACCTGCTTAATGGGACAGTTATATACAAAACACACAAGCTACTGATTTGTATCATAACCTTAGGAAACTTAATGCAGCATATCTAGTAAGAAGAAGGAACATTTTCTTTCCTCAAACCTATAGCAACATCCAACCAGTTTCAAATAGACTTGTCTATAACTGTTATTTCAATACTTGGTTTACTTTCTCTTTACCTATTACAGGTAATTAAACTCAGACCATGTAAATGAGCTCTACGCAGAAGCAGCAATACATTGGATAAGTATATCTATACAGAAAACATTAGGTTGTAGACCCATTCATGGTTTCTTTTCTCACCTTCCTCTTTAAGTAGATCGAACAGCCTATCCTCTCTCACAAAATCACCAGCCTTTAATTGAATCCTTGCCTCTCTCCACCCCTTCCACCTTCCTTTTGTCATCAGGTTTATTATCCTTCCCTGCAGCCGGTTCTCCTGCCTCTATGGCTCATCACAGGTTCATCCGTCTTGTTTTAAAGGGAGTTTGTATCCTCCGATGCTCTGAACTACATGTTGTTTGAGCTTATCATAGTCTTACTTTCCTTTGTTCAGAGGTTGCACAGTGGCCATGAGGACACAGGGTTTCACATGGTGTGTGCGGTCTGTAATAATTGTCCAATTCATCACAGGTGAGTACTGAAGATGTTTGAAGATTCTGAGGACAAATGTTTAAATTTGCTGTTTTGATGCCGTTGTACTCATTGAACTGATGAATCTTGGTTAAATGTTTTTGGGGGTTTTTTTCCCCCCTAAATGGTTCCTATTTTTTGACATTTTTGTTAAATATTGCATCAAGTTACATTCTATGGTATTTCCAATATGTTAGTGAAGCTTAACAAAGTTGTGACAATTGGACTTAAGGGGTCAGTGAGCACCTGTGTGACTGTGCTATTTTGGTGTCTGGGTTTCGTGCGAACCTCTCAGGGTCGACTGGGTTAGTCTGTGACACTGCTGTGGAATCACTGGACTTAAGTTGCCTCCTGCGGTGGGATTGTCCCCATGCCAGTCCTAATATCACCTACACTGTGCAGACCAAGACTCAGGGGTAAGTCCTAATGCTGGTGTGTGAGATCTGAAATTCAGTTCCTGCTTTAGTTAACATTTACATAGACACTATATGTACTCATAGGGTAGGATCATCGCCTTTTATCCAAGCTAGTTATTCCACACATTTCAAATATATTTAGACTGTATACATATATTAATAGCATGTAAATATAACATTAGTGCTGTAGGCTATATGATGTAAATAGGCGCTCAATGCAATAGAATTAGAACTACAGCCTCCACTGTAAGAAAACAAGTATTAAATTGCAATAATGATTAGTGCAAGTCAAAATTTCAAAAGTAAATGACACAGAAAGACAAGTAAACACCAAAACTAAGTCAGTTAAACACAACTGATTTATGTGTTTACTGGGATTTTATGTCATAGACCAATACAAGGCAATGTATAGTTGTGAAGTGAAAAGATAATCATGATGGATTTTCAAGTTTTTTTTTTTTTTTTGGTTTCTTTTTTTTTACAAATACTAAAATGTGTGGCGTGCATTTCTTGGGGTATGTCTAAACCAGATTTACACATCATCTAGAAACAGGAATTTGTGCTCATTCTCTGCAAAATAACCCCAACTCAGTGAGATCACATGAAAACCGTATGTTAATACCAATTTTCAAGTCCTTCCACAAGTTTTCAATTAGATTAGACTTTGACTGGGCCATTTTAACAAATCAATATGCTTTGTTCTAAACCTCCTAAACATACAACCAGGGATGTATGTTTTAAGTCTTTTGCAGCAGTCTTTCTGTTAGCTTTGTCCCTCTTCCCATCAACTTTGACCATCTTCCATGTCCCTGGTGAAGAAATGCCTTTGTGCCCCCATGTTTCATGATGTAAATTGTTTGTTTAGGGTGTGCGCATTGTTAGCTAAGTCTCCACACATAATGGTTCACTTTTAGGCTCCTTCAGAGTTACAACCTCTTGCTTGTTTCTTTGATTATGATTTCCTTGCTCGTCCTGTCAGTTTGTGTGGACCGCCATGTCTGGTAGGTTTGCAGCTGAGCCATACTCTCTGTTTTTAAATGATAGATTGAACAGTGCTCAGTGAGGATATGTTTTATACTCTAACCCTGCTTTAAATTTTTACACATCTACACATCTCTGGCCTGTCTGCTGTGCTCATTGGTCTTCATGATGCTGTTTGTTCACTAATGTTCTCTAACAGACCTCTGAGGCCTTCACAGAACAGCTTCAATTGCACTGAGATTAAATTACGTACGGGTTTACTAATTAGTTGACTTCTGACAGCAATTAGCTGCCACAAATTTTATTTAGTAGTTCCAGATTTAAATTTGTTTTGTTCCACTTTGCAGTCATGTGCTACTTTGTGCTGATCTATCACAAAAAACTCCAATAAAACACATTTTCTACCTCCTAGCTTTTCTTTGTTTTGTTTCTGCTCTGTTCTCTCAAACCCCCAGTCGGTCGTGGCAGATAGCGACTCACACTGGAAGGTTTCTTCCTGTTAAAAGGGAGTTTTTCCTCTCCACTGTCGCTACATGCATGCTCAGTATGAGAGATTGCTGCAGAGTCAACACCATTGACTGTCCACTGTCTCTACATGCTCATCCAGGAGGAGTGAATGCTGCTAGTCACTGACTGGATGCAATCTGCTATATAAATAAAACTCAGGTGAACTGAACTAAATTGAATTGAATTAAGGCCTACCTTCTATTTAAAAATGTAAAGCATTATACTAATTTATAAAATGTGAGGAAAACCCTGTTTTATTTAAGTTCGGGAGAGTTAACCAATGATTTTGCTTGGAAAAACATTTTAAAACTCATTCAGAGGAAGGAGAATATCTTATAGACTCAATAAGAAACTGATAAATTGTTGAATCAGTTAATCAATTGAATTAGAACAAATGTTGTGTTCTACATAAAAGGGAAACCACACAGTGTTAATTTTCTTTTACAAAATGTACAACCAGCAGAGCAGCAGCACAACAGTAAAGCCATTATCATGATGCATCTGAGGTTTTGCATTTTTGGACTCCAGGGATCCCTGGCAGGATGTCCCGTGGTGTGTTTGGCTCTCCTCCCGAAGCTGTGACGTCTCCCAGGTCTTTTCAAACTTTGAGCTGTACAACATGATTCGCCTTGGAGTCCACCTCAGCCCCAGCTCCACTGTGTGGATCAAGCCACACAAGTTTGACTACAGTGACTTCAGTCAGTGGCTATTTGCCGTGTTTTTGTAAAGCAACAAACTCAAACCAGAGATACGGACTCATGGTAGTTTACTTTGTGTCTGACCTCTGGATTGAAACCGCTGCTTTATGTAACATAACCAGTTTTGAAATATAAATCTCATTAAATACACCTTAGGAGAATAACACTAATGGTTTCTGCCCTCTCTGTCCCCGCCCCCAGCCTTCAGCCCTCCATCTGTCTCAGTGTCTTTGAAGAACGACAGTATGTCTGTGAAGGTGCAGTTTCCCTGCGCTACCAACAGGAGGTGCTCTCGTGATGTGTGCTGTCCCATCTCAAAACTGATAGATCCCTGGACCACAGTAACTTTGTACAATGAGCTCAATCGCTCTGACAACCAGGTCTGACATTAACCCTAACATCACAGTATTTAAAAAATAGCGACACATTGCCAATCATTTGAAGATGAAGAGTAAATCAAATATAAAATATTTTGTCAAACTACAGATCTAGAACATGCGAAACTTCCAAAAACTATAAAAATGTCCGAATGTTCTAATAACTTCTTTATAAACATGAAATTAAACATCACCTATTTGAAGTTATTAAAAAGGAGCAATATGTATGTTACTCTGCAAAAGATGTCATAACTGCAATGACATGCACACCTGATGTAAATTTGTTGCTGCTTGTACGGATCAGAGCCGCACAGTTTGGACCCAGGAAGTGGTTTCCAGCGTGGAGTTCTCAGGTTTGTCTCCAGGTCAGAACTACTGTGCCGTGGCCAACTTCTCCTTCCCAACCTTCTCCATGGCTGCTTCCCCAAAATCTGCTCCAGGGTGTGTTGAAACTGGCTCCAGATCAGGTAAGAAGGAGATGGTAAATAACTAAAACTGCTTGGATCTTAAGAAAGTGATGCATTTGTTTGCTGTCGTTAGCACTGACTCGGAGGTCAGAGAAGGTCTCGCATAATAAGTTTGATTAAGTTTGAAATCAGTTTGATTGAACCTAATCTTAAACCTAAAGAACCAAATTAACCTCCTCCTGGTGTTTTATGCGTCCTTAATCCTACAGATTTGTTTCTTGTTTGTGTTTTCGTGTCTGCAGGGATGTTGCCAATGCATTGTGTTGGAATTGGCCTGTCCTTGCTGTTCCTTTTGTTATTTCTCACTGTGTTCCTGCGAAAACCCAGACGGGACAGACCGACCCCTGACAATCCAGCGAAGGCTCTGGTAGGATTTTCTCCACCTTCACCCAGTGTTGTCTCTACAAATGATACAATGTTCTTACCTTTTTTTTCTGCTTTAGGCAACTGTTCAGGACGCAGATTCTTTGGCTCCTCCCATCTCTGTCCCTGTCGACCCTTGTGACATCCACTTGGAACTCATGGACGACCACAGCTCCATCGACTCTTTTCATGGTTTTTACAAGGACCTGACCTCAACTGTAGAAAACAAGAACTCCACCCAGCCTTTGCATTTTGATCCCAGCAGAGGTGTGGTATATTGTTGCAATGGGGAACTGATGCAAACAAGAGATTTGGACTCTGGCATCAGCAATCCTGCATTGTCACACTTCTATGTGGAGACGTGTATGTCAAACGAAAACTGAAACACCGAGAGCCATGATGTACAGAATACTTTTAAAAAAGGTTTTGCATGCATTGTGTTTCATTACTGGAATAGCAACACCACATGATCTCCTTGTCTTGAAAAGCTCATTTTAGTCTGAAGACACTCATGACCCTACTTTGTTCTTAGTACTTGCCAGAAACATTTACCACAGGTGCTTTGTTTGTGGAAATTTCCCATAAACATTGGAGGTTTATGCACCTCCACCTTCAGTAAATATAATCAGGGCTCAGAAGCATAAGAAGATGCATATGAAGGAGGTTTCTGAGAAGGGGTGCCTTCCTGAGTAATATTTGTTTTTTTTGGGTTTTTTTAGAAACCTAACAACTTCCTTTGGTGAATAAGCCTATGTGCAATTTGGAGGTGTGGCTGCTTCTCCACAACTCATAACCATTCCACCAGTAGTCTGGTGCACACCAGTCAATGCAGTGTATACAATACACAATACAGTGTGTACTATACATTGGCATGGAGATTGTGGACAGTTCATTTCATTTGTTTGGTGTGGTCCTCCTGGTTCCAGCCAGAGCGGAGGCTGGAAATAATGTGCAATTGAAATGAGATATCTATGTGTAGTGCTAATAAAGACTTTTTTTTTCTCAATGCCTGGCTTTAAATCAGGCAGTTTTTCTTTCAGCTGTAGGTCAGTTAGGAGTACCAACATAATTTGTTTACTAAATGCTAGAATGATGAGAGGAATGTTTTGGCTTTCTTCAAAGTCGGAGGTTTACGTGCCTGAAGATAGCTGTCCCTTTTTAAAAAAAAAAAAATTTTAAGAGATTCCCAGATGATGTCATAGCTTTCTAAACGTCTGATTTCTTCTGCTTATTTCACAACATCTGAGTTAATTAGAAGCATATCTGTAGAAGTACACCTCAAACACATTGCTCCCTTGTGTGACATCACAGAAAAAAAACAAAAGGAAACTGCGAAAGATATCAAGAGGAGAAATGCGCATCACCACAAGTCTGGGCCATCCTTGGGTACAGTTTCCTGATGCCTGAAGGTCCCACGTAGTAGAAACATCTGAACAATGATCAGTGGAAACAGGTTGCACCTGAGCTCAATTTTGAGTGTCATACCAAATGGTGTGAATACCTATGCACCTGCTATTAAATAAAAAAATATTTTTATAAATTTATGAAAATGGGATTTCAATTTGTTGTCATGGACTATTGGTATCGCAACAAAATGTGGAAAAAGTGAAGCACTGTGAAAATGTTCTTGATACGCTGTAGGGCCTCCAAATGGACAATGGTCCTAAACATACTGCCAAATCGGTTACAAAGCAGCCTAAGGACAAGTCAATGTGTGGGAGTGGCCATCAAAAAGTCCCATAGAAAAGAAGTTGGCACATCTAAAAAAGGTGCATGTTAGCAAGGCAACCTGCAAATGTGACTCAGACAAATTCTGTCAGGAGGAATGGGCCAAAACTCCATAAAACTATGGTAAGAAGCTTGTAGAAGATTACCCAAAACATTTGACACAAATTATACAGTTTGAAAGGCAATATTACCAAGTACTTAAAAACAATATGCATGTAAAAATTCTGGTTTAAACTGTAACAGCATTATAATTAATAACCTTGAGCATAGAACGATTAGGCTGTAGCACTGGGCTGAGACCAGCATGGCTACTCCTTCAAATTCTCTCATGACCAAGACACAAAGGTCAGGGCCATCCATCGTGGATAGCTAGCTGTGTTGTGATCAAACTCCTTTACCCAGCACCCAGGGACAAGATATGCTACCATTCTAATAAACCAACATAATCTCACCTTGCAAATTTTCTGCATGCTCAAAACAGTTGGAGCTAGTATAATGGGAAGTGAACTTGTGTGTTTTGATTTCTCTAGAAATCCTGTATAGACCATCTACAATCTGGTAGATTTTTAATGTTGTGGCCTGGTCCAGTGTGAAAGGGTCCTTAGAAGTCAAAGAGACAGAAAGTACAGCCTTAAGCTTTCTTGGTATATTTTGAGGAAATGATTCATATTTTTTTAAATATAGAAGCTACCTGATGACCAAAAGCC
Organism: Girardinichthys multiradiatus; assembly: GCF_021462225.1. Classification (NCBI taxonomy): domain Eukaryota; kingdom Metazoa; phylum Chordata; class Actinopteri; order Cyprinodontiformes; family Goodeidae; genus Girardinichthys; species Girardinichthys multiradiatus. The sequence continues at coordinate 31,385,401 of NC_061807.1, forward strand.
CAATTCCACAAGCAGAAAACCTTTTAATTAAGATGATAAAAAAATACTTTTGTTTGGAATTAGAAGAATTTTACACTGATTAATCACACTTTGTGCTTAAGCTTTGTCTGTTGCTAACATATAAAGCTCTACAACCCATATTTTTGTTTAAATGTTATGATTAAACAAATATATGCCATGTTGGCAGAAACTGCTGTTGGATGTTAGAGAATTTTTGGGAAGGAAATCTATGAACCTTAAATAACATTATAACCAAAATTTAAAGCATATGCTCAAATCAACTAGAATGATGTTATAATCTAGAGATCCACAGTTCTAAAAACACATTTGTTTTAAAAATAGATATATTTGAATAAGGACAAACAGGAAGAAATCCAAACTCAGAGTACTCTTGGAGTGATCTTGCTGTTCCATTTTGTTCTGCGTTTGTGGATAATGGCTCTCACTGTTATTCACTGGAGTCCCAAAGCCTTAGAAAAGCCTCTGTAACAGACTGATGATTTATTCTAATCTGTTTTTGAATTTCTTTAGATTGGGTCATAGTGTGTTGCTTTTTAGGATCTTTTAACCTACTTCGTATTGACGAACAGGTTCTATTGAAGTTATTTCTTGATTCTACAGGTCTGGCACTTTTAGAGTGCTTTAAATGTTTTGCAGACACTGTGATACACTGTATGTAGTGCATTTTTAAAATTAATTTTAATCTCTATTTACTTCTTAGACATCATAAATGGTACCCTATCTTAACTGTGTCAGTATAGTCTTCTGTTTCTTATGAGTCACAGCGCAGCATGTGGGAGGTCCAAGATATAACCTTTGAGGGTTACTACTGAGGCAGAAATCTTCTGTGTATACACATCCACAGTTCTGTGAAAAATCTAAATCTGGATGGGGTTTTTTTCCCGATCCCTCTACGTGCTGAGTTCCAGTTAAAGTCTAAAAGTGTAGCCAAAGAGGTAACAAAGCAGATTTTTCCATCATTTATTGCTCTAAAGACATATCTGACCTGTTGCCCTGTAACTGACTGAAACCCTCCTGCATGAAAACAAAAGAACATCTTGTCAATTCTGTTTTTTGACTTCTGTTTTGCTGGTGTTGTATTCTTTCCAGAACATTCAGGCCATTTGTGGGTTTGGCCATCCAGAATTGTTTGAGTATACACAGAACTGGGGGCCCTACGTAACAGAGCCAGTGGTATTGGCTTTTATTAATCAGTACAGTGCGTTCACTGTGGGGAGGACTGGATGGCTGCATAAATCATGAAGCGCTGTCTTGTTTCATCACCACCTGATTACACAATAGACAAGATCTGGCCCTTTTCAGCATCAAGAAGCAGAACATGCTTATTTGTTTGCAATAAGACCTCTGACCTGAACCGAAAAAGCCCTGATTGGTTTATGTAACAGTATAATAGTTTGTGTAGTTAAAAGTAATAGTTTAGTTTAGATTGTTTTAACTGTGGTTCTGATAAAAGGTTTTTACCAACTATGTTCTCAAAGCAACAGAGTTTTTTTGGGGGGGACATGGCTCACTGTCCAGGGCAACATCTTTTTGAGGGCAGGTATGAAAGCTCATAGGGTACAAGAAAAAGTTGTTTTGTCCTGAACTAGTTTTTGCATGTATGCATCATCTTCAGAGTGGATGACCCCCTGCCCTGCTGTACACTGCCACTAGCTAATGACCCTAAAGTAAATATCTGATTCCCAGCTACCAATTGGGTGCTGAACCAAGGTGGCTATTTGACTGTTTTTTTTAAAGAATCTGAACTGCATTTTATTGTCTCTAGTTCAAAATCTAAATTACTCCGATCAAACGAGACCTGTAGTACACACTGAACCGACTGTCTTTTAAACACAGTTTAAAACTTTGTGAAAACATTCAATGCTTTTTGGCAAGAGGCTCAACTGGGTGACACAAGAGTGAGATCTGGGTTATGAAAGGGGTCATACCTAGATTGAATGTTTCATTATAGATTCTTCTTAAATACAGTTTGTGAAATCATTACTTTATTTGTCCAGAACTACGGGGAAAAAAAGGGAATATACAGTTCTTAACCATTAGCACTGTATAAGTAGCTGAAGTATGGTGTTTTTTTGAATATTCAACTTCTATGCAGTAGTTGAAATTTTATGTTTTAAGCTGGAAAAAATGTGATCGTGTTCTGTAGTCTAAATTCAGAGTTAAAAAGTTGGAGGTTTCCTTCCAGAGCTGCCTGTGAAATCCAACATGGCTGCTGCTTGTTTAAAACAGCAATAGCTGCGGTTATAATTTGTAATTCTGATGCTTGTATCTCCATAAATCATCTTCACACATTGGATTATACAGGGAACATGATCCTTCAGTAAAATTCAAAGAAATGCACTTATTAGCTAGTTCTGCCAATAGCAGTTAGCATATCCACCTGGTTTGCAAGATAGCAACTGGAAGAGGGTTCGGTTCTATTTGGTCTCATTTACAAATCCATGTTCTG